>NC_064615.1:1109461167-1110191167 GCF_023898315.1 Schistocerca nitens | reverse complement strand
AATCACTATGACAAATAAACAATTTTTAGGACTTCAGTCGGTGTTCTGCTCGTTGTTGTACTTTTCTCAGTACATCAGAAACTAAAAGATCAGCTCTTCAAATGAACAGTAACCACAATTCAGATAGGATCTCACGCCGGCCGCTGTGACCGAGCAGTTCTAGGCGTTTCGTTCAAGATCCGCGCTACCGCTACGGTCGCAGGTTCGAATCCTGCCTCGGGCATGGATGTGTGTGCTGTCCTTAGGTTAGTTAGGTTTAAGTAACTCTAAGTCTAGGGGACTGATGTCCTTAGATGTTAAGTCCCATAGTGATTAGAGCCAATTGAACCATTTGAAGAAGGAAAATTGAAGTGTGTTGCTCCTGTCGGGCAATCTGAGCAGCGCGATATTCACCGAAACTTCGATTTATGGAGTTCTTGCGACGTAACAAGACGTCTTAGGACGTCCTGCGCTAGATAGTTCGCAGTTTTTTCTCCAAGCAACGGGAAAGAGGGTATTCATGGAATCGGTAGATATCAAGAGTCTGTCGACATGTTTCATATTGTATGATCTGTCAGAAAGCAAGTAACATAGGTGTTAGCACGGATTTTTCTGTGGGTGGCAAAGAGAAGAGGCTCATATTTATCGTTCTAAACTACACAGCTTCTGCAAGGATGCCTCATGTCATCGAGCCACCTGTGAACAACTATTTGCCAGGCTTTCCAAAAGCAGTATCATTTGGACATGGTTGAGTCTCAAGTCGCTTGTATATATCGCCGCTTTTCTGACTTCATTATCTTGTACTGAATAACGAACGCGAACTGGAATATCTATTGCTTGACATCAAATTACCCCAGTTCAGGTATATTCATATTGGAGATATGTATACCACGAACGTACAGTAAGAGACTATGTACAGCCCGAGCATGTTGCTATGAACTGGAGCCAAGTAGACTGTCTAAAGCAGAAACTTCGTCAGTTCGGTGCAGGGCTTACATGAAGAATCCACGAGCTGCGGAGACTCGTACAGTTACCCCAGTGTCCACCAAAGACCAGAAGCGGCCAAGAGGGAAGAGAGGGCATGTGGAATACATTTTTTTGACTGTGAATCGAAATTCCCCAAGATCTCCAGGTAAAAATTCGTAATCTGAAAACCCAATAACTGAAACTGATGTAATATCAAATATGGGACGTGAGGTTGTAAGAGGTATGCGCTGCCTGCGATATGAGAATCGCTGACCAGAGAGCAGTGTTGACTGTAGTATGAACTGTGTAACTGTAGCAGTTAGTTGTTGCTAGTCGCTAGTCTGAGGTTGTTTGCGCTTGTCTGGAGTCTGCTCTGGTCGGGAGTCCGGAGCCTGAGTATTATTGTATAAGGTAAAAAGCAGCCTCGCGCATGTGTAGTAATGTATGTGAACTGTCATCCAAATGTTTTAAAAGTGCCCTAATAATAATTTTTGTAATATAAAGTAATTTTTTTTAAAAGCATTCATTTCAATTTAAAGAATTTATCCAATGCATGATCATTCTTTCACGAATCACAAATGTATAGGGCAGCATTGCACGGAGCTGTGCCGAAAATTTTTTAGGTGAGAGCAGATATATTCGCCGTTTTTATTGAGGTAAGAATTTTTTGTTTTTTTTATTCAGAATGATCTTACAGGGCCATGATGCAGCACTGCTGTCGTCCTAAAATTTACCAGGTTACTGAATTTATTTTTTTATTACGAGCTTTAGGAATTTTTCTGTTTCGAGCTTACATTAAATGAGAAAAGAATTTTGTGGGTACATTAAATGTGAATGCATTTGTGCACGGAGATTGTAAATGGGAACCAATTTTGTTCTGAGGTCACACAAAAATTAGAATCGCTGTCCATAATAATTATTTAATTTCAATTTATTTTGTGGGGAGGTTACACTTAACGTGAATATTATTTATGTTAACATTTTCTGTTGAGAGGTTGCGGTGAATTATTTTACGTGGGGAGGTTACAAGGTTATTGAAGTGTTAGTTGTCATCTGCCGGAGCGAGAGCTTCAAATAACTTTCACATTACACTAGAAACGATGTTCAACAGTAAATGGAATATACATGGCAAAGTTGGGACAGAAAGTCTCCTCGTGCTTGGGCGAGCAAAATTATTAGGTTAGGCGAAATTCAAATAAAACGTAACTGCAAGTACACATAGACGAAAGTAACGAACGGTTGTCCAGTTAGCCTGATGCCTGTATGCTTGCACATGGTGCCAGAATTGGACGCGCCGGTCGTAAAGTCATTCAATTTTAGCCTAAACTGAATTACACGGATGCAGCTCAACTATACTTTAGCAGAAAGGGACTACTTCCATACAGCTAGCACAAACCAGGAAATGTTCACTTACATTATCGACAGTAAGAACAAGCAATCTTGTAAAATAATATTAAATCCATCATGAGATAACTGGACCGAAGAACTAGTTTCACAACAGTCACGTGAGAGAAACCCTTTAGCGCTGCTGACATCAAGAAAATTAGATGATCTTGAGACCGTCGACAAAGAGACAGTGATTTGCGAACATGGTTAAAAAATATTGGTCACCAAGAGAAAACATTTATAAAGAAATCAAAGGGATCATTCGCAAATATTGGAACCGATAGACAGTTCTACGTAAAAGACGCAATAGAACACTTACTCCAAATTTCAGAATCATAGACGAGTTGTGGCTGATGTTCTAACTCACTATAGATCTCCATGTAGGTAATAAAAAGACGACGATGCCCTCTAGATTTTGAAGTTGCTGCAAATTGAATTTTGTTACACCCTTGCTAAGGAACAAATACAGTATTTCTTAATACTGCCTCTGACTCATTGGCTCTCCATGTTCTTGCACTGTTTTGCATGAT
The DNA here is from genome assembly GCF_023898315.1 of Schistocerca nitens. Classification (NCBI taxonomy): domain Eukaryota; kingdom Metazoa; phylum Arthropoda; class Insecta; order Orthoptera; family Acrididae; genus Schistocerca; species Schistocerca nitens. The sequence goes on along the minus strand of NC_064615.1, from coordinate 1,110,188,306 downwards.
ATAGCCGTAGGTCACCTCATTAGTTGTCAGTTCTCGACAAAGGTTACAGTATACTGATCACGTAGACTCTACCGATAAGATGTTTCGGTTTGTAAATTGTAGTATATTCCTAACAGTCCTATAAAATGATTGTTGGCAGCTGAAAATGCATACTAAGAAAGAGCGACATTTTACGAAGTAATAAACAAAACTATCAGTAGCCAGAGAAGATGTAACAGTCTTATCGCAGTTTACCACTTCTCCTTGTAACGTTCTTCTTCCACAGTGAAGTCATGGTCCAATCAATGTTAGGTTGTACTGCTCATGTGCAGGATGCTATGATCGTTTCACCTTGAGACCACCTCTCTAGAATGCCCCCTCTTTCCACTATTAAGGTGTTTATATGTAACATCAATCCACTTTCGTCCAGGACACACAGTTTTATTGATTTCGGTCTGTGCACGTTTCATGGTAATTTTTCTCTAATTTTGTGTACTCTCAGTCAATTTTCGTAATATTTCTAGGTTTCGCGCTTTTACACATTTCATATAGGTAAGAAAAGGGGGTCGCTACGCTTTCAACTCCGTAATTACAACTACTTTCAAGATCATCCAACCATCCACTTCCCCTATCCGAAATACAAGAACATAGATCAATGTATATAGGAAATGTCTTAGGATTCTTGGTGGGTTAGCGATTATTAAATGTCTTTGTACAAAATATGTAGTAACGTTTGCATATACGTTCACACGTAGAAAATAACTCATTCCTTATTTTTGTTAGGTGTAGTTTTAATAATGCCCAATTTAATTTTTAGCTTATAACTTAGACCTGCATCTGCATCATCTATTTCTTTATCCAGCCAGTACCCTATTGTTCTGTTAATTGATTTATGATGCCCTGGAGGTTGATTTATGACTCCCTGAGGGTAACTCATTCTTCTGAGAAATCCCTCACACCTCCCCCTCCTCGTCCTCCACCCCTCCAGGAAATCCCCTCAGCGATACAAACACACTTTCGACATGTAACTAATGCACTAATAAATTAAACTGAACAATTAATTAACCTCTCCTCCTCTGGGAAAACTACGAGCCACTGTTGCCTCCTCCAGATCCTCTCGCCTCCCCCAATCTGGAATTGGGGGAAAAAGACTCAGTTGATTTCTACTTGACAGGAAATCGTTTGGGGTGTATCGAACATTTAAAAAAAAATTTATGGCAGGGAAAGGATTATGTGTAATAAAGTTATTTATTCATTTACAAGGTTTGTCAGGAAATTGGTTATAGTGTATGTAATACTGGTTCTTTAAGCAGTTTCTGGATGACAATGCAGTATGGAATTTTTAAACATTTGTGGCGCTTTCTTTGTGTGGTCACACATTGAATACTGCCATGAAACACTCATCATACGTAGGGGCAGACTGTACTGCACATGTCTGGTGAAAGAGCTCTCGATCATGTGACTGACTGCCGGACCAATCTCACTGCACAGTGCATCCCAGGGACCGTCGCAACTGTGAGATAGCACTAATACTCTGCAAACAAAGAATCAGGCAGTGATATTCCTTTCAGAATTGATACCAGACTCAATTCTTGCCTCTCTGTCCCTCCTGTTCCCTCCCCCCCCCCCCCCCCCTCGTCTCACTCCATCTGTCTCAAGTAATTACTTCCTGTTTGTGTGAACTAACGAGTGCAAACACACACAGACCACACCTCATCCCGTCCATCCCTCGATGGCCCTCTCACCTACCTGGCGCTGGTGGTCGCTATATCCACTTGTTCTCTCACTTCCATAGCAATGGAAACTGGTAACAGATGGAACAAAGGTATTTGAGAAAAAGTAGGTAGTGTGTGTTGTGTGCCGCACTTATCCCTCTAATTCCTTCTTTCTCCTGAACAAACTAGTGGATACCTGGAAAGCACCCAGCTGTGGATGTCTTGGAAGTATTCCCTTACTCTACTGGATTGATTTATTAATTAGTTAAATCAATACCATCCGTGTGCGGCCAGTTTTATCTTGTAACCGATTGATGGATATTAGGAATGCTACTTTTGGTGCGATTCGACCATATAAGTGCCCAGTTTCCAATCCCTTCTGGAGTTTTATTCACTTGCCTCCTGTTGGTGGATACAGGGACAGTTGGGTCAATTGGTAAGAAATCCACTACATTAGAGGTAGCTGAAAATTTCAAATTCCTGCTGAATTGCATGATGTGTTCTTAAACAATGTGCGGAGGGGTTTAGTTGGTATGTATGCTCATAATACCACTATCAGGAACAATAAATTTTTCAATCGGGAATTTGATGATGTGGTTGGGTTTTTGAAGCGCTACACAAACCCTAAGTTGGTTTTCTCAGCTACAGCGAGACGAAGAAGGAGAAGGAACGGTCTACCATGTGGCAGTACAGTAACAACAACGAATACCATCTTTCCACTGCAAGACAGAGTCCACTGGACGCTACTGAGGAGCAGTATATATCACATAGTTAAACCGTGTTCCATTCTGCAGTAGTAGTTACCACAGTTAGGGGTCGGAGATCGCTGGAACAGTAGCAAATCCGACGCTCTCACTTCGGGAAGTCCACATGCAGCGCCCCAGGCCAGAAATCGCGAAGCACTGGTTGCCGCCGTGTACTCACGTCTCAGACGTCTCAGCGACCGCGCCATGTCAGCAGCCTGACTCGGCCCACCAGACAGGAACGCCCAGCTGTGGAGGCGTCTGGGGATGATTGGAATGGCAGGAATTTGGATTTTATCAATACCTCCAGCGCCAACGCTTGTTAGTGATTGATACTGAATCTTCGCAAATATGAACCTAAAATTGGGGGAATAACAATGAATGTGATCATTTAGGCTGCCCAACACATACTGAGTATTAGTTGGCTATCCACCCACCTAGAGGGCGACACGGGTTACCCCAGTTGACTGGTTCATGAGGCTTAGCGATGATTTGCACCTTAATCCAGAAATGCCAATTCATTCTAACCACCGGCTACTTCTGCCAAACACCCAGACTTCAGGCAGAGTCGTCCTAAGAGACCAGCCACATATTTATCAGTGTAATTACAATTAAATATTAAGATGCCATTTGACAATGAACATATTATTGGAAATGACTCCTGTCGACGGCTTTGGCTCTGGAATTATCAATATCTATACCATTCTCATAATTTTCCACATAAAAGCTTACATCCCCTTTATGGCAATTAAAGCAGTGAAATCGAAATTTTCCACTTCAATTCTATACCTCCCTTACAACCAGACTTAGTTACTTTTGTTGGACATGTCGTATCCCGGGCATTCAAATTAAACCCCATCTCTAGTGTAAACTGAAGGTAACTATTTTATTAACTCAAAAATTTAGTTATACACAGCACACATACTCAAAAATAGTCGCCAAAACTGTTGGCACATTTATCCCATTCGTTTCCATCCTCGAAGAAGCTGTCAGATCCAGCCCTGGACCTAGTTATGTTCTTCGTCGTCCGTTGCGAATCGATGTCGGCGAATGGCTTGTTTTAGAGTTCCAAACACATGAAAGTCACGCCGTGAAAGTTCGGGACTGCAAGATGGATGATCCAGCGTTTCCCACGCTGCTGCAATGTCGCCTTCACCGCACCGGCCGTGTGTGGGCAGGCATTATCATGCAGGAGGATAAAAGCCATTGGACAACATGCCTCGCTGGCCGCTGTGGCCGAGCGGTTCTAGGCGCTTCAGTCCTGAACCGCGCTGCTACTACGGTCGCAGGTTAGAATCCTGCCTCTGGCATGGATGTGTGTGATGTCCTTAGGTTAGTTATGTTTAAGTAGTTCTAAGTCTAGGGGACTGATGACCTCAGATGTTAAGTCCCTTAGTGCTTACAGCCATTTGAACCAATAACATGCTCGTCGTTTCGACTAAATGGTTCGTCCAAGGTTCTATAAAGTGAATCGATAACGCTGCGCATTGATGGTGGTTGCCCTTTCCACGAACTCGACAAGCAGTTGGCTCTTGCGATCAGAAAAGGACGTCATGACCTTACCAGAAGTGGTGTGCACGGCCTTTGATTTCTTCGGAGGTGCTCGCTCTGACACTTGCCTTCCGGTTCAAAGTGGTGACACTATGTTTCGTCACCTGTGACAGTACGTGACAGAAAGCCGTATTTCTCCTTATGATAACGTTACAGATGACTCAAAGACAGCGACATTCCAGCACTGCGCTGTTTGGCGGTCAGTTGGTGGGGAACCCACTGCGCACAGATTTTTTGAAAGTTCAAGGGTTGATGCATTATGGTGCATTATGGTGCATCGCCCACGCTAATACGCAGTAACCGATAGATCCCGTCCACGGTGATTCTGCGGTTGTCCAAGACTAAAGCATTCACTTCCGCAACCGTTTCCGGTGTGATGACACGACGAGTCTGTCCAGGACGTGCATCGCCTTCCAGTGCCTGGCGCCACTCAAGGAATCGTTTGCGCCATTCCACGACACTTGAACGACTCAGGCTGTACTCACCTGACACAGCCTTCATCCGTCGATACATTTCGGTAGTGGACGATAACTTGTGTGAGCACCTTCTCTTAGGCGAGCAACCACGCTGGCGCTATGCAACATCAAACGGTGACCATGCGTCGTCAGTCTCTCTAGCAGTAGATCGCGCCACCGTACCCGCAGTTACATAGTCCCACCTTCCGTGTAAGGCAGAGGTAGACGCAATGACCAGGTTTCATTTGAATGCACCTCGTATTTCCTCGTTTTCGCCACTTCCATGTCCGCCCCGATAGCTGAGTGGTCAGCGTGATTTCGAGTCTCGGTCCGGCACACAATTTCAGTCTGCCTTCGGCCGGTGAGCGGCGATGACGTCTTGTTTACGTCCCGTCCGCAGAGTCGCGAGAGCGCCTACTTTGTTTACTTCCTCGCCGCAGCTAATACTCGCGTCCGTTAACACTGAGTCGCCATGGCTTATTCGTACAGAAAAGCTACCATCAAGGTTAGCTTCCAGCCCGACTACGCACGACCACGAGCCTTTGAAGTCGAACGATTCATCCGTGACGAAGTTCAGATACCAACACAGCACATCATCGGTATCCACCTATCCATCACAAGTAGCGTCGTTTACGTCAAGATGGTCGATGACGAGTTATGTCACGCAGTTGTGAACAGATGCGCGAACACTCTCAAGTTCAAACACTCCGATGGTCACACCGGAGAGGTTACTGTTGGCCATGCTGGACTAGGATTAGGCACACTAAGAGTCTTCGAACTGCCTTTCGAAGTACCACCGGACGTCGTTACCTCAGCTTTCCGCCCTTATGGGACGGTAATTAGCCACGTGGCCGAAAAATGGAACACCTTCGAGACGTACCGGGTCCTCAACGGCGTCCGCCAAGTGAAAATTGAATTAAAGAAACATGTGCCGTCCTACTTAGTCATAGGTGGCTGTCGAGCAATAGTAATGTACGACGGACAACCTCGTACTTGTTCTGGTTGCGGCCAGGAGGGTCATGTGCGCTCGGCGTGTATTCAACGTCGGGTTACACAACTTCCATTGCATGACACAACACCACCTCCTACGCTCACGGCCCTCCCCGTCAATTACGCAGAGGTGACACGATCGGCCGTCATGGCAGACGACAACCTCCTCGGAAGACAGAAAGCGTTAGAATGCGCACCTGTCGCCAGTCCTGGATTGACCAACCCCATTATGGTGTCTGCAGAGGTTGAAGAACGCCGCCCATCGACTCCACATGAAGATTCGGACGAGAGAATGGAACTCGACGCTAGGGTTGTACCGACCTCCGCCTTTATACCTGAGGGGGATGCTATACGGGAACCACAAACTCTTTCGGACGCAGAAACCCACGTCCGCAAACAAAGGTCACCGAGAAAACATAAAAAGCGACGTCGCACACCCTCAGACGATTGCCTCCAGCGGACGTCTTCTCCAGTTGACGACCGGACGGCCGACGAAACGACGAGGAAAATGAATGACACGAGATCGCCCTCACCTGTCACTTTGTCTGATTTTGACAAACCCGATTCCGCTCTCTCGGACAAACGAATGGCCAGCACAGCGCCCGCCGTTGGTACACAACCGGAAACAACTGCGGATTCACCCTTACTCACTCAGCCCACGAGTGTTCTACCGCAGCCACCGTTAACTTACGGACCTTGGGCGGATGACATTGAAGACGATTCTACGCCCCCTGTGGTGGACGAGGAGAGAGTTCTCTCCTCCCACACCTCGGCCCCTCCCGAGTAGCAACAGATGATGGCGCGGACGCGGCCAGCAGATCACAGGCCCCACCTTTTACGGCGACACTGACGGCGGCCCCCACCGCAGGAGACGATCTACAGACCTATCGCTTAACGACCATCAACATTAACACCATTCGGACACGTACGAAGTTGTCGCTGCTCCAAGACATGCTCAATGCAGCAGACGTTGACATTGTCTTTCTCCAAGAAGTCTTCGTCGCCGATTTCCCGGGTATGTATGGTTATACGGCTCATGTGTCCCACGCCTCGCCAACTAACAGTGGGGTCGCAATTCTCCTCAGAGAGGGCCTCGAGGCGGACGAAGTCCGATATCTCCCCGACGCTAGAGGAATGGCCGTAAAGGTGCAAGGCGTCCGGTTTACCAATGTGTACGCCCCTTCCGGAACGAATCGCCGTCGTGACCGATCGCTCTTCTTCGCAGAAGGAATAGCACCGCTTTTTCAGGGCAGGCACGATGACTTGATATTAGGGGGCGATTTCAGTTGCACCCAAGCACCTAAAGATCAGCTGCCACGCCATTCACCGTGCCCCGAACTTGGGACACTCATCGGCGATCTCCAGCTGGTAGATACGTGGGAACATGTCCGAGGCAATAGACCGGGATACACCCATTTCACGAGTCACTCGTCTAGTCGCATCGATAGGATTTACGTCTCCCGTTCTCTCGCGGCAACGGTGAGTGACGCGGAGGTGTGGCCAGTAGCCTTTTCTGATCACGAGGCCTATATATGTGCCGTCACCCTTCGTCGCCAACGGGTGTGGCGCAGCCGACATCCCTGGAAATTAAACCTTGCTCATCTCGCTTCTCCGGATTGTCGACGCGCCATCGAAGACACGTGGAGTTTGTGCGTCCGCCGCCTCCCAACGTATCCTACGTCGATTAGTTGGTGGTTAACCTGCGCCAAGCCGGCCCTACGGCGAACCTTTATTACGTATTGTCGTGACTGCTGCTTGGAAGCGGCAGACCCTTGATTTTTATTTCACCGTCCTTCGCGAATGCGCCTCCTTGCCACCCACACCGGAACGACAGTTGACAGTTCAGCGTGCGAAAGCACAGATCGTAGCCCATATGCGCCGACACCTCGAAGGAACGATCGTCCGAGCGCGGACACAAGACAGACTCGCAACGGAACGACCCACCATGTACCACGTCATCCGAGAACGTACACTGCGAAGACGGGCGCTGATACATGCCGTCGTCACTGAGGACGGCCGTCATCACACCATACAACGCGATAGTGCTGCAGCCTTCTTCGACCATTACGCACGACTTTATTCTGCTCAATGTTCCGACCCGACGACGGTGATAGAAGTCTCATAACTGGTTTACGGCATTGTCCCACAGGATTTACAAACTGAATTATTGAACGACATTACGGAAGACGAAGTTATCGACGCCATCGGTAAAGGAGCGGCGAATAAGTCTCCTGGCCCCGACGGGCTCCCTGTGGAGTTTTATAGAACTTTCCAGTATTTACTGGCTCCCAAGTTAACAGACATCTGTCGGGAGGTTATGTCCCCCGCGGTGCCGCTCCCAGCGACCTTCGTAGAAGGAATAATTATACCGGTTCACAAACCTAAAGGTGGGGCTCGAATACAAGATTACCGCCTGCTAACACTCGTCAACTGCGACATGAAGATATTCACCAGACTATTAGCAAACTGTCTACGACCGACCCTACCTTACGTCATCTCGCCAGACCAGACTTCCCTAGGGGGTATCAACTACATCCACACAGCACTGTGTCGATACCGTGACTCAATAGCCCTAGCCAGGGCACGCCGCATCCCGGGAGCGCTGGCATCACTAGATTTTAGCCGAGTGGATCACGCGTACCTAACGTCCGTTCTCCAGCACATGCAGTACCCACAGCAATTCACAGACGTCGTGATGCGCCTCCTCCGAGGGGCGACTTCCAAAGTGCTCGTTAACGGGTGTCTCTCGCAGTCCCTCCCGATCTTCCGCTCCGTGCGTCAAGGCTGCCCCTTGTCGACGTTACTCTATGCTCTGGCACTGGAACCGCTCCTCTGTGGCCTCCGTCAACGCCTCACCGGTCTTACCCTACGTGACGTCACATTTCGCTGTACAGCATATGCAGACGACCTGGTTCTCGTGTTCCGCAATCGCGACGATGTCAACAGAGCACTAGAATGGATTACCACGTACTATGTGGCTTCCGGCAGCTGTCTCAACGTCGCCAAATCGGTCGCCATGGCCATAGGAGACGGGTTGACCCCAGCGTGTGTCGAACCCCTGCAGCTTCGTGGCACTATCAAATGTCTCGGAATAGAGTTTCACGACGACATACGGCGCACTGCGGCTCTTAACTACCGCCGCTTATTACAACAAATTCGGGTCCAGATCTTCAACCTTCGTCTGCGGACCCTCGACATTCTACAAAGGACACACTTCGTCAATGTTTACCTCGCCTCGCGCCTTCCACACATAGCGCGTGTTCTTCCAATACCGTTACTGATGGCTCGACGTCTATTAGCGGCATTCGGAGCCTACGTCAGTACAGGCATGCTCTTCAAAGTCAGTTATGAGTCACTGACCCTTCCCCCAGAAAGGAGAGGTCTTGGTCTAGTCCATGTCCACGACAGAGCTGTGGCCCTGTATGTCAGCTCACACATCAAGCTGTGGCGCCACCACCCGGAAAGTTTGACAGGTTTGCTGTTGGAGTCCTTAGCTCCACCCTCCCTTATGCCCCCACTGACGACGCAAGACATACCCCCACCCTTCTACTACTTCGGGAACTTTTACATTGAACACAGCTATGTCCGTATCGCAGTACCACCGACGAAACAGGCAACGGCGCGGGATGTATATCATGTCCTACAGCAGAGGCGCCCACAAAACATCGTGGAGACCAAAAGCCCTCAGGTTAATTGGAAGGTGGTGTGGAAGACGATTCACACGGTTCCACTGGACACTGCAGTCCGCTCCACATGGTACATCACAGTCAATGGTAAACAGATCACCCGATCACGCCTCCACAAGATAAACATGACGGAATCGCCTCTCTGCGCAGACTGCGGGATACCAGACACGGACGAACACCGTCTCACATGTGGCGCGGCAGCAGACGTATGGCGCTTGGTGCGACAAATTTTGTCGTATTTTCTACGAGTGACTCTGGAACACATTACACCTCGGTTTCTACTATTTCCGGATCAACAGTATTTCCCGCGCGCCAAGACCAACGCTGTCACGTGGATCCGTGCGTATGCGGTACACTACTTATTTCACGATGGACCTAAAGATGTATTCGACTTTTGGAACTACCTACAAGAACGTCATTGCAAGATCGTACGGAACCCAAAATAAAGACAGTATTTTTCTAATTACTTAGGGAGTGCCCTACGCGACCCTCCACGCAGCTGGATCATCAACAGGTAGGAGAAGACTCCCATTGAGTGAGCTGACAAGACTAAGTTCGATTCTCGGTGGAATAACATGATATGCGTGAAGACGTATCTGGATGATGAAGCGTAAGGAGAGTAGCGACACACCCTTCTGCATCCTGTATGAAGCACTTTTTTTTCGTTTTCCCCATATACATTACCTCGGTATATGAACGTGCCGAGATATTGTTTTCTTTTTCTCAGAGCACGATGCGGTGCTAGATACATTTATTTTTGTTGTGGTACAAAGTAAAACCACATTAAGAATGTATTAAAAACAGTAAATAAAAATAAATAAATAAATAAATAATAATTCCCACAAAAGATTTCCCCTTCCCATCCCTGATTCCTTGACGGACGAGGGGGACACTGTGACCAGGCCTCGGGTTACGACCCCTGATCGCTCTGCCTTCCCCGCCCTCCCTCACCTTCTTTTTTTTTAAAAAAAAGGGGTAGCGTCTTTGATTAAAAAAATAATAAAAAAAGATAGCTGAGTGGTCAGCGTGACGGCTTGCCGTTCTACGGGCTTGGGTTCGATTCTCGTCTGGGTCGGAGATTTTCTCCGCTCAGGGACTTCGTGTTGTGTTGTCTTCATCATCATTTTACCCCGAACCGCCACACAGGTCGTCCAATGTGGCGTCGAATGTAATGAGACCTGCACCAAGGCGACTGGACCTGCTACGCAAGGGGCCTCCCGATCAATGACACCAAACGCTGATTTCAATTTGCCACTTCCATGAAACCGTTTCATACTTTTGTTACTTGTAAATCAAGCCAGCATAATGGCGTCTTATGTATTCGGACCGTCATCTTGGAGTTCGTGTTAGTGTATTTGAACCTTATATCATGTTTAAACACATAACCATAGCAGACCTAACATCCAAATCATACATATTTCTCGTCTAAGACATCATTGCGAGCGCTATATACTACAGTACGTCCATTCGGCGTTAATTTTGAAGGGCCAAGTAAACCGGTAGAGAAATGTTTACGTGTGTTGTTGTTGTGGTCTTCAGTCCTGTGACTGGTTTGATGCAGCTCTCCATGCTACTCTATCCTGTGCAAGCTACTTCATCTCCCAGTAACTACTGCAGCCTACATCCTTCTGAATCTGCTTAGTGTATTCATCTCTTGGTCTCCCTCTACAATGTTTACCTTCCACGCTGCCCTCCAATGCTAAATTTGTGATCCCTTGATGCCTCAGAACATGTCCTACCAACCGATCCCTTCTTCTAGTCAAGTTGTGCCACAAACTTCTCGTCTCCCCAATCCTATTTAGTACCTCCTCATTAGTTATGTGATCTACCCATCTAATCTTCAGCATTCTTCTGTAGCACCACATTTCAAAAGCTTCTATTCTCTTCTTATCCAAACAATTTATCGTCCATGTTTCACTTCCATACAAGGCTACGCTCCATACAAATACTTTGAGAAACGACTTCCTGACACTTCAATCTATACTCGATGTTAACAAATTTCTCCTCTTCAGAAACGCTTTCCTTGGCATTGCCAGTCTACATTTTATATCCTCTCTACTTCGACCATCATCAGTTATTTTGCTCCCCAAATAGCAAAACTCTTTTACTACTTTAAGTGTCTCATTTCCTAATTTAATTCCCTCAGCATCACCCGACTTAATTCGATTCCATTCCATTATCCTCGTTTTGCTTTTGTTGATGTTCCTCTTATATCATCCTTTCAAGACACTATCCATTCCGTTAAACTGCTCTTCCTAGTCCTTTGCTGTCTCTGACAGCATTACAATGTCATCATATAACCTCAAAGTTTTTATTTCTTCTCCATGTATTTTAATACCTACTCCAAATTTTTCTTTAGTTTCCTTCACTGCTTGCTCAATATACAGATTGAATAACATCGGGGAGAGTCTACAACCCTGTCTCACTCCCTTCCCAACCACTGCTTCCCTTTCGTGTCCCTCGACTCTTGTAACTGCCATCTGTTTTCTGTACAATGTGTAAATAGCCTTTCACTCCATGGATTTTACCCCTGCCACGTTCAGAATTTGAAAGAGAGTATGCCAGTCAGCGTCGTCAAAAGCTTACTCTAAGTCTACAAATGCTAGAAACGTAGATTTGTCTTTCCTTAATCTAGCTTCTAAGATAAGTCGTAGGGTCAGTATTGCCTCACGTGTTCCAATATTTCTACGGAATCCAACCTGATCTTCCCCGAGGTCGGAAAAGTGTTTGGTATCGGCTCCAAGCACAATATCTCTTGGTAAACACTGCACCTGTTTAAAATTTTGGAGGCGGTACACCCCGAGGCAGGTCCGATGCAGCTGGCAAAAATTAGTTTGTTGAGAAGAAAAAAGAACCCAGCGTCCAGTATGCTTCGTATAATTTCAACCTTGATCGAAGTAATGGTATTCTCGCACATGTAACAAACAAAATCATTGTATGACGCTGTAACAGGTGCTTTTTTTTCGAAACAAACTTATTTTTGCCAGCTAAATCAGGTCCGTCTCGAGGTGTTCCGCCTCCAAAATGTTAAACTGGTACGGTTTTTAGCAATAGGAAATTAAATTCCGAAAAGTTTACGATAACATCATGGTATGCAAACGTTTCTCTACCCGTTTACTCCACTCTTGAAAATTAACGCCGAATGGACGTACTCTAGTAAATTGCTCTCACAGTGATGTCTTAGGCAAGAAATTTGTATGACCTTGGTGTTAGGTGTACGATAGTTATGCGTTTAAACATGATATAAAGCTGAAATCCACTACCACGAACTCTAACATGGCGGTCCGAACGTGTAAGACGCCACTGAGATAGATGGATATACAAGTATAAAAAATACGAAAGGGTTTCGCGGAAGTGGTGAAATCTAGAAAATAAAAAAGTTGTGGAACCTTTTTAATTGTAATTACATCCTTTATTCCTTGACAGATATGTGATAATGACAATATGGCGTGGGGCGGTGGGAGGGGAGAGGGAGTCAGAACGACGCCCAACTGGTGCGAGTGTGGACATATAACTTTTTCTGTCGCTATACACCTATAAATGATAGTGCTGCTTGAACATAAAGTTACTGTAGCTTATATTCCAACATGTCACCAGACGTTTGTGGGAAGTGATCAGACTACTATTCACGTAAGAAAATTACATATGTGTAGTTGTAAGGGGAGGATTGATTTGACATCGGTAATTGTAATTTCAATGCACTGAAGAGTATAGCCGACATAGGGAGATGATAGACTCAATTCGTAAACAGCTACACAGTACAGCAATGCTGGGGTTCAACTGGATCTGCTATAGTGTACAAACAGGGCGGGAAATATAGCTGTAGCAAAATGGATCGCAGAACGTCCTCTCATTAGCTCCCCTATGCAGATCCTGACATGTTCTTTGTGGCACTATCGACTGTGACGTTTATTACAGTACACCAACACATACTGGTGATGCCTTTCTAACCCTTTTGTCACTGGGAACACTTTTGATCATCACATATTGCCGGAGGCCTGTGTTTTACAGCACTTGTTTGAGAGAGTCGTGGAGGAGATGCAGCACTTCCCAGAAAGGCTGAATGAAAATACCTACAGTCCATTCTCGACTCTCACTGGCTAGGACACTTCAAATCAAATAAGTTTCTAGAAATGAGGAGAATCGAGACACCTAGCCTGTGTGTGTGGCCATAATTTTTCATTGCAGCGATTGGTGTAAGGGGCAGGAAAGGTTTTATGTGGAAAATTATGTCCACTCATAACAATGGTATAGATATGGAAATTTCCAGAGCCCAAGCCGTCAACAGAAGTCATTTCCAATTCTTTATTCATTGGCAAATGTCATCAGACTGGTACGATGATCGTAATATTTAATTGTAATTACACTGATAAATATGTGGCTGGTTTCCTAGGACGACTTTGCTTGATGTCCTGGTGTATGGCAGAGGTAGCCAGTGACGGGAACGAAATGACATTCCTGGCTTAAGGCGCAAGCCGTCGCTAAGCCTCTGAAACCAGTCAGGCGAGATAAAATCATGCCGCCCTCTAGGCGGGTGAAGAGCGGATTAATACTAATACTAATGTTTCGGGCAGCCTTTGTGATCATATTCATTGTGGGTATTCACCGATTTTGACGTGGATATTTGAGAAAATTCAGTATCAATCACTGACAAATGTTGGCACTAGAGATATTGATAAAATCCAAATTCCTACCATTCCACTCGTCCCTAGACGCCTCCACATCTGGACATTCCTGTCTGGAATGCCACGTCTGGCTGCAGACATGGAGCGATCGCTGAGACGCGAGTACACGGCGGCAACCAGTGGTGCGTGAGTCTCTGGCCTGCTGGGGCACTGCGTGTGGACATCCGGACATGAGCGCTTCGAATTAACGCGTGTTTCAGCGATCTCCGACATCTAACAGTGACAACTGTCACTACAATATAGAACGTGGCTTAACTATGTGTTATATAATGCTTCTCAATAGCGTCCAGTGACTCCATCTTCTGGTGTCTCACCTGGGGGGGGGGGGGGGGGGCGGGTTATCTCTTCTAACAACATCCCAAATTTTAGTAGGATGTTGACACATTTGTTCCCTCCCTAGTTACAAGCCCACTCCAGTGTGCAGACACGGTTCTAATATGACGTAATGTTTAAGCACACACTCTCCTGAAGTGTTAAATTGATTCCAAGATCAATTATTCAGGCTGTGGGTAAGTCATTTTTCTACAATATTCTTTTTTCCAGGCGTTCTGGTTCTACAAGAAGGCATGCAGGAGTTCTATGAAGTGTGGAATCTATGATAGAAGTACAGGTTTGTAGGAGGGGCGTGAGTTGCGACCTGCGACTGAATAGCTCAGTTAGTAGAGCACTTACAAGTGTAGCACGAAGGTTCTTGGTTCAAGTACTAGTCTGGTACAAAGCATTAATAGCCAGGGCGTTTCAGATCAGAACGTACTCTGTTGCAGACTAAAATTCTTTCTGGACGTCAGGAAGACATTGCAAAAATAGTTCCCTGTCCTCAAATTGAACGCTGAAACTGCTTGGATGTGTGTGTGGGGAGGGGATATGGACGGCTGCTACTCCCTATCCATGAGGTTCAGAATTGCAAGCATGCATATCCGGAAGGACAGTGTATCCTCCTTCTTATCACGACAGGCACTGCAATATCAAATTTATCTGCCAATGCTGGACAGCGACATTCAATTAAACTTTCCTCCGCTGCACGGGAATTACATAATGTGTGTACGAGTACAGGTTCTGTTGCAGGAACGAAGACATACGGAAGTTTAGGTCAGGCCACGAGTCCTTCACGGATAGCCAAAGCGATTAACGTGAATGCTCATGTAAAGCTGGAAGTAAAGGTTCGAATGTCGGGTCGGCACAAATTTTCACTGTCATCATTCCCTTATTAAGCTGATGTTTCTTCGCACTCGCAAATTCGAATAAATTTTGTGTGTTTCATAACACAATGCCTGACATGCATGTATGTCCGGAAGCACATTGCATCGTTCTTCTTATCAACACAGGCACTGCAATATCGTAAAACTGGAAAGGAAGTTACTCATCTAGGCTGAGGCACAAATTTCTTGTCACAATCAATAGCTACAGCCCTGTGCTGATAGATAACACCTTTCATCGTAAACAAGAACCGAAAATTCAACCCCTGTTCTATTCGCTCTGGTGCTCTTTGCATTGACTGCAGGAGCGGTGTACAGTACCATAGCTAGGACAGGTAAAGTGGTATGTAAAAAATTACTTGTCCTTAGTATGATAAATTCTATATTGGCCAGTCAGGCAGATGGATAGCAGTCAAGCAAAGGGATAGCAGCTTGGCTGGCAGAACATGAAATCAACAGGAGGTCGCAGAATGATGACCCCACATTCGCTGAGCATGTACTGCTACCAGTTAGTGTCACATGTCACTTAGCAGACTAACACAAATTCACCTCCATACGTTAGCAGATCTTGACGAGGCCTGGAGAAAATTCTGGCAGTGCATAAAATTAGTAACTGAGTCAAAGGCTTCTATCCAGTAACTCATCGAAAAGTCCAGTCTGGTGTGACAACAGAAGACAGCAATAGGAACAGTAATTTTAAATTTCGCGTTTAAAATATCATTCACGTAGGAATATAGTACAGACATCGTCGTTTGACCGCCACACATACCCCAGTACGAGAAACATAGTTATAGTCATCTCTGATATAGAGAAGCATCTGAAAAAGCTGAAAAGAAATCAGTCGCCGGGTCCGTATGGAATGCAGTATTCGGTGTTACGGGGAGTACTCTTTGGCACTGAACCCGTTACCTAGCTTGCATAATCTCCGGCTCAGAGTGAAGTCTCAACTGAGTGGAAAAAAGCGCAGGTGACTCGTGCGTGTAAGAGGAGTATATGAACGGATCCCTAACGCTATCGAGGAAAATAATAAATCTCCTTTGGACACAAAAGTTTGTCCGCAAATCAGCACAGATTTAGAATGCACCGCTCGTGAAAAATGCTTGTCCTTTTCTTGTATGAAAACCTGCGAACCATTGTTGAAGGGCAACAGGCAAATTCAATTTTTTTAGATTTCCAGAATGAATTCCACACATTGCCACACAGCACTCTATTGTGGTTTAAAGAAGGTCCTACCATATGGAACAGTACGTAGTTCGTTGTTCCAGAGTGCAAATGAGACGAGGTTATTATCTCGAGTATGCCAGGGACAAGTGATGAAACCTGTCTTATTCTCTATGTATGGATAAACGATGTGATGGGTAAGGCAACGGTTTTCTGACTATACTGCAGTGTAATGGACAGTGTTTTAGTAGAGTGTGTTAGAGGCTACAGGATGAGTCGGAGATAATTTCAATTTGGTATGATGAATGACAGCTTGATGCAAATGTAGAAAGGTGTCAGTTAATGCGGATGAGTAGGAAAAACACTCCTGTACTGTTCGGTACATTGGTGGTGTTGTGCTGATGGACACAGACATGACGATTATACGGGCTGTAACAGGTGTAGTTGCGGATATTGTTACACATGGGACCTTGAAGTGTACACACATCAGCGTGCTGGTTGTTGTTTCTCTGCGTGTAACAGTCTTCCCGCAAACACATCAGAAGCTTTACGACCTGAGGCTTTCTGCATGACAATGCTGCACCACTAAGAGGACTATGGCTGTCAGTATGCACTAAGCGTTTTGCGTCCACACGTCCACGCCTCACACCTGACCTGCTGCCCGGGGGAAAGACGGTCATTCAGTGCTTTCTCTTGCCTTATGTACTTGGAGGTACTAACCAACTAAAAGATATATGACTTGTACTGACTATGACTTTTAGTCTGCAGTGACATAAATAAAGAAGTAATATTGTTCAGTATGCTGTCCTCAGCAACCAGTAGAAATATCTGATCTTACTTAAAGCAAGTCCCTCTAACTAAGGGCTCACCTTCAGAGGACGTCATGTTTCCAAATAGAGAAGGAATTAGTATATTTCATCAAAATATAAGAGGTATTAGAGACAAAGTTAGCGAACTGCTTGTAGATTATTGGTGTAACGGAGCTCCACTTAAATAATTTCACACTTTGCAATATTTTCTTTCTCTGTGAGGTACTGGATGAGTTAAACAAAAGGTTTCGAACGCTAGGCATATTTTTTTGATTTAACTAAGGCGTTTGATTGTGTTGATCACAAAATATTGCTGCAGACGTTGGCCCATTACGTAATATTGGGAGTAGCTCACACTTGTTTCACCTCTTACTTTAGCAATAAACAGCAAAAGATTATTATTCACAATGTTGAGAATGGCTGTGATGTGGGGTTTGAGTGGGGTACAATCAAGTAGGAGGTGCCCCAGCGATCAGTGTTGGGGCCACTCCTATTC
Source organism: Schistocerca nitens (assembly GCF_023898315.1). Classification (NCBI taxonomy): domain Eukaryota; kingdom Metazoa; phylum Arthropoda; class Insecta; order Orthoptera; family Acrididae; genus Schistocerca; species Schistocerca nitens. Next base: position 1,110,170,840 of record NC_064615.1, on the reverse strand, counting down.
CTTATTTATATAAATGATATGCCCTCTGGCATTAGGGGTAACTCTAAAACATTTCTGTTTGCTGATGACACTAGCTTGGTAGTAAAGTATGTTATGTGCAACATTGGCTCGGTTTCATATAGTGCAGTCCATGACCTAGGTTCATGGCTTGTAGAAAATAAGCTAACGCTATATCACAGTAAGACTCAGTTTTTACAGTTTCTAACACACAATTCAACAAAACCCGACGTTTTAATTTCACAGAATGGGCATATGATTAGTGAAACTGGGCAGTTCAGATTTCTAGGTGTTCAGATAGATAGTACACTGTGATGGAAAGCCCACGTTCAGGATCTTGTTCAGAGACTTAATACTGCCATTTTTACTATTCGAACGGTATCTGAAGTGAGTGATCGTTCGACAAGAAAATTAGTCTACTTTGCTTATATTCATTTGCTTATGTCGTATGGTATTATATTTTGGGGTAACTCTTCCCATTCTAAAATGATATTTTTGGCTCAGAAACGGGGAGTTCGGGCAATAAGTGGTGTAAGTTCACGATCCCCTTGTCGACCCCTGATCACGATATATATTAGCTTATTCTCAAGAATAAGCAACTTTCACTTAGTTAATACATGTCAGAAATCAAACCTGCATTTGGATCGGACTTCCTTGACTCCTGTGCAGAAAGGTGTGCAGTATACTGCTGCATCCATTTTCAATAAGCTACCACTCGAATTAAAAAAACTTTGCACTAATACACGCGCATTCAAATCAAAACTAAAGAGTTTCCTCATGGGTCACCCCTTCTACTCTGTCGAGGAATTCCTTTAAAAATTAAACTCATTCTGGTTGAATTGTTGATCGCGTCTACTTTAACTTATGGGCTGACATTTTTCTGGTTCATAAAGTTTTGATTTTTATCTGTTATTACCTCTATGTTGTAATTTCAAGTACTGACACGTTCCATGACCTTGGTCCTATGGAACTTGACGTGTAAATAAAAATAAAATTGTTGTGGCGTAACAAGCTAGCTACGCCACACTGAGAAGGGAGCCGAAAGGCACGCGTACACACACGCCGACTGGCGTCAAGTCTGGAACAGGATACGTTATGACTGCTATAAAGAAAATACGTAGCTTTGGAATATACTTAACTTTTAATGCTTCCTTTGGTACATCTCTCTTGACTATACAAATGAGACTCGTAAGATACATGCACTGTGACAATTGGCGCCTTGCTAAGTCGTAGCCATTAACTTAGCTGAAGGCTATTCTAACTGTCTCTCGGCAAATGAGAGCAAAGGCTTCGTCAGTATAGTCGCTAGCAACGTCGTCGTACAACTGGGGCGAGTTCTCTTACGTCTCTCGAGACCTGCCGTGTGGTGGCGCTCGGTCTGCGATCACACAGTGGCGACACGCGGGTCCGACATGTACTAATGGACCGCGGCCGATTTAAGCTACCACCTAGCAAGTGTGGTGTCTGGCGGTGACACCACAAAAATAAATTACACCCGTTACGCTCTATATGTCTACGTGTAACATTGCAAAGCTACATGAAATGAAAGGAGCAAGTAGTGTCGGCAGTAGGGAAGGCGAATTATCGATTTAAATTTATTGGAAGAATTCTGATGAAACTTTGGCTCAGATATGGAGGAGACCGCGAATAGAACACTTGTGCGACCCATTCTTGAGTAGTGCTCCAGTAATTTGGGTCTCCAAAAGTTCGGATTAAAGGAAGATGTCGGAGCAACTCAAAGACGGTCTGCGTGATTTGTTACTACAGGCTCGAGCAACACGCGGGCATCACCAAGATGCTTCGTGAAAAAAAATGAGAATCCACGGAGGTCGACGCTGTCATTCCGGTAATGAAAATCTGGACTCTATTGAAGGATTTCGCTAGTGTGAATATAGAAGCCAAACGCAACATTAAGGTAAGTCTTGGTTTGTTTGCTTGCCGACATTAGATAGTGTGTTTTGAATCTCTGAGAACATGACAAGTTCAGACAATAGTGCTTACAGTGTTACAGTCCTACAGTCGGACTCACTTGTTAGCAGCAAGAACTGTTAATACATTTTGGAAGAAACAACATCCTGTTTGTGGAGACGGTGACGAGCACTTGTCCATCAAATGCCGCTCATATACATTGTTATAGCACATTAATAAGCTCACAGGTAAACCAAATGAAAAAAATAGCACTTGTTTCAGGTCTTACTGTAACCTTTCGTATTGTCCATAGCAGCATTGGTGATGCACAAGTGGTCGAGGGGTATCGTCTTTGATTATTGATTTGATTGACGTCTTCGGTCCCAAGTTCGAAACACGAAACTACTTAAATATTGATTAATAACCATCATAGGCGGGCGAAGACTTCCGACATAAGAATCACCCTCTTTCTGCCAACGGCCTTGTCAAAGAGGGCGATGGAGCGGACGGAGGTTAAGGCCACTCTCTTGTCCTCGGTTTAGGAAACTGCCCCTAAGGGCGGAAGAAACAACAATATCAAACGTCCAAGGTCATGGAACGTGTCAGTACATGAAATTACGATATAAAAGTAATAACAGATAAAGATAAAATGTTTATGAACCAGAAAAAAGTCAGCCCATAAGTTTAAGTAAACGCAATCAACAATGCAGAAGGCAATGGAAATCACTGCATTAAAGACACATAACGTGTATCCAGAAGATATGTAGCCTGTAACTGAAAAATTTTCATGATGATCTCTCCATTGACAAAAGATTCCGGAACAGTCCCCCATTCGAATCTCTGGGAGTGGACTGCCAAAGGGGAGGTGACCATGAGAAAAAGGTTAAATAACCAACGAAAGGATAGCGTCCTACGAGTCGGGACGTGGGTTTGTCAGGAGCCTGAACGTGGTCGGGAAGCTAGAAAATCTGAGGAGAGAAATTCAAAGGCTCTCTATAGACATAGTAGAGTTCAGTGAAGAGAAATGGAAAGAAGACTAGGATTTATGATTAGATGAGTATAGGGTAATATCGACAGCAGCGACAAATGGTGAAACGGGAGTAGGATTCATTTCAAATTGAACGAAGGGAAGAGAGTGTGTTACTGTGAACATTTCCCTGATAGAGTTGTTTGTATGAGAATCGACAGCAAACCAACACCAACGATAGTTCAGGTATAAATGCCGACGTCGCAGACTGAATATTTAGAGACAGAGAAAGTATATAAGGATATTGAGCGGGTAATACAGTATGAATAGGGAGATGAAAATATAATAGTAATCGGGGACTGGAATACAGTTCTAAGGGAAGGAGAATAAGGGCGCGGGACAAGGAATGAGAGACTAGAAAGATTGATTTAGTTCTGTTATAAGTTTCAGCTAGTAATAGTAAATACTCTGTTCAAGAATCACAAGAGGTGGAAGTTTTCTTGGAGAAGTCTGAGTGATACGGGAATATTCAGTTCGATTAAATCATAGACATGCAGAGATTCTGAAATCAGATACTCGACTGAGTTGATATAGACTCAGATCAGAATGCAGTGGTGATCAAGAGTAGGCTGAAGTGTAAGAGATTAGTCAGGCAGAATCAATAAGCAAAGAAGTGGGATACGAGAGTAATGAGGAATGACAAGATACGCTAAGTTCTCTATGGCTGTAGATACAACAATAAGGAATAGCTCAGTAGGCAGTACAGTTGACGAGCAATGAACATCTCTAATAAGAGCAATGATAGAAGTTGGATAGAAAAACATTGGTTCAAAAGAAATAACTCCGAAAAAACACAACTTCAGTTGATCGGTGAAAGAAAGAAGTACAGGAGTGTTCAGGGAAATTCAGGAATAAAGAAATACAAGTTGCAGAGGAATGAAACAAATAGGAAGTGTAGTGTGCAGGGAAATTCAGGAAATACAAATTGCTGAGGAATGAAGCTAAGACGAAATGGCTGCATGAAAAACGTGAAGAAATCGAAAAAGAAATGATGGTCGGAAGGACTGAGGCAGCAGGAAAATCAAAACAGCCTACGGTGAAATTAATAGCAAGAGTGGTAAGATTGAGGGTGCAACGGGAATTCCACTGTTAAATGCAGACGAGTGAGAAGATAGTTGGAAAGAGTACATTGAAGGCCTCTATGAAGGGGAGGGTATATCTGTTGTGGTAGAAAATGAAACACCAGTGGATTTAGAAGAGATTAAAATCAGAATTCACGAGAGCTTTGGAGGACTTAAGATCAAATAAGGCGGAACGGATAGATATCATTCCAAGAGAATTTCTAAAATCCTTGGCGGAACTGGCAACAAAACGACTATTCAGGTTGGTGTGTAGAATGTATGAGTAGTCTGACGACATACCATTTGACTTTCGGAAGAATATCATCCACACAGTTCCGAAGACTGCAAGAGCTGCCAAGTGCGAGAATTATCGCACAATCAGCTTAACAGCTCATGGCTTTAGAAAAAGGTAAAGGCACCAGACAGGCAATCCTGACATGTCGGTTGGAAATGGATGCAAGACTAAAGATAAATCAAGATACATTCATAGGATTTGTCGACCTGGAAAAAGCGTTCGAGAAAATAAAATGGTGCAAGATGTTCGTAATTCTGAGAAAAATAGGGGTAAGCTATATGGAGGGACGGTTAATATACAATACGTACAAGATCCAGGAGGGAATAATAACAGTGGACGATCAAGAACGAAGGGCTCGTATTAAGAAGGCTGTAGCCTTTCGCCCCTACTCTTCAATCTGTACATTGAGGAAGCAATGATGGAAATAAAAGAAAGGTTCAGGAGTGGAATTAAAAGACAAAGTGAAAGGATATCAATGACAAGATTTGCTGATGACATTACTATCTTGAGTGGAAGTGAAGATGAGCTACATGATCTTCTGAACTGAATTAATAGTCTAATTAGTACAGAATATGGTTTGAGAGTAAATCGTAGAAAGACGAATGTAATGAGAAGTAGCAGAAATGAGAACAGCGAGAAACCTAACATCAGGACCTATGGTCACGAAGTAGATGAAGTTAATGGATTCCTCTTCCTAGGCAACAACATAACAAGTGTCGGACAGGACAAGGTGGACATCAAAAGCAGACTAGCACCGGTAAAAAGGGCCTTAATCTGTTGAAGGAATTTCTCAGAAAGTACATTTGGAGCACAACATTGTGTGGTAGCGAAGCATGGGCTGTGGGAAACCCGGAACCGAAGAGAATCGAAGCATTTGAGATGTGGAGCTACGGATGAATGTTGAAAATTAGGTTGAATGGTAAGGTAATGAAGACGAATTTTTGCACAGAATCGGAGAGGAAAGGGATATGTGGAAAACTTTCACATGCAGAAGGGACAGGACGATAGGACATTAGTTTAAGACATCAGAGAATGACTTCCGTGGTACCAGACGGAGATGTAGAGGAGACAAACTGCAAAGGAGGACAGAGATTGGAATACATTCAGAAAATAATTGGGGACGTAGGTTGTAAGTGCTACTCTGAGATGAAGAGTTTGGCACAGGAGAGGAATTCGTGGCGGGCCGCATCAAACCAGTCAGAAGACTGATGACCCAAAAAAAGTACCATTTGAGGATGACCTATGAAGGCTGAAAACCAGTTACGATTGTGTCATAAAAAAGTGACTGAGCTAAAAATAGAAAAAAGTAATACCTTACTCTTAATACATCACATTCATTTCTCTATGGCACTGAAACCCACGCTATTTCTGTTTCAGTTAGCTAAATAACACTTCGAACAGAAATACTGGCGCAGTTTTCGAACCAGTCCGATTTTCAGATGCTGTACCGAGGCTGGTGGTTAGTTAACTACCTGGACCCTGTCGATCCTCTTGTCGAGGCCGACGACCTCGAGCCCCCTCCTGAGCAGCGCCCGCGCGGTGGCGGCGCCGATGCCGGAGTTGGCGCCCGTCACCAGGGCGACGCGACCTGCGTACCGCTCCATCCTGACGGCAAGTGGCGCGCCTCAGCGGCTGTTCGCCTCCAGAGGACAGGCGGCCCGCGTAGCTCCGGCAAGGGCAGCCCTTTATCGCCATATCGCAGTCCATCGTCCTCTCCGCCGGCGCGCAAACAGATCTGTGTGTCCGATGGACGACTTCAGTGGAACGCTACGGACAGACCCATTTGTGTCCTTTAGGCTTCATCTGTAACGAGTAGCTTTTAGAGCCTGGAACTTTGTTTCATTCATAACGACAATCGGTTGACCGCAGTTGTATGTAAATAAATAAATAGCAGCATTTGTTCCAAACAAATTGTTTGCTGACGACGGTTTTGTAAAGCTACATAACGTCGGTGGAGTAAGCTCCACATTCGAAATAAAGGTATCGTTCTACGAGGGGCGTTCAATAATTAATGTAACACATTTTTTTTTCTGTCCGTTTCTGTTGAAAACATGAAGACTTTGCTGGGGGACATCGTGGAATACCCCGCTTCAGCTTCTGTAGTTTCATGAAGTTCCGATCTGTGGTGGCGCTATATGTAGCCCTCTGTAATGCAGGTGCGTTCAAAGCAGAGCGCTGTCAATACGTTTCTTTTGGTGGAAAACCAGAGTATCGCAGATATTCATAAGCTCTTGCAGAATGTCTGCGGAGGCGTAGGAGGGTGTCTGTGATCACTGCAACAGAGTCGTGCAAACCTGACCGATCTCAGGCGCTCCGGTTCGTTGCACACGGCTGTGACTCCTGCAGTGTTGGAACGTGTCGACATTTTCATCCGAGGTGATCGATAGATCACAGACAGCCACCTCGCTGCAGAGCTGGACACCTCTGTTCGTAGTGTGGACACTTTGATATACCCTCTCATGGTGCAACGATCAACTCTGAAGTTTACCCTGGTGCCCTCATGACACTGAAGGAACGACTTCAGTGTGTTGCCACAAAAATGTAAACGACTGTCTCCTTCTCCATAACAACAGAACACCTCACACAAGTCTGCACATCCAACAGGAGCTCAAAATAGTTCACTGGATTGTTCTTCGTCATTCACCCTACAGCCTGGATCTCGCACTTTCCGAGTTCCGTGTCTCTGGTCGAAAGAGAAATGGACTCCGCGGGAAGCAGCACGTGGATGATGCTACAAGACGTTGGCTCCGACGTGGACCAGCAGGTGGTACCGTGCGGGCATACAGGTCATCGTGGTAGGGAGGCGTAAGGCCGTCTCATCGGACCGAGATTATGCTGAAAAATAGAGTTTCGTATCCAAAAGAGAGGGAAACAAAATCCTGCACTGGAATGGTAAATCAAACCAACCTGCCTTAAGAAATATCTGTTGCATTACACACTGAACGTCCCTCATATTATTATTTCTTCAAATAGCTTCAGGCATTGGTCCACACAACCAAGTACTAAATGTGTAAACACGAAAAAAATTAAACTGCAAACCCTTTGGGTATAGGGTTTCTGGGCAGGTATGTTGACTTTTCAGGTATATCAGAAGAACGATCATCTGAAGGCGAAATATTCATATGGACATATTCTGGAATAGTTTCCGAGATAGTATAGCTTCATATTCAGCTTTAGTGCTGTTCAATAAAATATCGGGTGTACACATGTACAGATGTATAACAGGAAGTAAATGTTACAACGTATTTTACAAAGTGTCAATTGAAAAATATCATTTTTTGTAACAGATTCACCTTAAGCCCTCTTGTGCATGTCACATTACAAGTGTTTTACAGTTGACAATAAATTCTAGAATATCCCACCGTCAGCTTCATTGGATATGCGCACTCTAGGTAGGACATGTGCTGTTGGTTGTGCGAGTGCTTCTGTACGTTCCCTAATGAGAGCAGCAGCTTCAATGATGCCACCAAGCAGTTCATCTCTCGTATTCACCTTTCGTTTCTACACCCCCCATTTCATCTAACACCATAAACAAAGACAATTCCCAATATACTTGAATCTCTACCATTTGCTATGGGACACTAAAAAGTGGGTGATTTCCCTAAATCACTCCAGGCAAATGCCGGGATGGTTCCTCTGAAAGGGCACGGCCGACTTCCTTCCCCATCCTTCCCTAATCCGATGAGACCGATGACCACGCTGTCTGGTCTCCTTCCCCAAACCAACCAAACCAAACCAACTAAAAAGTGGTTCTTTTAAAATTAATCTCTGAATACGTTTCTTCTTCTTCTGTTTCGACTTCTTCTTCATCCTAGTCGTTTCCTATTTCTCTATAATGCAGGTTTAGGCAACGTGCACCTGTTCGTCTTTCCTGTCACGTGCTCATGACAGTTGTGTTAAATAGTAAATATTATAATTCTTATGCTAGAAACATCGTGTCAGGGAGGCATTTTCAAACCTTTTTTTTCCCTTAAAGGCGCACTTGATTTTCCGTCTTAAATATAAATTGCCCTTTGTCTCTTCATTCAAAGTAACCAAAGAGAGAAGCCTATGACATGAATAGGATGCTTTCGTAACGCAGTTAAATAATCTTTTACTGTATTTGCGTCGATAGCTGATGAAGCTAGAGGACCTGTTACTGATTCTTACTGTCACATTTTCAACTTTCAAATCAAATGCACACTATTTTTAATGTTTACGTTTGCAAAAAACCTTATTACGTCTCCTTCGTTAGGCTATAAATGTGTGTGTGTCTCCTCAACGCCCGTTCAGTGAATGTTGCTGCTTTATGCGCCTCCGCAGCAGGCGCCTCCTTCCTGCACCCATGGCGACTGCTGTTCATCGCCGACGGAGGCTGGAATTCCCACTCCAGAACCGCAACTGAAGGTCCACTGAGCGCCGACAGGAGGCCTTTCCAGGTGTATCACGTTTTCTGCTTCATCGTACAGACTGCCGTTGGCGCGTACGGCCCTACAACGTTCGTCGGAAGGTTCTAAGCTGGAGGAGCCAGCATCAAGTTCAGGAGTACATTTTGGTGGCATTCCAAGGGTGACATTATTCTCGAACGTGAAATCGATCAACACAAGTATGCATCTATCCCTGAGGACATGGTCACTCCTACATGCAGTTTGCTTTTCCTCTACACCACTGCATCTACCAGCAGGACAATGCAAAGCATCACACAGCTCGCAGTGTACACGTGAAATTGGAACACCAGGGTGAGTACTCCTCTAATCAGCAAACTCCCCCTATTTAAGATCAGTCAAATTCTGTGGGACCACGTCGATCGGGCTGTCACGCCGTTCATTCTCAAGCTGTCAGAGAGTGATGGACTTCGGGCAAGTGAGAGACTGTTTGTTTACTCTGAGGACAGTGTATGTTTGACATGTTGTATTGTATGTTCTGTGACTATGTAATAAAGTGTGGTTAGACTGCTAATCGCTGCTCTACTGTGATTCACGACATAAAAATTTGGTGCCGAAACCCGGGAGACAATGAATTTCCAAGTAATACCGTGGTGGGCGAGGAACTGATAAGTTTTTGTGGTGGTTAGTACCTTCCAAAGTTGGGCTAGTCCCAAATTCGTAGATTGGAATGTTTTCGCGTTATCTGTATATATCGTGTGGGGTAGCCCGCGTCTTCCGGCGAATCGCTGAAGTGCCATAAGAAACTTGTCCGTTGACAAGTCTGTACAGAGTACGAGGTGTACAGCTCGTGTGGCAGCACGTGTGACAAGAGTGATATATGACTTGCGCGTTTCTTTCCCCACTTCAAATTTTTATGTCGTGAATCACAATAGAGCAGAGATTAGCAGTCTAACAACACATTATTACATAGTCACAGAACATACAATACAACATGTCAAAGATATACTGTCCTAAGAGTAAACAAACAGTCTCTCACTTGCCCGAAGTCCATCACTCTGTGACACAAGCAAAGTACATAGAACAGCTGGCCACGCCACGTCCTTGTCGGTACCTTCCAGAGCCTCACTGACTTTCTACCTGCAAGTATGCGTTACGTTACAAAAGGTGGTTGTTGAGCGTTTTGACAGGTGGTCACATAAATGGTTCAATGGTTCAAATGGCTCTGAGCACTACGGGACTCAACTGCTAAGGTCATTAGTTCCCTAGAAGTTAGAACTAGTTAAACCTAACTAACCTAAGGACATCACAAACATCCATGCCCGAGGCAGGATTCGAACCTGCGACCGTAGCGGTCTTGCGGTTCCAGACTGCAGCGCCTTTAACCGCACGGCCACTTCGGCCGGCTCACATAAATGGGACTGGATCGTCTGTAGTCATGAAAATAAAGCCTATGAAATCTGTGTCATTCAGAGTTGGGCTTTACGATAAAATAATAAAATGAAAGAACAAGGTAATAAGTATAAACATATATTATCGTAAAAGATACCCTTGGCGATAACTAATTTACAGATTCGATGATTCAGAGAAATTAGAACTTAATGGCGTGAGAAGTAATAAATACCATCCCGATTTGGGTTTCCGTGATTTCCCTAAATCGCTCCAGGGAAATGACGGGATGGTTCCCTCAAAAAGGGCACGGCCGATTTCCTTCCACACCCTTAACAGAATGCCCGCTTGTGCTCCGTCTCTAATGATCTCGATATCGACGGGGCGTTAAACACAATCTTCCATTTTTCCTTTTGTTTTCACTTTTTTATGTTTACACATTCCAGTAAAATGGAGACTGTCATCTTCAACTGCAATTTGCATTTGTCTTCACTGCAAGCCTTTGACACTTATCTCAATACGGGTGGGATATTAGTGTGAGTGTGTGCTGTTGTATGGGAGTTGAGTAAAAACAAGGGAACACCGCGAAAAATGCATGCGTGAACATAAATCCAGATCCCAGCCAAGGCGGCAGGGTACGCCGTTCTATTTGACCACGAACGGCATCTGCGCATCGTTCACATTACGTTGAAAATGTAAGTTGTACAAAAAAAGAGTTTTCTGCGTGATTGTGACAGCATTATGTCGCAGTTAAGTGTATTCCGCGGCTGTTGCGCGTAATAGTCTATCTAACAGACTGTTTGTGTCAGTTGTTCACATTTCTTTTGGTCATACTCGTCGTATACTCACTGGTGATTGTAGCAGTTACGCGGACCGATTAAATCCACAACATTGCATCCAATCGCTCCAGACGTCCTTCAATATACTTCTATATTAATTATCTCTTCTACGTATAATTCGAAGAAATGCAAGCTACTGGCTCATTACTGACTACAATAAAAGTTCGTTTCTGCGTGGTCCCCGGCAGAAATATGCTGCCACATGTTTTCAAAGTTCAACCGTAATCGGCCATTGTCGATTACTGCATTCGTTATGATTTATCGCCCCACGAAAGAAGAACAGTACTCATCTTCTTTAGCAGGGGAATAAAGATACCTTTTAGTTTCACAATCCGCTTCATCCCATTAAACTATAGGTATGTTTAATAACCTCTATCGTGTCCCTGCATATCGTATGACAATACAGGCGCGTGACTTCCAGGCCAAGAGTTTTACCAAACAGAATGTGATGCTCTCCTGATCGCAGAACATTTCGTAACAGCTGATATATCCGTGTTTCTCCATTTTAAAGTTGGGTTTCTTCACAAAAATTCAGCTAACAACCCCAGTAATAACCCAGAATATTTTCGGCTATGGAAGCCACACCCACAAACTGATCAAAAAAGACAGGAAAGTCATTAAAAAAGCATGGACAGTATTTCTATTTGTCCAAAATAGGAAACAGTCATTGTCATCCCGTCTCAAGAAAGACCTTCGAAGTTACATCCTCACAACATAGGACAATATCGGGAGAAACATGAAAACTATCACATATTATTTGTATCGGTGACAAAAATAATACATCTTTCAGTGAGAGAACATATCAAAAGATATGACAAGAAATTTTAGATCGCACAGATCAGATGAGGTTCAGAACCACAGTTCTTACATCATCATCCGTGGATGGTCTTGCATTGAAATTCACTGCAACAGGAAGTAAGCCAAAATATCAAATTGGGTGTGACGGTTATCCAAAAATTTGCTTCAAGTACTGAGGACAACAGAGAAAACAAAGAATTCAGCCTTTATTTTGCTAGATTTTGCGAAGAATACTTTTCTCAATTATCGGCTTTCCTAGCTGATTACCATCTGTAAATAATTTAGCGTTACACATTTCTGCGTCGTTGTGGATATCAGTCGAAGACTGCTTCGTGCAGTCCTCTGCACTAGTCTGTTATGTGTAAAAGCTCTTCAGCTCTGAGTAACTACCGCAATTTACATAAATTTTAACCACAATTTACATCAATTTGAACCTGATTACTGTACTCTAGCCCTGGTCTTCTACTGTACTTTTAACTCTCCACTCTTCCTCCATTTCGAAACTGGCATTCCTCGATTCCTTTTGGCGTGTCTTATCAAAATGAAATTTGCTTGTTATATTTGCACATTGCTAACCTTCAGTTACTTACGTGTCGCTTATTCGCGACGAACTTCTGTTGTTATCGCAGAACCCACTCATAAACTTTCACTGCAGCGTCTGTTACGGTAGTTTCTCTGCTTGAGCTCTTTAGGATGTGAATAACCCAAGCCAACTAAGGGAAAGAGAGCTGAGACGTTAGGTATGCTTTTACAAATTCCGAAGGAAAACAGAGCCTGCGTCTTCTTTCTTTTCTGTTCGAGGCTGTGACAGAGAAAGGTGTCCTTTCTTACGGTGTAAAATGGTGTACCGTTGAGACCGACAACTGTGCGGCTGGTCCCGGCAGAGGTTCGAGTCCTCCCTCAGGCATGGGTGTGTGTGTTTGTCCTTAGGATAATTTAGGTTAAGTAGTGTGTAAGCTTTGGAACTGATGACCTTAGCAGTTAAGTCCCATAAGATTTCATACACATTTGAACATTTGAGACTGACTGTATATACGTGAGGGGCGTTCAGTAAGTAACACAACCATTTTTTTTTTCCTGAGAGCGTATTATGGATTCAAATACTCCATACTATTCCCCACAGGCTTTGCCTACAAAATCCTACTTTTCAACATCATCTCCGTTCAGTGTGAGAGCCTTATGCCACTTTACTGGGAGGGCCTGTAGTCTAACATGGTAGCATTCTACTGGCCAACGTCTGAGCCATCGTCTTGCTATATCAGTAAGCTCACCATCACCCGGGTACTTTTTCCCGCAGAGTGCGTTCTTCATTGGTGTAATAGATGGTAGCCGGAGGGTGCGAAATGTCAGCACACGATTTTGAGTGAGTCAGCACTAACAACAGACACACACAGTTGTGCAGCCTGCCGTCTGATTGTGACTCATCGATCACTTGCAAACAGAGGGTCCACACAGTGCAAAACTGCAGGAGTGACAGCTGTGTGCGGCCGGCAGGCTGGCTGTCAGGCAGACTTACGCGACCCCGTTGTGACGATGACAGACACCTCGCCCAGTGACTCGCCGTGGTTTTGTTCACTGCCAGATCTCCGTAGACATTCTGCAAGCGGCTAGAATATCTGCGATACTCCAGTTTTCCGCCAAAAGAAACTCAGTGACAGCTGTCTGCTTGTAACGCACCTCGGTTACAGGCGCCATTTTGAAGGCCACGTATAGCGCCACCACCTATCGGAATTCCATGAAACTGGAGGGCGTGAAGCAGGAATATGCCACGATGTCTCACAACAAAATATTTTTTTTTAACCAAAATGATGGAACAAATAAATGCGTTTCATTACTTATTGACCGCCCCTCGTACATGATGAGAAGTCTGTGAGAGTTGTAATACCCACGGCTACATTTTATTCAGAATAATATTCACGACAGCATTGTGTGTGGAAAGTGAATGAACGTTCTTGCGATATTAATAAAAACGACTTCATCGTTAGTAAAATAACAAATAATTATTGTAAATGACATAATTTAATATTTTGTAAGAAACTATATCTCAGACAATACCCATGGAGAAAGATAATGGCAATCTCAATCTTTTGTTTTCTTATGATTCTTCTAGAATAATCCTTCTTCTTTTTCGAACTGTTGTACTGATAGGATGTGATTGATGTCTGGTAACACAGATGTCCGTAAAAGAGTATATTATGTTGCTAATTTTATAGTTCATAAATATAGTTTATGTGTCACTGAAATAAATCTTCTTTGATTGGAGTTTTATTTCATTTTGACTCTCGTCATATGTAAATGTTAAGTTTTCTGAGCAGCTACAAAGAAGCGCAGCCATTGGAACTATTGATCTACAGTGCGGTTTATTGGGAAATGCTGAATAATAAGCGATTAACACTAAGAAATATTTTCAAATGTTAATACATATAGTAAAGATACAAAAAGATTTAATATATATTATTTGTTAATAGTAAAACAGGGGTAGGAGAAGAATCGGTAAGTCACTGTCTTACGTTAGCCGCCATCTTAGTGATATACTGCAGCGGTAGTTTTAAATTAACTTTCTATACAGACATAAATGTTGTTGCTCATAATAGTGGTAATAATTGTGTATTGGTGGCCCAGAACCCAATCTTAGGTAATAAATTCCAGTTAGACTGTGAGTAATCCCTAAATATTGTGAACTTCTATAAATGGAAACAGCATCTTATGTGATACAAATTCTTATATGCTGATGTATGAAGCCTGGTTATTTCGTAAAGACTTTTATGAAATATTTTGAAGCGAAAAAATACATTAGTGTTCTGTGAGTGTGGTATTGTGTGACAAAACTGTTCATTTTGCTGAAAGAAAAGTGTTACCACCTCGAATAACAGTAGCGTTAAATTCGATAAACGATCTGCAACTAGTAAAGAGACTATTATGGAATACCACTGAAAATTACTAAAAATCATTACTTTTGTTTAGTTCAGATTACGTGTCATACATTTAGCTTGTTTGCTGATATATATATATATCATTACTATTGTGCGTGAACTTCGTGCCATTTACACTGCTTGACAGACAACATTGCTACACGTTCCCAGATGGAGATTTGTTTAACAAAATAACGATCATTAGCCGGGAAAAGCTGTTATTAAATAAAACTTCATATTCCATTAATAGTAAGTAACTTATTTTATTGTAATCTTGCTGAAATTGTACAACAAGCAATCAAACCACAATACAGCACGCCACAGAGTAAGCAATATATGAAAGCGGTAGCGGGTTTGTATGTGTGAAGTACTTGTGTGAAATTAAAGGTCCTCTTATATGGCTACTCTGCGTCAGAGATGTCCATTCTTTGTTTACTAAATATATGGCGAGAAATGTTGGGTTGTCGACGTGTATCTGGGTCAGACACAGAATGCTATGGGAGAGTGCCTTTCCGCAGTTACAGTTCAGTTTTGCAGTTTCCGTTTATAAACTGCGTTTAATTGGCCATCAGGATAAGCAAGTCGGCATTTCATTCACCACGTACCTTCTCCATCTTTTATTCTTATCGAACCTTTGTGAAGGAACTGGTCTTTCTATGCTGTGCTGAGACCAGGAATTGTTTCAACTAACCTTAATTAGATTCGTCTAGGTTAAAACATGCCTATTGCTAAAAAAATACTGATACGTCTAAATTTTGATAACTGAGTATACTGTGGGACGAGGTTTCAGCATATAACGTGGACATTTTCGAAGTTCTATGTTTCCTTTTGCACAATGTTGTTCTGGCGTAACCACAAGCGCTGGAACGAAGCTGAAGAACGCTAGAGAAGAGAAGGCGGTGAAACGATATCGGCCAGTGGTGCGCTGATTAGGACCGCACCACGACACCAGCGGCCTCTACAAGAGGAGAATATAAGCGCCGTTCCTGCCTGCCTCGGCCGTTCAGTATTCGGACAGCATCAGCATGGCCCAGCAGAGAGTGCTCCGGTAGCAGTGACGTGTCATCCATATCAACTGCTTGCATTAACACTGTATATAGCAAGGGACACTTATTTGCATGTCGCCCATTGCTTGCGACCACTTGTTGTACATAGAAGTTAAGTTTTGTCATTCTTATTATTTGTCATAAAAATAGAATGCCTAAAGGATGCTGCGTTCTCGGACTGCTGTACAACAATTCAAGCAAAGAGACGAATGGGCAGGACCCCACAAATGTCCACCATTCTCGGACACCCACTGCGCCGAGCTGGTTGAAGTCATACGATATCTTAATTGAATTTGGTCGTAATTACTTTTTTTGTTTTTACTAAAGTTTGCAATGGGAATTGGAACTCAAACTTCAGAACGGCCGATGAGGAATAAAATTTAAATATATGTCTTCTCATAGATTTTAATTACAGGGCAGTTGGGGGTTAATGAGCACAGGAATATTGGATGGTGTGCTGGAATGCACGTTAGGGAGAAGTTTGGGTTAGTAGTTCACTCCAAGCTACATTTATTGACGAAACAGAATGAAATACTCAACTCCTGTAAACACTTATAATTTAAAAAGTCCTTTCACTATCGATCCTTGAGGGGTGTCTGCTTTAACAATTTTAGTCAACAGTATTCCGTAAGGATTAGGTTAAGTGAAAAATTCGAAGTGGACACACTTAAAGAGAGCAGACGACTAGGTCACCATCTCTAGGGTAGACGAGCTGTGAAAACTGGCTTGAAGCCGACAGTGGAAAGACATCAAGAAACTTAATAAGGATCGCGATGCAAGAAGTAAATCATGACTGGATGAGGAACAAGGCCTTCCCTAACTGAATCTAGTTAAACGACCAGATATTTATCACTCATGAAGTGTCCAAAAAGTGCTTCTGACATATGAACTAAAAATCGTAGATACTTCCTAACATGGTAATACTTACTATCTGACAACTAAAATCACATTTCCAGTGAGCACAGCAGTGGCAGTCACACTAAACAGATCCAGAACAGCGTTTGCTGCATCTGAACAACTTTCAGTCTGTAGCAACTCCGAGGAAAGAGACAGATAAAAACTTGGAAGTGGCGAACTGACCAGTCGACAAAGTGATTTTTCTGTGGTTCCGAGAGGCTCCTCCAGTCAGGAGACAGCAGACACAGCAGCTGGTTTCTCGTTTCAGTATTTCCTAAGCATAAAAAATTGAAGCAATCGTTTTTCTTGCGCAGCGATCTTCAAGAAACCATTCGTGAAGCCACTCGTTAAGAATGAACAAGCAGACCGAGCTTCCCCCCTCTGCTCGCACCCGCTAGACTGCCGACACAACGTAGCCTCCGGTAAAAGATCCTACGGCCATTCCAAGGCCCAAAGACGGGACCGAAGAGGACCATCTAAATTTATCGATGTGCGTGCGTTCGTATTTACACAGACGTTCACACAACCAAGCAATCATCCACGTTTAGGAAGGGTGGCTAAAGGTACGTAATATGTTGAATATCGAGCGTAATAAAATGAGAATAAAAGTCAAATCCGTTCAAAAAATGGTTCAAATGTCTCTGAACACTATGGGACTTAACTTCTGCAGTCATCAGTCCCCTACTTAAACCTAGATAACCTAAGGACATCACACACATCCATGCCCGAGGCAGGATTCGAACCTGCGACCGTAGCGGTCGCGCGGTTCCAGACTGTAGCGCCTAGAACCGCTCGGCCACCCCGGCCGGCGTCAAATCCGTTCGCAGTGTGAACTTTGCCCATGATAAGATAAAAAATCTAAGAAAACGTAAGCAGAAAATAGACAGTCTGCAGAACATAACAAAGTTACTGTGCCCTTCCAACGTAAAACATTTGTCTGACCGAGATACAACAATAATATTATTAAGGTAACGGAAATCTAAAATCGTTATTTCTGATTCGCACCTTTCATCCATTAAATTCAGTACAAATTTTGTAGTTAAGCCGAAGTACACAACCCTGATAGTAATGAAACAAAATATTGTCATTGTAGTATATACTTAAATACTTTCCTTATACTTGATGCGCCAAAGATAACGATTAGCGTCCTATCTTTGAGCACGCGGCATACATCTAAATCATACTCCTAAAGCCACCAAACGGCATGGAAGGTAATTCTGGAGCCAGTAAAAGATCAGCCATTCCTTGTTACACTAACGAATAATGTGTGTGTCTGCTACTTCAAGTTTATAAATACAAGCTCATTTCTTATTGTGGTGTGCATACTGTAAGACCTTTGGCACACACACCATCAAATTATTTGACTTGTCGCTCTAAGGAAGTAGGTGAGTGTCAGCAATATGTCTCGTGGTCTGATCGTGGCGTGTTTATCTTCCGCTGTTAGGTCAGACGATAGAAATGCCACTTGCACGCTTAGAGTAGCAGATTGATGGTGACCAACTTTAAACAGAGCTGGATTAATTTTCACACACATTTATTAAAATAATAAAAAGCATAGACATAACGCAACTTGATTCTTGATGCTGTTTACAACTGACAATCTGAAGTTCCTTTGGTCTTGGTGCGTTAATCTTATTCTCACATATCTCTGATACTTGACAAAGTGTCTATACATTTCTCTTCATGGCTATGTACAGGAATATGACAATATTATTAGGCGCAGACTGAAACTTGACTATAGACTGGTACAGACAATTGCAGACTAATGCAGACTGGTACAGACTAATGCAGACAAATGCAGACTGACTAATCGGAGGTCTGTACACTCGTTATAATACCTTGCGCGTTCAGGTATCACTGCACGAGTGTGATCCGCGAGGAGAAAAGGTTCTACGTTAGCAGCAATCTCATTGGCTGCTTACATATTAATACGCGGATCGGCGGAAGCAGAATTTGGTCCATCTCTAAGGCAGCGCCATATCGTAGTGCGGAGACAGACGAGCGCTGCACCTGCGCTGTTGTGCTTAGCGGGGCGCGCGCTATTGGGAAAGTTGTGTACACGCTGACTACGCGGAACTATGTACACAACACTTATCCTTCTATGTTTCACAGATGGCGAACTGTTATGTGTTGCATGACACTTGTAACTTCATCTACGGTAATTTAACAGGACAACGGCCAATTCTCTAGCATTGTGGACCATCTTGATTCATTAATGCTCTCACGTACTGAGCCTAGGTAATTACAACATTAGCTAAGTAACTGCACATGCCACCTGAGGCAAATTTTGTGTATCACTAGGCTATACTGGAAGCCACTTCATAATGCTTTGCAGTAATATAATTGGTATGATAAATAATCGGGTCTCGAGTATTAAGAGTTGTTTGATCTCTTCTGTATAGATTATCTCCATCGACTTAGTGATTTTACACATTTAATATGTCCTTCATGTGACCATGATGAAGTTGCCAAAACAATAATCTTCCGTTTTTTGGTATATACAATTCTACCCCAAAGAAGAGCATGAATGAGATGGGTGCTCAGATTTATAAAATAGTTAAGATAGTACACGTAAATTACATACCTGTAAGTTAGCTATTGAGAGCAACCTTAAGCTTAAGCTTCTTACAGTAATTCTATTGATATGCTAGCTACGTATGTTTCATTTACATCACATCCACAGCGAGGTCTTGAGTTAACATTTTACACTATTTAATATCATATTTTTGTATTTTGTATTACTTTCACATATTAGCTGTTGATGTTCACTTACATCACGACAACAGTGGGGCCATAGCTTTGACTAAGTCATTTCATTTTTGTGACGATTTACATTTGTCTCTTATGCAAGAGCTTTTTCAATCTAAATATTTTGCACAACTTCTACCGTTAATTATAAATAATTTAAATCATATTACAATCATGTCTTCGATATGGGTAACATCTTTCAGGTATCATTGCTGGGAACTTCTCACATTTTACTAGATCAGTGTTGCACGTATAAAATTATTACTTATGTTGTTAATCAATATCATATAATAAAATTACCCTCACAGACATTGATGATAATTGTGGGAGGAACATGTTGAAATTTATCAAGACTATTTATCAAAGAAATTTTCTGCTATTTAGTCGTTATTAAAATATTTTATTTCTGATTGTACTTGCAAATAAATACGACTTCCTAGCAGTAGAGGTTATGAAAAGGGGTCACCTTGGAATGTGTTCTTCCTTTTAGTTAAAAAAATGTTTATAACCTGTTCTCCCTTTTTAAGAGACTCTGATGAAAGTTGTCCATTATATTTGGATATTTGCCAAATTCTATAGATTCGGTTTGTTTCATCTCAGGTATCTCCAATTGATTTTTTTCTCTCACCTTTGAACCCACTGATTGACTTTCGTTTGTGATCTGCTGTGATAGTGTACATAATAAGGTTAATAAGAGCAAGAGGGCCCCAGCCAACGAGGTAATCAGGGTCAAAGTCATTGGTCATATAAAAGCAGAACAATAATGAAGGCTTCTTATTCATCTGCCCATGACTATGGTACGGATACGATGTTCTGTCTTATAGCGTGAAATAATGTGTTGTTGAAAGTGCCTGCATTTACACATGCTGAGAATATATATGACACATTGAAACTATTGCTGCTTTCACATACACACAAACAGGTGTGAGTCTTTACACACACACACACACACACACACACACACACACACACACACACACACACGTTGGCCGTTAATATTGCTACACCAAGAAGAAATGCAGATGATAAACGGATATTCATTGGACAAATATATTACACGAGAACTGACATGTGATTACATTCAATTTGGGTGCATAGATCCTGAGAAATCAGTACCCAGAACAGCCA
Source organism: Schistocerca nitens (assembly GCF_023898315.1). Taxonomy (NCBI): domain Eukaryota; kingdom Metazoa; phylum Arthropoda; class Insecta; order Orthoptera; family Acrididae; genus Schistocerca; species Schistocerca nitens. The sequence continues at coordinate 1,110,150,431 of NC_064615.1, read as the reverse complement.
CCTCTGGCAGTAATAACGGCCTTGATACGCCTGGGGATTGAGTCAAACAGAGCTTGGATGGCGTGTACAGGTACAGCTGCCCATGCAGGTTCAAAACGATACCACAGGTCATCAAGAGTAGTGACTGGCGTATTGTGACGAGCCAGTTGCTCGGCCACCATTGACCAGACGTTTTCAGTTGGTGAGAGATCTGGAGAATGTGCTGGCCAGGGCAGCAGTCGAACATTCTCTGTATCCAGAAAGGCCCGTACAGGACCTGCAACATGCGGTCGTGCATTATCCTGTTGAAATGTAGGGTTTCGCAGGGATCGAATGAAGGGTAGAGCCACGGGTCGTAAAAAAAATCTGAAATGTAACGTCCACTGTTTAAAGTGCCGTCAGTGCGAACAAGAGGTGACCGAGACGTGTAACCAATGGCACCCCATACCACCACGCCGGGTGATCCGCCAGTATGAGGATGATGAATACACGCTTCCAATGTGCGTTCACAGCGATACTATATATATATATATATATATATATATATATATATATATATATATATATATATATATATAGTCCCCCCCATGAACCATGGACCTTGCCGTTGGTGGGGAGGCTTGCGTGCCTCAGCGATACAGATGGCCGTACCGTAGGTGCAACCACAACGGAGGGGTATCTGTTGAGAGGCCAGACAAACATGTGGTTCCTGAAGAGGGGCAGCAGCCTTTTCAGTAGTTGCAGGGGCAACAGTCTGGATGATTGACTGATCTGGCCTTGTAACATTAACCAAAACGGCCTTGCTGTGCTGGTACTGCGAACGGCTGAAAGCAAGGGGAAACTACAGCCGTAATTTTTCCCGAGGACATGCAGCTCTACTGTATGATTAAATGATGATGGCGTCCTCTTGGGTAAAATATTCCGGAGGTAAAATAGTCCCCCACTCGGATCTCCGGGCGGGGACTACTCAAGAGGACGTCGTTATCAGGAGAAAGAAAACTGGCGTTCTACGGATCGGAGCGTGGAATGTCAGATCACTTAATCGGGCAGGTAGGTTAGAAAATTTGAAAAGGGAAATGGATAGGTTAAAGTTAGATATAGTGGGAATTAGTGAAGTTCGGTGGCAGGAGGAACAAGACTTTTGGTCAGGTGATTACAGGGTTATAAATACAAAATCAAATAGGGGTAATGCAGGAGTAGGTTTAATAATGAATAAAAAAATAGGAGTGCGGGTTAGCTACTACAAACAGCATAGTGAACGCATTATTGTGGCCATGATAGACACAAAGCCCATGCCTACTACAGTAGTACAAGTTTATATGCCAACTAGCTCTGCAGATGATGAAGAAATAGATGAAATGTATGACGAGATAAAAGAAATTATTCAGGTAGTGAAGGGAGACGAAAATTTAATAGTCATGGGTGACTGGAATTCGTCAGTAGGAAAAGGGAGAGAAGGAAACATAGTAGGTGAATATGGATTGGGGGGAAGGAATGAAAGAGGAAGCCGCCTTGTAGAATTTTGCACAGAGCATAACTTAATCATAGCTAACACTTGGTTCAAGAATCATGAAAGGAGGCTGTATACATGGAAGAAGCCAGGAGATACTGACAGGTTTCAGATAGATTATATAATGGTAAGACAGAGATTTAGGAACCAGGTTTTAAATTGTAAGACATTTCCTGGGGCAGATGTGGATTCTGACCACAATCTATTGGTTATGAACTGCAGATTGAAACTGAAGAAACTGCAAAAAGGTGGGAATTTAAGGAGATGGGACCTGGATAAACTGAAAGAACCAGAGGTTGTAGAGAGTTTCAGGGAGAGCATAAGGGGACAATTGACAGGAATGGGGGAAAGAAATACAGTAGAAGAAGAATGGGTAGCTCTGAGGGATGAAGTGGTGAAGGCAGCAGACGATCAAGTAGGTAAAAAGACGAGGGCTAATAGAAATCCTTGGGTAACAGAAGAAATATTGAATTTAATTGATGAAAGGAGAAAATATAAAAATGCAGTAAATGAAGCAAGCAAAAAGGAATACAAACGTCTCAAAAATGAAATCGACAGGAAGTGCAAAATGGCTAAGCAGGGATGGCTAGAGGACAAATGTAAGGATGTAGAGGCTTGTCTCACTAGGGGTAATATAGATACTGCCTACAGGAAAATTAAAGAGACCTTTGGAGAGAAGAGAACCACTTGTATGAATATCAAGAGCTCAGATGGAAACCCAGTTCTAAGCAAAGAAGGGAAGGCAGAAAGGTGGAAGGAGTATATAGAGGGTTTATACAAGGGAGATGTACTCGAGGACAATATTATGGAAATGGAAGAGGATGTAGATGAAGACGAAATGGGAGATAAGATACTGCGTGAAGAGTTTGACAGAGCACTGAAAGACCTGAGTCGAAACAAGGCCCCGGGAGTAGACAACATTCCACTAGAACTACTGATGGCCTCGGGAGAGCCAGTCATGACAAAACTCTACCATCTAGTGAGCACGATGTATGAGACAGGTGAAATACCCTCAGACTTCAAGAAGAATATAATAATTCCAATCCCAAAGAAAGCAGGTGTTGACAGATGTGAAAATTACCGAACTATCAGTTTAATAAGTCACAGCTGCAAAATACTTACGCGAATTCTTTACAGACGAATGGAAAAACTGGTAGAAGCCGACCTCGGGGAAGATCAGTTTGGATTCCGTAGAAATGTTGGAACACGTGAGGCAATACTGACCTTACGACTTATCTTGGAAGAAAGATTAAGAAAAGGCAAACCTACGTTTCTAGCATTTGTAGACTTAGAGAAAGCTTTTGACAATGTTGACTGGAATACTCTCTTTCAAATTCTGAAGGTGGCAGGGGTAAAATACAGGGAGCGAAAGGCTATTTACAATTTGTACAGAAACCAGATGGCAGTTATAAGAGTCGAGGGGCATGAAAGGGAAACAGTGGTTGGGAAAGGAGTGAGACAGGGTTGTAGCCTCTCCCCGATGTTATTCAATCTGTATATTGAGCAAGCAGTAAAGGAAACAAAAGAAAAGTTCGGAGTAGGTATTAAAATTCATGGAGAAGAAGTAAAAACTTTGAGGTTCGCCGATGACATTGTAATTCTGTCAGAGACAGCAAAGGACTTGGAAGAGCAGTTGAACGGAATGGACAATGTCTTGAAAGGAGGATATAAGATGAACATCAACAAAAGCAAAACGAGGATAATGGAATGTAGTCAAATTAAGTCAGGTGATGCTGAGGGAATTAGATTAGGAAATGAGACACTTAAAGTAGTAAAGGAGTTTTGCTATTTAGGGAGTAAAATAACCGATGATGGTCGAAGCAGAGAGGATATAAAATGTAGACTGGCAATGGCAAGGAAAGCGTTTCTCAAGAAGAGAAATTTGTTAACATCGCGTATAAATTTAATTGTCAGGAAGTCTTTTCTGAAAGTATTTGTATGGAGTGTAGCCATGTATGGAAGTGAAACATGGACGATAACTAGTTTGGACAAGAAGAGAATAGAAGCTTTCGAAATGTGGTGCTACAGAAGAATGCTGAAGATAAGGTGGGTAGATCACGTAACTAATGAGGAGGTATTGAATAGGATTGGGGAGAAGAGAAGTTTGTGGCACAACTTGACTAGAAGAAGGGATCGGTTGGTAGGACATGTTTTGAGGCATCAAGGGATCACAAATTTAGCATTGGAGGGCAGCGTGGAGGGTAAAAATCGTAGAGGGAGACCAAGAGATCAATATACTAAGCAGATTCAGAAGGGTGTAGGTTGCAGTAGATACTGGGAGATGAAGAAGCTTGCACAGGATAGAGTAGCATGGAGAGCTGCATCAAACCAGTCTCAGGACTGAAGACCACAACAACAACAATATATATAGTGTTAGAAAAAGGTACGGCCAAACTTTCAGGAAACATTCCTCACACACAAAGAAAGAAAATATGTTATGTGGACATGTGTCCGGAAACGCTTACTTTCCATGTTACAGCTCATTTAATTACTTCTCTTCAAATCACATTAATCATGGAATAGAAACACACAGCAACAGAACGCACCAGCGTGACTTCAAACACTTTGTTACAGGAAATGTTCAAAATGTCCTCCGTTAGCGAGGATACATGCATCCACCCTCCGTCGCATGGAATCCCTGATGCGCTGATGCAGCCCTGGAGAATGACGTATTGTATCACAGCCGTCCACAATACGAGCACGAAGAGTCTCTACATTTGGTACCGGGGTTGCGTAGACAAGAGCTTTCAAATGCCCCCATAAATGAAAGTCAAGAGGGTTGAGGTCAGGAGAGCGTGGAGGCCATGAAATTGGTCCGCCTCTACCAACCCATCGGTCACCGAATCTGTTGTTGAGAAGCATACGAACACTTCGACTGAAATGTGCAGGAGCTCCATCGTGCATGTACCACATGTTGTGTCGTACTTTTAAAGGCACATGTTCTAGCAGCACAGGTAGAGTATCCCGTATGAAATCATGGCGGTGAATCGAGGAAGTACAGTACATACTGACGAAACTAAAATGAGCTCTAACATGGAAATTAAGCGTTTCCGGACACAAGTCCACAGAACATCTTTTCTTTATTTGTGTGTGAGGAATGTTTCCTGAAAGCTTGGCCGTAACTTTTTTTAACACCCTGTATAGATATATAAATATATATATATATATATATATATATATATATATATATATATATGTGTGTGTATGTGTGTGTGTGAATCAGCAATAGTTTGTAGGTGTCAGACACTTTATTAACAACAAAACTCCCCTGGGCAAATCTAACCGTTATGCACTACGAAATGCTGGCAGTGGGCGAGCCACGTTGGCTAGTGCAAATCTGTCTAGCTCAGGGCAGACTGACTCTCAAAGAATACGATTCTTTGAAATAGCTTGCGTTCTGTTTGTGAAATATCTTTATCTTGCTGTCGGTAGTTCATTCACCGAATAAGCTGTACCTGACATGATCTAATATCCGTTGAAAAACTGATTTTTGTAAGGGTGTGCTAAGGACAACTTGTGATTCATGTTACTTTAGGTGATGTCATTATGGGGAATTTTGTGTATATGAGGCACAATAATAGCCCAAGCGATAAATCTTATATGTTTTATTTCAAATCCATACCAATGGTAGATTCAGTTAAATGAAGCACAGTTTTTGTGAGTCAACATGCGGTAGTTACTAAAGAAGTCTTTTAGGAAGCCTTGAGTGGAAGTAACAAGTTAAATACTCTCGTGACCAATTCAATTTATATTTCATTCAGAACTAGTTGCCCATAATGAATATTCAGAAAAACGATACTTTTTGTTTTATTAAGCTATTTTTTTGAGAGGGCAGCTGCATAAATTTGATTACACTTTTTGTGGTATTACAAGCTCGCCACAGATACATCATCATATTATGTATTAACGCACAACTACGACTTCTATCTTACTAATCAGAGGAAAGCTAGATCCTAGGAACATTCAGTCTGATTTCAGTAAAAGGAAAAGTTAACCAGCAGTAAATATTTTGAATCACTCCCTTTGTCAGAAAAGTTCTAGGACAAGGTCTTTTCTTTCTGAGATTGCAATACTAAAAAGGACAAGTGTTATTTTTATGTTACCTGGCATGTGTCCATTCGTGAAATGACCTTGGCCCTGTTACCGTGCAAATTAACGATGTAATAGTGGTGTGCTTAGCAACACACTGTTTGGGTTTTTGGCACATTATTTACGCTGACACGATGGATACTAATGGTGAGCAAAGAGTGAATGTAAAGTTCTGCATCAAGCTCGGGAAAACCTCTAGTGAAACTTGGGTAATAAATGCGGCTGAGGCACTTTCAAGAACACGAAGGGTTTCGTGAAGACAGAGATTCGAATGAACACGAACACGACCTGGTCGCCCGTCTGCAGCACATACCGATGCAAACGTGGAGCGTATAAGGCTTTTATTGCAAGCGACTTGCAACTGTGCGTGTGATATCAGAAGAACTCAATTTGAATCTTGATGTGTGTCTTAAGATTTTATGCGAAGATTTAAGTAAACGGAAAATTATTGCAGTACTCGTCCCTCACACACTAACAGACCAACAGAAAGAGGAAAGAGAAGAGTTTCCGCTGAACTACTGGATAGAGTTATTCCACATTTGTGTCAAAGATTATTGTTAGTGCTTAAGGTTGGTCTACCGTTAACACCCTCACATGAAGCGTCAAGTTCTGAATGGAGGAAGCCGGCCGGAGTGGCCGAGCGGTTCTAGGCGCTACAGTCTGGAACCGCGCGACCGCTACGGTCGCAGGTTCGAATCCTGCCTCGGGCATGGATGTGTGTGATGTCCTTAGGTTAATTAGGTTTAAGTAGTTCTAAGTTCTAGGGGACTGATGACCTCAGAAGTTAAGTCCCATAGTGCTCAGAGCCATTTGAACCATTTTTTTTTGAATGGAGGAATTTTCAGGATCATGAGCCTCGAAAATTGTCAAACGACAATCTTCGAGAAGAAAGACAATGTTGAACGCTTTCTTTGATACTAAACGATTAGTTCGCCACGGGTATGTCCTCCAGATCAAACAGTGAACCAAACTGCTTACATCGAAGTCTTGAAAGGTTTGCGACAATCAAATCGACATCGCCGCCCTAATATGCGGCATTCACAAGACTGCTTCTTACTGCACGATAATGTAAGACCCCTTAATGCTTCATCTGTTATCGAGTATCTGGTCAGTCATTCTATTACTGACATCCCACATCCACCAAATGGGCTGTGAGAAATGATCTTACAAGCACCACAGTTGAAACTTTCCCTGCTTGCCTCTAAGACCTCCAGCAACGTTGGCTACTGTGTGTAGGTAGCCAAGGGGACTACTTTGTGGGAGCTAGGATCAAGACTTGGTAAGCGCAGATTTCTATTCTTTAAAAAAAACCTTTCCTGAAGTTTTTCTGACTAACGGACTATTTCAGACACCAAATTCGGAGTCCATTGCACTTTTTTAGTGTCAGAGTCTGAGAATCGTCAGTGAGAGTAGATTCGTTTTCGCAGGGAGGGCAAACTTAATGCAGGACATAACCAACACCAACCGTTGCACTATAAAGTACAAGAAAAATATTGACTATACAGAAATCATACTTATCTAATAGCATGAAAACAACATTTAATTGCGAGACAAATCTTTGTTTCAGTGAATATAAAAATATATCAGCCCAACGATTGTTCTTCTGGATAAGATTCTCCAACCTTCAAAATATTTTAAATGTCTCTAATTATAATTAACGTCTGCACATAATGTGTGTTGAGAAACACTCTTCAAATAATGTGTGCCTTGGTCCTCATTACAGGTAATTTTTTAATAGACAGTCAATTCTCAGATCTAATTCTATAACAACGGTAGGCCGCTAAACAGTCACTTTTCACAACACCATCCATGTTACTGTTGACGTTCATACTCTTTCCTCAATCAAAATAAAGCCGATAACTATTCAATGTACTCAGCCTCGGCAAATTCACTGTACGCTAGCGTTTTGTGATGACTGCTAGTTCTTCTCATACTTCTGATGGCTTGATTTTTCTTTTCTCCTGCATCGATTCATTATCAGTTTTTATAGTCTTGAATCGACTTTTTTGATCTTTTTTTCTTGCTATCTTTTTGCTTGAAATCTTCTTGTCTTGTCGTCTTGTCTTGCATTGATAACATTAGAATCTGTGTCTATTCTTAAAACTCCCTTGTCTCTGTATGGTCAAACTGCATTCTTCTCCTCGTTAGGATAATTCCAAGCTCTACATAAAATCTTGTGACTTTCATCACAAAGAAACTCCCTAACGTTCCTCGAAATTATCACTCTTTCTCCTGGTTAAATTTCTTGTCCTGTCTGTTCGTCAGTAAGTTACGAGCCCCATCATCGACTGACTCCTATCATTTCTCGATTCCTCCTTAACAAAATTTTGCATAAATAAAAGTTTTCCTGCTAGACGAAAGCGGTCTCTATACGTGTAAACTGCATACAAACCAAAGCGCTTGTAACATTAGAATATCAAAAATACTTCATCTTTCATTTACACTTAAATACAAAATTTAAAAAATAACTTGTGGTACAACTTATATCACATAATCATTAGACATTTAATGAATCACTGAAAATGCACTTCGCTATTTGTAGGAGAAAATGTCCATTACAGTATCACCACTGCATAAGGAAAGAAGCAATCAGTGGGCATTTGTAGTTAACAGAGGAGACATTAGGCAAACAGAAAAAACACATTCCCAATTGACTGGCAAATATTTCTTTACTCACTGCCTTGCTTCTTGGATGTCTTCTACACAAGAAGACTCTATTTGATGATTTCTGTAAGGGATGTCTGCCACGATAACTGTTTGCTACCTTACTATACTCACAGTCACTGTCAGGGTTTCAAGTGACTGTTTAAGTTTGTTCCTGTAAACATCACACGTATCACCAAGTATTGGAATCTACTGATTTTTTTGATTCATTACGTTTCATTAAAATTTCGTGCATACAGCAACCAGGATTTGCTTGTAATGTTTGTAAAATTGTGTCATTCCCTTTGCGTGGTTGTCTGAACATAAGATTCATTACGTTTCATTAAAATTTCGCGCATACAGCAACCAGGATTTGCTTGTAATGTTTGTAAAATTGTGTCGTTCCATTTGTGTGGTTGTCTGAACATAAGATCTTAGTTTTATTATGATTCGTAACAGGAAGTTTTGTTTCGGTTCCAATATTATTTCTAATTGCAGGCACTTTTTCTTTAGTTGGTTGCTGAAACACATTTCAGTGTAAGACAAATAGTCAGTCTCATGACATAATTGCAGCTATTGGCTTTTTTCTGAGGTAGGGTATTAATATTTACTGTGGCTTAGAGACCGATTTCTTGTGATATTTGTTCTTTTATTTTGTTACTGAGGGTGACTATACAGTGCGAAGAGTCAAAAGCGCTTGTTATTCGTTGAATTACTCAAGAATAGCATTAAACTTGAATCGATGAATGACTTTCAAAAGCATATAATTACCGTACTTTTTCTTATACCTTCAAACACTTACGGACCGACGAAACGGACGACTCCCTACAATTTTATCTTATCTAGCGTATTTATTTCTGTTTTCCAATCGACGTGGAAAATATTTCTTACAGCACATAGCTATGTAGTCTGTGTCTTGCTAGCTTAGTAGTTTGTATGCTGGATTAGTTTCGCATCAGGAATTTGTTAGTACCGAAATAGTTTTTACATTCACTGTATGCATTCTGTGTATTTCGAGTAGCAAAAGTGAGACGTGTCATTAGTCTACCAACAAACCAATAGTTCAAAGAACGTTCATTGCAGTCTTTCTCTAAATTTTATGTTCTATTTTTATTTCAGCGACAGAGATACTTTTGTGAACTTTGCGCTATGGTCCGTTCATACGTTCCACCGCAGTTTGGACGAAACATATCTGTTCAAGTGGCATTGGCCTTTGCATCTCTCAATTAGGCTCTATTAGGTAGCCAATTCGGATGTCATATATGCTGTTGTGTCGACAGAGGTGCCGACACAGTGTGTTTGAGGGGGCCGAAATGCACGCTATAAGCGCACGAAGGATGGCGTGAGGTCTGAAACAAGATACGTAATGAATGCTATAAAGAAAAGTACGTAGCTGCGGAAATACTTAACTTTATTCCATCCTTGTGGTACATCGCTCTTGACGAATCAAGTGAGACTCTTAAGATACATGCAATGTTACAAATGGCGCCTTGCTAGGTCGTAGCCATGGACTTAGCTGAAGGCTATTCTAACTGTCTCTCGGCAAATGAGAGAAAGGCTTCGTCAGTGTAGTCGCTAGCAAAGTCGTCGTACAACTGGGGCGAGTGCTAGTAAGTCTCTCGAGACCTGCCGTGTGGTGGCGCTCGATCTGCGATCCTGACAGTGGCGACACGCGGGTCCGACATGTACTAATGGACCGCGGCCGATTTAAAGCTACCACCTAGCAAGTGTGGTGTCTGGCGGTGATACCACATATGCCAAGCGACATTAGCTTTACTCCGAAGGTTCTGATGGCATTCAATTGATGCTGTATCTGTAGTGTGAAGATAGCAGAACAGGTTTACGAAAATGACCTCACTCAAAGTTATGAATAAGGTGAGATCAGTGCAGCTGGCGTACACAACGAATAACAAAGATCAAGCAGAGCCAGGATTAACAGAGCTAAAATCATTTTGTGCCGACCTATGACCCAGTTCTGCACTAGGTGATATCCATAGGTGCATACACAGGATAAAATCACAATTTTGGTATGAGCTTGGCAAGATGCAGCACAATTAATCAAACTGACATTAAAGAGCCAACACTTTCCATGTCTATAGGGGATAAGTATTGTACTTTTACATTAATGCGTATGTATTATGCACACTGAACCATACAGCTATCCATAGCTGAAAATAATGGGAGACAAACCTCTTCCCTGAGAGCTTGCCATTTATTAACAGTTTAACTTGTTCTAACTGCCTTTCCTGAAGTAACTAACCCGCCTATCAACGGAAGACGGAGGTGAGAAATTCGTGTAGAGCATGTATACAATATTCCCAAACAAACTACGAGTACAAAGGTATGGTACTCTTTGAAGGCGTAAGGAGCATCACAGAAAATATATTACAAATGTCCCAAAGATGAGACTGAAGGCGCCGATTTATATCGGTACGAACGCGCAGTCTTCAGATATGTACGCATCTGCTACATAGAAGTAAACTTCGTAGGAGAAAGTAGATTACGAGAGTTCTTCGCAAAGTTCCATCAATGTTTTATCCAACGGACTCTTAAACATCTTATGGCATGTATATACCCCCATATAAGTTGTTCACAAGTGTGGACAAATTTCCAGGCCATGATTTTACCCATAGTCATTGGAGATATTGTGTTACACCTCATTACACACACTCATCGAACCCACTCTAAATACTATAAAAGTAAATTGAGCTTCTCAGCATCATATGAAGTGTGTCATTGTGAAGTGAATGTGGTATTCTAAACTAAGCTAAAATATCCGAAACTGTCGGAGGTACATGTTTACCCTATTTATGACACTGTACTGAGGTTTTCAAGTGCCTTAGACTGTCTTGTACGCACATCGTAGTGGTTGGTGGTAATACAGCTGCATTTGGTGATCAATTACAAATATATATATATATATATATATATATATATATATATATATATACCCTTCCATTTTCACATTCGCCTGAAGTACAAGTCGAATAGATGTTGTATATTATTTCTCTGAATACTATTTCTCTGAATGGCATCGGGCTGTCTACGAAATGAGAAGTGTACTATACCCACGTCTACAAGATTACATAAAATGGCCCAACCGTGAGGTGACATTGTATTTGGTACTGTGGACGTGGGGCTTACGTGTTTGGCATTCGGTTGACAGCCAGAAGTGTTGTTTTATTATAAATAGCTATCTTTGATTGGTTTCCAGAATGCAAAGCGTCTATTATTGATTGCTATTAAATACAGGAAAATTAACTTCTTAGGAAGTATGTTCGTGAACTATCATTTTAGAGTAACACACTTAAAGAACTAGACAACAGTTGACGAAAAACAAAAGATTTATTTTTTGTTTATAAATGTGCCAAAGAATGGTAATGAAAATTCAAAAGTAAACAAAAATGAACTCGAACACAAGAACAAGGAACAAAACTGAACAAATAACTCGAAGAGAACAAAAAACTCGAAACAAACAAGAACTATTGGAACAAATAAATCTTTTCTTCAGTTGCTGGAAGCAGCAACCGAAGCATGGGTGCTGAGATCCTCGGCTGCCTCCTCCTCCACTTCTTTACGAGGTTTCTCCTTATCAGCAGCGTCCACCTAGGCAAACAGCACAGCTATAGTTGCGACAAAATCAGTAATCACGTAGCACATACATAAATAATAGTAGCAAAGCATACCCAGACACTGTGACGAACAAAGAGTTAATACGGAATACCGTTCTTGTTATTACCCGGGTAGTGCAAAGAAGAGAAAAAAGAAAAAGGAGCTTTAACGATATTTATAACAGCTGATAGCTAATAAATAAGACACTTTTACATGTCCTCTCCGGTCTGTTACAATTTATAAACTAGTAAGCTGAGGTATTTAGCAAACGATGTTGTGGCACAGTGAATGCAGCCATAGGCCGCCTTTAGAGGCAATCTAACTGTCACAGAGCACCGGACAAAATATACATGGTGCGTCTAAGTGCTGATAAGAAACGCTTAGTCCTGTTCTCTACAAGAAGACGAGACCTGAGGGGCAGACTACAAATCAATAACAGACAGATACGGGGGACTAACCACGTCAAATACCTAGGTGTATTATTAGACAATAAATTTATATTCAACTTACACATACAAGTTAAGAAAGAGAAGACGATCAGACTATTTGATGCCCTACATCCCTTACTAGACAGCGAAAACGTGAAAGTCAATACAAAAATAAGACGTTATAAGGCACTCACGATTAAGGCCATGACATACAGAAGTTCGTTTTGGGGCACAGTACTCCAGACAAATATAAAATCTTTTCAAGTCATATGAAAGAGATCCTTAAGACTCATTTTCAAATAACTCCGATGGTCTGGAGCCAGAGACCTACATAATGATCTTAATGAAGTCATGATAGGTTAGTTGGTTGAACAAAACAGCATGAAACTGCTTGAGAAGATTGAAAATCTTAGACCAGCCTCACAACATTTATAACATACGAGCACAGTCAATCGCCAAAGATGGCCTCATGTACGTGTTCCACGAGCAATGATAGAAGCTTTCGAGTTGTAGCAGCAGAGTATAATCAAATCCAGGACAGGAGCACAACGTCCTGTTAGCGTCAGAGAAGCGCTAAAATGATACTAAGAAGTCCAGCCTTCAGAGAATACAGTACGGCTGCTAACCGTTAAAAATATGAAAGAGAACTAAATTGTTTACAAACAGGAGTCTTCGTCTGTCGCACAATGTTCAATGGATTACCGCTGAAGATCTCTCTATTAGCGACGGGACTTTAACTAGATACACACTGATACGATTTCTGGCAGGTTATTAATTAAGTTGTCCTTTCAATGTAATTCATTGCTTGTAAGTCAGTCTGATGTCGGTGTTGTTACTGTTATCGAATTATCTGTTCTGAATTTGTTGATGTTAATCTAAAACGGATAGTTCAACTGCTTGCGAGCAGTCTTGTAACTGGGAATTACCCTACTCGGTGGTTTACTGTTATTTAGTGAAGAACTGTGTGTCAGTTATAAGCATCGTTTGATTTCAACTGTTACGAGTCCTCCAAAATTACCCATTTCTTCTCCTTCCCCTAGTGCACATTTGCTTATTCAGTGCATTTTGCGGTTTCTGGACACCCAACATAAAGTAAATACGGAAATATGTGATATTGTGCTGGGCGTCAGGGTATGAGGGAATCTGTTGCAATGAAATGATGGAATAGCAAACGAAAAGACAACACACTGCCTGCCGGTGCGTAGTTTAAAGTGTCACTGTACGCAGCTGCCTCACTCCTAAGCTACAGAGCCCCGTGTCACTGGGAGGAGGACCAGCTGGGTGAGGCTGGTGAAGCCTGATACCTGGCTGAGGCGTGCCTCATTCCAGCCAGCGAGACGAAGGCACTTTCCTCTGATACACGCATTCCTGCTAAAGGGAGCTAATATGATCAGTGAGGTGGGGTTTGTTGTGTGGGTACTTCCAACAGCTGAAAGCAAAAGGAAATTTCTCAGGAGATGATTTATTTATGAACAAGAAAATAGGAATGCGGCCGATCAACTTAGAAGCCAGATGAACATGAGTAGGCAGATAAACATGAGTCCTACACCCACATGATGTTAGTATGATAGGCCACTAGCTTGTAGATCATTAGAAGGTGGAAATAAATAAAGTTTAATTAGAAAAAATATTCATTGCATGAAAGGAGAGAAAAAGTAATTGTGATGCAAGGCAGGAATTCGAGAGCAGGACAATATAAAATATAACAGAGCACCATGAGCTATGGTAAAGTAATTATAGAGAAAGGCGCCTGGAAAAATGTGCACAGAAATCAGTTGAATTTGTATTTTTTTAAAGTATGGAAGCAGGCTACGTATCTTTTAGAAACCTGAAGATACTAGAAGACTTCAGAAGACTATCGAGTGTTTCAAAGGGAGCTTTAGGCAACAGCTGATTCAGAAAAGGAGGTTTATTGCAAAAGATGAGGAACGGTTGGTTTGGAGAGAAGTGATAATGAGAGCTGCATAGAATCAAATGGAGGAAAAGACAACTCATCAGTAACGAATTTTATTCACGAAAGAAGAAAATACCTAAATACAGAAAATTAAACCAGCAGATGTGAATAAACAAGTTTAAAAATAATGGAAAAGAAACTCTAAACTTGACTGTGCGAATAATAGACGCCCCACACAGGAAAATTTAAGAAAACTTCGGAGAAAACTCAACCACATAAATCAATACCTAGGGCTCAGATAGCAAGACAGTATGAAGCAAGAAAGGAATGACTGAAACTGGGATACAGTGTACGGACAGGTTCAACAAAGAATACCAGCTTGAAGTAATTATTATCGAAAGGAAAGAGGAGTTAGACGAGGGTAAGATGAACACATTATACTGTGAAAGGAATTTCACAGACCACTGAAAGACATATGTCGAAGAAGGACACCTAGAGTAGACAAAACTTCTTTACTGTTATTGGGAGCATTGTGAGAAGCAAGAAAAAAAAAAGAGTTCACCAGACATATAACACGTGCAAGGTTGGATACATACTCTCAGTCATCAAAAACATGTAATGACCCCACTTCGAAAGTGGGAAAATTCCAAAGGAGTGTGAATGTTAATGGAATGGTTGGAAGAGAACTAACACGAAATTATGATTAGACTGGCAAAAGATGAGTTTAGGTTCAAGAGGGATGCAGAGATGCATGAACCATTACTGACTCAATTCTACGACTTGGGAGATACACTGAAGCAAAGCAAACGGACGTTCATACCTGCTGCATTTCTGAAGGTAACAAGGATGAAATGCGAGTCACGAATTAGACAGGCTTTTAGCCTATTCCACGTGGACATTCAGCAAGCAATACAGAAAGGAAACTGAAACTTGGAATGGAGATTTAAGTTCTGGGAGAAAAAAATAAAACTTTTAGTTTAGTCGACGACAATGCAATTATATCAGAGACGGTACTTTACTTGAATTATCAGCTGAACGAAATGTGTAACGTATTGAAAATATGTTGTTAGCTGAATGTTAAGAAAGTGAAAGTAAGGTAGTAAAATGCAGTAGAATAAAATCGAAATTGTGAGCTACGGAGGGAGATGGATTAGGAAATGACATTGAAAGTATCAAAAGAGTTTTGCTACTTTTGTGGAAAAATATCAGATGGATGCTGAAGTGCAGAAGATGTAAAACTGAGAACGCCAATAACAAAATTTTTTAACATAAAAGGCACATTTCAGTGTCACATGGTCTTTTCTGATGGTATTTGTCTGCAGTCTGGCCTTGTACATGAATGAAACGCGAACCGTAAGCAGTTCAGGGCAGAAAAGAGCAGATGGTTTTGAAGGGAAGTGTTCCAGGAGAGTGCTGAAAACGAAGTCGACCTAGGGCGTGGCTTACATTGGGCAATTCAATCGAGCCGGGGAGAAAAATATTTTTATGACAGAAAGTGAATAAAAGATGGAATCTGTTGATAGCATGCATCATGAAGCCTCAGGAGGTTACCAGGTTGGTGAAAAAGGACTGAGTGAGTGTATGTGGTCGTGGAACGTGGGATGTTTGTAAAATTCTGCTGATAGATGAAGACTTGAACATGTAAATTGGACTCACATGAATGACGCTTGCCATAGTTATGAAGAAACCAGGAGGCTCTCACTCGATGGACTACTGTGGCGAGCTGCATAAAGCCATTCTTGAGACAGAAGACAACAAGAGCAACGGTTGTGCCTCGGGTTGATATTCTAATAGTTGGCTGTTCCGTACCTCCTAAGGGTTATAGCTGTACTGATGCTATTTACAGCAAAATAGTGGATGAGGCTAAACAGACGTATCCTTACACGAAAAATATATATATTCTGGTAGCAGTGGCGACTGAACTTACGGAACATAGGAGTTGTTCTTGTACCTTCACATGCAGTAGCTTTATTAATCTTCTGACATTCAACACACTTGATCATACCATTCTCCTTTAAACTCATCGTTGTTAATTCTTGTTGTCATATCACATGATAAAACGTTCACCGTTATTTTGTGTGTTAGGTTATCCGCATTCTTTGGTGTAACATTCAGTGAATTATCTCTCTGTCACAGCAGGCAAATCAGAGAGAAAAGAAACTGAAGCTGCAGAAAGGCTCAGTACCATTGTTCATCATAAAAATTTCAATCAATCTTACATCTGTGCCCGACATGTCCTTAGATGTAACTTTGGATGAAACGAAAGTCCTCGTTACCAAGCTTACTGCATTAATGTCATAATTCCGTCGGTTTCTAAAGTCTGCGTTACGTGGGACGTCAAATTCTCGTGGGTATCAGGCACTGGAGTGTTGTAATTGTTTTTGACTGCTTTATCGATGACAATCTACTTCATAGCATAGTCATCTGTGGTATTCAGGCGACATCTCATTCTGCCTCCCGGTTTGATATCCTATTACACTGGCATACCCTACTATGGCGTCCAGTTCAGCTAATAGTTTTCCTTACGTCGCTTAGACATGTATATCGCAATCTTTTCCTTTGATAGTGATACGTCTTCGCTTTAATATTTCTGTTTGGTGCGTAATCGAGCAGACGAACCTATGCTACTGCGGTCAATGTTTACATTACTGTCCAGCAAGTGGGTAATTTCCTCTGTTCTTTCCAGTAAATAGCTAAGGATGTAATCTCGTTGAAGCAAGAGGTACTTGAGATCACTTGAAACTAGTGGAAAAGTTCATCTCTGAAGGAGTCGACTTCGGCGAAGTCTTACATCTCTGGAAGAAACAAGCCAGATACAGACGATATTCCAAAGAAAACTACAACGTGGCGAAGGTGTGAGTTGGCTAAGACACAGTACTCGAAATCAGTACGTGCCCTTTTAAATGTTCAACGACTATCCAGATTTAGACTGTTCACGTTTCCATAAATTACGTAAAACATTAATCGTCATAGTTGCGTTGAATGTGAGTCAGTGGATTTGAGTATTCGTCATTTCCCAATTAGAAATCACGCTACGTAAATAACGTATTTGTCGCGGAATAAAAGTTAACTGCTTATCTTACACCATTACCCCGAACCCGCCATGTAGACGGAAGGACGTGACTCCAGTCAGCAGTGACATACCGTCACTTGTGATTCGCTATAACTATGGTCTACAACTGGCACGACTCAAGTAGTTGCAGGGTGCCACGTAACAGTACCGAACACCTGACAATTTTACAGTGGAAGCTGTGATAAACCTTTTGCATTTCCTTTGTTTTCGTCTTCTTTAAAGGCAAAGAGAGAAGATGAAGCGGTAGCCCATGGTAGAGCCTATGCCTGCCGTCATGTATTTTTGACTTTTAGTTGTTAAAAAACACAGGATTTTTTCTGGTACCAGTAGGAGGAAGGGAGGATTCGCGCTCAGCTAGTGAACGAGTGGAAAGCACGCCATTTTAGCGAGTAATTGTAGACCACCATTTTGGGGTCGCTATGAATAAGTGAGGAGTATGTATTTCATGTGTGTACCGTTTAGAAAAATACAGTATTGTTTTATTAACAGAAAGGTCGTGTGAGTTGTTATTTCAAATAGTACAATAATTACAAGAACTGAAGCCCACCTGTGTACTTTGGAAAATTACAAAGATCCGATAAGCTTAATGGGAACACGGTCAAGACTTCAAAGGTGAACACGGCGACCAAACGTAGCATTATAAAGAATGGTAAGCACAAATTTACAGCGGAGAAAGAAACTACTTCGTCCTGCAAAATAATATGAACTAATACGAACTTATTTCCAGGCATAGCTCAGCTTGTTGTGCTTGTCATTCATGCCGAAAAATTAATCCCACTAATTCAATACATTTTAAAAAGCCACGCATTTCAACATTTTATTATCACCTATTCCATTATTTTAATATATTATAAAGCTTATAATCACAAGTCATACCATCGCGTTAGACTTTGGATTCACCTTAGTGTCTAGTAACTAAAGGACATGAGTACACTCTAAATAACCAAGTGATGTGCATGTATAGACAAACAAATTATTACAGTTTCAGTGAAACTGAATTATTTATGTAAGAGAAAGGGCTTCACCAATTGAGGGAGTCAGTAATGCGCTGTTCCTCCTCTGGGCTTTATACCAGCAGTTTTTCGACGTGGCACAGATTATTGCAGTTACTGGATGTCTTCCTGGCATCGTGGCATATTCTGCCAATCGGAGTGTTGGAGCATCAAAATCTCGAACTGGACGGAGGACCCTACGCATAACACTCCGAACACTCTGAATTGTGGAGAGATCCGACGAACTTGACGGCCGTGGTAGGATCTGACAAGCAAGAAGGGAGGCAGTATAAACACTCGTTTTGCTGAAATATAAGCCCTGGATAGCAACAAAGCGTTGCGTGGAATATCGTCGACGTACTGCAGTACTGTAAAGGTGCCGCGAATGGAATCCAAGTGGTTCCAGTTGTGAAAAGGAATGGCGCCCCAGACCGTCACTCCTGGATGTCAGACTGTATGGCGGGCGGCAGTCAGAGGATTCTCGAAACACGTCTTCTCTGGTCATCGGTGGTCAATGCGAAGAGATATTCCTGGCTGAAGACAATTCTACTCGTGTCAGAGAGATACCTAGCTGAAAACGCATCTATACGCCCCAGACACCGGTGAGACACCAATGGACCGACAACCAGAAATAATGCTTAGTGCGCTTTTTCCATTCATAGCAGGCCTCGGTTGGTTGTCATCCGTGGCAATCTTACAGCACTGCGGTGCGACGAAGGTATTCTGCACCTCGTTTTATTGCCCTTTATGACAAACCATCCTCGGATTAAATTTCAGCAAGATAATGCTTTTCCGCACAGGGCGAGAGTTTCTGCTGATTGTCATCGTTCTTGCTAAACCTTAACTTCACCAGCAAAGTCGCCGGATCTCTTTCCAATTGAAAACGTCTGGAGCATTGTGGAAGGGAACCTGCAACCAACTGAGGATTTTGACCTTCTAACCCGTCAGTTGGACAGAATGTGGCACGATATCTCAGGAGGACATCCAACAATCATGCCAATCAATGCCAAGGCCACCAACTGCCTGGAGAAGGTCCAGAGGTGTACCAACGCTTTTCTGACTTGCTCAGTTTGTTAAGATCATCCAATTTTTTTAAAAGCGTAATCATTTGTTTGTCTGCACCTGTACATCACGTCTATCGATATCCTTCCCATTCTAATAATTCGTTTGTGGTGCGTCGTTCTTTTGCTTTAGAGTGTATGATAGGATTGTAAAATAGTGAATCCCTCGTTTAGTTCTTCATGTAAACGAGACAGTCGACTACATTTTACAGTCGTGAAAGGTAACCGCATTGTGAGAAGTTCGCAAAAATTATCGTCCGGCAGGGTGACTGTTTCTGAAATACAGACAGTATGAGATGTATTTGTCTCTTCATCGCTCCAAACTGAGTGGCTATTTATTCCTGCTAGCTCTTCATTGTACTAATATCACTAACTTACCTCAGCGGGGTCCTCCTTCGGCAGATCAACGAATTCCACCTCTGCTTTCTTGCAAATAGTCTCGGCGTTCACAGACAGTTTACAGGCGTCGTCCTCGAGCGGTGGAATATCTTCTAGCACATTGGTCACGTCGAAACGCCCAATGACGCGGACCTGTGGATAGTTTGACTTCATCATCACTGACTCAGCTGTAAAGGAAAGCGTCTAACCTACAGAGATCCTTAGACACTGACTTAACTTTCTAAAATGGGTTATACAAGATTTCCATGTGTAGGTTGTAATAAAGCTGAAGAACAGTGCTACAGATGCCTGTTAAAAAGTAAAATAGACGTAGAGAACTAAGAGGTACATGAATTTAATGGGGGGGGGGGGGGGGAACATTTTTATGGGGCAGACTGATCAGAAAGGCTAACGTGAATACTGGTAAGGCAAGGAGGAATAGTTAATCGGGCACTTGAAAGTAAGAATTGTTAAGATATGTTCAGGTTCGAACAGGCAGGTTATTGTCCATGCAGTGCTTCGTGCACACCATGACACAAAATGATCGAGCAGAAAAATGAAACTTGCTAAGAGAATGATGATCTAAAAACTTCAGACATTGTCTGTGGTCTATATGGCATGTAATGATTGTGATGGTTTTTGTTTACTAGTTACAATAGAACACATACAGACGTACAGAAACTCTAAACAAGGGAGCTTGCTAAAGAAAATGTAGAAATATATTTATTTTTTATTTCTATTCTGAATCATGTAGTAGCCGGCCAGAGTGGCCGAGCGGTTCTAGGCGCTACAGTCTGGAACCGCGCGGCCACTACGGTCGCAGGTTCGAATCGTGCCTCGGGCATGGATGTGTGTGCTGTCCTTAGGTTAGTTAGGTTTAAGTGGTTCTAAGTTCTAGGGGACTGATGACCTCAGAAGTTAAGTCCCATACTGCTCAGAGCCATTTGAACCACTCTGAATCTTGTAGTAAAGTTAAGTAACACATCCAATAATCGTGATATCGTTTGGAGTTAAAAGGAAGCATATTTCTCAGTTGTACAGATAATTAATTTCATTTACAATAAAAGTGTTTAGTCAAGTATAAAACGTTCACACGTCTTTCACGTTCATGTGTCATATATCAGGACTTGTATGATTGTTCTGAAGTTGTTAAAGATTTATGTTTTAATTTACTCCAATGAAGTTACATCCGCTTCCCCCCAACAGATGTTTTTCTTCTACTTAACAGATGTCTGTTATACGTATGATTTCATATTATTAACCTCCAATAAATAGAATTACTTCCTAATGCATTACTAGTAATCGTCTTGTTGAGCAATATATTCCTCATCAATGTTTTCTGTTTCGTTACGTATCACACATTTGTATACATGCAGTGGTAACATTTTTATATCTAGAATTGTTACTGTGTTATCACGTGGATCTATTTTGCACGCATTTATGTGCGTCACTCTCTTCGGTCAAATCATCCCGGGTAATAAGTGTGAGGAGTGTTTTTAGCCGTACAGAATCTGTCCCTTATCGAGTCATTCAATAAAGTATTCGACTTCTTTAGGATTTCGGACGAGCAGTGCAACACCATCAACCACACAGTTGTAAATTTCACAAAGATGTTATCCGACGTATCCCTAACAGCACAGTTGTGGCGAGGCAACATAACATGTAGAAAGTACGTGCAGTGGCAGCCGCAATGACGGGAGTATGCTGATTGAGACGTAACGTACCATCGTTGACGAGGTCATTAGAAAACTTTGTCTAGATATAGGAAAGGATGATGGGTGAAAGAACATGTGTTCTTTTCCATTGGATGCATCTCGACTATGTTTTATAACAGGACCAGCGAAACACGTAACACAGTTCGCACAAATTTCCATTTCCTTCTAAATTATTCATTTACTCTGATTAAGTATCTGAAGTAAAAAGTAGTCAGAGGTAATCCTCTTTTGTGACTAAGAAGCGCAGCCTTTTGGTAAACACTACTATGTAAGTCGTATTTCGCACATTCGTTGTCTTCGGACTACATGGTTATGACGTTTGAAGTGGGACACACTTGCAGATAGACGACGAACTAAAGGGAAGGGGCTGCTCACTAAATTCCAAAAATCCTATCTTCGCCGAGAATGTAGAGCATATATTATTACGACCAACTTTCAAATCCCGAAAAGATCACCATTCAAAGATAAGGGAATTTACAGTTCGTACTGAGGCATTCAGACAGTCGATTTTCCCTCGTGCGAACCGCGAGTGGAAAAGTGTGTGTGTGTGTGTGTGTGTGTGTGTGTGTGTGTGTGTGTGTGTGGTGGGGGTGGGGTGGGGGGGATAAATATGACTACAGCGCGAGTAGTGCCCTCCGCCACACACCGCATGGTGGCTTGCGGAGTATATATGTAGATATAGAGTTTGCCCCATAAGATGTAGCTCAGCCTCCGACGGAAGGTGATCCAAAACACTGTTTCATTTAAATAATTTATCCTCGAAGGCAGCCTACTACTGACTGTACAACTCAAAATTCTTGTCATATTTCTTTTTATGAATTGCTATCCAACAAAGACGTCGTAATACTATAGTAATTATCTATAACTTCGGCATCAAATCCGATAGATACCGGTGTGGACGAACAGATGGGATGCCACTGTTTCAGTTCTCGTGGTACGTCTGTCAGAACCTGTACCGAAAATGTCTGGGCCACCCGTCATTCGCCCTTTCCTTACGGCTTGTGCCATTGATTCCATGTGGTCTCTGCCAACTGCTCGTATGCTCCTACAAGTTTTATACAGTCTACTTATCCAGATCGTTTTCATCAAGAACGTAATTAAAAGATCACGTGAGCGTCAGCATTAGAACAACCGGTGACGGTATCACAATAAGGCAAAACAGACGCCACGAAAGTTTAGCTGGAGCAATTAGGTGTGAACTATGTTAGAAGGTAGATAAAAGAGTCCCAGTAGAGCGCCTTTGTGGATGTTATAGAATATTCCATAAGTTCATTCGGAATCTTTATGTCGTCACATTTATCGTGTTGAACTTTCACAAGGATTGAACCATCGTGCCCGTTACCACGCATACTGATTTGGTGTAATAGTCATTCCGTTTCTATCATCTGTCTTAGGTGGCACGTTCACCATCTAGTTGGCTACAATCATTGAGATGCTGTGATTCCTTCTGTCTTCTTTATCTATCCCTTACTGCCACACAACATGTTAATTTATGGCGTTCACAGTCATTTATTTCCAGCTCTTGGTTTCAAATCCCCTGACATCTGGATGTCGGATTCGAGACATCATTTCAACTAATAGGTCTGCCTAATGTCACACAATTACAGAACTGCATCGCAGCTTTTCCCTTTACTATTGATACGTCTTCGCAATGATACCTCTGTTTAGTGTGTGTTGATGAGACAAGTTGTGCAACTGCGGTCTACAATTACAGTACAGTGAGGCCTGTAGCCGACCTCGTCTGTTTCTCCCACAAAATGGCTGAGGACGCAATCTACTGGCAGCCACAGGTCAACTTAAGCTTAGTGGCAAGAATCAGAACAGTCCAGCTTTGATACGGTCGTATGCTTCAGTAAAGTATTATATCTTTCTTAAAGACACAAGGTAAACAAGGATTTATTTCCGCAAGAAGTATGTTCTGTGATAATTTCACTTTTGCCACGCGGATTTATGTGCTCCACGTTTCCATAAATCGCTCGACACTATCCTCGTCGTAGTTGGGTTAATAACGAGCCAACCGGTTTCAATCTCGCTCG
Organism: Schistocerca nitens; assembly: GCF_023898315.1. NCBI lineage: Eukaryota > Metazoa > Arthropoda > Insecta > Orthoptera > Acrididae > Schistocerca > Schistocerca nitens. The sequence goes on along the minus strand of NC_064615.1, from coordinate 1,110,127,021 downwards.
GCCCACACTTCCAAATCGCACTGCGTGTGTAACGCCATCGTCGCAAACTGAAAGTCAGCTTCTAATCCTACACGTTTGCGTCGAGCTTACGACACCGATGGACAGATGAGTGTCTGGCCAGCAGTAGAGCTCGACCAGCTGCGACTCTACAAGGCTGTCGTCTATAATCGGTGCATCCCAACTCCTTTTAGACCGACATGTGTCACGCTAGTGGCATTCCGAACTCATGGCAATTTTACAACTGAAGCTTACTGTACCTCAACAGTAGTATTGAGTTCGATCTGAAGTTTACCTTAACAGCTTGTAACCAATGGACTTCAGTATTACTGAGTTGTAATAAAATGAATCCCTTGTACAGTCCTTCATGTAAAATTGATTTTCGACTGCATTTTGCTGTCATGTAAGAATGTCTGGAGCGTGAGACATTCCAAATAAATAAACAAATTTCGCAGAGAGGGTGATTCTGCAATGCATGCAGACAGACGTGTAATTGGCTTTTCTCCGCTGTAACCCTGTCAGGCCATTTCTCCCTACTAAGTATTCATGGTAGTAATGCTACTGACTTACCTCAGTACGGCCCTCCTGCGGAGCATCGAGCAACTCTGCCTCTGGTTTCTGCGGTAAAATTTCAGGTAGAGCACTCAGTTCGGAAGTGTCGTCCTCAAAACGTGGAATCTCTTCAGCCATCTCTTCCTCACCGAAGTCCCAAGAAAAATTGACCTGTGGGAGGTTCGAGTTTATTATTCATTAGTGACTGAGCTAGAATAGCATGTGTCTAAAGGACAGAAATCTTTAGACGTCTGTCTCAGCATTCATAAATGGATTACATATTAAGTAACTACGGCTTAACTGTAGGCTGTAATGAACGTGAAATACAGTGTTTTTAATGTATGTTAAAATTGCGAAGATATGGGCACGTTAGAAAAAAAGAATGAGACCATCGCGTATACAGTGGGATAGGGCGTGTCATGACGTAAAATGATTAGACCATGGAAAAGAGTGAAACCAAGAAAGACTATGATGATCTAAAAACAGGATGCATCCTTTTATACCCGTATGATATGTAACGTCTTCGATGGTTTTTGGTGGTTACTACTTGCGATCTTAAAGTAACTGTGCCGGTAGATTTAAAAAAGGAAGATTACTAACGAAAATATAAATATATTTCGATATTGCTACACTGTATCTTTCGCCAGATTGAAATACTACGCCTGATTAACAATACTTCATGTAGAGTTATTTACTATATGTTTATCAGTGTCTCGATATATTGTTTTTTACATATTTCAAATTCATTCTCCTTTCACACTGTCCTGCTATATTATAAGATGATGCATAATTCCTCCGAACATATTAATATCGTATTCTTTGATTAATTTACACCAATTATACTGGAACCACGTCTCCCTATGTGTATTGTTCTTCATCCTTCTTCTTCAGTTTCATAGCCTACTATTTCTTTCAACATTTATATTCTTGCATGCAACCTTAGTTTTACCTTAGGACCTTGTAACAAGTTGAGGATAATATTATTGGTCTGTAGTAGAGTGAATGTCTCTCTCTGCTCTTCTTGTAAATCTGAGAGTCAGCTGCGGTCTCCCATGTTCTGAAAGCACGTATGGAGCTTGAGCGATTCCCAATAATACACTGAAGCACCAAAGGAAGTGCTATAGGCATGAGTTTTGAAATACAGAGATATGTAAACAGGCAGAATACACCGCTGGAGTCCGCAACGCCTGTATAAGACGATAACTGTCTGGCGCAGTTGTTAGATTGGTTACTGTTGCTACAACGGCAGGTTATCAAGATTTAACTTAGTTTGAATGTGGTGTTATAGTCGGCAAACGAGTGATGGGACACGGCATCTCCGAAGTAGCGATGAAGTGGGGATTTTCTCGTACGATCATTTCATGAGTGTACCGTGAATATCAGGAGTTCGGTAAAATATCAAATCCCAGACATGGATGTGGCCGGGAAAACACCCTGCAAGAACGAGAACAACAACGACTGAAGAGAATCGTCCAACGTGACAGAAGAGCAACCTCTCCGCAAATTAATGAAGATTTCAATGCTGAGCCATCAACAATTGTCAGAGTGCGAACGGTTCAACGAAACATCATCGATATGGGCTTTCGGAGCCGAAGGCCCCTTGTATATCCTTGGTGCGTGCACTACAGAAAGCTTTAAGCCTCGCCTGGATGCGTCAACACCGACATTGGACTGTTGACGAGAGGAAACATATTTCCTGGAAGGACGAGTCTCTATTCCTGGAAGGACGAGTCTCTATGTTTAAACTGTATCGGGCGGATGGACGTGTACGGGTATGGTGACAACCTCATGAATCCATGGACCCTGCATGTCAGCAGGGGACTGGTGGAGGCTCAGTAATGGTGTGAGGCGTGTGCAGCTGGAGACAGACATGATCATTATTGAGACTTACAATGTCTTGTTCAGAAGAGATCTCCATCCCCTCGAACTCTTACGGATTTATATACAGGCCTGCACGATTCATGCTGTCAGTTCCCTCCAACACTACTTCAGTCGTCACTCGAGTCCGTGCCACGTTGTGTTGCGGTACTCTGGGTGCTTTGCAGGAGCCCTACATGATATCAGGCAGGTGTACCAATTTCTTTGGCTTTTCAGTGCATTACCTGGCAGAGTGGCGGATTCCGCAGTGCATTCTTCCCCCTCACCCTGTCTGGCCGTTCCCTCCTGGTTATTTATCATGGTAGTAATAATATTGACTTACATCAATTGGATTCTCCTGTTTCTTCTCTCGTCTCTTCCGGCGGTTGCGAGGTTCTACAGGAAGCTTGAAATCGTGGGAAACAGACGGAGGAATTTCTTCGTCCACATTTATCACCTTGAAGCGCCCAAATAGACGAACCTGGGGGAGTTTTATTTTTACCATCACTAATTTAGACAAGACGTCATGTATGCAGCAGATATAAAGGTTTAGATATCTTGATTGTAATAATTAAACAGACTATATATTCAATAAGTAGCCCGTAATTGTAGTTTTAAAACAATTTTGGTACGGTGCTATTGATGTGTGCTGAAAGTTAAGATATCGAATAAGGCAGAGAACTAAGAGATACAAGGGGAAAAGACAAAGGAAGATGGTTATGGAGCACACTTAGTAAATTATGTGTAGTTTGTTGCTACTAGTGCTAAGGCATCAACAAACAGTTAACGTATGACACAACATCAAATAAATTTGAAGTGCCAGTACACAATTAAATACGCAGGGAATTGCAAGTGAGAGTGCTTACTATCGAAAATGTAAATTAATGTTTATAATTATCTTTGTGATCACACTAGTTTTTCTTAGCTTATTCTTACCATCGTCATTTGAAGTTATGTTTTGTGTTCCTTGACACTGCCTAATCAACCTCGAATTTCGATTCTGGAACATTACAGGGGGTCTCTACGACAGCACTGTTATCTTTTGTTTAAGAATCCCCAAGCTCTAATACCTTCTCTAACACGTCTGTGTTCTCTGTTCCGGTTATTTATTTTCTTATCAACTATTCTTCAAGTTTCTAAACATTCTCCTGCATGAGCTCTTGGTAAGCGTCACAGGCACTGGAACTGTAACTTACGTTATATCGTTGTGCCCTTGTGTACATTTTTCTACAGTGGATACGTACTACTTCCTGAAATTTCTGCACGCACATTATAGTCATCTTTCGTCTTCTTTTTAAACTGATGGTATACGCTTTTACCTATGTACGGAAGTGCTTAGTTTTATGCACAGGTATCCAAACTAACACTCACTATGTCCGTATCTTGCCTACTGGAGACTGAGGCAGCACGTCGAAACCTCTTGCCAGATTTTGGTGCACTGAGTCACTGTTAACCTTCGTTTTTCATTTGGTGCAGTGCGGAAGAACACTATTGCGTGTGAGACGAGTGATATATTCCGAAACCCTGACAGTTTTACAGACGAAGCTTAGTGCACAAGTACTATTGCTCCTTTGCACCTTAGAATTACCTTAGGTTCTTGTAACCAGTGCACGATACTAATATTGGATTGTAATCAAATGCAATTCTTATTTAGTCCTTCATGTACAAATGATAGAGTTATCCGGCAGAGTAACAGATTCTGCAAACCATACAATTTGCTACTTTATTTGGTCATTCTTCGCTCTCGTTCTTTCTTACCCTGTCTTCGAGTTTACTTCACACGGCTGTACTGATATTGACTTACCTCTGCATGGCCGTCCTTCAGCGTACAGTCCACACTATTATCTCCATTACTGATGTGACTGGCTGATTCTGGGGTCCACTGGCAGGGAAATATCTCAAAGACAGAAGGCACTTGTGACACCCTCCTCTTTTTCAAGCGGCCATAAATCTGGAAGAGTGGGTTGCATATTTTTCTACCAGATTCGAACTTTCTAAACACTTGACTTACAATACTGAAACAGATTTTATACAACATATGCAGTCCATAACTGTATCGTTTAAGAGATGTGCAGTATGGTGCTACAGATGGCGCTTATAAATTAAGACATCAAATAAGGCAGAGAACTAAGAGCTACAAGAATGAAAACGTGAGGTAAGATTTTAATGGAAAACACTAGACAAAACTGTGGCACGGTAATATGGCTACTGCTAAGGCATCCTGGCGCTTGAAAGGAGAAAAATTGTACGTACAATGAAGGTTTAGAATATGTGAAGCAAATGTGAATAGATATATACAATAAACACGTGGTGAAATATGAAGGCCGGGATACGCCGGACTGGAACTCGAGTACGAGACCTTTGCCTTTCTGTGAAGTTTGGAAGTTGGGAAATGAGGCACTGGTGGAAGTACACTTGTGAGGACAGGTCGTGTGTCGTTCTTGGTTAGTATAGTCGATGGAGCGCGTGCCCGCAAAAGGTAAATTCATTCTGCTGCCATCGTCCCACTGTGATCTCTATACTACTGACGAATGAGACGAATTTGAAAATTGGTTAAGAACATAAAGACTGGAAGCCTCTCTAGGTTGGAGAATAAGCCTGCTACATAAAATATCATTTAAGGAACACACATCTGTGTGCAGCCGGCCGGTGTGCCCGAGCGGTTCTAGGCGCTTCAGTCTGGAACCGCGGGACTGCGATGGTCGCAGGTTCGAATCCTGCCTCGGGCATGGATGTGTATGATGTCCTTAAGTTAGTTAGGTTTAAGTAGTTCTAAGTTCTAGGGGACTGATGACCTCAGATGGTAAGTGCCATAGTTCTCAGAGGCATTTGAACCATCTGTGTACACTAAACGCATATTCTTATTGATGGTGTCATGAAAATAATGCTCTGTCATATAGCTCTGGTTAAGATCATGATGTCAGAAATGGGAAACATGTGACATTACTCGCAGTACCACGCTTGGATGATGACGTAAATAACTGTAGACGTTTTACAATCTACTGTGCACCTATTTTAATACCGCGTAGTCTGCGATTGTGTGACATGTCTGCGTTACATCCACTAAGGGAAATGAACTTATCCATTAAAAGATATAAAGTTTTCGTAAATGTTTGAACCATTCATCAATTGCTACTCCTGAATATTCTCAAAAGGAACGATGTTTAATCCTACCAGGCATGTTTTTATGGTTTGACCCACAAATCTGTAACAATATCGACTGAATGTAATTTTCGGTTGCCTTCATGCGTACTTCACTTTACTATTTATTAAAGACAGGATGCTGCTGTCCGCAGCGTTGCGACTGATTGCCACATTATGTATAGAAGTTGCCTCCTAGTTGGAAGAACGTAAGTACGCGGTCTTCTTTTCTCAAACCGTTAATGACTGCATGCTTGACTGAAGGAAATTGTAATGTAATATACAGACATCGTATAAACACAGACTGTGTAATGGTTGTAATAATAAGTCTCTCCCTCCGCATGCACAACAAAATGCGAACATAGAAAATATGGGCAATATGTGACATATGGAAGTTTTGGTCGGTCCGGGATGCGTACGTGTATAGCCGAAATGTTTTCTTCAGTTCAGTTTACTAGCTTAATTCCAACCATTAGTGTTGTTACCGTTGTCACCAGTTATTACGAGTCCTTTTGTAAGCAGGTATAGCTATTATGCTGATCCGAAGATCATAGGAAAGTGAGCGGCTAGTGTTATGGGGGTGATGGATACGAAGACGTGTGGCTGCAGTTGGGTTACGTGGCTCGATCCACACTTATTTCACTGTCGCTGAAAATGCAGTTATAAAACGGTGGGGTCAGTGTGCACTGTCGGAGGAGCTGTCGTTTGGTGATGGCTTGTTTATGACGAGTAGTTGAGAGAGTTTAGCCGAGTCCAGAAGCTGATACAGTGAGATTCTGTGTGGTGCTGTATCAGTGACTATATTAACTGTAATGTAACTGGTCGTTGGCTTCATTGTGGAATTTTTCATACACCTTAGACTTGCTCAGTGCTTACCTTCTCCATGTCCACATTTCTGTAATCATAGACTTCCGTCGAACGTGCTTTCTTTGATTTTTGCCCCAAATCACGTGTCTTCTTCCTGCAGGGAAGACACAGACAGCACAAAATGCTGTAAAGCACCTGCGAAGACAAAAGAACATTAGAACACGTGTGATTCAGAGTTTATGTATTCAGACAGCAAAATGACACCGCCTCAAACTCTTGTTGCACAGCAGTCAGTAAGTTACGAATTTTTTGTGGACTACCTCTCACATGGACTTGACCCTTTCCTCAATTTGTTTGAAAAATACCCTAAAACTACCAAATACCACATGAATAGTGCCGGAAACTCACAGACTATCCCCCTGCCTCCTCTATCCCAGGAAAGAACGACATGTCATGAAGCAGGCACGCAAGTGATCTTCACGACGTTCACGACGAATGGCAGCCACTATCAGTACACGCGTAACACCAGCAGCATCACATTAACAACCGAGGTACTCTTCCCCACCAAAGTAGAGGTACACATGAGAGATTTAAGAAATGGAATTGCATGTGCTATCACCTATCACGGTTTTCGGGGTCGTTCAGAGGAGCGTTCGGTCAGCCAAAGAAAATCAAGAAAGTCTTCCGAGAGATTTCATATCCAATTATATCTGCAGTTTGCGTTTCCGAAATCTTTTTGGCAGAAGACAGACGTATCATTTCTAGAGAGTTCGTCATTATCAGGTCGAGCACACCAGAGTGGAAAGGCGGTGTCCCTGTCCTGGTGTGGGAAGAAAATACTTTTTTGGAAGCACAGATCAGTTCCCGTACTATAAGACTGTAGATACCAGTAGCACAGATATAATTACGTTTTGTATCATTCACCCTGTTATCGGTATGTTTCTCCCCGTAAAGCAATGTAAGCGAAGTCATCTCATCTCTCATTCCGACAAACTCCCCTCCCTGCAACCCACACCCCTACTACTACTGTATCCCCTCACCGTCATTGTCTCCCTCTTGCTCTCTCTTACTGCACTATTTCATTCACCCCTTCAAACTGCCGCCGCCTTCTCGCTGTCGCTATCTCTCTCGTCCTCGATGTCACTATCGTAGACGCTGTCTCTCTTTATCACTGGCTGTCATTCACTTTCAACTGCACCTTCCCTTTACTCCTGTATCACTAGCACAGTCTCTTTCACTCATTTCCTAGCACTGTCAACTACGAACCTATGCCACTGTACACTCTCCTTCTCTCACAATCCTAATGTCTCCTTCGATCTTTCTATGCCACAACCAGCTTTTACTATCTTCCAGTATATCTGTGTCTTTTCCACTGCTGCTTTAACATTCTCTCTCTGCATAAAAAAGCGCGCGAATTTGCCTGCATGCCAAAATTTTTGGGAAATTTTTTAAAGGTGCTGAGGAAAGTAAGATGAGGCAGCTGGTACTCCACTTTTCTGTCAGAGTCTTTAAACAACAGCGTGTTCGCCGTTTTCGTCCTCCGGTAGGAGCATTTTTCCGCTACTTCCCCACTTTTGCCAGCCACAGTAGGGCAAGTCACTCTTATGGAGAGAATTTTATGGGTTAGTAAAATTTTGATACATTACTTATATGAAACTGAAATATTGCGCGACTAATTTTACACCTCACAGAGGATTTAACGCGCACATGACTTTCCCTGTGCCTCAGTACTACAACGTGGGCTTCCCAGAACTCTTCTGATGTTAGTGAAGACACTTTACAACTTGTTCATCGGTGCTATGCCACTTCATAAACTACGTTTTCGGCTCACAAGGTATTACGCTTCTTCGTTACACGCTAACACCCCTGTGATATCATAGAATACGGAATCTTCACAAATGATTGCGTAGCGTTGGCTAGCACGTAAGTAACATAAGATCTCCATATCTTAAAAAGACAACCTGCAATGCTGGAAGACCGATGCTACAACTAACAGGTTGTAAAAATAAAAAAAAAAGTCAGGAACGTCTGAAACAAATAGTTATTGTGAAACGTTGAATAGTGTTATTAAGCTGTCCGATGTGTTGAATACAGTATGAAAACTCAGAAATCGCAAATGGAGCCCGGACCAAATGTTTGTCTTACGACTGCAGTCCCGTTATTCCACCAGTGGCCGTAGAATCTGGCCATATCCTGTGATCACCTTTTCAGTTAAAAGAGCTGAAGAAAATGCTGCAGTCCTCGACGAACTCTGTCCTTGAAGTGGATCCTGTTCGCCATCCTTCACTGTGTAATTCGCCAAATAGTGCATTGACAAAGTTTCTACGAACTTTGAACGGTATTTGGATGACACTCCTCTCCTCACTGTTCAAATAATTATTCCAGCTCCGTGACCTAAAGCAAAGGCCGGAAGTACAACGTCGTCTTGAGCCAGAAGGACCCTTAGATAGTTTATTAAGACCCACTCAGAGTGGTAGCTGCGATAGAAGTATTTGCTTTCAGAAAACCAGGTGGGATTTACGAAGGGTAACGGAAACTATGCGTTCTTCGTATTATACAATTTGAAATTTTTCGAACGTTCAACACTAGGCAACATTTTTGCATTAGCGTTTATCGACGTAAAAGTGCTCACGACAATGTTTAAAATTCACTTCTATTACAAAAATTAAGGGATATGTGTATTCCAGAGACGTTTTTGTTTGGTATTCAAACCTTCCTAAGATACAGTGCTCTGACTGCAGAACAAATTGCTCGTACAACCTAGAGAGGACTGCCTCAGTGCTCCATGCCCAGCCCTTATATGTTTTAAACGTACACACGAGATACGGACCACGTACAACATCATTTCACCCGGCATTGATACTCTCCGGGTTCAAATGATTTATACCTTTCTCCTATACACCACGATCTTGAAGCCTATTCAGCGTCTTGCATCCTGTACACCATGATCTTGAATATCTTTGCATGGCTTTAGACAGAGTCGTTTACGCATTAACACGCTATTACAATGTCAACGACCTAACAATTTCAACTCAGAAATGTTCGATAGTTCTCTTCAACCGGAGATGGTTGCGACGGTGTAATTCATCCATTTTATTACATAGTGTCTCCTTCCCATAGGTAACTGAAGCCTGTGGTGTTTGGAACGCGCTTCAAATGTGATGATGACAAAACTCTTCTAATCAGGAAACAGCATTAACATTACGATATCTGTAGATGTTACTTGGTAGGGTGTGGAGCCCACCATTCTCTTGAACGTACCCTAGAGTTTTCTCCGCTAAGTCATCGATTGTGGATACCAAAGGTGCACCTCATAAACTTGAAGCAGTACATCTTGGTTGCCAGCGACTCTGCCTTGCAACAATGCGATCAACTTCGACAAATACATTACCAGTAGAAACGCTTGAATCTCCTCAGTATAAACTACTATTTCGCCTCACACCCCGTTACACATGCATATCTTACTTGTTCAAGTAGGGTAGCTTTCGACCTTCGTCTCACGGATACGGATAAAGATATGAAAACAACTTTCAAGGTTATCTGGGCTCGGTATTGTAGGAGTATATCGTAGGAAATCCAGTCATATGCTATTAAAATCCGTCTTGGAATCCGCGGCTCGGTTTTGGTAGAAAGAATACATGAAAAAAGTTTTGGGTGGTTTTCTGACAACCGCCCATAAATTAATGGTGCCTCCACAAGTCTCTTAAGACACATCATACACAATATCAAACGCAAAAAACACCAAACGATTGTGTCCGTTTGCCACAGCAAGACATATTGTGAAATGTTCATATTTTGAGCCTGCACTGTGGGACAGTGACACTAAGACGATGCTCCTGTTGGGTATACAATATAGAAGAGCATAGCACTTAACGAAAAAATCTGTTCGTCAACTGCCATGTTCTTCTATATTGATCCCAACTTGGCCGGCCGTGGTGGCCGAGCGGTTCTAGGCGCTTCAGTCTGGAACCGCGCGACCGCTACATTCGCGGGTTCGAATCCTGCCTTGGGCATGGGTGTGTGTGATGTCCTTAGGTTAGTTAGGTTTAAGTAGTTCTAAGTTCTAGGGGACTAATGACCACAGCAGTTGAGTCCCATAGTGCTCAGAGCCATTTGAACCATTTTTCGTACTCCAAATTTTTTATTCTGTTCACAAGATCGGTTGGGGTATTACGTGTCATGCAAATTGTTCGGTTGACTTTTCAGCTTCACATACGGAAGATGAAATACGCTGGCGCTAGAGCAGCTCCGAGTTTAACGTGTAACATGTCTGTGTACATCGTAATTATGTCGTTGCGTGAGAAACAGAATCTCAAAAAACAGAAAATACGAATTCGGAGAGTTCGTCTACACATGGAGCACAGACGAGGGCTGCGACATCTGCAACAATCCGTCGGTTGTGTTCAGAGTCATGGATCATCGCCCGTACAGTCCCGACTAGGTCTCGCCTGTTTTCCATCTGTTTCAAAAACTTAAAGATTACCTTCGAGGACTTCGCTTCAATAGTAATGAAAGGGTGCAAACAGAGGTGATGTAGGTATGAAGAATAAAGGTGTAGAATGCTCTCTTACACTTCAAACTGACACAGATACATGAGACAGTTTAGCAACATAGTTACCAAATCTCTGTAAATAGGCCTCGAAGCCTTCTATCAGTCCTCCAATTACTCGACGACAGAAATTCGCTGGTTGGTCACGGAGCCTTTCCAGAACTGCTATGTGTTTGTCTTCATCGCAGGAAACCGCGACTTCTTTGAAACAGTTCCTCGATGGTCTGGACATTGTCGTCTGCGGCCGAAGTCGTTATCGACGGCGTTCCTTTCCTATCAGCGTCATACAAGGCTGTTCAGCATTGGTTAAATTGATAACACCGTTTCAATACAGCGGGGCGCGTCATTGCATTTTGTACACACAAAGCCAGAATTCACGGTTAGTTTGTGTGCAATTTAGATGTTTTGCCCACAAGAATCGGACTGTCTCGCGCAACTCAACTTAGTAGCAGCTTTCCAGTCGCCGTTCCATTTCACTCTCAAACTGTGACGCAGTTACTATCCGTACCGCAGTGTAGCTGTGTCTGCAGGGGTCTCAAGGATTGTCTCTCTTCTCATAACGCGCCAGTCCAGTTGCGCAGTGATCTTCTGCTATTTTTATGGTATTGCAATAAGCAGTTCGTTTTTTCTGCGAGACAAATGTATTTAGTGCACTGCATAACGTGAAACCCTTACATCCAGGCAACAACCATCTGAATCAAATTCTCCGTGTTGTATTCAGTATCTCAGGTGGACACGGCACATGGCATGGAGCATCTTTACTGTCAGTGTTGGCTCAGGGTTTGGTGTTCTAGAGCATTTCCTCATTCGAAATGCATCGCTTTTGTCATCACATTCCACCTCTTCTTCCTCACTCTCTTCTGCGCCTTGCATTCTCCACTGTGAATGTGAATGTGTATGTCGTTGCCGGATGTGTACAAAGCGCTGAATCTCTTAAGGCTTTTTAAATAAAGCGTACGTTATTAACATTCTACACCTTTATTCTTCATGCCTACTGTGGTGTCACCGCCAGATACCACACTTGCTAGGTGGTAGCCTTTAAATCGGCCGCGGTCCGTTAGTATACGTCGGACCCGCGTGTCGCCACTATCAGTGATTGCAGACCGAGCGCCGCCACACTGCAGGTCTAGTCTAGAGATACTCCCTACCACTCGCCCCAGTTGTACAGCCGACTTTGCTAGCGATGGTTGACTGCCTACTTACTCTCTCATTTGCAGAGACGATAGTTTAGCATAGCCTTCAGCTACGTCATTTGCTACGACCTAGCAAGGCGCCATATTCAGTTACTATGTCTTCTGAACAGATAATACTGTGAGTCATGTACCGTCAAGTGCGACGTTCATCATAATGGATTAAAGTTAGGTACACTCCTGGAAATGGAAAAAAGAACACATTGACACCGGTGTGTCAGACCCACTATACTTGCTCCGGACACTGCGAGAGGGCTGTACAAGCAATGATCACACGCACGGCACAGCGGACACACCAGGAACCGCGGTGTTGGCCGTCGAATGGCGCTAGCTGCGCAGCATTTGTGCACCGCCGCCGTCAGTGTCAGCCAGTTTGCCGTGGCATACGGAGCTAGCTTTGAGGGATGAAGTAGTGAAGGCAGCAGAGGATAAAGTAGGTAAAAAGACGAGGGCTAGTAGAAATCCTTGGGTAACAGAAGAAATATTGAGTTTAATTGATGAAAGGAGAAAATATAAAAATGCAGTAAATGAAGCAGGCAAAAAGGAATACAAACGTCTCAAAAATGAGATTGACAGGAAGTGCAAAATGGCTAAGCAGGGATGGCTAGAGGACAAATGTAAGGATGTAGAGGCTTATCTCACTAGGGGTAAGATAGATACTGCCTACAGGAAAATTAAAGAGACCTTTGGAGATAAGAGAACCACTTCTATGAACATCAAGAGCTCAGATGGAAACCCAGTTCTAAGCAAAGAAGGGAAAGCAGAAAGGTGGAAGGAGTATATAGAGGGTCTATACAAGGGCGATGTACTTGAGGACAATATTATGGAAATGGAAGAGGATGTAGATGAAGATCAAATGGGAGATACTATACTGCGTGAAGAATTTGACAGAGCACTGAAAGACCTGAGTCGAAACAAGGCCCCCGGAGTAGACAACATTCCATTGGAACTACTGACGGCCTTGGGAGAGCCAGTCATGACAAAACTCTACCATCTGGTGAGCAAGATGTATGAAACAGGCGAAATACCCTCAGACTTCAAGAAGAATATAATAATTCCAATCCCAAAGAAAGCAGGTGTTGACAGATGTGAGAATTACCGAACAATCAGTTTAATAAGCCACAGCTGCAAAATACTAACACGAATTCTTTACAGACGAATGGAAAAACTGGTAGAAGCCGACCTCGGGGAAGATCAGTTTGGATTCCGTAGAAATACTGGAACACGTGAGGCAATACTGACCTTACGACTTATCTTAGAAGAAAGATTAAGGAAAGGCAAACCTACGTTTCTAGCATTTGTAGACTTAGAGAAAGCTTTTGACAATGTTGACTGGAATACTCTCTTTCAAATTCTAAAGGTGGCAGGGGTAAAATACAGGGAGCGAAAGGGTATTTACAATTTGTACAGAAACCAGATGGCAGTTATAAGAGTCGAGGGACACGAAAGGGAAGTAGTGGTTGGGAAGGGAGTAAGACAGGGTTGTAGCCTCTCCCCGATGTTATTCAATCTGTATATTGAGCAAGCAGTGAAGGAAACAAAAGAAAAATTCAGAGTAGGTATTAAAATCCATGGAGAAGAAATAAAAACTTTGAGGTTCGCCGATGACATTGTAATTCTGTCAGAGACAGCAAAGGACTTGGAAGAGCAGTTGAACGGAATGGATGGTGTCTTGAAGGGAGGATATAAGATGAACATCAACAAAAGCAAAACGAGGATAATGGAATGTAGTCGAAGTAAGTCGGGTGATGTTGAGGGTATTAGATTAGGAAATGAGACACTTAAAGTAGTAAAGGAGTTTTGCTATTTGGGGAGCAAAATAACCGATGATGGTCGAAGTAGAGAGGATATAAAATGTAGACTGGCAATGGCAAGGAAAGCGTCTCTGAAGAAGAGAAATTTGTTAACATCGAGTATAGATTTAAGTGTCAGGAAGTCGTTTCTGAAAGTATTTGTATGGAGTGTAGCCATGTATGGAAGTGAAACATGGACGATAAATAGTTTGGACAAGAAGAGAATAGAAGCTTTCGAAATGTGGTGCTACAGAAGAATGCTGAAGATTAGATGGGTAGATCACATAACTAATGAGGAGGTACTGAATCGGATTGGGGAGAAGAGGAGTTTGTGGCACAACTTGGCCAGAAGAAGGGATCGGTTGGTAGGACATGTTCTGAGGCATCAAGGGATCACCAATTTAGTATTGGAGGGCAGCGTGGAGGGTAAAAATCGTAGGGGGAGACCAAGAGATGCATACACTAAGCAGATTCAGAAGGATGTAGGTTGCAGTAGGTACTGGGAGATGAAGAAGCTTGCACAGGATAGAGTAGCATGGAGAGCTGCATCAAACCAGTCTCAGGACTGAAGACCACAACAACAACACACGGAGCTCCATCGCAGTCTTTAACACTGGTAGCATGCCGCGACAGCGTGGACGTCAACCGTATGTGCAGTTGACGGACTTTGAGCGAGGGCGTATAGTGGGCATGCGGGAGGCCGGGTGGACGTACCGCCGAATTGCTCAACACGTGGGGCGTGAGGTCTCCACAGTACATCGATGTTGTCGCCAGTGGTCGGCGGAAGGTGCACGTGCCCGTCGACCTGGGACCGGACCGCAGCGACGCACGGATGCACGCCAAGACCGTAGGATCCTACGCAGTGCCGTAGGGGACCGCACCGCCACTTCCCAGCAAATTAGGGACACTGTTGCTCCTGGGGTATCGGCGAGGACTATTCGCAACCGTCTCCATGGAGCTGGGCTACGGTCCCGCACACCGTTAGGCCGTCTTCCGCTCACGCCCCAACATCGTGCAGCCCGCCTCCAGTGGTGTCGCGACAGGCGTGAATGGAGGGATGAATGGAGACGTGTCGTCTTCAGCGATGAGAGTCGCTTCTGCCTTGGTGCCAATGATGGTCATATGCGTGTTTGGCGTCGTGCAGGTGAGCACCACAATCAGGACTGCATACGACCGAGGCACACAGGGCCAACACCCGGCATCATGGTGTGGGGAGCCATCTCCTACACTGGCCGTACACCACTGGTGATCGTCGAGGGGACACTGAATAGTGCACGGTACATCCAAACCGTCATCGAACCCATCGTTCTACCATTCCTAGACCGGCAAGGGAACTTGCTGTTCCAACAGGACAATGCACGTCCGCATGTATCCCGTGCCACCCAACGTGCTCTAGAAGGTGTAAGTCAACTACCCTGGCCAGCAAGATCTCCGGATCTGTCCCCCATTGAGCATGTTTGGGACTGGATGAAGCGTCGTCTCACGCGGTCTCCACGTCCAGCACGAACGCTGGTCCAACTGAGGCGCCAGGTGGAAATGGCATGGCAAGCCGTTCCACAGGACTACATCCAGCATCTCTACGATCGTCTCCATGGGAGAATAGCAGCCTGCATTGCTGCGAAAGGTGGATATACACTGTACTAGTGCCGACATTGTGCATGCTCTGTTGCCTGTGTCTATGTGCCTGTGGTTCTGTCAGTGTGATCATGTGATGTATCTGACCCCAGGAATGTGTCAATAAAGTTTCCCCTTCCTGGGACAATGAATTCACGGTGTTCTTATTTCAATTTCCAGGAGTGTATGAAACTAATTACGTCCGCTTTCTAAATTCTAATTCCTTGTCATGTTCCAGACCTCACGTCAGTATAGTTCTTCCCTCCTCCCGCCAGCCTGCGTGAGCTAAAACGCGTGCAATCCGGCCTCCTCTCGTAACACGGTGTTGGCTTCTCTGCCAACCCAACACCTACATCACCTCTGTTTGCACCCTTTCATTACTATTGAAGCGAAGTCCTCGAAGGTAATCTTTAAGTTTTTGAAACGGATGGAAAACAGGCGAGACCTAGTCGGGAATGTACGGGCGATGATCCATGACACTGAACGCAACCGACGGATTGTTGCAGATGTCGCAGCCCTCGTCTGTGTTCCATGTGTAGACGAACTCTCCGAATTCGTATTTTCTGCCTTTTGAGATTCTGTTTCTCACGCAACGACATAGTTACGATGCACACAGACATGTTACAGGAAAAAAACTCGGAGCACTCTAGCGCCAGCGTATTTCAACTTCCGTCTGCGAAGCTGAAAAGTCAACCGTGTAATTTGCAAGTTACTTGGCCTATCACGACAATCTCTAACTTACTACTTGAGGGCCCCTCGTACGTAAAATTTTCTTATCTTTTCTTCGCATATAATAATAAATTAATATTCTGTGGTACTTGCACATTTATATATCAGTCGGCAGTTTATAAGTAAAGGTCAGCAAATTAATCCGCGGAAATAAGTCATTACCAGGATGAAAAACGTGTGTGAGTACTGATGTAAAATATATACTATGTGTCCTAATATTTGGTGGATATGAAGAATTTTTGTAATTTAGTATTTCAGTCTTTTTGGTCCCAGAAAAAAAATTGACCACCCACATAAAATTTTCATTCACGATATCTAAGTTCAATATTCAGGAGGATTCAAAACATTTTTTGATTTACAGGAGGTAAAAACATGATTAAATGAAATTTGTGTTTATCTGTGATTACATAAAGGTGATATTGTCCATGTGGATGCTTCTCATTCTCTCCTGAGTTGTGTTTGGTATATTCTGTCTGTACCTGATATGTGTATATTTATTAGCTACAAACCATGGCCCTTCAAGGAAATTCTACCATAATTTGAAATCATTGTTTGCACTGCTTATATTCTGCTTACTCGGCGTATATTATTTTGTATTTGTACCAGGCTTTTCGCAGTGTGGCTCAATAAACCCAATCCAAATAAAAGGAGTAATAAAACTCCTACAAGGGAAAACTACATTGGTGTTGCCTGATCTATTTATGCCTGTTTCGGATAAATCCACACGTTGTCTGCTCAACGACCCAGTTGGTTTCAGCCTATTTGGCAGATTAATGTACGAGTACTGTTGTTTTATAAAAATCCGATCGGTCGCGAAATGCAAATCACGGTGATAGTCAAAAATGATTTATTTGGAAGAGTTGGTTGGTTTGGGGGATGGGACCAAAGAGCGAGGGCTTAGATCCCTTCGGTTTATGGAATGACGGAGAAGGGAGACAACGGTGCCCTTTCAAAGGAACCATCCCAGCATTTGCCTGAAGCGATTTAGGGAAATCACGGAAATCCAAAAATCCGGATAGCCGAACGCGGTCTTGAACCGTCGTCCTCGCCACCCCGAGTCAAGTATGCTAACCATTGCGCCACATCGGTCGGATCGCAAAACGTGGCTACACCATCCATCTACTTCTCTACATAGTCGCCGATCAGCGTTAGACAAATGTCGCACCCTTGTACTACACTTGCAGTACCGTCGCCTTAGAAGGCAGTTGCCTGCGCTTTCCGAGAATTCTACAGGCTGGTCTGCAGTCTTTTCTAGTCGGGACTGCATGGTGGATGATCTATGACAGTTGACACAAGGCGCCGATTTGTTGCAGGTGTTGCAGTGCTCGTCTCTGTTCCATGTGAAACCAACTCTTCCTCATGGAGAGCGGTTCATGTGAGCAGAGATGACACCCAGAGGGAGCCATTTCTGGCTGTAGGGCAGGTAATCAAACAATTTTCAGTGAATACGCTGCAGGAGCATCTTCATTGCCGCTGCAGTGTGTGGCCAGAAGTGTCATGGAAATGCCTAACAGTTACGTTACGTGAGCTGCATCTAATAAGGCGAAATCCCTCGGCAGGCATTTGTTCTTGGCGGGGAACACTATCTTCTGTGCATTTTTACTTGATCTCCGTTCTCTCAGAACTGAAAAGAGTGACAAGACGCTATCGACGGGCATATCTGGGACACTGCCGGGGACATCTGTGCAAGGTTTCATCGGATTTTCTCTGTGATTTAGACTTCACGACCCAGCAGACCTTAATAATGGAATAGCCCACATCAATCTTAATCAGCTACGACGTATATTTTGAATGTGGACGAGTAGGAAGAGAAGCACACGTTGGCGGTGAGGTTAATGCACTGGAGTTTCCTACGGTTCGAGCTGTACAGCGATCTGAGCTGGAATTTACTTCATTTCCATAAGTCAGTTCAGTCAGGTGCCAGATTGGTACACCTAAGAATAGATGATCCTTATGGTGGCACAGCTTTGTTGGATCCGCATATCATCGAGAAGCCAAAGCCATGTTTTCCTTTCAGCTATATTGTGATCCACCGCATAAGCTGAAGTTCCAGCAATGCTCTAGATATCCTTTTAATCTGTTGGCAAATTTTAGGATCGTTAGTTGACAGTTTGACTACTAGTAATTAAGTGTGCATCTTCCTAATTCGTGCCTGGAACTCAACAAAACCACTCACTATTTTAATTGGAAACTTAGTAACTTCCCACACAATAAATGGTTCACAGGTATCATCCATTTCAAAACGTCTTTTATGAGTTTGTGATGTCTCCGTAAGTAGTGAGGGTATTCTGTTACTGACAACGCTAAACAATTACCTTCAGTGCATTAGTCATAAATTTCAGGGAATGTGTCAACGACGGATACATAATGAACAAACAACTGAGATTCGAAAATCAGCTGCTAGTTGCCTTTACTACGAGTTGTTGCGTTGTCAATGTACACCTCAGCACAAAATGCAGCTGTAGCAAAATGATAAAATACGGTGCCACTGCCACGCGTTTTTTTATGATAGCAGATCTTTTAATGTATACGCACAACAGACTTAGAGGCGTTTAACTAATTATATTCCATAAATACCTTACTTGTGACTAATATACCGTTGTGTCCGAATGAAAGAACTAAAATCAAGATTTCAGGAACACGCAAATAACATTTAAAAAATCTAAATTCTCTTCTTATTCGCAGTACTTACCTATAAAATGCTGTCACAGGAGGGATAATTGTTATGTATTGCCTACGTGACAACAGCTATAAAGGGCAATTTACATATTTTTCTGAGCATGTCAACCTGTATAAAATATTTCGAATCACTTTCAGTAAACAATATAATTATTGCTAAGCTGATCATAAGTTGCTATACGGACGTAGTTACTTCGCAATGCTTCAGCTCCATCTCAACTATATGTGATTCTAAGCAGTGGGAAAACAAAATTCTGGTACTGTGAGGAAAGAGAGATAATAACTTAAAGCTGGAATATATTTTATTTTCCATTCAAACCTATCTTCTTGTGGATTTAACACAATTTATTTGTGGTGACCGGTTATACAGGCTTTATTTAATGAAAAAATATCCTAACTTGGATGCTGATATTGCTACTACAGTGCTACATTCGGATTACACGTACTAAGGAATTAATGGATCGCATTCAGACAGTCCTGGTAATCAAAAAGCTTAATTTGGTTGACACCGGATGAAAGGCAACCTATTTGCGAAGCACATACGGCAAAGCACGTGTCTGTGGTGACGGTAGTTCGGAGAATTACTGATCAACCATTTTACCGGACGTAGATTCACTGCTCTTGGGAGAAACATGAACACACCAGAGACGATGAGAGAGAGCTAAAATTTAGCAACTTCTTATTCCCGATTACTGCATCTACTCTGTGGACTGGTGATACTAGTTTCACGTGAATTAGCTCAAGCAGTATACGTTGCTCACATCGACAGTTTTATAGAGACCAAACGGGCCATACTGCGACTCCCGTAAGTGTTAATCCTTTGCAGAGTTAACAGTCCCCCGAAAATCGCCTTAAATAATCGGAACGTTTTATTCGGTCTTTCGATTGACCATACTTGCACCGAAATGGTAGACAATAAGGAGAAAACCAAACTAATGAATTCGATATTCAGAAAATCTGCCACCACGGATAATCGCAATAGGTTACCTCCTTTCAGTCACTGGACAAACGCCGTGGTAGTAGTTTGAGACAAATTATCACGAAAAAGAAAATCAACTAAAATCGCTCATCAGAGGAAACACATCGGGACCTGATAAGATGCTGGAATATTCTGTAGAGATTACTCTAAGAACTTGTGATCCTTCAAGTAGCTCTTTACCGTAGGTCGCCTGAGCAACTGAGGATGTCAACGGATTGGATAAGAATTGCAGGCCATTCCCGTTTTCGAGAAGTTCGTCCCGATCGATGCATATAATTATATCACTGTATTGCCACGACAATCTGTTGGAGAATAGTGGAATATTTTTTTATATTTATGCACTAATTTATATTAAGCTTTTGCAGGAAGAAAGTTCAAAAAGAGACTTCTGAAAACACAGATCTTGATCAGCTTAGTGGTTAACGTCGAAAGTTCCTTGAGGCTACGCGGAGGTGAATCTATCATCTATAGAAAGGTTGAAATGCCAAAAGACTATAAGCAAAATGGAGAAATATCTGCAGTGAATCAATTAGTCGCACAGGAACAGGTAGTACCGTAAAAATTCTTCTCATTATAACACATTGTGTATAGATAGTTGAGGAAGTGCATTATTGTTCGATTACGGTACTGGCGATATATCAATGGAAAGTGAAACAACGATAAAACACGCAGAAGCGGCATGAAGTCGAATGATGGTGTACAAATAATTGTAGGAAAAACAGATCCAAAACTGAGACTCACTAGAAGAGTCTTGAGGAAATGCAATGCATCCACGAAAACAGCTACTTATAAAAACCTTGTTCGACCAATTCTTCAGTACTGCTGATTACTCTATGCCCTATATCATCTTGGAATAATAGAGGAGTTGCAGGAGATCCATCGGAGATGGATATCTGTCGTCACGGGATCGTTTAGCAGGTGCGAGACCGTTATGGAAATGCTCAAGTCCAGTTGGAGACGGTAAAAGGGTTGTTGTGTACAGCGGAGAAGCTACTGTTGAAATTGCGAGAGAGTAAGTTCCGAAGAGAATCGGACAGGATATTATTTTCTCGATTCCAGTTCTCACGAAACGATAATGATGTGAAACCCTGAGCGTTTAGAGATGTTACGGTAGCGAATTATTATGTTATCTTCTCAAGCACCTTTCGCTAATACAACAGGAAAAGTGGGAATTCAGAAGCACTCTCGGCCACACGCCGTAAAGTGGCTTGCGTAGTATAGATTTCTATGTACAGTGATAGGCGATTCACGCTGGAGACTGTGAGTCCCACATACGAAGCTCTATATTATTCTGATTAGGACGTATGAGATAATAGCATTCAACAGTAACGGTGTTTTTGGTTGATGAACACTGTCGGGCTTTCTGCTTGGACATGGATGATGGCTGAGTGTAGACAGTTATTGGTCACTTACCTCCACTGGCTTCATGGTTTTCTCTTATATATGCCTCTCTTCAGTAATCAAACTTTTTTCGGCGACGAATTAAGCTCCTTCTAGCACAGATGTGCAGCTCACTTCACTTTTCAGCAGATTCTTTTTCTACGATCACTGATACGCACTTCAATAGCTTAAGTTCACCAGGCAGACAAATGCTAGGCAACGCACGCACGACGTTGCACGATGTTTTATTGTTGTGAGCCTCGCCTGGGAACAATACTGAAGAGTTACCATCCATCGTGTGTGACTGTAGAAAACTTTCTAACCATTCGCGATTTGTTTGTAACTGTCTATTATCCATTACAACAATCCTCGTAAGAAAAGAAGAAAACATAAAAAATTTATTTCTTCATCACCGAAAATCCGGAATCTAATTTAAAGTTCTCCCAAAACAACGAAATAAATGGGTAATAGAGACATTCAGCGAAACCCACATTTTTCTCAGTTAGTATAGCTAGAACCGTTCCTCGGTTTATTTTATTGTGAAGAGATCGAAACATTTTCATATTGTGATATTCTGACGAAACTGTGCACGAAATATGATCGAAGAGACATTCCCCGTGAAATTTGTAAATTTATGCATTAAAGCAACGCTACAATCTATAGTTCGTTCAGTGTATTGAAATTTATTTCTGATTTTGGAGAAAACATCCGTCATTGAATGGCGTGAGTGTCAAAATCACCTAATCGTGAGAGGTAAATGTGTTAAGAAGAGTGGACAGTAGCACACATTGATAATACGTTTAACGTGTTAACAAATTAACGAAGGTGTAATGCATATAGTTGTTTCTACATTAAGTCAACTGGACAGGTTGAGCGTATGAAGTACTAAATAGCAGAGCTCCCTGTGAAATATCTTCATTGAATGTGGCGTGTACACGTACGACTGAAGTTCTTTAAATTCGAAACGTGAGCTAACACAAAAGTGCTACAGATGGAGGTTTCCGCGCCCCTTTCTGTATCAGTGCAGTGCATGAAAAGTACGGGGAAAATGAGAAAGAAAGAGAGAAGGAAAGAAGACAGCGTAAACGTTCCAGATGAAAAGGATGAGAACGGAGTAACTGAATGAATAAAGACGTTTCATAATAAGGGAAAAGGAATGTACCAGGGCAAAGGTGCAGATACGTTTCACATCGAAAATTATACCTGTACCCAATAGTTGAGAGTAATCAAGAAATGACAAAAAGCTTTTAACTGGATAACTGAAGAGCTTCAGAATAAAATGAACTTAATCATGCGATATTTATCTCACAAATATATCGAAAACCTTTAAACAACCACCTTAATAATTCGCAAATACTCATTTAAAAGAAAGAAGTATGTATAGGAAATTTCTTCCCTTAAAAACGTTACACTTAATATGGTACGTGATTATCCACCTGGGCCTTCTAGTGGCGTGTCACATTTTCGGTCAATACGTTTCAGATTCAGAGACGTAGCTGTCATTTTAGATTGTGAATACTTTCCATCACGCAAAACTTACGTCCCGTCGCAGTTCGATGTGAGCGCTTATTACCACGAATGAGAAGCAACTACTAAAAACCGTCCATTAAGTATGGTCAACTCTACCAAGGAAAAATTGGGCTTGTGGTTGCAGTATCTCAAGATAGACATCAGCTTCTCTCCGTGGATAACCAATAAAGATGTACAGCCACGGAGAAAATTGCCTTGCCATACCCGGTCTGAATCACAAGCAGCCGTTTATCCTGATACCAACGTCGACGAAGCGCAAACATTTCACGGACATGTAGTAATCTTCTGAGAGAGCGGTATTAAAATCCTCAATGAAGTAGCAGCAATTGACCAAAGAAGTTTTCTGCTGTCTCTGCGACCAGAAAGAAAGTACCGCAAAGCAATCTTAATCGCTATTGTGGGCTACAGATCGAGCGTTTGGGCTCACAGAGCCACAAAGGTTAGGACAGCACAGGCTCTACTGGGAGCACAGAGAAGTGTACTCCTGCACTTGACAGGCCAT
Organism: Schistocerca nitens; assembly: GCF_023898315.1. Lineage (NCBI taxonomy): Eukaryota > Metazoa > Arthropoda > Insecta > Orthoptera > Acrididae > Schistocerca > Schistocerca nitens. Next base: position 1,110,103,722 of record NC_064615.1, on the reverse strand, counting down.
AACACCGTCTGAGGCGCTGCAGTGGTAATAGGCTTGCTGTCTCTAGACCCGAGCTTAAAAAAGGCAGCTCCACAGTTTTGGCTGACAAATGGCGAACATGATAAGCTAAAAGAGATACTGGACATATGAGCCACATCGAATAAGGAAATGATGGCATAAACTGATAGAGAATGACGTGAAATCTGGGCAGGGCAGAAATAGCTGGAGGGGCATGGTCCATACCTAACTGCTTACTGAGTACACTTGTTAACGTGGAGCAATCGGCACCCTGACCACATCGTCACAGAAAGTGCCATCAGCCTACATGTTACAGACAACGAAAGGAACGTCTTTAGCATTACTACAGTCTGTAACATAATAAGGAATGAGGAACTGTGGAATCAGCTGAATTCGCTTAAGTCTAAAACATCAGTTTATGAACTTCAAGCCTACATAGCAGAAAGGCTACGAAGACGAGGCCACGCATCATGGAAACGACACACAACACGGCAGAAGATCCACCTACGACAAGCTTCCAGAAGCAGTGAGGAGATGAGCCTCGAGGAGGACAAGGAAGGATTACCTGAGACCCTAACAGCCACCTACAAATCTCCACATCTTTCGTGGCACAGCAGCACAGCCCCTGTGAGTCCCGAGTTGTACCTCAGTGCCGTATGGGATAACTATCCAGACAAACAAGTAATCTAGCTTCGTTCTAATACAAGTACTGTAGTGTAGTGTGGTATAATATAGTGCTGTGTAGGACGAAGGTTGCAAGTGCTACTCTGAGATGAAGAGGTTGGCACAGGAGAGGAATTCGTGGTGGGCCGCATCAAACCCGTCAGAAGACTGATGACCCAAACAAAAAAAAAAGGTTTTCATTCTAGATTGTGGCCTCTGTATGTGTATGGGAGGGGGGAGGTGATTCAGTCCGACTTGTCCACACTCTTGTGGATGACTTGGCGTTACAGGCAGATTCTCAAACCTTATCCGTGTCCAGTAAATATTAGTGGGAGAGTGGTTCGTGATTGCTCGTATCATGCCTGTCACGCACGGCAATCTCTTTCCCTTTTCCACATGCCCCAAGGAGATTTAAATCCACTTTATTGCTGTGACTTCTGAAATTTTCCCGGCGTATTTCTTCTTCTAATAATTTCCGGGTATGCAGCCGGATCCCGTCGACATTCTGCCACGATATTTCGGCCCAGAGACGTCCGGCCATCATCAGGTGAGTACACAACTACTGAAGAGCCCAGGAGCAGTCGCGGTATTTATGCCGATTCTCGCGCATGTGAAATGTACTGGCATCCTACAGCGCATGCGTCAGGTGTTGACATGCGCAGCATGGAATCCTGTTATTAAAATTATACAATCACAGCGGAATCGACAGTGTCATTCGATACTCAATGACTAGATGAACTTTTATTATCACCACCGAGGGCAGCACGTACAACTCGGCTATGCTGCGCATGTCAACACCTGACGCATGCGCTGTAGGATGCCAGTACATTTCACATGCGCGAGAATCGGCATAAATACCGCGACTGCACCTGGGCTCTTCAGTAGTTGTGTACTCACCTGATGATGGCCGGACGTCTCTGGGCCGAAATATCGTGGCAGAATGTCGACGGGATCCGGCTGCATACCCGGAAATTATTAGAACACTTTATTGCTATCCTTGTCACCTATCCCAACTGCCAGACATATAATCTATACTTCCGTATGTCACTCTTTCACTAAATCCCAAGCGTTTTCCAAAGGCATAAGCCATTCGTGCTTAGTGAACTCCGTGAGTTTTTCCCCAGTTTCCTTCTTAGCACCTGCTAATCGCCACACAGTTACGTAAATCACAACTTAGAACTAGGAGTACATCACCCCAGGAACACATAGCATAAATGATAATTGTTAGAACCTCACCCTATATCCCTAAGCAAATAAAGTTAAGTGAACTACGCTATCATTACAAAATCAAACTCGAGAATGCTAAAGTGGAGTTTTAAGTTAATCCATGAGCGTGAAGGGATGATCAACAGCCTGATATTTGCAGTGTTCTGTAAGCCTTTCACGGCAGCGCTTTCTGGGTCGACAACAAGGTAGCGGTGGTCGCCCAGAAGATATATGACTCCGCAGGGACCGTCATACAGCGGACAGATCTTGAATACTTTCTTTTCTGAGAGATCATATAGGTGATGGTTTCGGACTAGAATCAAATCGGCTTCCTTAAACGCAGGATGCTCGGCTGTCTGATCATGTTGCGCCTTCTGGTGAGCTTCCTTCCTCCTCATTCTTGTTAGTGTGTTTGACAATTTGGTTTGCAATACCTCTCCTTGCGAAGGAGGCAAATGCACCGTAGCACTGAGAGGCGTAATTACTGGTCTCTGAAGCAGAAGTTCGGTAGGGGAATAACTTGTAGAATCGTGGATTAAACTATTAAATGATCTCTTCGAACTGCGCGATATACTGTACCCATTTGGTATGTTGAGCTGAACAGTGAATCCGTGTCAGTGTCCCCACTTCGAGGGAATGCCGTTCAATTGTGTCTGCGGTTGCTTGTTAAAGGCTTGTCCGGCTAACAGTGACTTCTCACTGCTGCATTTCGACGCTCCAGGCACGAGAAGTAAACTGTGGGCCACCTTTCCGGTTGTCGAACCTGTAAGTGTAACGCCACGAACAACTCACGAGATCATCCGGATACCTGCACGTGTGCCAACGAATATCTTTCATGTGGATTCAGAATAGTGGCAAGCTACGCGTAGACTTTGATACGCCTGTACTGATACGAGAAATTCTTCCGCCAGTAAGCATTCCAAAGGATTTTGCGGGCAGTTCAGCTCCAACCATAAATCACTAGACACAGACAGCGGGAGTACCTTGACTCTGCTCGTTAGCTTTCCTAAGCAACGTCTGTAACGGAAGCGGCTGCCGTTGGTTGTGTACCATCATTTTCTTTCTGAGGCGGCACAGAGCGCCAAGTTTTCTTGATTTCCTTTCTTACTGAACTAAAACACTGAGGGGCAGCGGGAATTAAGTCATTTTCATGTCAACGACATCACTCAGTAAAGAGCGGCCAACAACTGTAGCTGGAATGAGCGTTTGAAACTCACGACCGTTACAAACCCAAAATATGTTGGAGGAGATATGTAGTCGATCCTGACACAGTCGCCACGTCTGTAGCCTTCGGGTGTTGGTGGATGTGACTGTAGCAAATTAGTAAAGACCCACAGACTAACATCTGTTTCAGGCGTTCGACTTAATTTCTTACAGCAGATGTTTCATCGCCTAGAAAGGAACTGATTTACGAAATGGGAATCAGCGAAGCTACAGACAATGAAATTCGAGATAATTTGGAGGAATGTATACTCAAAAATGAACACATAAGTGAGAGGAAACACTGTACAAGTTATCATACACGGAATTCAGCCGCTGGGCGAGCATTACATTTGCCAAAGGACAAGTTGAAAGTGTACAAGTTCACACAACAAAACCGTCTTCAGAATACAGACAACACAACGGACAGAGCACTGGAATGAAACAACGGGTATCGCTATACCAGAAAAAAAAACAACGGCACACACGATAACGGTAACAGCGGTCGATCCAAACAGCTTTCCAAGCTACATGTCAGTCTGCAGTACCAGTACCTCTCGGCGCAGACATAGCGGTAGTAGAGTCCCAAGTATAGTAATTTCGATGTGCTTAGTACCTCTAAACATTACGAGTGGTTCGAGGATGACTAAACTAGGCTGTCCCCATGGTAATGGAAAGCACTAGCTGCCAAATGTCGGCAAGTACCGTACAGTGAACCTGGCGATGTTGCACCTCTGCAGACTGCAACGGAATGGACTGGAGAGCTGCACCTATGATTAGTTACAGACTCGGTCAATGAGCTATGGCACAGCTCCGCGGTACACGAGAGAGTCCTTGTAGCCAACCAAACAGGTGTGTGAGGTGGAACGTCCCTGCTGTCCTGGCCGCCTGGGGTTACCAAGTTCCGGTTCTCACGTTGGGTGACCTGAACTGGAGAGAATTCTAAGAACGCAGGAGTACTGTGTGTGACTTCGTCACGGCGTGGCTTCAACAACGACACGAAATAACGGCTCGAGGACCGATTTCACCATCTTGGGCGTTTCCTATATTAATTAATCGTGAAATGTTAAATTTGTCCTGAGTCTCTAACTGATGGAACTGTATGGAGACAATAACTCGATGGTGTCTGTGGACGTGGGAAAACTAATTTAGTAGTGTCAGTTCAGTATTTGAGTTTGATGAATTGTGAAGTAATTAATCGACTCGTCTCAGCTAAGCATCAGTTTATTCGGATCTTCCTCTGTTTTTTTCTGGGTTAGAATCTGTGATTTGAATTGAAGGATTAATTTTATTACTCTCTCTTCCTTTGTGGTGGGGAATGGTCTGGACATATGCTGTGGCCTCGATACGTCCGTTTTGTGCTTGACAAAAGCACTGTACTACAAACTGAAACGAGATTCACACTTTTGTAGTCATTCACTTCGTGCCTCTTCGTACGAGCCAGCCTCTGAAACACCAAGAAACGGACGCACGTCGAGGGCCGTCTGATGAGTAATACACAACTGTACTGGACGTGCATCTCATCAAATTTAAGCTCTCCAAAAACCTGTCTTGTATTCTTGGCCTTCTGTGTGGTGTTAATCGTAGATATTGCTCCTGTTGTGGCATTGGTGGTATTCTCGATACATTCATCTGACACTTTTGTTCGAAGCCTGGAGTTCTCCTTTGCAGTGCTGTTCTCACATTTGCGTTTTTTTTTTCAAAATCTTGCCTGCCAGTCATGCGACTGCTCACATCTTCTTGTTATATTTATCTTAATTGGCAGACAGCATCTCGCCACTAGCGTACTAGATAGGTGGATTGCTGACACAGACTGCCACAGTTCTGGATAACCAAATCCAGCAAAAACCTGTCGTTACTGCAAACATGTAAAGTAAAGAGACCGAGCAAATAACTGTAACAACTCATAGTGATAAGCAGCCCACAAAGCTGGGACTGTTTTGATCCGAGATAAAGGTAAAACTACGGGCACTGACTGTTCTGTTCTTCAGGGAAGCTGTGAAACTGGAGTCCGCAAATGTATCCACCACTGAAAATGGGTGTTCAGCCAATAGAAACGAAAAGGATTTTACACCAGGAGGTTTTTTTACAGAGGTCAGGGCAATCACGTGAAAGGCCGTGAAAAGCCTAGAATCATCAAACAAATACATGTCACCAAAGACTGTGTCATTATTCATGGTGAGTCATCGTCAGAAGCAAGGGTAGGTACTTCTGTTTAGTGAGACAGCGAACTATTATCACAGTATACAGCAGTATCGCTACACTCCACTCTAATGCGTAACTAATGATTAGATGTCAGAAGAGGCTGGCCTGGCAGTATAAAACGAGTTGGGGAGTACTGGATTGTTAGCAGACCGAGTCTGTTAGGAGGCGTCAGCAACTTTGAACGTGAAGTAGTCACTGGATGTCAACTGAGTACAAAGGAAATTGTGGTATGGTATGAGGGTGCTTTCTATAGTTAGGTGTGGTCCTGTTACTACGGTTAAGATAATGCTGAAAGCACAATGATGTGAACCCATATTACAGTACAGAGAAGTACATATAGTAGAGGGTCATTTTGCAGACAATGATTGTTCATTATAGTATGACATTCTACCCTATAATAAAGCTGCATCTTTGAACCAATCGTCTGCCGACTACAACGTTGCAGAAATGGACCAGATTCCCCAGAGTCCTGGCATCAAACCGGGTTATTTAGAACGCCGACTTCACTCCAGATTCCACTGTCTAAGCTTACCACCTTCTCTGGCAGGTAATGGTCAATTTCATCTCGTAGTTACTGTGGAAACTAAACAGCTACAAAATGGTTTTCAATATTTGAGGGTGGAATAAGAAAGGAATAAATGACGCTGGTCAAAAAACTTGAGAGGGTATCTGACTTGGAAGTGGTAACTCAAATTCAAGATCAAGTTTCCAGTCGTGCTGCATTACTACAGTTCAGGAAAAAGTTCTGAAGGACTGGGGCCAGTATGTCACCGATTAAGGAAGAAGCGAAGCAAACATTCAAGAAGGCATATGGGTGTGTTTTGTACAGTTGTGAAGACTTATTTGGTGATGATTAGAATCATTTCATATCCAACAAAAATATTTATGTGCTAAGTACATTCATCCTCATGCTTGCTTGGCGTAGTTTGATTTTCCACCTCGGTCAGGCAATTGCCAAGACTGATTAGTGTGTGGTTACTTGGTGGGTAACTGCAATGCAGATGTCTGACTTAGAGTACAATTGCGAATAATATGAGAAATTTTGATGCTTCTTTTTTACATACTGGTCTCAGGAAGCACAAGGCAGAGTAAAGCATGGTACACTAATGATGAAAAACTTTTTCAGTCTGGCTTTAAAACTCCCGCTTGGTTTCTTGAGAGTGCAGGGTCAGGAAATCAGTTTTTGCAAACTTCCTACATTCCTGATGAACGAACTTGCATTTGGATTATGAAATTTCTCTCAGAGCTCCACCAAATCATTCTGTTTGGTGTAAAGCTAATCTCTAAAGAGTTCCAATGTTTTACCACAAGAGGTATGGTCGTGTTGAAAAGGACAGTGCTGGCCAGAATGATAATGATTTCTCTCCTTCAACTGAAGTCACAGGGAAACGCAAAGTACGATTTCAGGTGACACAACTCACTTTTAGGTCGACATGGCGTTGAAACTTGAAGTGGTTGATGGAGGAACTCCCTGCTAGAAATGATGAGGATAATTTTAACTAAGAGAGAAATCAGTGAAATTTTAGGGGTGTGTGGCAACAGTAAACATCATTTGTTGTTACACTGTGGTGTATATGATATTGTTATATTTTAATTAACAGTTTTCTTTTGTATGCAACAAAGTAACGAATGTGTGTTCTTCTAAGGGGACACTGTACGTGAAATTTGTTGAAATTTGACATTTTCTGTGTTCTACTTCATAATGTATTTTGGACTTTTTTTAAAAAAATTTTGGTATATAACACGTTAAAAACAGACAATTGTGAGATCTTGAAATAATATTCTGAATGTTGACGTGTGACTGTCAAATTTGGCGGCTAGGTATACACTGCCACAGTTGAGCAGTCATATCTTGGGAACTACACAGCCTAGGAGGCTGTGAATTGCTTTGTTTGGTGCCTACTGCTACGTCTCAGATGTTGGCAGTACGAAAAGACAAATCAGTCCTTTGTTTCTGATACCAGTTTTCGTTGAAAGTAGTGTAATTATCGGCTATTTTTGTAGTACGCTAAATTCTATTCCTTCTTATACATAAATAAATGACTAAGCGTAAAAGTAACTTCAAGAAACGCAGATTTGCGGATAACAGATATGTGAGACCTGCATTTTCTTCTGAAGCACTTAAAAACACATATGCTAGCAGTGAAGAAAATAACGATAATGTTTCTGAAATGACTACACCCCATAGTGCATCTAAAAGCAAAGTAACTTATTTAAACATATTCTGTTCCTTTGGCAGGAATGGAGGCAATCAAACCTATTGACAGAGATGTGGCAAATCCTCAGCTACTGAGTTAGTGTTTACATGGAAAGATCCAGAATGTGACTGAGTCCTTCAATAATGTTGTGTGCTGCAGCGTGCCTAAAAATGTATTTTTGGCCTTATGACTCTAAAGTAAGCAGTGTCTGATGCTGTAATAACTTTTAATGGTGGGAACTATGAAAGACGTTAGGTTCTGAAAGAAGTTAGGGTATGATTTGGACAGACCACAGCTAAAGGAATGTGGAAACTGGATGAGCTTCATGTACATGTAGCAGAGTAAGCTGCTCAGCAAATGACAAAAGAAGTAAGAAAGAAAAGGAGGAGGCAAGCACTGGGCTGTTTTGACATTAAATGAGACACAGACTATGGGCCAGGGCAATTCTAGTGCATAAAAGACTCAGAAATGTAAGTCTGTATAAGAATTTGTAATAAAGTTTTTAACATCAATATCTCTCAACTACACTTTTTGCCATAAATGACCTGTTTTCTAAAAATGTACTGGTGGTAGAAGCACGAAATTTTCACAGCATGACAAGTGTGAAATTCAAGACATATGGAACTAGAATAATTAAAACATCCTGCGTTGTTTTGTTTTTATGTTCATTTATTTACAACATTCTGTCAAAAAAAATTGAGTGTTTGAAAAAAAAAGATAACATGTCCTACAACACAATTTTAATAAAAATTCTAGTTCTGTGTATCTAGAAAGGTGAATTCAATAATCATAGAAAATTGTAAGTTGGCATCTTAAAATGTTTCTAAGATAATGGGACACAAAATTCGGTAATTTAACATCGGATGCATAGGACATACAGTGTCTCCTTAAAGAGTATTTTGTGTGCCATGATTCATTCACCTGATTAGATCTTCTATGTGCTATTACTTTTTAGGAGGGCTGGAGTCATTTTTTTGGTATGATAATGTGGATGGACTTCCGTAGAATATTTATTTGTATGCCACATTTTATTAGTCTTTCTTATGATGCTGATGGTGAATGTAATGCTATGGAAGCTACAGTCTGTGAAAAACAATTCCAACGACTGAAAACAAATAAATATGCCTATGCAATGTTACAAAGCACTCAAAATATCACAAAATACAATAGAGGCAGTACCATCATCAGAACCTCAGTAACGTGGTTTGATAAGCGAATTTGAATGAAATCAATTTTTACTTCCAGGTAGCCTCAACCGAAGTTATACATCTGAAGTTTGCAACCATTAAAGTAATCTATGAGAGCCATTACACTTGAAATCTCTGTGTGAAAAAAATGCTGTGTTTATGAATATCTTTTATGAACAAAATCCAGTCCCAGAACTTGCTGAAAGATGAGACTTGGAAGAGTGACATGGGTGCCAATGCTCAGTCATTGGCAATAGTAAAATATGCTTCATTATATACAATGGAAAACAAAACAGTATGGGCACTGTCTTAACAGTGTGTTGGCCCACACTGGAACGCAGTACAGCCACTGCTCTGATGGCACCGACTCGACAGCCCTCCAAGGGTATGTGGTATCAGATGTCCATGCACAGGTTACAAAATTGCCATACATTATGCTCGATGTTTGAATGTATGGAGTTCACGCCTGTTAACACCCATATGTTTGTCATCCATATCACAGCAACCAAATTTGTTGGGCAACATGTCAATGTGAGTAGGTGCTGAAAAATGTTGAAATGTGTGTGAAATCTTATGGGACTTAACTGCTAAGGTCGTCAGTCCCTAAGTTTACACACTACATAATCTAAATTATCCTAAGGACAAACACACACACCCATGCCCAAGAGAGTCTCGAACCTCCGCCAGGCCCAGCCGCACAGTCTGTGACTGCAGCGCCCTAGACAGCTCAGCTAATCCCGCACGACAGTAGGGAAAGAAACTGTAACAAAACTGTAACAAAAATATCGGCTTGTGACACAGACAGATATCCTGCTGACAGGTGCCATCGCTATCAGAAAGACATAATATTCAGGTAGTCCACAGCTGCCTTGGTGCTTTTGATTACAACCATAAATTTCGTGAGATCTCAGATGAATGTCCCCTCGGAGGATAATACTGACCCAGTGGACTACGTCCCTGGGGCAGTGCATGTATTTAGCATACATAGACCTGGATAGCGGTGTATCCAGGCATGAACATGGACCGAGTGTAGCAATAAAAACAATAAACGTGATTCATCCAATGAAGTGACACGATTCCACTGATTGTGAGGACAATCTCAATGCTCCTATGCCCATTACAACCTGAATTGATGATGTTGTCGGATCAACATGGGTGTTTGTAAGGGTCGTCTGCTGCAGAGGTCCAATACTGTATGCTGAAAGGTACGGGCCGAAAAGCGCCTGCACCAACACTCTAGTGTCTTGAGATTTCCTGCAGACATCCGCCTATACGGCTTTGCAGAGCAGGAAAGCCTCTGTACTTTACATTCTGTGATGATGCCTACTCTTGGCTAAACATTGTGTCAGGTGGACCTGCTCGTGAAAAATAAACAAAAAAAAAATCTTGTTCTGCAGAAAAGAGCACTTCTTGCTATATTCAAAAACTGTGTAATTTATCGACATTTTGATTTACCATTTACTTGTAAACATAATTTGAACGTAATGCTGCACAGGTGGTACACTCATTTGTAATTTTAAAGTCCGTTAGAATATGTGATGTAGCCTTCTTTTCCTTCTTCTGGCTTTTAGACACGGATCGTAAACACAGACGTATTCTAGAAGGCTCTGACTACCGGAACGTAAGTATAGGTACATCTAGAAGGCTGTGGCTTAGCTGCAAGTAAAGATCTAAATACATTTGTTTAGCTCTTCCTATCGGAATTTCAAACACGTGAACTTTGTAGTTACCACTGTGTTGTTCTATTTCAGAGTACGGTTTCCTGCGCTAGAAATACCGAGACTGGAAAAATTTAACACTAAACAGAGGTTTCGAGGAAATCAGTTCAAAGCAACCTCGAATAATAAGCTGAACATTATTTGTGATCAGTTGTGACTTACTGAAACAGGGTGTACATGCATATAATTCCCTCACAAGTATTCCATCGTGTTATGGAGAATTAAATAAAGGGATCAGACAAATACAAACCTTCTTAGAAGATATTCCCATGGTCTCTCATTGAATTCCACCGAAAGTATCAACAGCTGCAGAGGGGAGCGAATATCGAAAACAGTATTAGTCGGGCTGACAGTGTCGAAGATAGGTGTAATGGATGGAGTAATAACTTTCAATGATAGTGCAGTTTGTAGGATTTATGTTCTGAAAACGTTAGGTATCCAGACTGGAAAGAATACAGTTTAAGCTGAAACCGTTACCGATCAGTTGCAAGTAACTGAAGCGAAGAGAGTAGCAGGAGGTGTTACCCAGGCGGTTAGCATAATTCAGAGAATGAAGGGAAAGAATATGGAGGATAAAGAAAAAAAGTGAGCAACAGGAAAATGCAGCTTCGAAGTTCTAAAACGGCCGACTGATTATTAATCTACATTTTTAAATATATTTCCTGCAGTAAAATAATATTTGTAACGTTTTCTGTAGCTTGACTGATTTTTAAGCTATGGTGTCAGAGATACGAAAGAAAACGTTTGCTCTGTTATACAGTGTTCAGTTTTTTTAGCCTTTTATAAATATTTTTGTCAACATCACTATAAGATAGCTAACTGATTTTCTCAGAACTGCTGGGAATAATAACGTTAATTGCAAGTACAAATTTTAAGCTGCTTCTGCTTTATAAATCCGAATTACTGTGAGGGAGAAAGGAGCGTTAAAAGTGCAGCCCTTTCACAGATAGGTCCCCTCAGTCTCTTTCCCTGGACGCAGACGGCAGCAGCACGCGGACAGTCGTCTGTTTCGCCGATTCCGAGATGCTCGTTCCCAGCCAGCTGGCCACAACAGTCGACTGAATTCGTAAATATCTGTGGATTTCCCATCTATGGCCCGTATTGTCGGTAAAATGATTCCCTCTTTTTCTCTACTCCAGTTATTTTTCTTAGCGCGTCACTTGCTCGTAAAGCCACCGGGCGGCATTCAATTCGTGGTGATTTGCCTCATTAGTGCATCAGTATATTGGAAATTAATTATTAACATACAAAGATTCCAAATAGCAAAAACCTAACAAGGTGAACTCCAGGTAGATCCACCACTTACAAAGACAGTTCCCCAGCGGCGGGATAGACAGTTTGAAACTACCTCTACGGTGATATAGCCCGAAGTCCAGCGCCATTCAGCATGGTAGGCCCTCGTTTAGGAGTAGTGGAAGTTAAATTATTTGATTTACATGCAATTTATTATATTTTTATTGCTCTGTCACGTAAATTTAATCCACGTATTAACATCTTCAGTAGTTCATTTTTATTCTTATTGGAATATCTGAGCCCGTAAATTTAATTATTTTTATTTACCCACCATACCGTTTAAACATTTTAAAATACCGATATGAATACCGATATGTCGATTAAAAAACAGAAGACGAAATAATCAATTTATACTGATTGTGCATTGGTGCCGAGAACGTGATTTTCGTTACAAGATGTACAATTGTTGAATGTTAGTCGTCACATAAATGTTTAAAACATATTAAACTAAGATGATATAAACGAAAGCGACGATTATAAGTAAAACGGCATTCACAAAATGAGAAACAGAAGTAACGAATGCAGTAACATGGAAGATGATGAAATGGAAGACATTAAAACGGAGTTAACGCATAGCAATAATCCAAATCAAACGAACAAGGATTCAAAGTGGAAAAACACTTAAAATTTTGTATTTGTGGCGAGCCACAGCCTCCAGATCCTTAATAAATGTAAACATGGTCAGTATTAGGCTGTAGCGCGAAGTTTAATCGTGCGATTAGCTAATTTCGATTAAGTGTCATTGTCAAGCACGTTTGTAACATCTGTATGTCATGTCATTTTCAAATCACTCTTATGGCTAGTATTTACTTTTAATTTAGAGTGATTTGAAAATGACGTGAAATACCGATGTTACAAGCGTGCTTGAAAATGACGCTTGGTCGAAACTGGCTAATCGCACGATTAAAGAAACGTCGCATTATAGCCTATTACGGACCATGTTTCGTTTACATCTACATCTACATCCATACTCCGCAAGCCACCTGACGGTGTGTGGCGGAGGGTACCCTGAGTACCTCTATCGGTTCTCCCTTCTATTCCAGTCTCGTATTGTTCGTGGAAAGAAGGATTGTCTGTATGCTTCTGTGTGGGCTCTAATCTCTCTGATTTTATCCTCATGGTCTCTTCGTGAGATATACGTAGGAGGGAGCAATATACTGCTGGACTCTTCGGTGAAGGTATGTTCTCGAAACTTTAACAAAAGCCCGTACCGAGCTACTGAGCGTCTCTCCTGCAGAGTCTTCCACTGGAGTTTATCTATCATCTCCGTAACGCTTTCGCGATTACTAAATGATCCTGTAACGAAGCGCGCTGCTCTCCGTTGGATCTTCTCTATCTCTTCTATCAACCCTATCTGGTACGGATCCCACACCGCTGAGCAGTATTCAAGCAGTGGGCGAACAAGCGTACTGTAGCCTACTTCCTTTGTTTTCGGATTGCATTTCCTTAGGATTCTTCCAATGAATCTCAGTCTGGCATCTGCTTTACCGACGATCAACTTTATATGATCATTCCATTTTAAATCACTCCTAATGCGTACTCCCAGATAATTTATGGAATTAACTGCTTCCAGTTGCTGACCTGCTATTTTGTAACTAAATGATAAGGGATCTATCTTTCTATGTATTCGCAGCACATTACACTTGTCTACATTGAGATTCAATTGCCATTCCCTGCACCATGCGTCAATTCGCTGCAGATCCTCCTGCATTTCAGTACAATTTTCCATTGTTACAATCTCTCGATAGACCACAGCATCATCTGTAAAATGCCTCAGTGAACTTCCGATGTCATCCACCAGGTCATTTATGTATATTGTGAACAGCAACGGTCCCATGACACTCCCCTGTGGCACACCTGAAATCACTCTTACTTCGGAAGACTTCTCTCCATTGAGAACGACTTGCTGCGTTCTGTTATCTAGGAACTCCTCAATCCAATCACACAATTGGTCTGATAGTCCATATGCTCTTAATTTGTTCATTAAACGACTGTAGGGAACTGTATCGAACGCCTTGCGGAAGTCAAGAAACACGGCATCTACCTGTGAACCCGTGTCTATGGCCCTCTGAGTCTCGTGGACGAATAGTGCGAGCTGGTTTTCACACGACCGCCGATTTCGAAATCCATGCTGATTCCTACAGAGTAGATTTCTAGTCTCCAGGAAAGTCATCATACTCGAACATAATACGTGTTCCAAAATTCTACAACTGATCGACGTTAGAGATATAGGTCTATAGTTCTGCACATCTGTTCGACGTCCCTTCTAGAAAACGGGGATGACCTGTGCCCTTCTCCAATCCTTTGGAACGCTACGCTCTTCTAGAGACCTACGGTACACCGCTGCAAGAAGAGGGGCAAGTTCCTGCGCGTACTCTGTGTAAAATAGAACTGGTATCCCATCAGGTCCAGCGGCCTTTCCTCTTTTGAGCGATTTTAATTGTTTCTCCATCCCTCTGTCGTCTATTTCGATATCTACCATTTTGTCATCTGTGCGACAATCTAGAGAAGGAACTACAGTGCAGTCTTCCTATGTGAAACAGCTTTGGAAAAAGACATTTAGTATTTCAGCCTTTAGTCTGTCATCCTCTGTTTCAGTACCATTTTGGTGACAGAGTGTCTGGACATTTTGTTTTGATCAACCTACCGCTTTGACATAAGACCAGAATTTCTTAGGATTTTCTGCCAAGTCAGTACATAGAACTCTACTTTCGAATTCATTGAACGCCTCTCGCATAGACCTCCTCACACTACATTTCGCTTCGCGTAATTTTTGTTTGTCTGCAAGGCTTTGGCTATGTTTATGTTTGCTGTGAAGTTCCCTTTGCTTCCGCAACAGTTTTCTAACTCGGTTGTTGTACCACGGTGGCTCTGTTTCATTTCTTACGATCTTGCTTGGCACATACTCATCTAACGCATATTGTACGATGGTTTTGAACTTTGTTCACTGATCCTCAACACTATCTGTACTTGAGACAAAACTTTTGTGTTGAGCCGTCAGGTACTCTGTAATCTGCTTTTTGTCACTTTTGCTAAACAGAAAAATCTTCCTACCTTTTTTAATATTTCTATTTACGGCTGAATTCATCGATGCCGTAACCGCTTTATGATCGCTGATTCCCTGTTCTGCGTTAACTGTTTCAAATAGTTCGGGTCTGTTTGTCAACAGAAGGTCTAATATGTTATCGCCACGAGTCGGTTCTCTGTTTAACTGCTCAAGGTAGTTTTCAGATAAAGCACTTAAAAAAATTTCACTGGATTCTTTGTCCCTGCCACCCGTTATGAACGTTTGAGTCTCCCAGTCTATATCCGGCAAATAAAAATCTCCACCCAGAACTATAACATGGTGGGGAAATCTACTCGAAATATTTTCCAAATTATCCTTCAGGTGCTCAGACACAACAGCTGCTGAGCCAGGGGGCCTATAAAGACATCCAGTTTCCATGTCTGAGCCTGCTTTAACCGCGACCTTCACCCAAATCATTTCACATTTCGGATCTCCGTCAATTTCCTTCGATACTATTGCACTTCTTATCGCTATAAACACGCCTCCCCATTCACTGTCCAGCCTGTCTCTGCGGTATACATTCCAATCTGAGTTTAGGATTTCATTACTGTTTACGTCTGGTTTCAGCCAACTTTCTGTCCCTAGTACTATATGGGCGTTGTGACCGTTTCTTAATGAGAGCAGTTCTGGGACCTTTCTATAGACGCTCCTGCAGTTTACTATTAGCACATTAATATTGTTATTCCCTGTTGCATTTTTCCTACTCCTACCTTGCCGCGTCTCAGGAGGCGTCTTGTCGGGCCTAGGGAGGGAATTCTCTAACCTAAAAAATCCCCATGTGCACTCCACACGTACTCCGCTACCCTTGTAGCCGCTTCCGGCGTGTAGTGCACGCCTCACCTATTCAGGGAGACCCTACATTTCTCCACCCGATAGCGGAGGTCGAGAAGTTTGCACCCCAGATCTCCGCAGAATCGTCTGAGCCTCTGGTTTAAGCCTTCCACTCGGCTCCAAACCAGAGGACCGCGATCGGTTCTGGGAACGATACTACAAATAGTTAGCTCTGATTCCACCCCGCGAGCGAAGCTTTCCGCCTTCACCAATTCCGCCAACCGCCTGTACGAACTGAGGATGACCTCTGAACCCAGACGGCAGGAGTCATTGGTGCCGACATGAGCAACAATTTGCAGTCGGGTGCACCCAGTGCTCTCTATCGCCGCCGGTAGGGCCTCCTCCACATCTCGGATGAGACCCCCGGCAAGCACACAGAGTGAACACTGGCCTTCTTCCCCGACCTCTTCGCTATTTCCCTAAGGGGCTCCATCACCCGTCTAACGTTGGAGCTCCCAATAACTAATAAACCCCTCCCCCCGTGTGCCTGCTCGGACCTTGCTGAAGGAGCAGCCACATGTCCACTCACAGGCAGAGCGGGCGATGCCACATGGCCAGCCTCCACATTTACCCTCCGCCTCGTGCGCCGCGAACGCCGCTGAACCCGCCACTCCCCTTGGGTAGAGGGTGGCCCAACCGCGGCCGGTACCGGCGAAGATGTCTCGATAGCAGGGACAGTGGGTGAAGCATGTAACACCTGGGGTGTACCTTGCGACGCACCAGACTCCCCACTGCCGCTACACTCCGAGGCAGCAGCCTGAAAACGGCTGACAGCGGCCATCAACACGTTCAGCTGTTCGCGAACAGTGGCCAGCACCTCCTGCGTCCGTACACAGCAGTCACACATCCTATCCCTCCTAAAGAATCAATTTACTGAAGAGAGTTAATCAACTTTTAACTAGACAAAGGCGGCTGACTATTGACTAAACTATGATTGCTAGCCAGTTCTTGTAGAAAACAAAGAAAATAGCACTACCTGTCTCTGGACTGTATTGAAAACAAACACTAGCACTACTGGCACTATGGTTGACTAAAGGGACTCTCTCTTACTGTATTCAAAACAAACACGAAATCTATGGAACACTATTAATAGCAATCGACAAATAAAGCTTCCTAAAAGCAAAAACACACGGAAGAAGAAGTGACAAGTAAGAAAAATACAGTTAATACTAAAATTAAGGTAGCTCGCTGCACAGCAGACGTGAAGCAGACGGTGGTTAGGACGACACTTTACTATGGAAAAAGGCTGATAGGAAGAGAAATGAAATAATGTATTTCATACGATTACCAATACGACGTGACACAGGTATAGAAACAAGTTACATTTAAACCAGTTAACGAATAAAAGTAATGATCAAAGTCATCTCGATAAAACTTAAAACTAAAAAAAAGTTGAAGGCACCTCACAAGACTGAAACCCACAACCTTCTGCATGTGAGGTCAGACTTTAACAGTTTCGCTATTAAGCCAGTCTGTACTGTACTACTATTTTCAAAGCCATGCACCGTCACGGGACACTCCGATATATTTTTTCGTCTGTTACTCGCAGACGAAGGCATACCACAGTGAATGGCTGCAGACCGCGATTCCTTAGACCTGAAAATACATCATCGTATAGAATGTTTCAAAACGTTTTACCCCACCCCTGGGGATCTCTCCACGTAACTAAAAATAACGTAAAAAGGGGAGACAAAAGGGACGCAAAAGTTAGTACGTTTATCAGGGCGAAGACAGTAAGGCGTAGTATTGTGTGCCAAGAAAAAACGTCATTGCCTCTAACATCGGGAACATATAAACTGATACGCCAAATGTCCAAGTAAGAATATGAAACATAAGAAATCACTTCTTGCCTCAATAAAACGCATACAGGTTGGATAAAACTTGTGTCACGTAATTTTACCCCTAGATAGATGATGTCAGTAGGAACCAAAATTACTAATTATGCGTAGGTCGACAACACACAATTTTTACACTACGGAAACGTGGTGCCACACGCTCCAATGGCCGCTGGATTGCCATGTTGTCGGATGCTCTGGACAACACATGACCGCGAATGCTTTGCCAATCAGAGATCGCGATATATCCAAAGTGTCTCGCATGGTCGGTGATAGCGCGCCAGGTCCTGGGGGCGAATCCGCAAGGATCACGACACATGCATTGTAGTTTCATGATAAGACGTACCGGGAACAAACCCGTCAACAGCTGTTAGTTCGCGTACAGAAAGTCCTTTACAAATTGTATCGACCTTGAAAAGGGCCCTTTTTGGAGCTAGGACATTGTTTACTTAAAGCAGGTGCTGGAACTGACGACACTATGACGCGACACAAGCTTGGTAAAGTCGAACAGTGTTTTGCGAGATGTCTTTCAAAGACTGCTGGCATTGCCATGATGTGATTGGCGGTATGTGTAATGCGTTTTGCCGAACTCTTTCAAAGACTGCTGGCATTGCTCTGATGTGATTGGCGGCATGTTGAACGCGAACCATTAATTCTTCTTCGTTTCTAGGTGGTTCGCGTCCAGGTGGGTGAACTAGAGCCCTGAAGAATCGCCATAGGATAAAGTCTGGTGGCGTGAGGTCTGGTGATCGCGGGAGCCATTTCCTGTGAGCACCTCTGCCAATTGCCCGGCCGTCGAAGAGTTCATTGAAATATCCTCGCATAGTACGACCGGTATATGCGGGCGCCCCAACATGCTGCAAGCACATGCGTAGCCGTAGGTCCAGGGCAACATCTTCCAGCAGCCCGGGTAGAGTTTCTTACGAAATGTGAAGGTAATTTGCTCCTGTAAGTCGAGGAGGTAGCTGAACCGACCCAGTCAGATGGTCACCCACAATGGCTACCCAAACGTTGAGGGAAAATCGTTCCTGCTGTTCGTGGACGTACATGAGGTGAGGATTTCCCCTTGCCCAGTAATGAATGTTTTGCGTGTTGTAAAGGCCATCCCGATGGAAGGTGAACTTGTCGGTAAACAACACAATGGCGGGTAAGTCGGGATCTCGGGCAACACGTCGCAGAAACCACTGACAAAACCCTAGCCCGTGTTCATACTCCGCCACAGGATTTAGGTCTTGGACGGAGTGGATACTAAATGGATGCTGACCGTCATTCCTCAAAACCTCCCAGCCTAACCGATGAGTGAGCCAAGTCGTGTTCAACTTGTCATATGTGCTTCATCGAAACGCTCGAGTACAGTCTCTTCAAATGGAGAATCTCGTCGTGTTCGATGTCTTCCAGCATCACTAGGATATGCCGCCGACGAATATGTTTTCGCCAAGTCGCCGGTGACTTGCTGTAAACGTCTACGGATGTGGGTGGCGTCTTAGGTGTGAATGCCTTTGACATGAGCGGGAGTGCTATTCGACGCGTGTGCGTATCACGTGGGGGCAGTGGCAGGGCGATTGACGTTTGAATGTGCGAATGTGAACCGACAACCACAGCACTGCCCGTCAGACGACGAACAGGAACAGGGCAATCCCACGCCCAATCGGAGCGCGTGGCACCAAGTTTCCGTAGTTTAAAAACGGCGCATTGTCGACCTACACAACATTAGTAATTTTGGTTCCTACTGGCATTAGCTATCCACGGTTAAATTATTGGACACACTATTTCTTCATCCCTAATAGTAGATACAAGCCCGATACATTTGAGGATGCTATGGTAACATAACAGACGATCAAGAAGAAGGAAAAATATATGGTTTATTCGTGATGGACTTCCAGATGGAAGAGCCTTCAAACATTTTAGGTAAATCACTTGTGCTATCAGTTCTGTAGTACTCTTCTAGTGTTCGGATTCCGTACCAAGGTGGTACTGGAAAAGGGAAAAATGATCCTAGAACACGAACACAAGCTCCTAATACGATACAGTTCTACAATTAGACATGCTATAATGTTAAAGCAATGTAGTTTCAGATATACTAGGTGTGGGGAATGCAACACTGTTAATACCCCAATTCAGGGAATATATTTTCTGCACCTACATTAATTCGCCCTGCGAGTTTTCTATTCCACTCATTATTATGAGAAACTTTAAGATGATAATAAATTACTACCCTCTATTCCAGAGGAAAAGACGATACATTCTTTGTGATGCATGCACTATATAGCTCTCTGGAGGTGTGTAGCACTCAGTTTTCACATCCAGTTACGATTATGAAATTATGCTACGCTCGCATCAGTCCTATAAAACGATCGTCAGCAATGGAAAATGCATGAAACAACGAAATTTTATGGGGAAGTAGACATATGAATAGCAGCAGGATTTGACATGTGAAATTATACTCATGGTGCACTAGCTCCCTGAACAGAACACAGTCTCTTCCACACACAACATCTGACAAACAATTGAACACAGGGATTGCAGTACCTCAAATTGCAGTACCTCACCAATGCTTTGTCACTAACTCAGAATCACTGCAGTTATGAAACTGAAGACTCGATTTATGTCCAAGATGTGACAGATGGTGCTGAAATAAGTTTTCCATCGGTTAGGTGGACATGATTCATCAAACGTGCGTTGAAAACCCTCTGCTGACTGTGGTATAGACAGATTTGCTGTTAACGATTGCAGGTAGAAAGCACTCTAAGTCACACACTGAACACGCAATTGCGTAAAAGTCGAACACAGGTTATAGCACACAACTAAAACATCCCGCAGAACAACAGAAATAGTGGTTAAATGTGTTATGAATGACCTACCGCAACTTCTCCCTCTCTCTAGAATGCATCATCAGTCTACCAGTCACCAATGCTTTGTCACTAACTCAGAATCACTGCAGTTATGAAACTGAAGACTCGATTTATGTCCAAGATGTGACAGATGGTGCTGAAATAAGTTTTCCATCGGTTAGGTGGACATGATTCATCAAACGTGCGTTGAAAACCCTCTGCTGACTGTGGTATAGACAGATTTGCTGTTAACGATTGCAGGTAGAAAGCACTCTAAGTCACACACTGAACACGCAATTGCATAAAAGTCGAACACAGGTTATAGCACACAACTAAAACATCCCGCAGAACAACAGAAATAGTGGTTAAATGTGTTATGAATGACCTACCGCAACTTCTCCCTCTCTCTAGAATGCATCATCAGTCTACCATTAAATCATACTTAGTTACTGCTATTCTCAACCGACTTCTCCATCTACTTTCAATTAGTCTTTAACGCAAATCCATGTCAGTTTAGAGGCACATGGTCCTCTTTTTTTAAGAAAGCAACTTGTATGTATCCCTGTTACCTCAATAGACATACAGCAGAATGTTGTTAAAAAACCATGCAACAGCTGTTTTGTAAGGTACTTGCTAGCTGACACCGAGTGGTTGTGATTGGTAGAGAATACGTAGAAACACATTGTAACTGCTGTTTATTAGAGTTTACAAGACATAAACACTTTTGCAGAGGGTGAATCATGTGCTCCATTCTGTAGCTGTATATTGCAGTCCCCAAAATGATAATACAATGCTGTTTAGCTGAGGACACTTTATAAAAGTCTACAAGGTAGTTGCTCATAACATTGGGGTCACACCTGTGCTTGTAATCTGACTTATATAAATTTATTACTCTGCATTTGGTGTCATCCATGTTAAACATTCTGTTACAGCTGTCTTATTTCTGTGCACGGAAAATGATTGTTTCCCTTGTTCCGAGTGTTCCCATGTCACCTTTACTCGTATTTCTCTTGCTGCCGCATACTCGTTCTGATGTACAAGAACTTTCCTTCATGAATCAGACATGTAAGCACTCCCTCATTGTCCTTCAGTTTCCCCAGTTTCCCATGGGAGGCCTCCATACCACGCTCCGAACCTACCACCAATAAATCCACGACCCCACACATACAGCGAGTGGATTAACTTCTGAAGCACTTCATA
This sequence comes from Schistocerca nitens, assembly GCF_023898315.1. NCBI lineage: Eukaryota > Metazoa > Arthropoda > Insecta > Orthoptera > Acrididae > Schistocerca > Schistocerca nitens. The sequence goes on along the minus strand of NC_064615.1, from coordinate 1,110,082,291 downwards.
AAGAAATCCTGGCCATAGCGCATGGTGGATCCAGTTTCGAACACTATCCCACCCGTAATGCATGATAAATTCATATTCGAACCCTATCCGGACCATAATGCGTGGGGAATACACCCACAAACACTATCCCTGATATAATGCAATCCCTATCCTGATCATATCCCCAAGCAACCTTGTGCCACGAAGGTCCCCGAACGTGAAACCGATACAGGCACAAACACATAGAAAAAGAGCGTAGTTGTGCTAGGTGGTGACAGTTGTACTACATGTACAAGCAGATTTAGAATACGTGGTGAGACGTGATGTCATGATTACACGAGCAGAAGTGACATAAAATCTGTAAAATTAGCGAATTTGACGGAAAATACATCTAAATTGAGGGAAAATACGCCAAATTCGGGAAAACTGAAAATGGCTCTGAGCACTATGGGACTCAACATCTTAGGTCATAAGTCCCCTAGAACTTAGAACTACTTAAACCTAACTAACCTAAGGACATCACACACACCCATGCCCGAGGCGGGATTCGAACCCGCGACCGTAGCAGTCCCGCGGCTCCGGACTGCAGCGCCAGAACCGCTAGACCACCGCGGCCGGCTCGGGAAAACTGTAGGGCAATGAAGGAGTATTTACATGTCTCTTTGGTGCAGGAAATTTCTTGTACATGGGAAAAATGTATGTGACAATAATATGTATACGAGAAAAAGTTGACATGGAATCAACGGGAACCAGGGAAACAGTCTTTTTCGTACACAGCGATAAGACGGCTGCCGTAGAATGTTTAACGTGGATCATCAACAAATGTAAAGTAATAAGTATACATACGAGGGCTGCTCAAAAAATTCCGGAACATTTGTATTTTTGCGCCAGTGGTGTGTTGCAGCGAAATGCGGTTGGCATCCCTGTACACGCTTGTGCTTATGTGTAACTGCTGGAAGTTTCACTGTTGTATGTCTGTTAGTGATTGTTCTGTGTTGTAGTGAGTAGAACCTTATGCCTCACAGTTTGTGAATTTCGAGATGGAAGAGTTAGAGAAGCAGCGTATCTGCTTTAAATTTTGCATGAAACTCACAAAAAACGTTTACAGAGGCACATCAAATGATGCAGGGAGCCTACGGCGATGAGTGATGAGTATTACGAATGGTTGACACGGTTTAAAAATGGCCAGACGGAAGTTAAAGACGGCCCTCGTTCAGGACGCCCTTCGACTTCTACTGACGGCGCTCATGTGAGGAACGTCAATGAAACTGTGCGTGCCAGTCGAAGACTGACTATCCGAGATACTGCAGAAGAATGTAACATTTCACTTGTGTCATGTCACGAAATCCTGACACAGCATCTAGGAATAACTTTTGATGAAGTACACTCTAAGGAAAAAAAGAATACGACGCACCACACAGAAACTATCCGAAAGGGACGGAAATTGGTATATGTAATGTACAAGTGAAAACAAACGATTGATTACAATTTCAGAAAACTTGAATGTTTATTGAAGAGGAAGACCTTCGCAAGCCGCGGAAGGCCGGCGTATACCAGATTCAATGCCAGTGTGAGAAGACAAACAGGGCGCAGCGTCGGGCGTCGTTGCCGAGAACACCAGAGGCACACTCGACTGATGTATGCCAATAAGTCAGCTGTGGCAGAGCACTGTTTATCCCTACAGTCACGCGACGGAGAACGAACGTACCAGGATCTCGTCACAGACTTCCAAATACTGGGACAACGTCGTTAGAGAGGCCACAATGATTAGCACCAGGGACGATCTCATCAACCGAGACAGCGGCTATAATCTTAGCAAGGCTTGGGAACGAGCACTGAGTTTAATTAAGAGCACTGCGGTACTTAACATCTGAGGTCATCAGTCTCCTAGACTTAGAACTACTTAAACCTACCTAACCGAAGGACATCACACACATCCATGACCGAGGCAGGATTCGAACCTGCGACCGTAGCAGCAGCATGGTTCCGGACTGAAGCGCCTAGAACGGCTAGGCCACAGCGGCCGGCCACGTCTTATCACCGAAATTTTGTGTCCGCTCGACACTACGAAACGACATTGCACCCGTGGCCTCTTGGATCAACAAAGACGCCGAGAGAAACTGGAGAAATGTTTAAAATTATTATCTGGGTATACTTTCCTGGAAGACTCAGTATATTGCTTCGAAACTTATATCTCATGTAAAGGCCGTGAAGGTACAGTTAGAGAGATATGACCTCACACGGAGACTCAGCAACAACTGATCTTCTTCACTCACCTCATTTGCAACTGCAACAAGAAAGGGGATGAGCGACAATGGTACACAGAGTAACCTACGCCATGCATTGTAACGTGGTTTGTGGAGTAAAGATACAGAGGAGAAGTGGGAGGCGTCCTAGACATCTACTCGCTCAATCCCCGTGAAACAAGACGTTGGCAGAAAACGTTTGCAGTCTCAAAGTGTTTGGGCTCCCTCCATTACTGACAATTTTTATTCAAATTTCAAGCGGCGACTAGGATCGAAGTAAGGATCCAGGAGGTTCAGTACAATACCGGTAAACTCCAGATTCCTTAGACAATGGAACTCCCATGTATAAAGGAGATTAAAAGTACTAATTGCTTTACGAATGAGTTAACGTATCAAATGTTTGGCGGTAAACGTATTAGCGACAAAAACCGTACAAAATAATTGAAATTATGTTTAAAATTTGTTGAAAGTCGCTAAGTGCTCTCATTACGGAACACTGCACGAATATTGTCTGTGGTCGAGCGGTTCTTGGCGCTTCAGTCCGGAACCGCCCTGCTGCTATCGTCGCAGGTTCGAATCCTGCATCGGGCGTGGATGTGTCTGATGTCCTTAGGTTAGTTAGGTTTAAGTAGTTCTAAGTCTAGGAGACTGATGACCTCAGATGTGAAGTCCCATAGTGCTTAGAGCAATTTGAACAATTTGAAACAAACTTCTCAGGTATCTTAATGTTTATGACGTCATATCTCCTGAAGTGTGTGTTGTACAATGATATAATTTTGCATGCATATTCAATGATATATGTAGGTTTTGTCTGTAAAGTGTGTTGCGAATAGAGCTGGTAGTAAAGAAAATAAACTGGAACGTCACTGAACTATTACTGCACGCCAGTTTTAGCAGAAGCTAGTTTTTCACTTATCTACATGTCTGCGACGTCATACCTCCTAAACTTCGTATCGCATAATCATATAACTTTAGTGGCACGTTCACTGGTATCTGGATACAGTCTGGAAACTGTGTTCAGAGTAGAGTCTATAGTGAGGAACTAATCAATTAAATCGTCATGTCTGATGCAGAAGTCTGTCAAAATTTAGTATGCCAAAAAGATTTATCCTATTCGTCATTTTACAATGGGTGTCAGAAAGAAAGAGTTTCATAAAGGTTTGATATTATGTGCAAAGTCCGCTGGAAGTCGCTAAGTGATATAATTCTCCAATACTTTATCAATAAAGTCCAGGTATGTAGACACCATCAGTTATTCTGCTTCCAGACAAACATGCGATTTCTATCTGTATACTTTTCTTATTGTGTTAAACTTTTAACTAAGATTATACTTCTTAATAAGTACATTGTGATAGCATTTTAAATTTTTAAATCCGGTCAATAATTACGTGAAATATTTAAAATCAAATTTTTCTTACCCTCGGAATCGTAGTATAGGCAGCAATTGCTGTTGATATCTGGCTTCGGACATAGACGTATAGTTGGTCCGTTGGTTGATTCGAGGGAGGGGACCAAACAGTGAGGACGTCTGTCCCATCGGATTAGGGAAAGATGGTGAAGGGAAGTCCGTCGTGCCCTTTCAAAGGAAGCATCCCGGCTTTTGCCTATAGTGATTTAGGAAAATTACGGGAAACCTAAACCAAAGAGGACGGATGCGGGTTTGAACCGTCGTCCTCCCGAATACGAGTCCAGTAGACGCATAGTAGTATCGATTCTATAACGCTAGCCGCACAACAATTGAACTGCTGAAAAATTTGCAATAAATGATATTGATGAGCGACTACATTTTTGGAAGCGTCTGAGTTGTTAAATATATTTGAAATGCACATCGATGTCTACGACTGCAGTAAAGATGGAACATATCGAAAATCTAGACAATATTGCGATGTGGGTTATGTGCACGAGCGGTCGCAACTACCCCCCGCCTTCCGGCCTCACGGGTACACTCTGTGCCGTGTATATGAAAGCTTCGCAACTGTTGCAGTGTGTTAGTTCAGTGCATAACATCTTAGCATTCTTGTTTTGCATGATGATATTCCGTTTGTCATGGATTTATTCATCGATTGTCACTTTTTTATTGTATTTCACTGTTGCTATTTTAGTTTACGTATTGCCATTCTGTAATTTGGATTTTAAAAAAATGGTTCAGATGGCTCTGAGCACTATGGGACTTAACTTCTGAGGTCATCAGTCCCCTAGAACTTAAAACTACTTAAACCTAACTAACCTAAGGACATCACACAAGGTCGCGCGGTTCCAGACTGTAGCGCCTACAACCGCTCGGACACTCCGGCCGGCATTTGGAGACAGTGAGTGGAGCTGTGTACGCTAGAAAGTGGAGTGCCAAATAGAGAACTTTGAGCATTTTCGACAAATACCGACGTACCTTCTAATATCATGTCGGAACTCCTTTCACCCAGCGTAGAGCAACAACTCGAAGTCGCATGGACTGAAGAAGACTTTGGAAGTTCCCTGCAGTATTGAGTATGCTGCCTCTGTAGCCGACATAATTTGTGAAAGTGTAGAATGTTCGATGGGATTCGTGTCGGGAGATCTGGTTGGTCGAAAAATTCGTTCGAATCGCCCACAACGTTCTTCAAACCAGTGGCGTACATCTGAGGTCCACTGACATAAGGAGTTGTCCACCACAGGAGAAGCATGAACACTACCACTCAGCCATGGAACGTGATGATAATAATTGTGATTCGAATAAAATTATTATGGATGGATGTTATTAACCTCAGGCTATTTCAACTTATGAATTACGTCCGCTCTTCACAGCAAAATAATGAGCACTACGTCATTGCTCAGTGATGAGTAATAAACTATTTACGTGCGCAGAACTGCGCGCGCTAGCCTGCAGTGTCTGCTCCCTTCTTTTCTTCCCCAAATCATAGTCTGCAATGACTTCCAACGAGGAACCAACACGTGAAGCCAGACCACAGCGTTCAGTTGGTATCTTCGAGTGCCCTTGTTCCACGGTAGTGTGTTGTTCTGAGTACATTCGTCCAGCACTTTTTTGAGAGGCTATTCGATTTATTGCCTGCACAACGACCAACTGTATCACGAAATTACGTGTGAAAAAAATACATTATGTAGCACATACCATCAAAAACGACAAGGGAAACAAACGAAGGAAATTGTAAAACAATCGGAGAGTATGAACGTATTTTTACGTCGCCTTCAACAAGCAGTAAAAAAAGTCGTATGAAGATGTTCTTTCTTCGAACAGAAACACTGTGAGACTAAGTAGTAACCTCCTTTCAGCTATAACTGCGAAAGCAAAGAGAGCTTCACTCCAAGTTTAAACGCAGCCAAAACCTCTCAGACAAACAGAAGCTAAACGATGTCAAAGTTAGCGTAAGGACGGCTATGCGTGAAGCGTTCAGTGAATTCGAAAGTAAAATTCTGTGTACCGACTTGACAGAAAATCCTAGGAAGTTCTGGTCTTACGTTAAATCAGTAAGTGGCTCGAAACAGCATATCCAGATACTCTGGGATGATGATGGCATTGAAACAGAGGATCACACGCGTAAAGCTGAAATACTAAACACCTTTTTCCAAAGCTATTTCACAGAGGAAGACCGCACTGCAGTTCCTTCTCTAAATCCTCGCACAAACGAAAAAATGGCTGACATCGAAATAAGTGTCCAAGGAATAGAAAAGCAATTGGAATCACTCAACAGAGGAAAGTCCACTGGTCCTGACGGGATACCAATTCGATTCTACACAGAGTACGAGAAAGAACTTGCCCCCCTTCTAACAGCCGTGTACCGCAAGTCTCTAGAGAAACGGAAGGTTCCAAATGATTGGAAAAGAGCACAGGTAGTCCCAGTCTTCAGGAAGGGTCGTCGAGCAGATGCGCAAAACTATAGACCTATATCTCTGACGTCGATCTGTTGTAGAATTTTAGAACATGTTGTTTTGCTCGCGTATCATGTCGTTTTTGGAAACCCAGAATCTACTCTGTAGGAATCAACATGGATTCCGTAAACAGCGATCCTGTGAGACCCAACTCGCTTTATTTGTTCATGAGACCAAGAAAATATTAGATACAGGCTCCCAGGTAGATGCTGTTTTCCTTGACTTCCGGAAGGTGATCGATACAGTTCCGCACTGTCGCCTGATAAACAAAGTAAGAGCCTACGGAATATCAGACCAGCTGTGTGGCGGATTGAAGAGTTTTTAGCAAACAGAATACAGCATGTTGTTATCAATGGAGAGACGTCTACAGACGTTAAGGTAACCTCTGGCGTGCCACAGGGGAGTGTTATGGGACCATTGTTTTTCACAATATATATAAATGACCTAGTAGATAGTGTCGGAAGTTCCATGCGGCTTTTCGCGGATGATGCTGTAGTATACAGAGAAGTTGCGACATTAGAAAATTGTAGCGAAATGCAGGAAGATCTGCAGCGGATAGGCACTTGGTGCAGGGAGTGGCAACTGACCCTTAACATAGATAAATGTAATGTATTGCGAATACATAGAAAGAAGGATCCTTTATTGTATGATTATATGATAGCGGAACAAGCACTGGTAGCAGTTACTTCTGTAAAATATCTGGGAGTATGCGTGCGGAACGATTTGAAGTGGAATGATCACATAAAATTAAATGTTGGTAAGGCGGGTACCAGGTTGAGATTCATTGGGAGAGTCCTCAGAAAATGTAGTCCATCAACAAAGGAGGTGGCTTACAAAACACTCGTTCGACCTATACTTGAGTATTGCCCACATCCGTACCAGATCGGGTTGACGGAGGAGATACAGAGGAGCCAAAGAAGAGCGGCGCGTTTCGTCACAGGGTTATTTGGTAACCGTGATAGCGTTACGGAGATGTTTAGCAAACTCTCTTGCAGAGTCTGCCACTTAAGAGAGGCGCTCAGCATCGCGGTGTAGTTTGCTCGCCAGGTTTAGAGAGGGTGCGTTTCTGGATTAGGTATCGATTATATTGCTTCCACCTACTTATACCTCCCGAGGAGATCACGAATGCAAAATTAGAGAGATTCGAGCGCGCACGGAGGCTTTCAGACAGTCGTTCTTCCCGCGAACCATACGCGACTAGAACAGAAAAGGGAGGTAATGACAGTGGCACGAAAAGTGCCCTCCGTCACATACCGTTGGGTGGCTTGCGGAGTATAAATGTAGATGCAGAACTGTTTCTTCAAGAGTTCACCCATTGCCAGTAAAGATAAGAGATTATTTCATTTACTTGTTGCCAAACATTGTTTACTAATTCTAGGAAAATACGAAAGGGTAAGCTATTGAGGTAAAGAATTAGATAATATGTGGTGTCACTGCCAGACACCACACTTGCTAGGTGGTAGCTTAAATCGGCCGCGGTCCATTAGTACATGTCGGACCCGCGTGTCGCCACTGTGTGATCGCAGACCGAGCGCCACCACACGGCAGGTCTCGAGAGACGTACGAGAACTCGCCCCAGTTGTACGACGACGTTGCTAGCGACTATACTGACGAAGCCTTTGCTCTCATTTGCCGAGAGACAGTTAGAACAGCCTTCAGCTAAGTTAATGGCTACGACTTAGCAAGGCGCCAATTGTATCAGTGCATGTATCTTACGAGTCTCATTTGTATAGTCAAGAGAGATGTACCAAAAGGAAGCATTAAAAGTTAAGTATATTCCAAAGCTACGTATTTTCTTTATAGCAGTCATAACGTATCCTGTTCTAGACTTGACGCCAGTCGGCGTGTGTGTACGCGTGCATTTCGGCTTCCTTCTCCGTGTGGCGTAGCAAGCTTGTTACGCCACAACATAATATCTACCGAGGATATCACGAGCATGAATTAACCTGGATGAAGTTAAGCTTGAAAAATCGCTAAAAATGGTAATCGGATGCTTCTATATATAGCCTTAGTTAGGAGCTGTGGTGCTAAATCCTTTAGAGAGAACTTCCAGAATATCGCTAACACTTTTCCTGATCGTGCCGTTGTAATAGGGGGGGGGGGGGTGACTTCAACTTGCCAGGTACAGAGAAAAAATTCCAGAAGGTAACGTCTTAGACCTTCTACGAACAAGCAGACCTGGAACTAAATGTAAATGTCGTGTGACTAGGGCCTCTCGTTGGGTAGACCGTTCGCCGGATGCAAGTCTTTCGATTTGACGCCGCTTCGGCGACTTGCGCTTCAATGGGGATGAAATGATGATGATTAGGACAACACAACACCCAGTCCCTGACCGGAGAAAATCTCCGACCCAGCCAGGAAGCGACCCCGGGCCCCTTGGATTTTCATTCTGTCGCGCTCACTACTCAGCTACCTTTTTTTATTTTATTTTTATTTTTTTCGCGTCTCCGTCTACCCCTTACAGTCCGTCCTTCCGCTCGCCATTAAGTCGCCTTCTTCGGCGCGGCTTCAAATGCCTTGACAAAGGAAAACAAAACGTGTGTGATTACATGCTCTTGCATTATTTAAGAAGATACAGTCATTCACGTAAAGGAGACGTTAACTGAATGTCAATTCGGCTCCATTGCCTTGTGGTAAACGAAAAACACAATGAAGTTAAACCAAAAGGGAGATTACATTCCTTTTAAAAATAAAATTAAAAGGTGTATTCTGAGCTATTAGAAGTTAAATGAAAACTGATATCTTTCTCAGAACAGAAAACTTAATTTTCTTCTTCTGACGAAATGAAACTTCAACCCTGCCAGTCGATCTGCTTAATGATCGTTTACATGAAGTTCAATCAATTAATCTGTTATGCTCCTTAATTTTATGTTACAGTCTTGAGTAAGTAGTTTGCGAATTTGTCGTTATAGTTTATTTGTTTTCATTAGCATATAGTACTAAGTTGTAAGATAGACCCAGAAGTCTTCCTTACTCTAATCTTCTTTTGTAAATAAGTAATGTACTGTTATTCCTTTTAACCAGTTGAGTGCGCTTCTTCTCATCTGTGGTTACGATGTATCATCCGGCGTCAGAAAGTCAGCAGGTGTTTTATAGCTGGGCGATGTCCTACTGCTGAGTGCTAACTTATTCGTAATATATTCCCACACATATTTTACTTTGTCACACACGAACCTGTGTTTATCAGTATCTATTAAATTGCATGTTGTACACAAAGGTGAATCTGCGAGGTGGATGTTACGTAGTTTGGAGTTAGTTGCCAGTTTTCTGTTAACTGCAAAATACCAAGTGGCTCTCATTGTGGACGGCAAGTACCGACAATGGATGTTCTCCCAGATTACCTTCCAGTTGTAAAGTTTGTATTTTTCTTCGATGTTATTTTTCTTCTTATCTTTCATGAGTACCTGGTATACATGTTTTACTTTCTTCATTTCGTTTTCGGGGATCCTTGTTTGTACATAAGTGTACTCCAGTAAAAACCATTTTAAATGGTAAGGTCCGTTCGGAATATGTTGCACCGTGATAGGTGGACTGAGGTCGGACGGAGCTATCTCAGTAAGCAGATGAGCAGCGAGACTATCAGCTGAGTGTTTCCATTGGTGTAAAGTTTTTGAGATGTATAAAGCTTGCGCCTTCTTTCCAACATCTATAAGATTTAAGCTACCATTTTTTGTAGCAAGCGTTAAGGTGTCAAACTGAACTTTAAAAATGTGATGACTGCTGACAAACTGTGCTAATGCTGACATAATTCGTTTTGCTGTGATTGCAGACATTGGCAAAAGTTGAGCGACATAATTGAGATTTGAGGTGAAGTAGACATTTGCGACCGTTACTTTCTGAATTTCATTTAATTTTCGTACACTGTGTTCCCATATGCTGGCACGTATGGTCTGGAGAAGCTTTCTATAGTTGGTTGCAATTGTGTGACGGATATTACTCTGAAAATCAATTCCAAGACACTTGAAGATTTTCAGCTCACGTAGTTGTCTGTGAGGGTGCGATCCTAGGCCGCGGCCAGTGTTGAGTATTCCAGACTTTATCCAGTTTAGTTGTGCACTGATGCTTGCTCATATTGCCTGACTATCTGTAGTGCGGTTTCCACTTCAGTTCTGTTGAGTACAAGGAAACCGACATCGTCTGCATACGCCTTGCACACAACTCGGGATCCATGTATTTGTATGCCCTGTAAACTTTGCGTCAGGGTAGTCTACAACGGCTCAATGGCAATAGCAAAAAGCGCCATGGGCATTGGGCAACCCTGACTGATGGAACTGGCTATCTCTATTGCTCGAGTAGGCTGTCCATTGATTATGACATTGGATAAATTAGTCGCTACCATCTGTTGTATAACGACAACGAACCCAGGTGGAAAACGCATCGCATACATTGTACGAAAGAGATACTGGTGGTTAACACTGTCAGAAACTTTATCGAAATCCAAAGACTACCGGGGGCGGACGCCTGGAACTTATCGAATCAGTAAACGTAGATGAAGTTATGAGTCACAATAAAGCTGTTCCTGGCAACTATGAGCAAGGGTTTTACAAGAAACTGTACAGTATGTGTATAGTCAGCATCAAATATTCAGTGTTGGGGACGATGACGTGGAGCACAAATGAGGAAAATTCAAAAGCGTTCTTCAGGTATGTTCCGAGCAAGGTTTTAATGGACGCGAAAGACCCAACGTGGTTTAACACCAGTTTAACATCGTGTTATGTAAACACAAATTCAAGAGAATTCAAAACCTAACTGATAAACGAAAGCTGACCGAAGCGAAAATGAGCGTAAGGAGAGCAATGGCAGAAGCGTTCAGTGACTTTGAAAGTAAAATTTTGTCAAAACATATGTGTAAAAACCCTAGGAGGTTTTGGCCTTACGCACTCATAAAATCAGTAAGCGATCCTCTATTCATTCACTCAGCAATGATGCTGACCCCGAAACGGAAGATAACAGAGAGAAGGCCGAAATTCTGAATTCGGTCTTCCGAAATTGTTTCACTGCGGAAGATCGTAACACAGTGGCTCCCTTCAATCATCGTAAGAACGTCGAAACGGCAGATACTGAGATAACCGATCGTCGAACAGAAAAGCAGCTACAATCGCTTGGTAGTGGAAAGGCGTTAGAACCAGATGATATACCAATAATATTCTATAGAGATTATGTGAAAGAAGTTGCCCGCCTTCTAGCAGCAATTCATTGTAGATCGTGGGAGCTACCAAGGGTAACCAGCAACTGGAAAAAAGCACAGGTCGTCCTCGTTTTTTACAAGGCAAGCGTAACAGATGAACACGATTATAGATCCATATTATTGGTGTCAATCTGTTGTAGAATTACGGAACATGTTTTATGCTCAAGAATTATGATAATTTTGTAGAACGAATATCTCCTATCCCATCAGGTAGAAAACGAATGAAACGAAAGCGAATGCTTTGACAGAAATACACCTGCGCAGGACACCAATGTTTGACGTCAGAATATGTCCGATAAGAATAGAAGAGAACAGACCACAACACTAGATCGCAACAGTCTCTTCCTCACACAATAACTGCCGAGCAATTTGTTACAGATGCGTATTCCTAAGATGTGGCTGCACTATCCAATAAATTATCATGTTAAGGTGTTCCTATCTCTGCTGCAGAATCGAAACCAAAACAGCTAGTAAACTGAGAGTTCGACACATATTTTTGATGAAAACTGGTGCTAGTGATACAACACTTCCTGAATGTTTGCAAGAAATCTAGTTCTTAAATCCATTTCCCCTGTATTTCATAAACCAAACGATAACTCATCTCTAGCTCTGACCGGTTTTTCATGATCATAATAGTAACAACTAGACGTATTTCACACAATTTCACATGTTTAGCGGTGCTAAATCTCTCGAGTACACTACGTTTACATATTTAGTTGCTGTTATACCTATCTCTGGCAGTCTCGAGAATGATATTGCACACTGTTTACACTAATTTCAAACTTTATACCTCCTCGCAGTACATTCCTTCTGTAACCTCGAATTCGCAGAATGGGTGAAACTTGTAGCTGTAGTTCTGGCACGTGGTAGTACTATACACTGAATTGTAACGTTGAGTAAACACATTTTTACCACCGACTCAAAACCGCTACAACTTTGAAGCTGAATGTTTAACACGTATAATTGTTTGGACGCCTTCCGGTCGTCCGAATGTATCATTAGAAACTCTCTCACATTATATGTACATGGTAAGAGATGATGAAAGTATCATATTTGAAGTCACATTTTATGGAAACTTTCACTGTAAAAATAAAGTAGCTAACCATTAGATTACGGTCTTCCTTTAAATTTTTTCCAGAGATACAGCTAATAAGAATGAACTGTGTATCTCTTAAGAAGTAGCGAACATTTTAGTGGTGACAAATTATTATACCGTGACATCTGACACCTTTTTCACGCCGAGTGCAAGTATTTTTATATGGACTTACATTCCAAGTTTACTATCAAGTAGCTCCATCAGTGTTGTGAGGAAACTGATCAGCTGTCTAGACAGCACTTACAGATGGTTGTACCGCAACCCGAAGTACTTAACACCAAAACACATCAAAAATATGTGTGAAACATTCAGCTTCAGAGTTGTAGCGGTTTTGAGTCGGTGGTAAAAACTTGTTTACTTAAGATGACAATTTAATGTATAGTAATACCAAGTGCCAGAACTACAGCTACAAGTTTCCACTTATTCCACGAATTCAAAGTTACAGAAGAAATGTACTGCGAGAACGTATAAAGTTTAAAATTAATGTACACTGTGTGCAGAGTTGTGGCAACTTCTGCCACCGAACGTATCAGGATGACCAAATGCAGTGGGAAGACACCAAATGTAGTGGTCAGGTGCTAGGAGGTGTCGTATTAAAACTCGGCGAGAACTTTCCAAATGATTTATTTGTTTCCACTACAGTGCTCCATTCACCTCGGTGTGTGTCACAGGGCCCCACAATGCTGAGGAAGCACCCCAGCCGCCTGTGCAACGCAACGCTGTGTCGTGCCATCCTTGTACACCAGCTGCAGAGTTCCGATTACGTCAGGATGGCTGCGCCAGCAGCCGACTCAGCGGCCACCGTCCTTGTTTCCGTGCTGCTCCCCGTGAGCCGTAGGCCAGCCCCGCTGCTGCTTCTTCGGCGCTGGTGAGGCTGAGAATGTGGCGACAACGACTGCCCGTGATCCGGCGTCCGAATCTGCGGCCCTCGCCTCGGGAGTCTCCGGCGTTTGTCGGGAGCCGAGTCGACTGCCCGCAGTAGTTAGCCGAAGAGTGGCCCGCCACTGGCTGGCTGCGGACACCGTGTCAGCCTCAGAGGGTCGAACCAACGACCTGCTGTGGACTGGGATGCTGGCACCCCATCTGTTGCTGCGTGTAGCCCCGTGGTGTGATACGCCCCACTGTCCAGGAGAGCTGCCACACTTGAATGAATCTCGTTAGAAAATGGTACCTAATTATGCTCGGCTTTGCGCCTCTGTTTTGCCAAGCGCGATGTTTTGCATCACGTATTCATAACACTTAGGTTGGGGAAACTGCTGTGTGCACCCTCTCCTGCAGTTCTACGCCGCTGTGGCCTCTATTTGCCTTCGCAACTGCTGGTATGTGTAACGTACTGCAATCTGTCCCGCACCTGGCTGTAACTCGTGCTCTGAATATCAGACAAAACTAACTTTCCCTATCCTAAACGGTGGTTCCGCTACATTATTCCCCTCTTAGGAAAGACCCAGTCCCCAGGTCAACCCTTAACTACCTCTTAACTTGTTTGGGTCAGCACCTATGGCATATTTCCTTACTACTAGAAAACTTAAATGTGGTCCAGTGCCATCTTAAAACCATGAAATCAAACAAAACGTAAAAATTCCTTACTGGACGACCACTGCTCGATCAACCCCGTACTTACTCGCCTCACGTGCTCCGTATCCAATCCATTGCGACTTGGACTACCCTTAGTTCCCTCATGCAATTAGCTCTCCGCCTGGTCAGAAAGAAAATAACACATAACAAAGTTAAGGCTGCGATGATATTATTTGCCATAGCCTTTCCCTATACTGAGCGACATGTTGCACATGCTGTTCAGCTGATATGAGCCCTTGTTCCTCTAAAACGAACTGGTTTACAGATCTCAACAGACCCGGCTAAGGTGTTTGATTGAACAAGGTCAGATTCTGCCTTCGCAAAAACTCTAAGGTGGTTTCTGAACAGCACAGCTGTGGCTGCGTAACTTGCAGTTGCGTGACTCCTGAAATTGACACTGGCAGATGGAGGTTGGTCCTGTTATGATACACTTAGTTCCATTGATTAAAATTCCGCTTCTGTAAACACTCCTTGCTGAAAACAACTTGCTACTACTACCAAATTCTCGTATGTGGAGAAGATCCAATGGATCCCGACCCGTTACAAGCTCAAGTTTGGTTCCACAATGTCCCTTGGACAGTCTATTCCGTTACCCCTGGCTAAAAATAACTGCACCGTGCATGTGTTCCATATTTGTAGTTTGACAGATTTTCCTCCGACATTCACTATTTTTGATCCAAACTCAACACCAATTGTGGGACTACTTTCATCCTTAAAATTACATTATGTGAACTGGTACAATAAACACGACTTTCCTGACCCAGCACTGTCGATTACTAGAAATTTAAACAAGAAATCGTACTCTGATATCGTTCACCACATATTTATTACGGCTTTGCCGCAAAATTTACTCCGACGCATTTATTTCTTCAGAACTGCGTTCGATTTCTCCTCCAACAACACTCCACATACTTCAGACACTACACTTCCCTTTTCAGTGACCTGAGGACAGGGATCACCATCACCCTTCCTCCCTCTTCTGCTGCCCCTAGCAGGCTCACAATACTCGAAAGCACATATAAAATACAATTCCTAATTAATCTACGCAAACCCAATGATACATAACAAAAAAACTACAAATACTCTACTACTTTCTGGATCGCAAAGCATTCGGTACTTCATGCTGTACTCTACCTTTCTGGTTTTCTCTGTGCTTATCACCTCTCTTCACTCTCTCTTTCTTCCTCTTTCCTTTCTGTGACACTCCTGGAATCACATATGGGCAACCCTTAAATGGCAGTAACCGCCCAATGTGTACTATCGTCGTTCTAGTTGGCAGCTGAAGCTTAACATTAACGGGAGATGTGGTTTCAACAACTTGGTATGGCCCTTGATACCTCGTGAGGAACTTCTTCGTTTTCCCTTTTTGCGTATAGGGGCTGGACAGCATCACCCATTGCCCCACTCTATACTGCGGTAAACTTCCTTTCCGCTTCACTGCGTCTTCTGCCTTTCCAAAGTCTTCGTATTCGGATTTTGTACCCATACAGATTCACCGCTCCTTCCTTTCTGTAGCTTCAATAAATCAAACGGTGAAGGCATTTTTCGCCCACAAACTACCTCATACGGAGACAAACCGGTATTAGTATGGACTTTTGCATTGTATGCGCATACAATATGCTTCAAATACTCGTCCCTCTGATGGTGATGAGAATCCATAAAAAATCTCAACATCTTCCCGATTGTTCTGTGTACCCTTTCTGTCATTCCGTTGGCCTGTGGATGCAACGCGCTCGTCCTCAACTTCTTTACGTTCAACAATTTACATAATTCCTTCATTAAATCCGACAAGCCGGCCGTTGGTGGCCGAGCGGTTCTAGGCGCTTCGGTCTGGAACTGCGCGACCGCTACGGTCGCAGGTTCGAATCCTGCCTCGGGCATGGATGTGTGTGATGTCCTTAGGTTAGTTAGGTTTAAGTAGTTCTAAGTTCTAAGGGACTGATGACATCAGATGTTAAGTCCCATAGTGCTCAGAACCAAAGCCAAATCCGACATGGAATCGGTCGCTTGCTCAGTAATTGTTGTCTCTGATACACCAAACTTCAAAATCCAATTGCTCACTAACGCTTGCGCGACCATTGCTGCCTGTTGATTTCACTTAGCCACCATCTCCACATACCTCGATAAATGGTCTGTTATTGTGAGAACGAATCTGTTCCCCGATGGTGTTCGCCTAAAATGTCCTAAGACATCAATTCCGAGCAAAGTGAATGAACATGTCGCTTCCAGTAATAGTGGCAGCTGTATCGGTTTGCGACTCGAATCTGCTCTCTGCGCACATGGTATACAATTAATGACGAACTGATCCACATCTACTTTCCTACCTCTCTACCAAGACCTCTCCGCCACTCTCCTATTTGTCGCTCTACACCCTCCATGACCAGATAACACGTGATCATGTGCTTCCTTTAAAACCTCATCCCTCAACTTCGCTGGCACTACTATCCTTGGCCCTATCTTTGTTTCCCTGCACAGAAGACCGTCGTACATATTAAACTGTGGCTGTGTCCGATATAATTTACAACCGTTGTCCTCGTCCTGTAATTCTTGCCATACTGCTAGGTCATAACCTATGACTTGTACTTTTGCCACCTTTCTACTTAGTGCATCTGCATTACCGTGCTTCTCCCCAGGCTTGTGCACCACCTCGTGGTCGAATTCACTAAGCGTCACAGCCCATCTAATGAGTCTAGTGGACGGATCCTTCAACCCCAACAACTACTTGAACCCAGCATGATCTGTCATTACCCGAAATCTTCTCCCATATAAATAACATTTAAAATATGTGATTCCATACATTACTCCAAGCATCTCCCTCTCTGTTGTTGAGTAATTATTCTCTGCTGCATTCAATTGTCTAGACGCGTAGGCTACAGGATGTTCTTTGCCATCAATTTCCTGACTAAGAACACACCCTAAGGCTTGATACGATGCATCGCATGCTAGTATAAACTCCTTTTCCAAATCTGGAAACACACAAGAACCGGAATTCTTGTTACAGCAGTATCATTCTCGAGACTGCCAGTGACAGGTATACCAATAACTAAATTCGTAAACGTAGTATGCTCGAGAGATTTAGCATGGCTAAACATGGGAAATTGTGTGAAATACATCTAGCTGTTACGATTAAGATTATGAAAAACCATTCACAGGTAGAGATAAGTTATCCGTTCATACATAAAGTACAGGCAAAAAGAATTTGAGACTAGATTTCTTGGAAGCATTAGGGAGGTGTTGTATCACTAGCACCAGTTTTGTTCCAAAATACGTGTGGAACTCTGTTTCCTAGCTATTGTGGTTTTGAGCCTGTAGCAGAAAAAGGAACACCTTAGCGTGATAATTCAATGGACAGTACCGCCACATGATATGACTACGCATCTTCCTACATCCACATCTACATCTACATGGATACTCTGCAAATCACACTTAAGTGACTGGCATAGGTTTCATCGAACCACCTTCACAATAATTCTCTATACTCCAATCTAGAACAGCACGCGGAATAAACGAACACCTATATTTTTACGTGCGAGCTCTGATTTCCCTTATTTTATTATGATGATCGTTTCTCCCTAAGTAGGTCGGAGTCAACAAAATATTTTCACGTTCGAATGAGGAAGTTGGTGATTGATATTTCGTGGGAAGATTACGCCACAGCGACTAACGCCTCTGTTTTAAAGATGTCCACCCCAAATCCTGTATAACGTTAGTGACACTTTCTCCCCTGTTTCGCGATAGTAGAAACCGTGCAACTATTCTTTGAACTTTCTCGATGTACTTCGTTAATCATATCTGATAAGGATCCAGAAAGCGCAGTAGTACTCCAAAAGAGGACGGACAGGTGTAGTGTAGTCAGTGTCTTTAGTACATCTCTTACATTTTCTACATGTTCATCCCATAAAACGCATTCCTTGGTTTGCCTTCCGACAAAGATTTCTTTGTGTTTTTTTCCAATTTAAGTCTTCGTAATTATGATTACTAGGTGTTTAGTTGAATTTACGGCTTTTAGATTTGACTGGTTTATCGTGTAACCGAAGTTTGCCGGATTCCTTTTACCACTTGTGTGGATGACCTCATACTTTTCGTTATTTAGGGAAATTACCAATTTTCACACCACACATACATCTTTTCTAAATCGTTTTGCAATTCGCTTTGATCTTCTGTTGACTTTACTAGACACTAAACAAGAATATATTCTACAAACAACCTATGAAGGCTGATCAGATTGTCTTCTAAATAGTTCATGTAGACAACTTCCCGTTAGTTACTACGGTTTGTAACCTCTCTGACAGGAAATCATGAATCAAGTCGTATAACTGGGGCGATATTCCAAACACAGGCAATTTCACTACAAGCTCCTTGTGTGGTACAGTGCCAAAAGCCTTCCGGAAACCTAGAAATACGGTATCAATTGGAAATTCTTTGTCAAAAGCACTCTACGCTTCATGTGTGTAAAGAGCTAGTTGCGTTTCACAAGAACAAAGTTTTCTAAATCCTTGTTGACTCCCTGTCAATAGACCATTCTCTTCGAGGTAATTCATAATGTTCCAATACAACACATAGTTCTGCTACATGTGACGTTAATGATATGGGTCTGTAATTTAGTGGATTACGCCTACTACCCTTCCTGAATATCTGTGTGACCTTTGCAACAAGCCAGTTTTTGGACACGGATCTTTCGTCGAGTAATCAGTTGTATGCGATTGTTAAGTGTGGAGCTACTACGTCAGCATACTCTGTAAGGAACGTAATTGATATACAGTCTGGACCGGAAGACTTACTTTTATTAAGTGATTAAATTGCTTCACTACTACGAAATAGCTGCTTCTAAGTTAGTCATAATGACAGCTGTTCTTAATTCGAAATCTGGAATGTTTACTTCGTCTTCTTTGGTGAACGAATTTCTGAAGGTTGTGTTTAGTAACTCTGCTTTGGCAGAAATATCGTCGATGATATTTCCATTGCTATCGTGCAGAGAAGACAATGTCTTGTCGGTAGCATACTTTACACACAACCAGAATCTCTTTGGATTTTCTGCAAGAATTCGAGGCAAAGTTTTGTTGTGTAAACATTTATAAGCGTCTCACATTGAAGTCCGAGCTAAATTTCTAACTGTTTTAGGATATCGCCAACCTTGGAGATTTTGCGTTCGTTTGAATTTGGCATGCATTTTTTCGATTAACAAACTGCTTGACAGTTATTATGTGACAAAGAGACTTCATTTCCTTTATTGTGGCTGACTTGAATTGTTGTCTGACTTTATACAGTATCGGATAAATTGATGGACGACTTAAATTTTATGGAAATCCCATTTAATGTAAAGGAAAAGTGGTGTAGAGGAATGTATTAGTGTCATTTGTAGAGTGCAAGACAGATATCGAACGAAATCAGAGATGCTGTGTTAGAAGCGTTTCTGCAAGGCTACAAATCATGCACGCCGTGGAAGCCATCAAAGTACACATCGTGGAGTGTATCTTACATCTCTGTTAGTCGTTACCTTTCCTATTCCACTCACAATTGGAGCAATGGGAGAACGAGGGAGTGCCATCGTGCGTTAGGTGTTCTCTTTCGAGTAAATTTAAAGCATCCAATTGCGTTGCACCTGCTCTGCAAAAATGATCACTAATCCATAGCAGGTATCTCATAAAAAACTTTTCGATGAGTGTCACTTGTGTGTTGAAACATAAAGTAAGTGTTCCCGACTTCCGGTTGGTGTTCAGTACAGCTCCGAGATGTCACACACTAGCAAAATAAGGAATATCACGACGGATTTATGATTGCAGAGAAGAGTTCCTACCAAGCAGCATGTTGTCATTAACAGTACCTATAAATTTCCATGACTTCGGAACCATATTCGCTGTTTTCGAGATAAAATTCAGTCTTTTTGTTACACTAATTGTTCTAAAAAGCGCAAGAATACACCTGGTGTTGAACTTTATGCTTCCGTTGGCTCCTGTCTCAGTGTACTGGAAGTTCTTCGACATAGTCAGCTACTGTGAAATTTCTAAACTGAGAAGTGTTTAAGATCTCACGAAAGCCTCTGTTTAAGTACCTACTGAGTGACTTACTCAACTGGAATGAACTGCATGTCCCAACAAGTAAGAAATAAATAAATTTTGACGGTACTATTGTTTGTAAATACGAAAGGAGACGGAAACACAAAGCACTAAAGGCAGTCTTAGTCGTAGCGTGTGGCTCGTAATATTCGTGAAGAACCTTAAGACACTGTACAGTTCGTAAGTGCGAAATAATGGAGAAGACTGTGTTGAGGTATCCAGCATGTATCCATCAGTAGGTGACGGGCGAACATCTGCCTGCAATCCAAAATGACGTGGCGCAGGCTGATCCACACTTATATTGGACAGGTAACAGCAGCTGGTTACACGAGACCAAACCACCCGCTGGAGCGTCCAGCAGGTCAGCTGCGAATACGGCGTGTGCTGTGTAGCTGACTAAGGCTTACGGCAAGAGGCGGCTGTGGCAGCAGTGTTGGCGCGGCCAGCGCCTGCCATCATCCGGCATGGTGCTGCACCTCACGGCAGCTGCGGTGGTTAAATAAAGACCCATGTGAGTGCCTCTCCTGTTGCTTTCCCTCCACTACACACTACAGCGACGTGTGTTTGACAACCATACAGACTCCTTGAGTGGGTTATTCACGGCTCCGACATCCACTGGAGTTTCGTCAAGTACTGCTCCATAACAATCCGTGTGCTTCCCATGTCTCTGAACTTAGAACGAGAAGATTTTGATTTTCATGTCTCCTTTAAACCTGCGATAAGTGAATTTTGTGAATTTTGAAACTGAAGGTTGCTGCTTAGCGGAGTGTGGAATCGTTAAACTTGTAATGTCGTCGTGGGGAGCCAGAAGGGTGGGTTCTTTGAAGTTTAATGACAGAGGGGTATTGACTAAACACAGGCCACTGGTACGCTGTAACAACGTTGGAACTTCTCGTAGGCGATTGAGGGTGAGAGTGTAGGTCGAGTTTACAATTTTTCCTGCACCTGGCGCCACACAGCGTCGGTTTGCAAGGCTTTTCTGGGTTGTCGAATTGCTAATGTCAACATCAGATTTGCTTGTGTCTTCTGTGAATAGTGAATATGTGGTGCAGTCGAAACTCCGTACAACGATTACCGATACAATGATAAACCCGGGTGTAGCGATAATTTTGTAGAGTTACGGCTGGTTTCCTATATGTACTATTCTGTATACAGCTGATTAAAACGATGGAGAAATTTCAGCAACATCCCGTAATAACGAAGACAAACTTTCGTGTATATAACTGTTTTCAGCTTCTAAGAATTTGCCATAAGGGTACGTATTGCTCCTAAAACCTCATTACCTTCAGCGTCATATTTTCGAAAGCTTCGCTACGTACAGAGCTGGCGGTAAGCAAGTAGCGAACTCCTTACAGCCGCGGGCGACCCCTTCTCAGCGTCAGTTACACAGTCATAGACTTCCTGCGTTTGAACCATCGTTATATGTTTAAATGTGTACATTATCGAACATGAGTTGCGTTGTTCAATGTTGTGTGGGGCTCAAACGAACTTTACTTCCGGGACTTTCACGATTTTTGAATGTTTTTATCTTGTTGCAAATACGCCATGGACTTGAATAATAAGATTTAGGGTTAGAAACTAAAAAGCAGATTTTCAAAGAGATCGATAACGGAACGAAACAGCTAGACGTCGCGAGGAAGTATCAACGTTATCTGCATTCCTCAATAAACAAAAAGAAATTGAAGAAAGTTCTCTAAGTGGCAAGTTTAACCTTTCAAGAAAATGAATCAAAGCGGATCAGATGACGATGTGAACAGTGCTTCACTGCCATTTAATAATGAATTGCGAGCACAAAACCAATTAATGGCTCATTGAAATGTCAAAAAGCCTTAGATTGCGATAAGTTGCTTGGTGATTCTAATTTTACGGTAGTAATATCTGATAGCAGATATTTAGAGAAAGACATGAGATCATTTTTAAAGTGATTTCAGGTGAAGAACAATCAGCTCCTTTAGGTGATGCAGAATGTTGGCACGTGTAAACTGGTGGAAAAAATACAGTCCCAAAAAAGGTACAATCTATAAGAGACCCAGCTGTTTTACCAGCTGATGTCCGAGAAATCGATGGCCTTTAGAGGAGAAAAGTGTAAAAGAGTGAAGCAATTTAAACTACTCCCCAGGATTCTTCTTTGGAAACAACGAGTCACTGAGACGGAGTTGGCACCTCTCGTGATCACATGATCAATAAATACCTGATG
Source organism: Schistocerca nitens (assembly GCF_023898315.1). Taxonomy (NCBI): domain Eukaryota; kingdom Metazoa; phylum Arthropoda; class Insecta; order Orthoptera; family Acrididae; genus Schistocerca; species Schistocerca nitens. The sequence goes on along the minus strand of NC_064615.1, from coordinate 1,110,060,090 downwards.
CTTAAAAAATATAAGAAACCTAGCAGGTAAGAGTACATACATTTTATCTTATCTTCCTTTAATTTTAAAGTTGATTGAGGACCTTCATCTGTAATGTAATGCGTGTGCATGAAGACTACATACAGTACAGTACTATCCCGCAGTATTTTTATATATTTCCCTTATTATAAATGTGATTTACTTTATTGCATTAGTTACAAGGCATATTGAAAAGCATGGATGACGTCTGCTTTCATTATCGGGTGGCTGCTTTTTCTTGATAACGAGATAAAAGAAGAAATAAGTATACTGCATTTCTGTTGGATAATTGTAGTGCACGTAACAAAGTGTCAGCGTTGAAGAATGTAGAATCATGCTACTTCTCACTGAAATATACTCCGATGCTTCAGTCATTAGACATGGGGATAGTTAAGAACCTCATGCCGAAATACCTCTAATTCAAGACGTGATCGTAAAACCTGAAATAAATGTGGACAGTTCCTTGTGTAGCAAATGCGAAACAGGCCTGTGACATGATTCTAGAATCTGTCATCGAAGAGTTAAAGGGTAATTTTTCCTGCTGAATGGACTGATGATGACAGTGATGTGATTAGCGAGAATCCTTTTCCTCTGATGGAACTAATAGGTCAATTGGATAATGTTCAGCAAGTAGCATATTCAGTCGCCAGTGTTTCAGCGGAACAGTTGATTGCGTTAGAGAAGATAGAGACAATATTTACACGAAAATCTTTAAGGAAAAATAAGCTAAGGAATATAAGCGAATTCTTCTCTACATGAGGCTAAGGTAATCTACTGATAAGTGTAGTGAACAAATTGTGTTTTATTATTTGTTTTTAGTGTTATTTCTCATCGGAAAAGTGCTACAATTACTTAATATACCGACTCTTAAGATACAATATTGTAGTAGTCATTATTAAGAAAACTGTTGTGTTGGCAGAAGAGCCAACACCGTGTTACGAATGGAGGCCGAAGTGCACGCGTTTCAGCTCACTCAGGCTGGCGTGAGGAGGGAAGAACTGTACTGACGTGAGGTCTGGAACATGACAAGGAATTAGAATTCAGTTTGATACTTAACTTTAATCCATTAATGACGAACGTCGCTCTTGACGGTACATGATTCACAATATTATCTGTTAGTAACTGAATATGGCGCCTTGCTAGTTCGTAGCAAATGACGTAGCTGAAGGCTATGCTAAACTGTCGTCTCGCAAATGAGACCGTATGTAGACAGTGAACCATCGCTGCAAAGTCGGCTGTACAACTGGGCGAGTGCTAGGGAGTCTCTCTAGACTAGACCTGCCGTGTGGCGGCGCTCGGTCTGCAATCACTGATAGTGGCGACACGCGGGTCCGACGTATACTAACGGACCGCGGCCGATTTAAAGGATAGCAACTAGCAAGTGTGGTGTCTGGCGGTGGCACCACAAAAACCTCATTATAAAAATGACCCTCCTATAACAATATCATTTTCTTGGTCTCATGAATATTTTTCTATCGAAGTTTCACCGTATTTGATATGCTGGACTTACCATGTCTGAAGTCTTTCCTAAAACTGCAGTCATCTTTTAACGAAGGTAAGCTATAGAGAAAGCATATATTTGAAAATAGTGTCGTAGTGTTTCCGTTCGTACTACAGTGATGTAGTGTTGATACTGTCAAATATTTGCGATGTATAAATGTCTGAAATAGACTCATTATTCGTTACAGATGCCTTACTGCTGTGACCATTCTGTAAGGAAAAAAGGGGAAAAACGAATTTAATCAGTTACCACGGTTTTTTGGTTGATAATGATCTAATAAATAGGCGGTTACGAGTGATTTTTCTACAAAACGTCACGACAAATACGTTAACTAATTCATTAGTAATTTGTAGTTAACATTTTACCTAGTCAGACTATAATCTGAGGTATTACTCCCAGCTAAATTAACCTCTCCCCAAAAACCATTAGCAGCAAAATCTGGTGTGTTTCAAACATAAGACAAGCGCGTGTCCTATGCAAGAATGTTGCATAATAAAGAGAAATATCAAAACTGGCTAATTATCGGTCCCTTCGGGTATAAACACAGATACGGGCAAAACAGTAGTTTCAGTATAGAAAATTTCGTTTATGTAAACATCACCACTTTATATTGACGGGGAAAACAATGAGATACTGCTACTTAACCACGATATTATTGCAGTTGGCCGTTAACGGAAACAAGCGGTGATGCTGCAGTAAACAAGTACAGTGTTGACTGAGGAAAATGCATCATACTGTCAGTGATGTCAGGTCGGTTGTGCATATACTATCAGCCCCCATTAAGCGCTGATTCACGATAAGGCGACCGTAGCTTCCTGAGCACAAAGTGCAGTAATATTGTGGTCGGCCAATACAGCTATCTGCTCATATTGTCAACATCTTACCTGCCATACGTGAAATGCAACATAATAATTGTTGACTGATGCTCCTACCGGGGTTAAAATAATTTAATACTACTGTCTCATAAAAGTAGATTTTACATTTTCTCTAAATTATTCACTTTTAATAACAACTGAGAACAAAGAACTCTACCGAAGCCCCGTTGAAAAATGAGGAGTGAGAGGAGTAACGCCTCGTTAAAAAACCTTGGTTCACCTGACCTGGGTGATAGTACCTTGTAAGGGTTCCTTGCCAGGATAACGGCGAACACCTCAACAGCAGTGTAAGTGGAGCAGCAGATCATCGGAACAGTGGAAATGGCAGAAGAGGCCAGTTTTGTAAAGAAGATAAAGCATATTTAAAAGTCCGGACACGTCTGTGTAGCAAACCCCAGTATCCTGTCCGGCGTCTATTCACCATGTGAGGTGCGGCTCAGCACTGAACTCCAGGAACTAACAGTCCATGGTTCAGTCCAACCAGCATTAGCTGGAACCTAACTACGCGCAGAGTAATTCGTACAGGTAGCATTGAAATTACTCCTGTGGTGACAATAAAGCCATCGTATTGTGGGGAGCTTGGGGTCGTACGCCGCAGAAAGTCATAGTTCTCTGGTAAACTTCCATGAAAATCTTACGCATATATTGGCACTCTTAACTTCCGAACACTTATTCAGACGGGCAAATTACAGAATCTTACTACAGAGCTCAACAGACAGATAATTCAAGTCCTCACACTTAAGGAGACTAGATTCAGTGATTCGAAAACAACAGACTACAGCAACTACCGTATCTTTAAAAGCAAAACAGACTAGGAGCTGTATTATTTGGTATGGTCTTTATTGTGAATAAGGACTTTCTTGACTCTGTTACAGAAACAGCAGCAGACTAATAATCATGCGAATTAAGCGCACAAACAAGACATATACAATTACTAATGCTCTTCGCGTCTACTAACATTTATAACAAAAAATAACCAGACAAGAAAGAAAAATTTTGGGACAAACTTGAAACTGAGATGTTCAAAATTCCGAAGGAGTACATAATAATTTAATTCTTGTTGGTGATTTCAACGCACAAATTGCCAAAGAGAGGAAATATATATATAAACTGCACACAAATTCACGAACAAGAATGGCATCAGGCTCATCGAGTTGTGCCAAGAAAACAATCTAAAAATTATGTCAACATCACTTCGAAAGAACCCTAAGAAGTAAAAAACTTGGTGATCCCTGATCTTTCAGCTACGTGAATTTCAAGTAGACCACGTTACGGTCTCCTATGATTTACGAAAAGAAATACACGAAGCTCAAATCTGCAGAGAAGCTAATATAATGACCCCAACCTTATCAGAGTCAAAATTAAATTCAAATCAAAATATGAAATGCCTAAGAAGAACACAATTGATTCCCAAATTTGATTTGAAAAAAAAAACAAGAATCAAAAATTACAGAAGTATGGGAAATGAACCTGCAAACAACTGGAAAGATTTACAAACATAGGGTTATACAGAAATCAATAGAACTTATCCCATTAAAGAAAAAAATTGAAGCACCCTTGGTGGAATTCAAATTTTGATAATGCAATAGAAGGGAGGTAACGAGTCTTCTTAAACTATAACTGTGATAAATAAGAAATGACACAGAAAAATTTTTTGTAGTCAGAAAACAAACAGTTAAAATATTTTAATGAAGAATTAAACTCAATTGAAGAAGACTTTAGGAAACACAAAACACGGACTTTTACAAAACGTTTCATAATCAAATCAAAGTATACACCCCACGACACTTCTGTTTCAGGAAACAAAATGGAAAATTGGCCCTAGCTAACAAAGAAAATTCTCAATAATTAGCCAAATATTTCTCACGACTTCTAAACTGCTCACAACGAAGTACGAGATTCCCCAGCACACACTAATGAATCTTCACTAGCGCCAACTTAAGAAGCAATTTGTTGTCACATTAAAATGCTCAATAATAATTATAAGTCATTGGAAGAAGGTGGAATTGTAGATGAACTACTGAAGAACGTTGGTCCAAATTCCTGAAAAGAAATCAATCAAGTCATACAAGAAATTTGGCAGACAGAAAAAATTCCAGATGATTTGAAATGTGCACTAATTCATCTATTGCACAAAAAGGGTGATAGATCAGATACAAACAAGCACAGAGCCATTTCACTTTTGCTGTCACTTGCAAAATTTTATCCTCGTGTCTTCTAAAGAGAGCAAAAAAACAGCTAGAACATACAATTTCAGGTTACCAAACAGGCTTTCGTTCTAATAGATCGTGCACAGAACAGATCTTTAATCTTAAAACTATTTCAAAAATTAAATCAATCACTTCGAAAGCGATGCTCTGCACATTTGTTGATTTTTTAAAAAAACATACGATTCTATAGATAGATCATCTCTATGCAATATTCTAGAAGAACGCGGACTAGATACGAAAACTCGAAAACTGTTCGAGCAAGCACTGTCAGAAACCAAATCAAAAGTAAAATTCATATATGAAATATCAGAACGATTCTTAGTTATAACAGGGGTAAGACAACGAGATGGGATCTCGCCACTATTATTCAACATAGTTTTAGACAAAGTAATGAAAGAATGGGAAATGGAACTAAGAAAACAAAACTTTTGGAATCCAATCGAACTAGAAAGAGGTAAAGGAAAACTGAGCGTCCCGTGCTTAGCGTTTGCAGATGACTTGACGATTGAAACCGACAATGAAAAAACAGCAATGATACAAATCGAGACCCTCAAAGAATGTGCAGAGAAGGTTGGCCTGCAAATCTGCTTTGAGAAGACAGCATTCATGTGTTCCAAGTTAGATATTCCGTAACTTAAAACAAATTGTGGAGAGATCAACAAACACTTTAACTACCTCGGTGAAATTATTGAAACAATAGGGATTTAAAAAATAGCACAAAAAACAGATTGCAGAAAATAAGTAATTAATGTAACAAAAAATGCCTTCCAAAAGACACTAAAATCAGGCACTACAACACAGTAATTAAACCGATAGTCACATATGCAAGTGAAACACACTCATTGAATCGAAAACTAGATTTACAAGAAATTAAGAAAATAGAGAGAAAGATTATTAGAAAAATTTTGAGACCACGATACACACAAGATGGATACAGCCTGCAAACCATCGAGATAACAGAAAAAGCATGAAACACGGAAAATGTCAGAAAGAGACGAATAAAGTTCTATGGACACCTAGACAGTTTACCTGGAAACAGGCTAATTACAAGTTTATTGAACAATGTGACATCCCTTAAAGCATCAATGCCTTGGGTAACTGAAGAATTTGACAAAAGCAAAATTTGACAAAAAAACACATAAACCAGGGATACATTCAGAAGCAAAATTGACAAGTGGAAGTTTATTCCAGAAATGGAACCAAGACCATACCGACCAAAGTGGACTGAAGAAAGAAAGAAAGTCTTCAGGGAGAAAATGAAGAAATATTGGGGAAATAAGAAGAACCCTATGAAACATCGAAAATCACCTGATTATCGTTCTCCAATTTGGACACTCGCTAGTAAAATCATAATATTGACAACAAACTCGAAATTTTAAAACTGTCAAGTAAGTATGCTCATAAACAGTTTTGCACATTTTTCCGTATACACATCTCATAGCTGTCAATCTCTCATCATTGACCAATGTTGGTAAATATGTTTAATTCAAGTTCTAAACGAAATATACCTTTCAGCTTGCCAAGATTCCATTTCAATAATGCGCATAAATATTCATTAATGGATTTGACGTTCTCCCGTAACATCACTGGAGGCAGCAATTATCCATCAGTGTCATTCGTGAATTTCCTAAATGCAGTGTCTGATTTTATGGGCAGTTTTCTTTCGTACTTGTAAACCTTTGGTGTGTGAAAAGAGTTGGAAATGTATATAGTATCAGAAAATGAAATCCGGCAAGTTTTTGTTGTAACATTGGGGAAAACCGTTCAAGACTTACAAATGCTCTTATGTATGATTATTTATCCCCAGTTGTGCTTAAGCATATAGTTCCTACACTACAGAAGCATAAGAAAAACAGAAGATATTGGAGTCCAAACGGTTGAATCAGAAGATGCTGCTACTTTAACACCAGGCTCTCCACTCAGTAGCAGTTCGAAACAGTCAGCTGTCAGTGCCTTGCGGCTACAGGTTGAACTTCACAACCTGACAAGCCCCTGTAAGAAGTGTCGAGGCTAGCAGAGCTTATTAGCGGGCTGTGGCTGAATTTTCACAGGTGATAACGGAATTCCACCCTTAGAACAAGTGACCAGCCGAGTTAACTCCTGTCCCAGCATCTTGGATTCTGAGGCCATAGAGATTACGGACAAAAAAGACAGGCCGTGGAGCGTACGTCACGATGGTAGGTCTGAGCTCGCTCGCTCGCTCAACTCATAATTCATAACTAGGGGTGCGTGTGCCAACCAGAACTGTATCTTTCCACTGGAATCTGCTGTTATGAAGTCTGACTGATTATAAGCCCTGAAATAAAATTTAAGATCAATTCTCGACATAAATGGTATAACGGCTTTCTTATAGCATTTAGTCTCTTCTGCGTAACAGTCCTCATTTCACACAAGATGTGGCACCTTGTGCAACTGGTAATCATTTGGCATGATTTTTATTTCATTGTACCCCAGTACAGCGGTAACAAATTATTAGTAGGTCTATAGACTTCATATCGTTATGAGACTACTAAACAATAAAACTATATAATAGTGGATTCCAGTAGAAGATACAATTCTCGTTTGTAGATGCACACCCAGTTACGAGTTAACAGGTGTAGAAACGCAGTTTGTTCCTGAGCTGAGCGAGCTAGCAAGCGAGCTCGGCCTGCCTTCGTGGCGTATGTGCAGCGGCCTGTCTTTCTCGCAGGCCTCGGTTGCACCAGTCTTCTAGAGGATCCTATACTTAGGACTAAATCCCTTCTTCCACAGTGACATGAGGGGAAAACACAGTGGCCATCTTGAATTCTGTATTTCGTTAAAGTGGCCTATTTCTGTTACTATGACAATGTGACATACTGGATTTTGGAATTTCCTGCCACTTTATGCTTGGGTAACTTCTCTGCTTCCACCATGATGTCAGAGGAGTGGGGCAAAACATCCATTTTTTTTACTTTCCTCCTAATTTTCAGCTTTTGTATAAAAATGTATCTGTAAATAAACTCTCTCTCCTTGTGGGATGTGCAAGTACATATTGTATTCCACTACTGCGGAATACTGACTGTTGATTGGCCCTGCGCCGCGCATTTGAACTGTGTTATGTAACAAAACTTTAGATTCACTGGAATACTGAATCTGAAATAATCAAAAGTAATCTAATTAAATGCCAAACGTAACATACTGTGCTTTCAGAGCGTAATATTTAACTGAAACTCAGTACTGAACTAATTATAGTTGCATGACATGAGGCGCAATTTCTGACTAGAAATATCCACAAAAATAAAATTTTGTTCTACTAGGAAGAAAAATTCTGTAAATTAATCTGCTTGCTTGACTCAACACCTGAGAAATCTGACTATGAACTGTGCGAAGTGAGATCTGTCCTGAAAAAAAGTAACTTACTTCTTGTGATTCTTGAAGTTTTCCCGGCGGACATAATGTTCCATCATCTTTCGGGCGTGCACTCGGGACAGCGACAATTCTTCTTGCGATATTTCGGCTAGAAACCTCCGACTCGCCTTGAAGATGGCTGGGAGGTTTCTAGCCGAAATATCGCAAGAAGAATTATCGCTGTCCCGAGTGCACGCCCGAAAGATGCCGGAACAAAACTTACTTCTTGCTCACCATTCTATTTTATGTGTGATATACTGGCGTTCTGGAAAGCAAACTGAAATCAGTAGAAGCAACAGCTAAAGGAAAAAATAAACTAATCACTACAAAATTTGTTTTTGCTCGTCAAAAACAATCTGTGGCTTCATGTGGAGTAAGGTGCAATGCACACTGGATAAAACATTCAAAACTTCACTAAGAATAATGGCCATGACTTTTACTTTAAAGAAAATCGTTCTTGAAAAATTAACCATTGATTATTGACAAAAAGGGACTATATAACATAAGATGACTAAAAATTACGAAATCTTCCAATTACAAAAATTACAGACATTTAGTCATTAGTGTTATTTGTGACATAATAAAAACAAAGAGATCACATTAACGCTAATCATGAATCTTATTCGTCATTTACGGGGCAAAAATTTTCTCAGTTAACAGTTCTGCCAAGCAAGCATTTCATTCCTACAGTGCATTGGCAATCTTGAAATATTTCTCGAGAAATCTTCTCTATGAGTAGGATCAATGACATATGTTTACAAGTTTTCATGTTCGTAATAAAATATTCTAGATAATTGCTTCCGATTCACAATTATCGAATCTACTTCTCTAAAAAACTCAACTGTTCACTATTACACTTCAAGTAAGAACGCCCTAGCGCTGTACAACTGACAGGCGAGCAAGCGAACCACACATAAACACAGTCAAGGATATTATTCACTGCTCCTGCAGTGCGCTCATTCAGCTTTGTCACAGTATAGCAAAGCTGAATTATTTTCGGTGGCAGAAAACATACGAAAACCTTACAATTCTTGAATATCCAGCCATTTTATACATGAGGCAGCTAGACTTTGTCACGTGGCTGGAGGGAGAGGGTTGAGGATATCCGATGTGCCAGCCGGCCGAAGTGGCTGTGCAGTTCTAGGCGCTACAGTCTGGAGCCGAACGACCGCTACGTTCGAAGGTTCGAATCCTGCCTCGGGCATGGATGTGTGTGATGTCCTTAGGTTAGTTAGGTTTAATTAGTTCTAAGTTCTAGGCGACTGATGACCTCAGAAGTTAAGTCGCATAGTGCTCAGAGCCATCCGATGTGCCATCGGTGACGCCATGAGTCAGGTACTCTGTTCAAGAGCCAGCACTGCCCGAATACTGACGTTGATGGTTTCAGGCATAAATGAAGTCATTTGAAAAGAGATTCAAAGACAATTATCTGTAGCCTATGATTGTGGCAGCTTGTGTTTCCTTGTTTCTCCTAAGTAAAACATTGTTTAATGCCAAAACGATATGAGTGACAAGGTGGGTTTACCACTTTGACATGTTCTATAAGTCAACTGAAGTGTCGCTGACGACGTCCACAGTCAGTGCCTGCGAACACTGCACAACAGCGCAATTTACAAAACGTGTATCACTGTTGTTTAGTGTAAACCCAACCTCATTTAACTTAACACAACAGATTTCCTGTTTCCAGTCAGATACTAGCTCCGCTCGATTGTAAAGAGTTACATTTTATGATAGGACTGTATCTAAAACACCTTCAGGTCAGAGTAGACTAATTTGATATGCGCATTAGAAGTCGTTGTTCTAGCATTACGGATAATTAGGAGAACAGCATTGATAAGAATCCATCTCTGAACTGGATCGGGAGTGATAGCAACAGTCCTGTGCAAGAAACATAAAGTAAAAATGTTGAGAATTTTTCTGTGTTTCTCAGCGTAATAATAGATCCGTAACTCCACCTGTATTGTTCGTAGTAGTTGCGATAGTAAGTATATGAGGTTGTGATACTTGCTGTAAGTGGAACATTAAATAGGTGTGTTATGGGATTGGGAAATGGGAGATACGATACTGCGTGAAGAGTTTGACAGAGCACTGAAAGACCTGAGTCGAAACAAGGCCCCGGGAGTAGACAACATTCCACTGGAACTACTGACGGCCTTGGGAGAGCCAGTCCTGACAAAACTCTACCATGTGGTGAGCAAGATGTATGAGACAGGCGAAATACCTTCAGACTTCAAGAAGAATATAATAATTCCAATCCCAAAGAAAGCAGGTGTTGACAGATGTGAAAATTACCGAACTAACAGTTTAATAAGTCACAGCTGCAAAATACTAATGCGAATTCTTTACAGACGAATGGAAAAACTGGTAGAAGCCGACCTCGGCGAAGATCAGTTTGGATTCCGCAGAAATGTTGGAAAACGTGAGGCAATACTGACCCTACTACTTATCTTAGAAAATAGATTAAGGAAAGGCAAACCTACATTTCTAGCATTTGTGGACTTAGAGAAAGCTTTTGACAATGTTGACTGGAATACTCTCTTTCAAATTCTGAAGGTGGCAGGGGTAAAATACAGGGAGCGAAAGGCTATTTACAATTTGCACAGAAACCAGATGGCAATTATAAGAGTCGAGAGGTATGAAAGGGAAGCAGTGGTTGGGAAGGGAGTGAGACAGGGTTTTAGCCTGTCCCCGATGTTATTCAATCTGTATATTGAGCAAGCAGTAAAGGAAACAAAAGAAAAATTCGGAGTAGGTATTAAAATACATGGAGAAGAAATAAAAACGTTGAGGTTCGCCGATGACATTGTCATTCTGTCAGAGACAGCAAAGGACTTGGAAGAGCAGTTGAACGGAATGGACAATGTCTTGAAAAGAGGATGTAAGATGAAGATCAATAAAAGCAAAACGAGGACAATGGAATGTAGTCGAATTAAGTCGGGTGATGCTGAGGGAAATAGATTAGGAAATGAGACACTTAAAGTAGTAAAGGAGTTTCGCTATTTGCGGAGCAAAATAACTGATGATGGTCGAAGTAGAGAGGATATAAAATGTAGACTGGCAATGGCAAGGAAAGCGTTTCTGAAGAAGAGAAATTTGTTAACACGAGTAAAGATTTAAGTGTCAGGAAGTCGTTTCTGAAAGTATTTGTATGGAGTGTAGCCATGTATGGAAGTGAAACATGGACGATAAATAGTTTGGACAAGAAGAGAATAGAAGCTTTCGAAATGTGGTGCTACAGAAGAATGCCGAAGATTAGATGGGTAGATCACATAACTAATGAGGCGGTATCAAATAGAATTGGGGAGAAGAGGAATTTGTGGCACAACTTGACAAGAAGAAGGGACCGGTTGGTAGGACATGTTCTGAGGCATCAAGGGATCACAAATTTAGCATTGGAGGGCTGCGTGGAGGGTAAAAATCGTAGAGGGAGACCAAGAGATGAATAAACTAAGCAGATTCAGAAGGATGTAGGTTGCAGTAGGTACTGGGAGATTAAGCTTGCACAGGATAGAGTAGCATGGAGAGCTGCATCAAACCAGTCTCAGGACTGAGGACAACAACAACAGCAATGGGATTTATAACTAGGTTCACGGGAAGAAGAGCTGCATTGAGGCAACTCGCTGCCGATTTTGCTTTAGGAAGGCAGTGGCATGTTTGTGAAATGGGACAATAAAAAGCAAAGGTATTTCACTCGATAGCGCGAGCAACCTGAAGAACAATATTTTCGGCCACACTACGCTTCTTGTGAGGGATAAAAACTTTAAATGAAAATTAAGCGTAAATAAATTGTTTATTTTGCATCTGATCTCTTAAACAGCTTCCACCACGTATTTGTAAATACACTAATAATTATGTTTTACCTGCATCGGTAAAATATTTCTGTAGAATACACAGGATAACGGATGGAACTACAGGTTTGTTAGATATTACTTATTGCTTCCCTACTGGTAAGTTACATTTAGTTAGAACATGAACCATCAAATGGAAGGGTTTTCGTCTTTTTTTTACAAGGGTGTGGCAAAATTAAATTCATGAAAAAGTCCCTCGGTATAGACTTTTGCTGCTTCATCTGTTGCGAAGTTTTACACGTCAACTGCCTGTGCTGTTGAGGAAGAAATGGCAGCGTCGTAAAAAGGTATTTCTGTTGTGGACCTGATAACCATGGGTGGTTTCCAGATGAAGTACGGCATGGCATGGATCTGACATGGTGTTTTCTCTTTTGAAAACAGTGACAGTTTTCTATTCATCTGTGTCAGAGTAAATTTTTTTAATAGCCGTTTGATATGAGTGAGGATGAGACACCTTGAAGAGAGTGCGTTTGGAGATCTTACCGCATGCACTGACAATGTTTCAGCAGCGTCTTTAAGTTCAACATACTGAGTTGTACACATCTGAATCGCTTGGAACGAGTTCGTAACTTTAGCTGATGGAACTGCTGAGGTATTCACTGCTTCGCACAAAGACCATGTAGCTTCTGGTAATGAATGTTTCAAAGTATGTGTGACGTCCTTAGATTAGTTAGGTTTAATTAGTTCTAAGTTCTAGGCGACTGATGACAGACGTTAAGTCGCATAGTGCTCAGAGCCATTTGAACTATTTTCAAAGTATTTTTCCGTGATTTGACATTTGGAACAAGTCTAATGTCATACAATCCAGTACTAAAAACATAACAACTCTGAAAACGTGCTTTTGAAAACAAAATGTGTTTATAACGTTGAAATTTTCCACTCTTCATATATTTTTTGATCTTACATGATTTCTCTTGTCTTGAATAACTCTCAAATTGCGAATCTATTCAATTTGCGTGACTTATTTCGTAAGTAATCAGTCACTCACATTGGATGGCACCGACGTTACATGTATATTTTAATTTTTAATCTTTCACTGTGAGAGAAGAATCTTACGAACACAGACACATAACAAAAGGCTGATGTTAATTAAGTTTGTTGATATATGAGTAATTAACCAATGATCTTACGGAAATTCACAGGGGTGCTTCACATACATAAATTGATTCAGTTTGTGTGTCAGGTTTATTTTCATCTGTGTATTTGTTTACTGTGTTGCTGGTGATGCCATAGATTTAGTCTCCCACTCGAAGGCTCTCTGAGCTTTTTCCAGTGTGAACATCGCTATTCATGAAAGCTGAACGTTTAACAACAAGCTATAATCTTAAGAATTTCGTTACCAAGTACTATACCGAGAAACTATTTTCTTGGCTGTTTACACTTCTATAGCATTTTGCGTCGCATACGTAAGTACGACTCCTGTATGAGGATTCGCAACGTCGTCGGCAAATTTTATGAAGCACTTTAATATTTCGTCAGCAATATAAATCTCCTGTTGGCCGAATGATAATATCGTACACCTGCAACAGAAAAAGGATAATTATACAGAAGACAAGACACCCATATAAACAATTGAGAAATCGAAATGCACCAAAGCAAAGACATAACACGGCATTTTCTTAAAGCCATTTTACAGTATGATATTCAACAAGTGTAGTAGCAGTGTGTATATTAGAACCATTGAGTCCAGTTGCAAAGATACTGTGAGTCCATCATCAGTAGATTATGTTGCTTCATCTTTAGCCCATGATTCAGTATTTCGTCACTCTACCCTGTTGTCTGTCAGTTACGGGTTTGTATATTTTGTGTTTGGGAAAGTTAAAATCTTAGAGTAAGATTACTCCTAATTAGGCAATGGCCTGAGTCAGTTATAACATGGCAGGTCATGTCATGTGACGCCCGATGTCGAGACGTTAATATCGCTGTAGCAGTATATTATGTAATAACTTGTTTAATATATGACAGTAATAAACTGCGTTTCTAGCGTTGGTTGCTACAACTGCACACAGCACGAAAAATCGGCATACAGTATTAGAAAGATTACTATCATTTATAAATTTTAATTTTGTTCAAGTCTGTGAAGTATACACATCCTAAGCAAGTTAGTAAATACATAAATATAGTATACACTGTAAGTATCAAATATGTCTGTCACAGGCAGTAAGAAATCAAGAAACAAACGTTTAAAGTGCTGCATTAGTAGCAAATATGTATTATCGTACGAACACAGATTCCCAAAAGCACTTCCAAGTTTGTGAACAACATTTCTGCTGTAAGGTGCTATCTGTTGTGTCAGCTGACACACAAGTTTTCAGGGTACAGGGCACTCATTGTCACTAGATAACTAAACCAGATGCCTTCGCAGGGGAAGGTCGCAGCAACCTTGGCTGGAACATCAGTTTTGCCTTCCAGCGGCAGTTAAAACACAACGGACAAAAAAAAAAAAAAAAAAAAAAAAATTGGCCGCTCCCAGAAGACATGGTGTCGTTTATACCGAGTAACACTTCCTACGGCCTCAGTAACATCCTTGACATGGATGCATGCTCAGATTCGGTTAGGAGGTGAGCCGTAAGGACGTTGTGTCCTCTCCCGAGGCATGTTGGCCCTCAGTAAAGGCTCCTTGATACCGTGGAAAATTTTGCTGAACGGAGTTTACGACCGAGCTGGCCATACATATTCTTTGTCCAGGAGAGATCTATCGATCTTTCTGGCCACAAGAGTAACTCAGTATAGAAAAATTACAACAAGATTTTGTTGCATGAGTGGTAAGACTTGAGGGCGCAAGACGTCTGCTACGTACCGCTCTGCCGTCAGAGTTTCCCCAACGACGACCAGCCTTGACCTGAACTCACACGCGATGGCTCCTCACACGAAGAGTTTGCAGTAAAACCACTTTGCTTCTCCGAAACACTGAAGGAAGGGGACCTCTCCCCAGTTCGCAGCCATATTCGCCGTCGATGGTCGTCCAGGGTCGTGCAGAACTACGGTTCATCCTCAACACTGTGCGACACCATTCGTCATCAGTCCATGCTTTCTAGTCACGGCACCACTCCAAACGCACCCACCTGTGTTGTGTTGGTAACTTTATCCTACGCAGGGGATGTTAATTAGGCAGAATGCTCAGTACCTTCTCTCGGATGGCAGGTAGGGATGTGTGCAAGATACGGCGATCCTCCCTTTCCGTGGTCTGTTGTAGAGGTCCGGAACCTTGATAACAAGAATGCCTGCCCTCATATTCCCACGCCGTCCAATGCAAGGCAACATCGCAGATCTGGACAGTGCACTATTCGCACTAGCGGCCGAATGGAGACTTTTCGTACTTTTGTCAAGCGCTGATAACGCTGTGTCACACGAGTACGTGGTATCTCTGTGTCCCTCACAGTGATCGCTCAACACTTGGCATTGTTCATGCCCTTCGTAAACCCTATGAGGACTGGACATGAACGACACTGACGCACTGCAGTGCCTATTCTACCAGTCACAAATTTGGAAGTCTGACCATTTATGGACGCACCGATGGTATGTACATATACAAAGTTACATTGACATCCGGTCATATGTTCTGGGTGCTTCACATACTTTGTCAGGAAGTACAAATGATTATAAAAAAAATGAAGAAACTAAAAATGCTCTCGAAAGTGGGATCGGTAGAGTTGAGTGGTTTGGGCGTGAAAGTGTTCCTGTTTATGTGCTCCAATAGCATGTGAACAGTGCAGACCTCTGAAGAAACAGCTTTCAGAGTAGAGCTCACATTACCAGAACTGTGTCACTGTGACTGACGTAGTAGTAAACAATCTATTTGTGTCCGGTGTTTGCATTGTTATGAGACATTTTAGCATTTTTTCAAACGACAATGCCACGGAGTAAGGAACAGATCTTACTGAAGCTTCAGATAGGCGATTTAGGCTGCAACGAACTTTTCTGAGGCCTATCGAAGCTGTATTGACAGCCGAGTAGGGAACAAACTGTAAAATAATTGCAGCAGCACAGGTGCTTCCTTTCATTATTCCAGTCCTGGCCGCGTGCAAAGGTAGCTTTACTTCCTCTCTACTCGAAGTGAGAAGACGTCACAGGGAAAACTATTATCAAAGAATAAAGACTGCTGTAACGTCAACGTGTGAAAGATATTCGTTCTACAAGACTTTACTTTTCCATAGTACAGCTGAAAGGAAGTTTTTTACTGTTCATTCAACAGAACTGACTTGACGTAGCAAGCATTTTAACTGAAAGAACAATAGTAACCACCACCTGGCGGTCCACATTCGAGAATATCATTTAACGTTGTTACTATCACTTTCCTTCAAGATTGTTTATTTAGCAACAAGAGTCCACCAGCGTGTATATCAAAAGATATTTTAGACAGCCATCCTCTTAGGCTGCGTACCTTTGACATTATTTTTCAGTATTAGCTAGTGTTAAAATCCTGTTTTCTTTTGTCAGTGAGCCTCGCACTCAAGCTACAGTTTGTCATTTTAATGAAAATATTTGCTGTATGACTAAGTATTCGTGCTGATTTTCTGGGGCGATATTCAGCACATACTCGCGGCTAGCCATGCAGAGAGCAAGGCTGGGTGTCCCTGCTGCTCGCAAATGCCCATCCGCTCCCACATTCTGGCCTCCCTCCTGGCAGCTGCTGAGAATATGTGGGATGTCTTTGATGTGAAAGAAGTACGGCTCGGTCGCGACTACAACCCTGCTGTGCTCAGAGTCAACTCAGTGCCCAGAATCCAAATCACAAGAACTTTATTTTTAACAAATGTCGCAGCACTTTTCGTCATTGAGAAACAGACAGAACTGTATCTCCATCCGCTCTCTTCACACACTACAAAGTCTTGGCAGATGAGATGAAAGTCAAAACCCGAAAGCCTTCACAGAAACATCTACACTGATGAGACATAATATTAGGACCAGCTGCTTAGCTGCGTATTGGTCCACCGTTGATGCGCAATGCAGTAGCCGTTCAGCGTGGCATGGAATGTTGAAGTTCTTGGTAGGTTTCAGCAGGTATGAGGCACAAGACTGCAACGCACAGGTCATTCAACAGCCACAAATTACGAACCTACTGTTTCTGGGAACGAAGCTGAAACCAATAACATTCCAGACGTGTCCCATATGTTTCAGATCAGTTGAAACTGGTGATGACAGTCATGTGAATGCACTGTAAAACCCCGCAGACAACTTTTGCACAATTCTGGACTTGTGACACGAACAGTTATCCTACTGCAAGATGTTACTGCCGTCGAACAAGCAAGAAGGGATGCAGGAGGTCCAGAGAAACGTTCACGTAGTCGACAGCTGTGCAGGTGGCTTCGGTAACTTCCAGTGGTAGCCTACATAAATCTCCCTCATAGAACAATACTGCCCCAACCGGCCTCTATCCACAGCGAACAGTTCGTCACGACCAATAACCTGGTGACGCAAAAAGTTGTGATTCATCCGACCAGCCGACACTTCTCCATTGATCCAAGGTCCAATCACGACGATCTAGTACCCGCTGCAATCGTAATTACTTCGGTTGATGTGGGAATGCCTGGGAGTTGCCTGCTGTTGAGGCTCATGTTGGAGGATGTGCACCGAATGCAAACACTTGTGCGTGCACCAACATTGTGCTCTGTCGTCGCATCTGCCACAAATGGCGCCTAGTCTGCTTCACGAAGTGGGCAAGCCTCGAACTTCACCATTCGGTGGTGACGCGTGAGGTTCGCCACGTTGTGGCCCATTCGTGGTACACCGTCGTTCAACCACTTTCTGCATCTACGTATGCACTCTGCGAACCACCGTAATGCACATTTTCTTTCCTACTCATTTCCTTTCCTGTTACACTATCATAAAGGGTGAGGGAACAACAACTGCCTATAAGCCTGGTTCTCTCATGTTATTTTCTTGGCCCTTAAGCAAAATGTAGACATGATGTAAAGTAGTCGAAAAGAGCGTCGTCGTCTCGCCAGGTATTCCCATTTGAGTTCCGTAATAGTTGCGTGCTGATCAACCTAAGGGTCACAAATCTAGCAGCACACTCTGAACTGGTACCACGTCTTATTTTAATCCGACCTCTTGGGCATCCCAAACACTTGAGCAGTAGCCAAGAATGGATCACACTAGCGTTCTGAACACCATCTTATTTACAGATGATCAACTTTTCCTCAGAATTCTCCAAATGAAATGAAGTCGATTTTCGCCTTCCCTACTACCAGTCTGAGCTGCTGAATCCATTTCATCTCCCATTTAACTGTTACGCATAGATATTTAATTGATGTGACTGTGTTAAGCAGCACATTACTAATACCACGCATCAGCATTAGGATAAATTTTTCCACATTTAGAGCAAGCTGCCACTCATCACCAATTAGAAATCTTAAGTCACATCATTTACGTATGTGGAGGTTAAGTGCGGCCCTATCTTAATTCCCTGGGGAACGCCTATTACTTAAAAATTCCTCAGGGCAGTCATATAACTGCGAACCTAAACAGTATGCTCGAACGTTCGTCAACAATGTACAATTGGTACCCGCAATATACAATTGGTACCCGAGTCAATCGGTTTCTAGCAATCTAGGACAGAAATCTAGGAATATGGAGTCCACCTCTTTTGCTCCGTCCATGGCTCGTAGGAAATAATGTGAGAAAGGAGCAAACTGAGTTTCTTAGGGAAGATGCTTTCTAACTCTGTTCTGATTCGTGTCCAGAAGCTTTCCTGTTTCAAAAAAAATTAGATTATTCGAACTCCATATGTGTTCAAGAATTCTGCAGCATATCGATGTCACAGATATTTGTCTGTAATTCCGCTGGTCAGTTTTTTACGTTCCTTGTGTAGAGGAGTCGCCTGCACATTTTTCCAGTCGCTTTGGACTTTGCCCGCGGCTTTGGACTTTGCCCTATCTGCTAGGATCACTGCATCATCAGCATATAATAAATTATTTAAAAGAATGTTCCTGTTTATGTAGATGCCTTTCTGAAATTCTCATTTCCATGTATGTATTATTTCATTAATGTAGGTGTTGAACAAAGTTGAAGAGATGCAGCAGCCTTGTTGTACCCCTTTGTTAGTTGGTATCTCCTTAGTTGTTCTACCATTGAGATCTAGAGTGATATTTGTGTCTTGATATAAACATTTTTACACATATACTACATGCTTTGGATATCTACGATTCCTCATTATTCCCAAAGTTTCTGTCTATTGACATTGTCAAAAGCTTTTTTAAAGTCAGTAAAAGCAATGTGTGTTTCTTTATTATACTCTCTCCGTTTTTCTATTATTTGCTGTTGAATAAAAACTACATCTATTATGGAGTGTCCTTTCCTAAAGCCAGTTTGTTCCTCATACGGTACTGCTTCTGCTATGTTTTTAAGTCTTGTATTTGAAATCTTAGCATACATCTTGTATTCTGAGTCCAGTAAACTTATTCCTCTGTAATTATTGCATAGGCTTTTATCTCCTTTTTAAAAATTGATATCACTCTAGATGTTTTCCAGTCTTTTGGAATACTCTTCTTCTTCCAACATTCGTTGAAGAGATGTAGCTGTCGTTGGTGTAGCATCATTCCTCTATATTTTTATAATTCATCATTAATACCATATTTTCCTGTTGATTTTCTGTTCTTAAGTGATGTTAATGCAGATGTTAATTCATCAGACTGTATTTCATCGAATCCTTTCTCGTCTTGTTGTTCAATTTCAGTTTCTTGTGCTGTATGTTCATGCCACAGCTCGCTGTAATGATTTATCCACTATTCTTCTTCAATACTATTTATTTGTATCTTCTCTCTTTCTGCTGTGTTTAAGGTTTTTAAAACCTTAAATGCCATTTGTTGTCTTCCTTGGATATCATGTTCGATAGAAATAAAGCTATCCCAGTGTTCCTGATGTGCTTTCCTTACTACGCATTTAGTGTTATTTCTTTTCTGCTTATGGTATTGTTTCTTCTCAATAGTGGGGCTGATTAAGTATTTTGTATATGCATCCTGTTTCTCTTTGACTGCTGTCATTATATACTAATTCGAAATTTTTTGGCGTTTTCTTATTATAATCTTTTTACTGCTTTGGTCTGGGATGTCTTCAAATTTTTGGAAAAAAATTCTACAATGATTCGCATTGTTGGTAAAGGATTCTTTGAGGTGATTTTAGCTTGTGAATGTAAATATCTCCTGTAACCCTTTGTCTACGGTATGTGGGGCACAAATTGTTATTGATGTCACCAACACAGAGTTCATGATGAGCAATATAGGATGAGAATCGGGTGTTATTTAAGTTTTTGCATCCAAAGGCGTCTTTATGTTCTTCGTAGCACGTTGCAAAATTTTTTCCGTGTGTCCTATACGGAAGCGAGAACAGGAGCATGTCACTTTACATATGTTAGGCTTTCGATGCCACTCTCCATTGGATTCATGTGAATAATCTTTATTCTGTAGTTTAATGTCTGTGTGGAACGGTATTTCTTATATTATGTGGTCTGAAAAGACTTGTAAGTTTGTATGACACTTTGTCAAGGAATGTAAAGTGGGCAAATTTTGTCGTTTATGTCTTGGCTTCTGATGGTGGTAGTTGCTTAAATTTACTTTCGGTTTTTGAACTAGGGTGTTTACGAGGGAACTGTTATATATTTTTGGCTATAGATTTAAATATGTTCATTTATTTACATTCATCTGTTTCGCTGATGGCGATGCATATCGTGAACTTACAAGATGACCTGAAGTATTTTTGTGTTGGTTACGATGTCATGAGTTATTGGTAATTGTAACATCAGCAATGGTGGATTTTCTCTATATTTGAAAGATATGCTTGTTCTTGTGACTACAAATTAATTCCTTCATGTCCCTGATCTTCAACTATGATACTGATATTTAAGTGCATTCCATTCACGTCATCGACTAAATTATTTACTTCCTCGTTTGGACTGGTGAAAAGTGGTATTGAGTAATTCAGATATCTTTTATAGCATATAATCTTGGGGAAAAATTGTGGATGAGTTAATAGTTTTTATTGTAGATTAAGTATAAATAAGCCTGCAAGCAAACGCGCCAGGACGCTACAAATTGCCAGACTAGTGTCCTGTGTATAATACTTACTACTGAACAAAAATAGTTATGTTAGAACATTAATTCAAGTTATATCCTGAGTTCACAATGCTTACCACTGAATAAAAATAGTTATTTTAGAACATTAATTCAAGTGATATCCTGAGTTCACAAATTTCTCCATTGATTAGCTTTCTGTACCTGATTCAAATCTTTTGTATTCCTGACAGGTTGTTTTTGAAGAATATATTTTTGTAGAGGTTCAGTATGTCAATCGAGGCAAATACTGCAGTGTATAGCGTTATTAGATACTTAATGTTGATGATTAACACAAAAATATTGTAAATTGAAAATCTGTTTTCAATAGTTTAATATTTCTTCAGTACATGATTAATATTTGTGGTAATTTTGTGTCCTGGGTTGTTTATGACATCTATAATTGGACATATGGGACAACGACTTTTGTGAATCTGAGGTTGAGACCTACGTCCTCGTGGACTGTTTATCCATTACAACATGGTACTGGGCTTCATTAATGGTTAATAGACAATTTGAATTTAAAGAATTTTTTTCAGCTGATCCTTATAATTTAGGGGTGTGGGCTGGTTTCAGTTCAGTGATACTGTTAGATTCAAAAAATTAAAGTGGTTTGGAATTGTAGTCACTGTGATACACGATAACTGCTGTGTTGCTGTTATCCGCCTTTTCAGAATGGCGTCATACCTCGAAAAGTTCCTGTTGATGTCTGTATTATCTCTTAAATTTGAATTTATATTGAAAATTTGTTTCCCTTAAGATTTTCTTTTATGGTTTTATTTGCTTTATGAGCTATGGCACTCTGTGTGTTATGGTTAAATTTAGCTGTGGCACAGGCTATTTTGTTCACAATAATTAAATTGTTCACATTATTGAGTAAATTGTATCGTTCCTTTGCATCAGGTGTAGTCTAGTGTGGGCTTTATTACATTACTCTTAGTTCAATGACTGTACTTGAGAAAACCCCTAAACACCATATTTTTGGGCACCAAAAGTACTAGTTGTGGGTCTGGCCGCTTCTGTAATGGTAAATCGTTGAAATTTTTACCGTATGTACTTAACACGATGTTCTCTGGGAACTTCTAAACATTTTTCGATTTTAACATGTGTTACAGGAATCCAGAGGTTCAAATTCACCGTAAATACTGAACTTAGCCGTAAATACAGTTTTAACTGACGTAGAGGTCGCATGGCAAGGGTTCTGGGGTCATTGTAAGGGTTCTGACTTGACTATCTTGACCTGGAAACTATTCGTTGGTGCTACTTGACATCGTAAGCACCTTACAAAAAATTGTCATACGAAATTTTTTGTACTTGTAAATCAAACACCGCATGAATTGGTATACTGTAGGCGTAGCCTAAAAATAATGAGCTCTTCTGTGTAAAGTACTGTAAAGTGAACTTATATTGGACGGAAAACGATTCTGTTTTAACCTAACGATATGTGTATTTATTTTTCGTGTACATGTGTGGAAGTATGTAAATATGTCGAAGTATACAAGTAAAATGTCAAAACATTACTGAGATACAGACTTCATCTTATACAAAGAGCAAACCCTACTGTAGCAGGCAAAAGAAGGGAACTAGCTGAACAATTCTTCTGTCGGAGCACAGAAAAGACAAATACGCTTACCCAGTAAAAGATTCAGAGAGAAGTGGGGATCCAGCTGCCTCAGTCCCCTTTCTGCCTTCCCCACCAAAAGTTTTTGGCATGTGAACATATTCGCGCTTTCTTGTGCTGCAAGACAGTAACAGAGAGATACTGACCTTAGAAAAAAGAAAGAGGGAGAGGGGTTGGGGGATGTGGCAGCGAAGGAGAAAGAAATGGGTGAATGTAATAATAGTGGGAACTAAAGAGAGAGGAGACAATGGAAACCAGAAAGAGAAATGACTGGAACCACACATAGGCTCAGAGGTCTGGAACCTTCCCATTCTCCCTCCCAACCAGCAAAAGTTAATAAGAAAAGCCTGCCCACTTTCTGCCACCACACCCACGCTTTAACGTTTCCTGGTGTAAGGCCAAAGCCTCAAGGAAATCACCCCCCAGGACACATGTGGAGAGGAGACAATGCTGGCTGAAAAGAAAGATAGCAATGGCAGTGTGACAGAGAGAGACAACGAAAGTGAAAGAAGTAGACAGTCGTAAGGAAGAGCGAGAGAAAGGCATGAAGGCAATGACAATGGGAGAGAGACAGACAGGAAAAAGTCCAATGGGAGAAGAAATAGACATAGGAAGGAGACGTATTTATCCAAAGAGTAGCAGTGAGAGGGAGATGATGAATATAATGGCATCGCTACAAAGAGGGATTGGGTAAAAGGAAATAGAATGTTCTGTATTAAAAGAGTGCGAATAGTTCACATGCCAATATCCTTGTTGAGGTCGTCGGAATGAGGACTGACGCAGTTGGTTACCCACTTTTCAGTTAAATTCTTTTATAAAGGACTGCATTTGCCTTCTTTCCGCTAGAAATAGTGGTATTTTACTGCTGGTATATACGTGCTACATTTAACAACAAGTCGTAGTTTTTCCTATGTGATCGTGGTAATGTTGCCGATCAAAGTTTCTTTTCTTTTTCACAGGTAAACAGAAGAAAATACTGTGTTATTGTTCTCACCCTTTTTATACCCTCCTTTATTTCCTTTTGAATTAGCTGAAGTAAATACGCCACTTTTATTTCTTACCCAATAACTTGTTTCCATGTATGTCAATTTCATCTGTGTCACATAAAATCTTCATGAGCACTACTACACTGTCAATATTCAACATCCTATTATCGTATCTCAAGATGGTTCCTCAATTATTATTATTATTATTATTAATGGCCCTTAATATAAATCTAATATTGATCTGAAATGGGCTGTGTGCGTTTGTAACAACCAATGTTTCCTTTATTAACATTATAAAACTTAATGAAACTTTTATCAGACTTCGAACACCTATCCATTCAGTGTAAAAAATCTGTGCAAGATGTTGGATTACCTATGATAGTCTGTAATTTTCGTAGGAAGAAGAAATGCCTAATTAAATAAATATTTTATACACAGAAAAGGTTATCTGCATCTTTTATGACCATTATCAGTACGTACTTGAACACGTGGAGGTTGCGATAACATATAGATAACTGCATCCGCTATATCTTCAGGTTCAATCATAGGCGTATGCATATTTTCCAGTGCTTCAAGCGAATACTTTTTTAAGGTATTATATATACCTGTTTTCACAATTCCTGGCGATATTTCCTAAAACAAAAATCAAAGGTTAACAAACAAAAGACCATATTTAGTTTTAAAAACTGTTTTATTTGCCCTTGAAATTTATTATTTATCGAAGGATCATTTATATATTTCTCAAACTTATTATCCTAGTTCAAGTATAGTACACGTACGACGGTTACTCGGCAAGTAAGAAACAATCGGTCACAAAGTGGAAACCACAGTGAAAATCAAAAATGTTTTGCAACAGTTAGTTACAACTTCCACCTCCTTCGCTACATAGTCGCCGCTCCGACTTAGACGTCTGTTCTAGCATTGTAAAACCTTACAATACACTCATCAAGAAGGCAGCCTGCTGCATTTTCCGACAGTTTTCTACTCTGGTCTGCTGCTCGTTGTCTGTGCCAAAATGTTGTCTTCACAGCCAGCAGTTCCTCTGGGCAGGGACGAAAATCTTAGGGAGCAAATTTCGGGCTGTATGGTGGGTGATCAAACACTTCCCATGAAAAACGCTGCAGGAGCGTCCTCACTGTCCTTGAAGTGTGCGGTCGGAAACTTTCATGAAGAAGATAATGCATGACAGTTACGTTACTTGAAGTTTCATGAAACGAAACCAAAAACTCCCGGCACGCATCATATTTTGCGGAAGTCACCATTCTATGGGCATCTTTATACACTCATTGTGCGCTCAGAACTAAAAAGAGCGACTTGACACTATCTACTGGCATACTAGAGACACAGCCCAACATATTTGTACAAAGTCTGATCAGATTTTCACTGTGGTTTCCATTTCGCGTCCAATCATTCCTTACTTTCCAAATTAGCCCTCCTACATTGTGAAATAAAGGTTTTACAACACGTTTTACCAATAATTTACATGATTTGTTCAGTCTAGAAAACCTAAAGTAGAGTTCATAGGTAAGATTCACTTTTCCAAAAGTGTTAAACTCATAAACAGAGAATAATTTCTATTACATAATTTAATGTTCCCTAATCGTCGTATTTTAGACGCCATCGAAAGTATGAAGTTGACTTTAGTAAACATCTTTATTTTGTGATGGTGCCTGTCTTGCGAATTCAGTGGGTCAATTTGAGTATTACATTGTGTGAATTGTTCTTTGACAATACTAAGAGTTGCCTATGTTTGGCATATGTACACTACAATTCAAGACTGGTCTTACTCAGTCAGATTAACGAGGTACTATTTTTCCAATAGTAAATAAGTATTGTGAGGCAGATGCTTTTGAGTAAGTGTGTGGTGTATCCACAGAATGGTGTGTGGTCTTAGCTAATGAAAGACTCGGCCAAAAGTCTTCAGAAATCCATAGCAGTTAGTTATGTTACGTAAGTAAAATTACATAAAGACTCATTTCGCTACTTTTAGACAGTTGAACTTTCATTGTCAGTTTTTCATTACGTTCTGAAGGCATGGATTTGTTTTAACTCTTCCTCAAACATAGGTAAGAATTCTACATGCGTCTTTAGAGTAGCTGATCTGGCAAGAGAGTGAAACGGAAATATAGGGCCAGAGCCTTATACACTCGTGCGCACACAGCATCCCAGGAATACTACGACCAACTTCGTCTGGGGGGTTGCTGGAGGGGGGGGGGGGGTGAGGGGCTGTTGAAATGTGTCTTGAGGAACAAATCTAGAATAGAACCCGCGCTCAGAAACATCAGAAGAATGCAGTAGAAACTAAGTCAGTATTTTCCAAAATCCTAATGTGGAATACAAGAGGCAGGTCAAACTCAAATTTTTCCATCCATTAAAAAATTGAAAGCTACTTCTCACCCTTCTTTCGCTGCTCCCCGAAATTTTACTGGATAGACATTGCAAAATTTGTATGAAATTCTGTTTGGCAGCAATGAATCAAATTTGGAATTCCATCTCGTCGAGCGCAGTTTCCTCAGAGCCTAACACGTCTGTTACTTCATCAGTTTCTTTTATTTGTCATCTCTGAAACACATAATCACTGAAGAACACACATTCGTGACCCCATTGTCGTAAAGCTGTTGCAGTTCCTACTTCCTACATATTCATTACGGAATCAGTTAGTAGAATATTTTGTTGTGTAATGAGCAACATGTAAACCCAGTATCTAGGTAAAATGATTTACTTCCTGACTGCAAACCTGAGTATTTGGCATTCATACAAACAATGTAATCGTATTATTGACTACTGCATCTATCCAGCTGAATTTTCATCTTCTCTAAATCATTTTATTTTTTACCTTTCAAAACTCTCAGTATCATAGCCACTTACACCACTGATTCCCTCATTTCAAACTTATTTCCATTTGAGTTACTAAAATTTAAGTGTAAATACTTACAACACAAAGTTGGTCCATTCTAGAAGTAGTAGGGCTAAGAAGAGAAAGAGACATCCTTGAGTTCGACCTAGAGGTCATTCTGGGAAATCTCATGCAACTGAGCTTTTCGTATTTTGCTGATGTCAGCATCAGTATTTTTTTTTATCTCCAGTCATTCGAGGAATCATGTCATACTGCCTCGTCCCAAGGTCAAGGAGGAGAGGACCTGTGCATACCTACTGCCATTGTGGAAAATTTGCATTAAGTACCCACCGCCCCCCCCCCCCCCCCCCCGACACATACACACACTGAGCAGCCCCCGCATTCGTGTGAGAAAGATTCAACTGCAGTTCACATGCATGCCATATTACACTGACTTCAGTAACACCCCCCCCCCCCCCACACACACACGCACACAAACTGCGCTACTACACAATTTGCGTGAAACACACCACTACACCACTTCCCAACACTCCCGCAAACCTTGGCTTCAACTCTGCAGCTATTTTTGTATTACTAACTTAAAAAAAAAATTCGTTTAAGGACTGCCTATGCCAGTCCTCACGTTGGTATCTAACTATGCATACCTCTAATTTACAAATAAAAACCAACATTTGCTCGAAAATATAAGTAATGAATTAGGAATTCTTATTCACTGAAAATGAGTTTTTTCCTTAAACACTTTCCCACAAGGTCTGAAAACATAAATAAAAGCACGTCCATCTTCACATCCTACTTGCTCCTGCTACGTACCAGATAGCTACATCAAAAATCGATATTTCTCTGCAAATAATTAAAAACCAACATTTGTTTCGAAAATATAAATAAGAAATTGAAAATTAGTATTTGTTGAAAGTGATCTGTAGCTTAAATGCGACTCCACAAACCCAGAAAACGCGAAATAATTGCAAATCCCAATTCCTCCAATCACCAGCAGAATACTGCACTGTAAAATCGAGACCATAGTTCGATCTTTGTAATACGCTCCAGTATCAATTAAAAAACAGCAGCAGCGCAAAAATGCAAAATTTACATTTTTATTAGACGTTAAAACGATGTCTGATGTTGCAATATTGCAACACTGTATCGTAAAAGAAAGTATGAGTTAATTTCCACATATATATAGTCGTTAAATTAGTGACCAAAGTCTGAAGTATGCACCCCAGTGGTAAAGATCAACAGTCGACATTTTAGAAACTAGGCCTTAAAATTCGACGTCGTAAAACTACCCTATCCGGGCCTATAGCTGCAGAAAAATATGTGCTAGGTTGGCCCTCAAATAGAGACACTGAATCTAATTACTCATAACACACTCTCAAAGTATATATTACAGTGTTTTTAAATGGTTAGAAGCACCAATTGAGGACGGACATCGATGATGCATCGTGTTATTCACTATAAAATATATAAATGAAGCTTTACTCTGGCAATTATTACTATTACTACAAATAGCACAGGCCTATTAAATTCCATGTAAAAAACAGCAGTTTGCAGTCAGAAGGTCCTGTAAAAGCTTTATAGACTGTATTTGACCGATATTAAGCTTCGTAACACCGGGAGGGTGGGAGGGGGGATACAGTGCTTTATGCCTACCTTTTGAAAATATTGAAATCTACTTAGGTACTTTATTTTTTAAAATTTTGTAAAAAATATTTACTTTTTTTGATGAAGTCTTCTTCCAGATTCTATGATTGTTTCACATTTCTCGTTTAAGCTTAACCGGAAAATTTAAGTTTAAGTGAGATGGTCATAAAGTCTCTCGCCCTTGGTAGTAATGCAACTTCCCACAACAGTCGTCTTACGCCACAAATAATAACAATGCGTGAACTTAGAACACATGTAAATTATCTTTCACTAGGTTGAAAATTGTCTCAACAACGATTCATTTCCCCTTGGTTATTTCTTGTTTCCTGTTCAAGGGCACTTAATTCAGTGCTAGATACAACCGTGATTGAAATGTGTCGACATTCACTCACTGGCAGAGAAATACTACAGACTCTGAAAGAATCTACAGATCCTCAAATTGAATTTGATGAAACCTACGATGTAGCGAGTGAACCTGAAGAGGAATGTGTTGCACGCAAGGATGTGAACAGTGGTAGATTACATAAGACTCTGGGCGCCTGAAACTGATGACGCAGCTTGCGAGTTTAGTGACAGTCACATCACAAGCACTTGAAAAATTTATAGCTCCAAACCTCCTCACATTAGAAGACTAGTGGCACAAAACATAGAGACAGAAAGAGAAGACATAAGAGACGAAGGTAAAGTAGGAATAATAAGAGACCCATTTGAAAAGTTTTTGTCTCCAGAAATTGTCAACATCATAAAAAAAATAAAGCGTACCAATGAAGACGCATTGAGGCAGAAAATATCCAAGACAGACAATACTGAATTCATGGCGTATATAGGACTACTTATTATTACAGAGAAGGAAAATGACAGTAATCATCTGTTACAGATTTATGGTCCTGCAGTTCAGGAAGGTTTGTTTATACTGCTACCATTAACCGAACCACTTTCCAGCTGCTTACTAAAATAATAAGATTTGATGACGTTGCAAAGAGAAATCGTAATACACCTAACGCCTAACGCAAAGCTTTTATGACTACCCTCCATTGCTATAAAGACGAAAGAAATGCCACAATACTTATTAATGGGATGCTATTATCTATAACGCACAGATATGTACATCTACATCTACATTTATACTCCGCAAGCCACCCAACGGTGTGTGGCGGAGGGCACTTTACGTGCCACTGTCATTACCTCCCTTTCCTGTTCCAGTCGCGTATGGTTCGCGGGAAGAACGACTGTCTGAAAGTTTCCGTGCGCGCTCTAATCTCTCTAATTTTACATTCGTGATCTCCTCGGGAAGTATAAGTAGGGGGAAGCAATATATTCGATACCTCATCCAAAAACGCACCCTCTCGAAACCTGGCGAGCAAGCTACACCGCGATGCAGAGCGCCTCTCTTGCAGAGTCTGCCACTTGAGTTTATTAAACATCTCCGTAACGCTATCACGGTTACCAAATAACCCTGTGACGAAACGCGCCGCTCTTCTTTGGATCTTCTTTATCTCCTCCGTCAACCCGATCTGGTACGGATCCCACACTGATGAGCGATACTAAAGTATAGGTCGAACGAGTGTTTTGTAATCCACCTCCTATGTTGATGGACTACATTTTCTAAGCACTCTCCCAATGAATCTCAACCTGGTACCCGCCTTACCAACAATTAATTTTATATGATCATTACACTTCAAATCGTTCCGCACGCATACTCCCAGATATTTTACAGAAGTAACTGCTACCAGTGTTTGTTCCGCTATCATATAATCGTACAATAAAGGATCCTTCTTTCTATGTATTCGCAATACATTACATTTGTCTATGTTAAGGGACAGTTGCCACTCCCTGCACCAAGTGCCTATCCGCTGCAGATCTTCCTGCATTTCGCTACAATTTTCTAATGCTGCAACTTCTCTGTATACTACAGCATCATCCGCGAAAAGCCGCATGGAACTTCCGACACTATCTACTAGGTCATTTATTATATATATTGTGAAAAGCAATGGTCCCATAACACTCCCCCGTGGCACGCCAAAGGTTACTTTAACGTCTGTAGACGTCTCTCCATTGATAACAACATGCTGTGTTCTGATTGCTATAAACTCTTCAATCCAGCCACACAGCTGGTCTGATATTCCGTAGGCTCTTACTTTGTTTATCAGGCGATAGTGCGGAACTGTATCGAACGCCTTCCGAAAGTCAAGAAAAATAGCTTCTACCTGGGTGCCTGTATCTAATATTTTCTGGGTCTCATGAACAAATAAAGCGAGTTGGGTCCCACACGATCGCTGTTTCCGGAATCCATGTTGATTCCTACATAGTAGATTCTGGGTTTCCAAAAACGACATGATACTCGAGCAAAAAACATGTTCTAAAATTCTACAACAGATCGACGTCAGAGATATAGGTCTATAGTTTTGCGCATCTGGTAGTGGAAGGTGTGGAAGTCGTCGTGTTCTAAAAATAAATTAGTGGATCACAACGAGAGATTCTACCAGTCTATGATGCTGCCTCAGCTAGAATATACGCTTAATATCAAGCCCTCTCCCACATCATTCATACTAGGACTTCCAATAAGAAAAGCGTAAACAAAACACCTGCAAATATTAAGAGGCACGTACCTCAACATCACAATGTAGCAGTATGACGGTGCCGGTTTGAAGAGACGAAGATGACAGAATGACACTGCACGGGAAATAAAGTGATGACAGCGGCAATAGTAGTGCGGGATTTCCAATAGTTGCCGACGAGACATCATTGTATTCCATAACAGAGTAGTTGAAAAGACATCAAGTTATTACCTGAACGGTGTTGCACAGGTATTAAACCCACGACCATGATCAGCCACGTGCGTCGTCACTTTGTAAAACCTATAAGCTGGTTACTAATAACATTGCCCGCTCCTGGACTTCTGATTTGCCATATATAATATATAAAAGATAACTTTCAGTCTACATTTGGAGGTCATCCACATTAAACACTGTTATGGTATAGTACAACCCTAGGTGTCGCTTATATGGAAGATGGCCCCTCGAACATACAACGCTCTGCCCTGTAACAACTTTGTAGAACTACTGAAGCAAGCTGGTTCCGTTAATGCAGATTTATAGTGCAGTTTCGCGAGGCAGAATACGTGCGCTGTGTGTAAATTAACGGCATCATCTCAGATTCCGGAAAAAAAGAAATGTTGGCCTATAATAACGTAACGGTGTAATTTAATGGTAAATTCCGCGATTTGTGTGACAGGGTACCAAATGGCGACGGACAGACCGTACCAACGACGGTACCGTGGAGAATAACGCTTCCGATTATTTTGGAGTCCGAGAATCTTATTATAAAAGCAGGCGGGCAGAATATAATAGTTAATGGTCTACCGTTAATGCAGTAGACAAACTGTAGAGGGGCTTCCGACCCAACGCTATCAGCACTGCAGACACAGCCTACAGGAGCAGGAGACACAGACTGGGTGCTCGAATACAGTGAGCGGAACCTGCTATAAGTGCGTCATGGTAAATTGTCATGTGTTACCCAGTTCTCATGTGCTGAAACGGTTTGACTGCAGTAGGAAGGTAGAGCCGCAGCCGTGTTAATGATCAACAACAAGCCAATACTGCTGACATAGTGATCTCAAACCATGTCAGTCTACGTATAATACGTCATAAAGTTCGGGTATACAGCCCTTCAGCAAGCCTACCGGCTTGTATAACAATAACACCATATGCTAGTGGCGATGTAAATACTGCTTGCTTATACGGATTTCCAAATCAGGTCCCTACATTATAGTCTGAGCATTGCTGTATATGATTCAGACACTCCGTATAGCAGTTTTCACTGGATGTATATAAAAGCGTATTTTAGTTCGTGTGCAGGGTTATGAATTGCATATGTGAACTTGCTTACAAAAACAAGTACATTTATTGTGCATTACAACAGTTACATATCAGTTTCGTGAACTGTGAAGTTTAACGTCTCGCAAAAAAGTAACATGCACCATTCGAGGAAATGAAGAGTGCACAGTCAACTTTAACACAGGTAAAAGCGTCTCCACGTAATGGAACATTGCGTTTCCCTGGTCCTGAAAACAAATTTTGCACAGACGGATACCCTCGTTGCTTTATTCAGAATATTTGCCTCAGGTTTAATATTTCACACATCGTTTGCAGTAATTATCGCCTTTTTCGGTCGACAGATGGTATCCACAGAGTGAGTGTCCTTTACACGAATCAGAAACATACATTTGGAGAACCACAGAGCGTGTGCTGTCCTTGGATCATCGTTTTCACGCCAGTACTTCAAACACCACCACAATGAAAACACACTGTTCCAAAGCCACGCCCATCCGCGTGCTGCTTAGCAGGGTGGGGTCAATCACTGAATGTTGTTAATCTAACCTCCTGCGTGCTGTATTACGCCCACACTTTTCTCGGCACAATTTCGGCAGAAATGTATTGAGGCATTTATGCTGGAAAGAAATTCGGACGTATTATCGGTTTGCACAGTTTGCCTCCCACTCCTATAAATACACTACTGGCCATTAAAATTGCTACACCAAGAAGAAATGCAGATGATAAATGGGTATTCATTGGACAAATATATTATACTAGAACTGACATGTGATTACATTTTCACGCAATTTGGGTGCATAGATCCTGAGGAATCAGTACTTAGAACTACCAACTCTGGCCGTAGTAACGGCCTTGATACGCCTGGGCATTGAGTCAGAGCTTGGATGGCGTGTAAAGGTACAGCTGCCCATGCAGCTTCAATACGATACCACAGTTCATCAAGAGTAGTGACTGGCGTATTGTGACGAGCCAGCTGCTCGGCCACCATTGACCAGATTGGTGAGAGATCTGGAGATTGTGCTGGCCAGGGCAGCTGTCGAACATTTTCTTTAACCAGAAAGGCCCGTACAGGACCTGCAACATGCGGTCGTGCATTATCCTGCTGAAATGTAGGGTTTTGCAGGGATAGAATGAAGGGTAGTGCCACGAGTCGTAACACATCTGAAATGTAACGTCCACTGCCACTGCCAATGCCGCCAATGCGAACAAGAGGTGACCGAGACGTGTAAGCAATGGCACCCTATACCATCACACCGCGTGATTCGCCAGTATAGCGATGACGAATACACGCTTCCAATGTGCGTTCACCGCGATGTCGCCAAACACGGATGCGACCATCATGATGCTGTAAAGAGAACCTGCATTCCTCCGAAAAAATGACGTTTTGCCATTCGTGCACCCAGATTCGTCGTTGAGTACACCATCGCATGCGCTCCTTTCTGTGATGCAGCATCAAGGGTAACCGCAGCCATGGTCTCCGAGCTGATAGTCCATGCTGCTGCAAACGTCGTGCAGATGGTTGTTGTCTGGCAAACGTCCCCATCTGTTGACTCAGGGATCGAGACGTGGCTGCACGATCCGTTACAGCCATGAGGATAAGATTCCTGTCTTCTCGACTGCTAGTGATACGAGGCCGTTGGGATCCAGCACGGCGTTCCATATTACCCTCCTGAACCCACCAATTCCATATTCTGCTAACAGTCATTGGATCTCGACAAAACGAGAGGAGCAATGTCGCGATACGATAAACCGCAATCGCGATGGGCTACAATCCGACCTTTATCAAAACCGGAAACGTGATGGTACGCATTTCTCCTCCTTATCATCACAACGACGTTTCTCCAGGCAACGCCGGTCAACTGCTGTTTGTGTATGAGAAAGCGATTGGAAACTTTCCTCATGTCAGCACGTTGTAGGTATTGCCACCGGCGCCAATCTTGTGTGAATGCTCTGAAAAGCTAATCATTTGCATATCACAGCATCTTCTTCCTGTCGGATAAATTTCGCTTCTGTAGCACGTCATCATTGTGGTGTAGCAATTTTAATGGCCAGTAGTGTAAATCCGGGATGGCTGAATGACCATTATAGATCTGTAGCTGCCGTGAGGTGGAGTCACAAATCACACTTCTGCATCACGTGCAGCTGCAGTCGAATTGGAGAACTGACTCAGCACAGCCGTATCATGCACGATACGACCTTCTGACGCAACCTGAGACACAGGTGAGGTCCACAAAACTCTTCTCGGTATCTTGAAAGGTCGAGAACCTGAGAACCGACGACTTGGCACCGTGGCTGTTGTGACCAGCCTGCTGCAACTAGAGATCAGGCGGGTCTTCCAGTTGCAGCAACAGAGTCATGAATGCTAGCATGCGAGTATACACTCCCGACCATGGACCCTGTGTACACATCAATTTACGTTTTGGACTATTGGGATTTTAGATACACAGAGAGGCTTTCAAAGGACCATGGATGCAACGAGCAATCGACCAGTAGTACTTTAATCGTCGTACTGACGTAGTATCCAAAATTATTTCTCCAATGACGTGACGTGCGTGATACGAGTGCGTCCACGTAGTATATTTAGTAAATTTCATGCGTTTCTATGTTTAATAGGGTTAATCTCGCGTTTTTGTAAATGTGATTTCATCCAGTCATCAGCGCAGTACTTGCTCACTGAACAGCCAGTTGCGTAGCTCTTGAAAGCAGCAGCGACCATTGGTGACCCATCACGAGTCTGGAAAGTCGCATTAGACACCTCAGGTGTCACTTGTTTACCCCATGTGTTCTGTTTCCAAGGCACCTCCTAATGCACCCGACGCGGTGGATCCGCCCTCACAGCATCGTCAGTGGCAGGTAGTAACGCTGTCGCAGAGCACGAGGTGGACGGCCGATGTGGAGACTGGCCGCCTGGCCTCGCCCATTCACCCTGTGAGTGAACAGATGGCCGCTCCTTCAGCAGTGCCCAAGCAGGCTCACGGGGGGAGCTGTTTACTGGTTACTGGGAGCTCCAGTGATAGGCACGTTATGGACCCCATTAGGCCGGTAGCGTTCAGGGCTGGAAAGAAAGCCCGTGTGCACTCTGTATGACTGCTGCAGGGTCCTCATAAGAGATGTGGAGGCGGCCTCACCTGTGGCTACAGAGCATGCGTGTTCCAGTCGTCTGGAAGTTGTGGCTCACGTCGGCACCAACGACGCCAGTCGCATGGATCCTGAAGCGATCCTCAGTTCGTACAGCCATCTGGAAGGGGAGATGAAAACTGCTGGACTCGTGTGAGGGGTGCAAGCAGAGTTCGCAGTTTGCAACATCGTACCGAGAGCTGGTCGCTGTTCTTTGGTTTGGAGCCGAGTGAGGGAACTCAACCAAATTCTTCGTCTGTGACGACCTTGGGTGCAGATTTCTGGACGTGCTTTATCGTGTAGGGATTTGTAGGACACTCCTTGACAGGTCAGGGGTGCGCTACACAAAGGAAGCAGCTACTCGGACAGCAGAGTACTCGTGGAGAGCACATGAGGGTTTTTTTTTTTTTTTTAGCAAGGCAGTAGTCTGAGGTTCTCTGATGAACACTCGTCAGTCGATCTACAGACGGGCAAGTCAAACTGACTTCAGAGTAGAGCCATTTCGACTGTCACAATTTTATGTGTAAACTGTCGAAGTATTCGTAATAAAGTTCCCAAATTTACTGTCCTCCAAGAAAGATGTCGTGCTCATACTATTCTAACACGAAGCCTGGATACTTATAATGTGCTTTTAACATCCTGTTCACTACATTTCCTTTCCTGCAATTTACACTCCTGGAAATTGAAATAAGAACACCGTGAATTCATTGTCCCAGGAAGGGGAAACTTTATTGACACATTCCTGGGGTCAGATACATCACATGATCACACTGACAGAACCACAGGCACATAGACACAGGCAACAGAGCATGCACAGTGTCGGCACTAGTACAGTGTATATCCACCTTTCGCAGCAATGCAGGCTGCTGTTCTCCCATGGAGACGATCGTAGAGATGCTGGATGTAGTCCTGTGGAACGGCTTGCCATGCCATTTCCACCTGGCGCCTCAGTTGGACCAGCGTCCGTGCTGGACGTGCAGACCGCGTGAGACGACGCTTCATCCAGTCCCAAACATTCTCAATGGGGGACAGATCCGGAGATCTTGCTGGCCAGGGTAGTTGACTTACACCTTCTAGAGCACGTTGAGTGGCACGGGATACATGCGGACGTGCATTGTCCTGTTGGAACAGCAAGTTCCCTCGTCGGTCTAGGAATGGTAGAACGATGGGTTCGATGACGGTTTGGATGTACCGTGCACTATTCAGTGTCCCCTCGACGATCACCAGTGGTGTACGGCCAGTGTAGGAGATCGCTCCCCACACCATGATGCCGGGTGTTGGCCCTGTGTGCCTCGGTCGTATGCAGTCCTGATTGTGGCGCTCACCTGCACGGCGCCAAACACGCATACGACCATCATTGGCACCAAGGCTGAAGCGACTCTCATCGCTGAAGACGACACGTCTCCATTCGTCCCTCCATTCACGCCTGTCGCGACACCACTGGAGGCGGGCTGCACGATGTTGGGGCGTGAGCGGAAGACGGCCTAACGGTGTGCGGGACCGTAGCCCAGCTTCATGGAGACGGTTGCGAATGGTCCTCGCCGATACCCCAGGAGCAACAGTGTCCCTAATTTGCTGGGAAGTGGCGGTGTGGTCCCCTACGGCACTGCGTAGGATCCTACGGTCTTGGCGTGCATCCGTGCGTCGCTGCGGTCCGGTCCCAGGTCGACGGGCACGTGCACCTTCCGCCGACCACTGGCGACAACATCGATGTACTGTGGAGACCTCACGCCCCACGTGTTGAGCAATTCGGCGGTACGTCCACCCGGCCTCCCGCATGCCCACTATACGCCCTCGCTCAAAGTCCGTCAACTGCACATACGGTTCACGTCCACGCTGTCGCGGCATGCTACCAGTGTTAAAGACTGCGATGGAGCTCCGTATGCCACGGCAAACTGGCTGACACTGACGGCGGCGGTGCACAAATGCTGCGCAGCTAGCGCCATTCGACGGCCAACACCGCACCGCGGTTCCTGGTGTGTCCGCTGTGCCGTGCGTGTGATCATTGCTTGTACAGCCCTCTCGCAGTGTCCGGAGCAAGTATGGTGGGTCTGACACACCGGTGTCAATGTGTTCTTTTTTCCATTTCCAGGAGTGTACATATACTTGTTTGAACTGTATATTTACCGGGTTGGAAAATTCTCTATGATTGAATAGTATATTTACGTAACCGCAAAATTAAGAAACACCAGTCTTGCTCGGAGACTTTGAAATGTAACAACGTAATGCTTTTGAAACTTACCCCACACCGTATCTTGCTGTTCCTGGCAACCAGGTCCTTCCGCAGTCCTTCTAGCAGAGCCTTGACAGCATGCTTGCTGGCGTAGTACATCGAGTACAGTGGATCGAATGGCATGATGTGACCAGCTATACTGGAAGCAAGAAAAAGAAACAAACTTGTACTGCCTGTACTATATGGATGGAAATTGTATACTGTGTAAGTCGGCAAGGTTTAACCACCAAACATGAATAATTTTCACAATTCGTATTTCATTTACTTCGGGGAGCGAAAGCTAGCGAATTCTTAACCGTTTCTTGGTTGATACTGGTAGCCTCAATTTCTGTGGAGATGCAAGCTGAGACTCTAATTTTCTGACAGAAAGGCGAAAGTGCGACTTCACGGTCACAGTGATCGACATGGAACAAGGGCTGTGGGAAGCCAGTTTCCTGGATCTAAAAGCAGACTGCTGGTAGTTTACAGCCCAAGACAGTCGCCTCGTCGCGAGGCCGGTGGGAAAGGTCTTCTCGTGATTGACCTGTGGTCGCCAAGGAGGCTTAGGCGAGATGATGCTGAAAGTATGAGATTGTAGAGACAGAATCTTACAGGTGCCATGAGCAGTCTTTTTTAGCATAAGGAATGTACGTGGGATGCCTGCCGCAAATGAATGCTAACGTCCGAAAGAAGTTCTTATGCGAAGTGCCAAGCCGCATTTCTGCCAAAAGACACGTTAACGTATTCGGTTAGTTCAATTGCAGATGGTGGAGGTGTCATAATATTTTCTAGAAGTTTCTATTGACCTGTACATGAGCTGAAAGAGGTTGAGTGATAGCTTCATGACGTGTAGAGTGGAAGATACTCCATTTGTAAAGGGGGCTGTGATTGGCTGTAAGGAGAATTCACACTAACGACGCGAGATTTACTCTAAACTGGACGCTTCTGGCGGAGGGCGTCTCTTGGTGGTGTCGGTGGGACATATTTGGCTAGACAGCGATTTTGAGAGCTCTCTGGTGAGCGTCAGTGAGTGATAAACTTAGGTGGATAGAGTTTTGAGACATGGCTGGCGAGGTGTCAGCGAACTGTCTCAGCATTAGATTCGAATGTGCTGATGTTGCCACTAGGAACTGCATCATTCGTCTCTCTATGGACAGAGATACGAACCTGTGCTTGTGCGTGGAGACGGAGGCATTACAAAGTGCTTCTTTACGAGCTCACACTTTAAAGAAGTCTCTGATCCTGTTTTATAAGTAAGTAGAATTCTT
Organism: Schistocerca nitens; assembly: GCF_023898315.1. NCBI lineage: Eukaryota > Metazoa > Arthropoda > Insecta > Orthoptera > Acrididae > Schistocerca > Schistocerca nitens. The sequence goes on along the minus strand of NC_064615.1, from coordinate 1,110,021,684 downwards.
AATTCGTCATTACATAAGTGGCCTCGACCTCAGGAGGTTGCAGACGCCATTTGACGTCCTCTGTGTAGTCAGAATCTTCAGCTACGCAACGCACTTTGTCTCTGCGACCACTGGCAGCAGTTCCCAGATAATCGCTGCAGAATTGTTCTTCACAGAATTGAATTCGGCAATATACGCACCACGAATCGGCACATAGGAACTCTTTTAACAGTACGTGTGTTAAGTTCCATTTCTTTGATCGCAGAGCCGTTCATTGTCAGTGCCAGTAAGGGTAGAGGCTTTCGTAACTTCCATGTTAATCAGTATCAGCCGCCTAAGTGTTTCTGTCGTATAAGCGAGGACGCGATTCCGAGTCACGTCATGAACGTTTTGACAATCTCAAATTTAGGTTAGTGAGTTGGAGTTAACGTTCTGTCTCAATGAATGTTCACTTTGCATTGTATCTTTGATAGTTGTTTTTATAATAAAAGTATTATCAGTGCCCGGTTGTTCTACTCTTCCTAGAATTAGACTCCAGTCACCGATCTTGGTCAATTTAGAGTGGAGTATCGTCACAGCTTGGGGACTACCGCAGCTGGGGACTGTCATTGGCATGACTAACTTAATTCACTTATTCGGCGATGCCACAACGTTGCCATCACGTCATTTACTGCTATCACACATAATCACCCGCATTTAGAAGGGGTAGTATTGGCACTGAAGTGACAGGACCCTTATGAACACAAGTCTGTATTTATCATTATTTTCTATCCTTAAAATACATAAACTTCAGTGTGATACTTAAGAAGTTCCAGGTTCCTCCCTACCAACCATTGGAACGAAACAGAGGGTTAAGTGTGAGGAGAATGTTTGATAGATTCGACCTGTGCAGGAACTGATACACCAGATGTGCTGTACATTTAGTTCCTCCGTGGAGTTTTTCGTTGATGAATATTACTAATGTTAGTTTCAACTCTGCAGCATGTTGTTGGTCGTAACAGTGAGCAAGTCACAGTATTTATCACTACTGGGCAGTGGTTTTGGCACATGATGCGTTAGTACACAGATATAGCAAAATGCTTGGAGCTCTACAAAGAGTAGGTTATGAAGATCTGTAGGTTACAATAATTGAGCGCCTTCGTTTCTATAGTTCGAGTGAACACAAAAAAGTATACTATGAGTTTGTTTTTCTTTTTCGCTAAATGGTCCTACACAGGACAGAGACGGTGCCTCGCATTAAAGTCTACTCTATGTTGCGGACTTGAAACCATCTGTCATGCACTTCCTCAGGTCTAAGCGAAGAAGTTTTAATGCTCCGTCGATATCGGGGTTACTAGGACAAACAATAGTTCAATTTAACAACGATCTTGTTAGGAAATTAACGGTGGTGACCCTGAAGGAATTATTCTGGCTTGGGCCTTAAAATAAACAAAGAAACCACAGGAAATTTTCATGGGGATCGCTGGACGGGGGTTTAAAATCCTCACCTCCGCCTTTTTTATCCACCGCACCGTCTCACGTAATGCGAATTTTCCTGTTTCCTTAGATGCACGAGAATTCTACATCGCAGCAGAATGCTACATTACTTTCACAGAATCCGTCTTTTAAAGGGAAGTGAAAACAGACCCGTTGTAACGATCCCTTCAATCGGGAAAACGTGATATAATGCAAATATTTTCTTCTGACAATCAAACGTCTTATCTACACCGGTGCCCAAAATTCAAGCAACAAACGCAAATAGCGCAAGATTGCGTTAATTTTTCAACAAAACAATATAAACAGGTGGCAGTAAAGTAGAAACAACGTAAAAAATACAGAAGGCAAACAACTGCACCATTTATAACGGTAGACAAAGATGTTCTTCGTTTTTTCCAACTTAATGCATTTTCACACACATTCCGACAACTGGTTAATGTACTTAGCATGGGGTGTTACCACCTCTGGCAGCAATATATGTCTGACTAAGAGTGGTGATGCTGTGAGTGATGTCATCAGTCTCACGTTGAGGCAATAACGCCAATTTTTTCTGCAGAGCTGTTCGGAAGTTTTCAAGGGTGGTTGGGGGATGCTTCCTAACACATCGCAGACGTGTTCCATAGGATTCAAATCGGGGGAGCGAGCAGTATCATCCGCTTCCAAAAGAATATCAATCACCCGTGCTCTAAAAGTCGAGCAAAAAAAATGGCTCTGAGCACTATGGGACTTAACATCTATGGTCATCAGTCCCCTAGAACTTAGAACTACTTAAACCTAACTAACCTAAGGACATCACACAACACCCAGCCATCACGAGGCAGAGAAAATCCCTGACCCCGCCGGGAATCGAACCCGGGAACCCGGGCGTGGGAAGCGAGAACGCTACCGCACGACCACGAGATGCGGGCAAAAGTCGAGCAGTATCATCCATCAGTACGAAGTATGGGCCCACAACTCCTCGCAAGAACCACACATGAGGCCCCAGGCTCTCAGCGCGATACCTGGCATCAGTTAAGCATTGCCTGTTCACTCGTACAATTTTATGAAGAGGTGTTAGGGTAGTCAGCGTAATCCCTGCCCACATCATTAGGAATCCTCCTCGATACCGCTGTCTTTCCTCAATGTTTGGATTCCGAAAATGCGTTCTACGCTCCCTCCAGATGCGTCTGCGTCGATAATCACTCTCCACACCAAAACGGGACTCATCTGTGAAAATAACATTGGCCCACTGTGGCATGTTGATGGTCCTTCTGAGAAGACGCGTCAGAGGTACACATACAGCAGATCTCAGACAGTAAACGCCTCTATGCTGTAGCCTTCCACACAGCGTTTGCCTCGCGGGTGCTGCGATCTCAGACGCCAGCTGCCATGTGCTACTAAGGCGGTCCGTCGTGCTCTTACAGCCAAATAATGGTTCTCTCTTTCAGATATTACACGTGGTAAGCCCCGCCCTGGTCATCGGGATGCAGTTTCGATCTCTGTAAACAACAGAACGATTCACATTAAGCCATCGAGGTACATTAGTTTGCGACTGTCCTGCTTCCATTCTTTTTACGGCTCTCTACAGCAAAGAATCTGATAGCCGACTTCTCTGTGCCACACTGCACCGTCTCTGACAGTGTACGCCACGACCGTGGATGTTGGACTACCAGACAAATACTACCTCGTTTGGTGGGTGCACTGACGTCATCGTTGGCGTGCTTGTCCGTTGACCGGAATGCTATCTTTCATGCAGATCATGATTGTACGGACATCTGCCGACATTTTATATGATTATATCGTGAATTAGACACAGGACGGGAAAATAGTGGTTTGTTGCTTTAATTTTGAACACCAATGTAGACTGTGGAGATAAGAGTCAGCTTTCATGTTCGTTAATAAACACACAAAAAGTAGAAGAACTTCTACCCATTTTCTAAACATGAGACGTTGATTGGAAATTGAGCAACGAAAACTCCCAACAACAACGAAACATAATGGTAATGAATATTTTGTAAATTGGGCAGTTGTTAAATTTGCATCAAGTGCAGATATTCAGACGAGGTAGTCTGTCATAGACAGTTTACCGACCGTCACTCTCGCACACACACACACACACACACACACACACACTACCACCAACAGTAACAGCAGCGGATTAACAGTAATGATTAACAATGGTGTCAATAGTTAAGTGAAAACCAAGACTATAAACTCTAAAAAAAAAAACACCAACTCCAAATCTTCAAGTGTTACCTTAACCCAGATAAAAATTACACTGTTTGTAAAAAGTGAGGTAGTGTTTGTTATTTCGGTAGCTACAAATACGTACCAGTACTTCGAGAACCAGGTATTCGGGAAACAGAAATCATTTTATTATTCTTCAACGACAGTACACAGTGATATCATCACGTGTAATTGTACTGTCCGAATTGTAAAGAAAGTAGCTAGCGTTGTAATAAAGAAACCTAAATGCGGTGTAATGTTAAGCCTAACAGGAAAAGTATCACGCACGTGTATGACCCTACACGAATATTTGGAAGAGTATATTTACAAGAAGACATTGCTTGTGGTTTATCAAACCAAGATTCAATTTTTATATCGCGAAAAATCATTTCTAGTTTTATAGATGGGTAGATAATCTACATATCCTGAAATAAAGTATATTGTTCATTTTTCTGCTCTGAGAATTTGGTGAACGTGTAAAACCGAAATAGTTACGATAGCTCTAAAAAAAATTAAAAAAATGGAAAAGTACTAGAACACAAATATCTGTAACCTAAGAGCTAGCGTCAACTCAGGCGTAATGCAACAATATAATTTAAGCTGTGTGGTAATAGAAAATATGTTTACTAAGTGTAGTAAAAAAAAAGGAAAAATGTTTGATCGGTAAACAACTCACCTTACTTCTTGACATTGTCTCCTATGAGGGACACACACTTGGTCCAGCGATCTTCCAGCTTTGTCATCCCATCAACAGAAAGAGGTTCTGTCAGACTCTGCGAAATACTCGTTGACTGCAGCTGTCAGTTTTTCATTTGTTGAAAATTCCTTACCAGCAAGCCAAAATTTAAAGTTAGGGAACAGGAAAAAGTAACTTGGAGCTGAGCTTGGTGTACAAGGCGAATGAGGAAGCAGTTCAAAGCCCATTTCACACCATTATCGCTGATATGTGGGATGGAACATTATACTCCTGAAAGAGTACTTTTTCGTGTGCTAATCTAGGTTTTCTTCAGCCAACACAAGTTTCAAACGATCGAGGAATGGAGCATAATAGGTTTCAGGTTCGGGTCTACGTTTTCCCAAGTAATCTATGAGGATTATTCCTTGAGAATCGCAATAGACAGTACGGCACTGGAGAATTCTGAACCGATCTCACTTTACATTGCAACATGTATTTGCTACATGATGAAGAGGAGTACTGTAATCCAAGAACTGTCAAGAAACTTATTAGTTCCTCCCTAAGGTATCTCATGAAATGTTCTTCATGTCAGAGCTATCGCAGGTGTCAGTGCAGAATTCAAGCTTAGGGCGGTTTTGAGGTACCAGAGACAATGATTCTCACGCGGTACCTGATGTCGACGTTTATTGGAAGCTAAATGCTGATTGGCTCTATGTTTAAGAATACCTCTATACAGTCTCACAAGACGACAATACATCGCTATAGACGCTTTGAGGTCTACCTGCATATGTGGATGACGAAGCCGTCGTCGACTCCCCTGTCCAGCATGCTCTGGACGGCCTCCCTCGTGCAGACGGACAGCCCCAGGACGTTGACGTCCAGTGTGTGCCGCCACTCGGCTGTCTGTCCAGCTGGGAACACAGCATGCCGCCATCATCAGTCAGCAATAAAGCGAAGGACGAGGAAACCGTGCAAACTGACACAGCATACTTATGCTCCTAAAGTTACTGACCCTGTATACAATGAAGCTACTCACAACAGTCACTATTTTAGATGTAGTGACACAGCATCGTCGTTTAAGCTTATTCTGCAATCCTCGTCGCAAGAAGTCGAGTGCACACTGTTGTATCTACTTCTTCACAGCCACCATACGTCACCAGTATAATCAATTTGAGACGCTGAAGACTGTGTTCCACGGGGTACAAACTGGAAAAGTCGGAGGATGTCATATCTGGACTGTGCGATGGGTAAGGGATCTTGATCCACTCTAGGAAGCTGCCAGATTAGCTGCCAAAGATTCGTGCGGTTGGGCATTACCATTGTGAATTTGGATCGCGTCCGTGTTCTTGTGAAATCTCTTCGTGGTAATGACGCCTTTATGCTTCTGAAAGGTGAATGTGTCTCTCGCTATTTATGAACAGCGACATTACAGAAAATGAAGAACTGCGTCCTTATCGTTCCAAAAATAGTAATAATGATTTTTTTGCCGCTGGGTGTCTCTTACATTTGTTTAGTATTCCGAAGGAGATACGTCGCTTGTACCTGGATCTTTCTCATTCTGGATTATATACAGGGTGGTTGGAAACAGTCTGAAAAGCTTTAGAGGGTGTTGCAGAGTAGGCTGAGTTGAGAAATAATTGTTAAGAAAATAACTCGGTTCGTTGCGCCGTTTCGGAAATAATAAGCGCTGAAGGTCCCTGAGCGCGCAAATTCAAGCAGCCTTCCAGATAAAGTTAGTATCAGTTGTTATAGCATGGATGCCAACGTACGATACTGCTCAGCCTTTGGCGCTGGTTCGATCCTTACTAGCGTCCCGTGTCTAATTATTTTGTCGCTCTCTTGCTCGGTATTCGGGAAACAAACGAACATGGTTGGCGGCACTGTCTCTGGCGAGCCTCTTGAATTTGCGCGCTCAAGCCCCAACGGCCTTATTGGCTAACTCCCACTGTCTTTTATTCGGACACGGCGCAACTTACCCTGAAACAGGATGACGTGCTATTCAGACTGTTTCTGACAACTCTTTATATTCACGTTTCGTCAGTAGATGGGATACAACCATGTTTTTATTGGCTTCCAATACTTGGCTGTCATCCTTTATCGTGAAGAATTTCAATAGTTGCTGTTACAGCCATGTTTAAAATCTTGACTTGCAAACATCTCTTTATCAGTCTCAATCGAATAGGGCCACGCTTTCTGACAGTACAAATTTTCTTCCACTCTGCGTAATGCTTTTGTAACGCAGACCATGTTTTTAGAAAGCTCTCAGGTTTTTAAACCATTGTCTGAGTAAATAGACTCGTCGTCTCACTTAGGATTTGTGTCAATGATTTTAGTTTAAAGTGTCTCACTTTTTACACTATGAAACAGTAATTAACTAAGTAATTCCTTTACTATCAAAAAATTTAATTTCATTATATTTCATGAATATGACTCTTTATTTTTCAATTTCAATATTGCGTAAATGTTTTGAAGGAATCATCATAAATCATTTGTAACTGATATTTTATCGGAAAGGTGCCTAAAAACGAACATGCAATAAATTTATGAATTTAAACTACAAAGAACCCAGGTAAAACGAAACTAGTCACCTCTAGTTAGAAGTTCGTAAAATAATTCAATCGCACTGTACGGATGGAACCTGCTGCCCAATTGAAAAACGACTCAACTTAAACATAATAGCCGGCCGGAGTGGCCGGGCGGTTCTAGGCCCTACAGTCTAGAATCGCGAGACCGCTACAGTCGCAGGTTCGAATCCTGCCTCGGGCATGGATGTGTGTGATGTCCTTAGGTTAGTTAGGTTTAAGTAGTTCTAAGATCTAGGGGACTGATGACCTCAGAAGTTGAATCCCATAGTGCTCAGAGCCATTTGAATTTTAAACATAATTTATTGAAACAAGTTCTGTAGATTAAAAATATCTGTTAAACCAAAGGTATGCATAATTGTTGCGTTACAAAATGGTAAATAGAAACAACATTGATGAAGGAAGTTAATGCAAGTCGTATCACAGAGGTCGTTTGCTAGTACAAAACCTGAACGTCCAGGTGTTTTACCTGCCTTGGTCCACTGTCTAGTCGATGAATGTTCGTTCGTCTCGTTATTTACAAACTACGTTTGAGAATCAAAGTGGTTGTGCCAAACTTACAGTAATGAATGCGGCAGGGAATGATTCCATCGTATAACACTGATTAAAAATAGTTAAAGGTAAGAGGGCAGATGGACAAGCATTAGCTCGCCCTCTCGGATCAATCCAACAAGTAAAACGGTATTAACTTGGTATATAGTGTCTCTCTCTCTCTCTCTCTATTTTAGTCGATTCCCACTCTCCATGACCACCTGAACTACAGCACGCCAATTACTTCTGTCCTGCATTTTCTCCTGTAGACTTCCCAGGTTCTAATGCATTACTGATGTGACGCCATCGATTCATCTCATCCTTAGCATCCCTCTTCCTTTGCCTCCGATCATGCCCAGGATTACCGTCTTTTCCATAGAATGATGTCTTCTCGTAATGTGCCTAAAGAAGGTCTGCTTTTTTTTGTTTCAGTACTGTACCGTCTAAGCAACAGTGTGGTTTTATTTGCTGTATTAGTACTCTTTGCAGTCCATGGAACTCTTACGTATTTTCTTCCAATACCACAATTCAGAGGTACCTATTCCACGCCGTTCAGCCTTTCTTGCGATCCAGGTCATATCAGTATATCACAATTTACTATACGGATTTGTGTTTTAAATTTGCGTCTCTACTCCTTAAAACACTGTTAAAGTTGTACCTCCCCTCTCCTCAAAGCAATAACGGTCTCTTGATTTCGTGGCTGCATTCGCCATCATAGAAAATACTTCCATTTTTTCTCCTCCCGTATGCCATGAAGTGATACGTGCAGTTGCATAATTTGAGTTTCCTTGACGTTCTCCCTCAGACCAGCCTTTGCATTCCAGTTTATTCTTCATCTAGCCCAGCATTCCTCATAATGTCCACTGTTGAGCCAACTGACCGATACCTGGGACCGAGACTCATACTGACCCACTCCCTAAGAATGTGCGTCTTAACATTTTAACATTAAAGGCCGGCAGTAGGAATAAGCAGCATCCACCGCGTACGTAAGCAATTGACCACAATAACTAAATTTTATATATAGTTGGAAGGAGAAACAGCCTTGGTCGTATTTTTTTGTTTTATTATCAAATGGTTCAAATGGCTCTGAGCACTATGGGACACAACTGCTGAGGTTATTAGTCCCCTAGAACTTAGAACTAGTTAAACCTAACTAACCTAAGGACATCACAAACATCCATGCCCGAGGCAGGATTCGAACCTGCGACCGTAGCGGTCTTGCGGTTCCAGACTGCAGCGCCTTTAACCGCACGGCCACTTCGGCCGGCATTTTATTATCCGCAAAATCGATTTTCGATCACTTAGTGACCATCCTCAGTGCTGTAAGATACAATTAAAATTGTTAGCACTGGTATTAACAAGCTTAGAGCTAAGTGACCAAAATCGATTTTGCGGATAATAAAACAAAAAAATACGACCAAGCTTAGAGTTTGTTAATACCAGTGCTAACAATTTTACTTGTATCTTACAGCACTGAGAATGGTCACTAAGTGACCGAAAATCGATTTTGCGGATAATAAAACAAAAAAATTCGACCGAGGCTGTTTCTCCTTCCAATTATATCCATTATCTGGTTGTGGTGCACAAAAGCTCCATTGTCATATTCATTTATTTAGGAATTCCATTAAAAATAGCTGCGAGAAGTCGCTTAGTTTCAGAATTACGCTCAGACAACGCTCCGTATTTTGAGTATTTTCTAGTGTAGCGGTTCCTTTTATTATGCTAATGACTTACTTTCAAATAAAGTGTTCCCAAACGTATGGAAGAAATTAGAAGTTGATCTCAGGTGAGCTGCCTCTTTTAGGGGCCAAACATAAAAATCGGCTTACTTACGATTTAACCAGCACAAAATCAAGACTGGTACGCAACTAAATATGTGAAATATATGTATAAAGCAACCGAATATGTAAAAGAAATCTGTATGAGTGACTATACATTTACTTCGATACATGGAATTTCTCCTTTCCTCTGTTATGAGATAACTTGAACTGTCAAATCGGAGTAATACGAGTAATGTTAATGTATCTTGGCCGCACTTGTGGAAGTACCCAGGTCATACTATTATTTTTTTTTACAATGATATTGACCAACTAGGATTTTTTATTATTATTTTTTTTTTCAAATGCAAGTAGCTATCTACATTTATTTCTTCGGCATATTTGCACCTTTTATTGTCTGATTTCGAGCTGTGCACACATCAGTGGCATTGAGAGCTAGGGGTGAAGGGAGGGGGGGGGGGGGAGAACCACGAAACCGCTCAGGGCGGCGGCAGATTTTTGAAAGCGGCAAAATTTTAAGTTTTAATGTGGCTCTAGGAGGACGAAGGAAACAAGACAATGAAAGTTTTACATAAGTGAATAAATATGACATACAAATCACTCATAAAATCTAGTGTCTTAGTGGAAATTATCTACGGAAACAGATAACAAATGAAGTGCCGGTTTTCCTAGCGTGCGCCTTTTAAAACAGAAAATATTGCTAGTGGCGGTGTTGCGTTCCCTATTAATTCTTCACTGCCTCTATACAACATTTGACATGCACCTACGTCAGCTTGAAAGCCCCTACAGAAGGGAAAGACTTTATAATAAAGAAATAAAGGTGTCAGCTCGTGATGACCTAACAGTTCCTAAACAACAACCTTAAACACCTGTAGCAACATCACTGAGGAAGACATTTTGTAATAAATAAATAACGAATTAGTAAAATATTCACTGCACGTCACATACCATAACCTTTTGACTACAGATTCAGTGATGTTTATAGGGGAATGATGCGTGTCATCCTTTCCCTATCCTTCCCTCTCCTTTCGATATGCCGTATATGCCATTTTCATCCCTCTCCTCTTGCCATGGTGCTCAAAGTTGCAGACAACGTAGAAAAAAAAATAATTTAATGTTTTCCCTCACTTTCTTTTTCGATGTTGAAGCCCCAAGCAATAGATAATATTAATATGATACGAAAGAAACGTATCAATATTTGTTTTGGAACTGAACTGCACTGCTCGAGCTGTTTACCTATTTTCATCGTATTTCACACTGCGCTCAGAAAACTTCATTTAAGATTTAAGTCCCATTTTTCACTACAGTAAATGAAAGTGCTTTCAAAACTGCTTGTTTTGAGTCATACATGGTGGTCGTGGCATGTCGGAGAGCACGCCTCCTCAATATCCGACTTCAGCCGTTTCTCCTTCGTGTACTACGGATACACTAAATAGGCATTGGTGATTTATACACGTTGTTTCAACAGATACAGCATTTGTACGTAAGCCACCGTGCTGCTATGACGTTCTACTTTGTACAGCAGAAGCGACAACGCAGTACTCAGCTCTTCTGACTGCCACGTGTTTCGCGCCGCAGTTGTCTACTTCTCCACGGTAGTGTGCAGCGGTGCAATTGTTTAGAGAAAATAGTTAATTTATTCAAAAATCGCAGATGATGTTCTCTGTTTCTGCTACAAACTCTTCCCGAACATTAAAATATTATTCACTTCAGGCGCCTACAGAAACTGGCGGTAGATTTCTGAGACGTTAATCGGCTACAGTGGATCCCTAATGAACTCAGAATCGTACCATGAGTGGGTGAAGATCTCCAGAAGATTAAAATTTGTCAAAAATGTAGATGCAGGAGCCCTGGAAATATTAAATGTGGAAACCCGGCATCGGTAAGGCGTAATCAAACACCTTATAGCAATTGTTCATTTTTTGAATAGATAGTCTTCCTTTGAGTGGAACGTCAGACAAAATGTTTACTGAAAACTATGAGAATTTCTTGAAACTGGCAGTGATAATAATAAAAAAAATTCTGGTCAAACATGCAAGGAAGGCAACTCGTGGTAAAGAAATGTCATAAAATTATCTCGGGAAACTCATACAAAGTGACATAATTCGCAATCACTGTTAAAAACTGAGAATAAAATATTTTTATTGAAAGCTACTAAATATTACAGTATGATTTTGGGCTATGCACCAGACATTTTTGGTGTATCTCAAAGGAAAATGATAGTGAGTTTACTTAATTGGATTCTACTGATGATATCTACGATACAAATATTCGTGAACATTTTCTTGCTTAGTGCCTGTAAGGGATACATCTGGTTTGGTGCTTCAACAAAGGTACTCGTAAAACAGAAAAAAAAGGAAATTACCTTTGGCAGACGTGAAGGGGCAGCGCAGTGATGACTGTAAAATATGAAAGGCAAGAACATAGGAATGCAAAATCGAACTTTGGATAAATCCTCATGTATTTCAGGTTCCCTGTAGAAGTTATTCCCTGATTCTAGCCGTGAATAATGCTGCAAAGGCATCGTGCTACGCAGTTTCCTTCGTTTGTTTGGTGAGCAAAATTTTTGGTTTCTCTTCTGCATCTACGCGACGCTGGGCAGATTTGTTGGTCATAGACGAGGGGCGTTCAATAGGTAATGCAGCGTTTCTTTTCTGAAAGCAGGTTTGTTCTATTCAGGATTCTATTAAACCTTATTATTTCCCACTATTTTAGTACAAATCCCTATTTTTCAACATTATCTCCATTGAGTGTGACGGCCTCACACCACCTTGCTGGGAGAGCCAGTATGCCGACATGGTACCATTGCACTGCACGACATCGGAGGCATTGGACCAAATAGACATCGGGAGGTGCGAGATCCTGGCTGTTGGGTGGGTGAGGAAGAAAGGTCCAACGAAGTTCTGTATGCTTCTCTCGGGTGCGCAGACGTGTCTGAGGCTTTCGATTGTCTTGGAGAAGGAGCAGTTTGTTTGCATTTTTGTGGCGACGAATACACTGAAGTCGTTTCTTCAGTTTCCTGAAGGTAACAGAATGCAGATCAGAGTTGATCGTTGCACCGTGATGGAGGGCAGCAAACAGAATAACCCCTTGAGAGTCCCAAATGGCCGTCGCCATGACTTTATCGTCTGAGGATGGGGCTTTGAACTTTTTTCTTCGGAGGTGATGTGGTGTGGCGTGACTCCATGGACTGCTGCTTTATTTCGAGGTAATGAACGCATTTATCATCGCCTGTGAGGCTGTTCTTACTAATAATTGCCTCGATCAACCTCTTAACGGGCAAGCAATTCCACGCAGATGGTTCTTCGTTGTTATTTTTTGGTCTTCCGTCAGTTGGCGAGGAACCCATCGGAAACACATCTTTCAGTACTCCAATTGGAGAACGACTGCGTATTTGATTGTGATCCGTCGATCACCTCAAACGAGAGTGGCCACTCGTTGCAACAGATGGAGCGTGACAGCTATGTGCGGCCGCCCAGGAAGCGGGAGATCGTGAGGTTTCGCGCGACTTTTTTTTGCAATGATGACAGACACCTCACCCTACGACTAATCTTACTTTTGTTCAGCGCCAGGTCTCCACAGACATTTTGCAACCTATTATCAACAAATGTGAGTCTCTGGTTTTCCGCCGAAGGTAACTGAAGAACAACTCTCGGCTTGCAACGCACCGCTATTTTGAATTCTACGTATGGTGCCGCCAAATGTTAAAACTTCATAAAACTACAGGGGTGAAGCGGAAATATTCCACCACGTCCCACAGCAAATTCCGCATTTTGTCAGCTGGAATTGGGTGAGATAACAAAGTGTTGCATTACTTGTTGAACGCCCCTTACATGTATCCTAAAGTTGAAGCCATTGACTAAAGCAAGGTGGGAAGGTAGATTTGATGGAGTTGTCCATCTTTAGTACGAAATATATGACACTAGCGATGCACTGGTTGAAGTAAGCGAAGACGAAAATACGAACATAATGGGTGCACGTGAGGATGGCAATTTGGCAGACTTTAGCCGTGCTTTCCCTTGTTGTACCCCAATATTTGTTCTGTCTCACGGCGAAATAGCTAGCCAAATGCAAACCTGTATTATTATGGGTCCTATTTCACTTGCTATCGTCAGTCCACTTTGTCTTGTTTCTTGAGAGCCACAGTTCTGTTAGGAATTTTTTGACTTAATTCTAAACGTTTCGTGCCTTTTGCAACTTCTGCCAAAGTCGGCGATCTACCACTGTTCAGCGTTGCAGCGAACATTCGGCCAGTGCGCGGCTAACAGGTGTAAGGGCATTTCATTATCTTTGTGGTGTGCTGTCAATATGTACCACATGTGAAGATAACCGTCTACGTACATATGCACTCCGTCTTCAAGCCACGAGTGGCCTACCGGGACCATCCGACCGCCGTGTCATCCTCAGTGGAGGATGCGGATAGGAAGGGCTTGGGTCAGCACACCGCTCTCCCGGTCGTTATGATGGTATTTTTGACCGAAGCCGCTACTAATCGGTCGAGTAGCTCCTCAATTGGCATCACGAGGCTGAGTGCAACCCGAAAAATGGCAACAGCGCATGGCAGCTAGGATGGTGACCCATCCATGTGCCGACCACGCCCGAAAGCGCTTAACTTCGGTGATCTCACGGGAACCGGTGTATCCACTGCGGCAGGGCCGTTGCCTACGTACATATGCACTGACACAAAACTTTTCTGTCCCGCTCATCATGTGAATTACAGCAAGCAATCTGTACGAAGCGCAACCTCGCACATTAGACGTAATGTGAGATTTCTACTCTCCTCTGCTCCCCCGCCTGTCACTGCCCCCGTGGCGCTCATGGTGATCCTCCCTAAGCTCTGCACACTTGCCTCTCCTCAGGGAACAAGAAAGAGGGAACAGATTTTAGTTATACACTCTGCAAGTGACATCACTTAATTCTGGTTGACGTAATTAACTTTGGAGTTATAGCTCAAAATATTTCAGACTGTAAACGTTTCACTTCTGTTTTACTGATTGGTTTCCCAGTCTTAAATACGTATTCACATCCAAAAGAGCTATAATGACGTGTGGAATGTGAAAATAAGACGTCAAGGATTAATGATGTCGTGAGTAACGGAAGATGGGGTGCCTTGTCTCTTGTTCCTTGATCATTGTTCGGAGCCTCGACCGCATCCACAGGGTTCACACAAAGTCCCTTTACCCCCTATGTAATGCAGAGATGCTAAATTGTTCTTTTATTCTTGTAGACACTCACATAAATCTAAATCATTGCTAATGAGTGCACTTGCACCTTCAAGGAACGGATCGTAATGACCACGTGTGTTAACGAACGACCACATTCAGCAAAATCAATAAGAAATATTATTCTAGATTTCAGTGCACTATTTCACAAGCCTTCCCTACCAAACCCCACACTTTTATGGTGTGATAAGAAGCCATTTCAGCTGAACGTATAAAACATAAGATGCGCTCTTGAAGGCCATAAACACTAATGCAAACGTATGTGGAGGTTGCAGTGTCTGTCGAACGTTCGCCAAAAGAAGTCCATTCGTAAGCGGTCAGAGGAATTGGGAGTTCCGTACTCTACATTACAAAATCATATGAGGAATGATTACAAGCTAAAGGCATTTAAACCTTCGTTTGCTAACGAATTGAATGGTAACGGTATCCAGAAAGACATTAGGCTTGTGTGGCTGAATGCTCTTCCTTCAAGGGGCAAAGTGTTTTTCTCGGACAAGTGTGCAATATATCGCGGTGCAAGAGCCAGAAACGTTTCTGGAATAAAGAACACCAATATTTTTAAGATGAACTTGAACACAACCCACCATATATCATGACATTGGATGCAATGTCTGCAACCCACTTGGTAGCTCCATATTTCTTCAACGGTCCTGTGAATCACACTGCTTATATCACCATGTAACGTGATTGGTTTATACCGCATCTGCACGATCGGAAACTTCTCGATTGTATGTGGTTTCAGCAGGATAGGTCACCAGTCCATTCTGTTATCGCCGTTAGAAAATGCTTCAGTGAGATATTTCATTATAAACGGACTGGATGTTGTTCTGTCCATACGCCTGTACCTTTGGAGTGGCCGCTCCGAAGTCTTGATCTGTCATCCAGTGTGCAATTCGTTTTAAGGGGTTCATTAAACCGAAGGTTTCTGTCGCACGTTGCGAGACAGAAATGTGTAAGAATTCTATTCGACGTACGTTTACTGCCATCATGCAAGAAATTTGGAGGAGAATTTCACATCTTACATGTAAGAGAATCATACTATGTTGTGAAAACGATGACGTACCCAGACACTCTGGAATAAATAATTAAGAACAGTCACACAACCTCAAAGTTGTCCTCTGTCATGCTGCCATATAAACACAGTGTCACTGTCTAAGTATATACGGACACTCCATAGGGGGTAATGGGACTTTGTGATCACTCATTGGTCTTCCGGGTAATCCATGCCCCAAAATTCGAATCTGTATGACGGCTCGGAAGTTCTTAATTGGCGAGAACATGAGACAAATTTTTTTCCACAAATTATTAATAAAAAAGATTTTTCTTCATTTTCGAAGATTTACAATCACACAGTAATCATTTGGAATTAAAATTTTTCCTCACGTATGCTTAAAAATAATATTTGACCGTGGAAAACATCAGAAAACCTATCACGATCTTCTAGAATCCACTGCACGCAGAGTCGCCGCTTTCCAAATGTGGACCAACAGACTTCTAAGCAATTGATCATTATGTTTTGGCTTATCAGTGTGTGTAAAATAGGTGATATTTATTTAATAAGATTTTTCCAATTGTTGGGAAGGCGTCGAGGAAAGTAACAACTATCTGAGATCAGAGATAATCATACCGAATGGCTGTTTATTCTGGCTATAGTAACGCTATATTAATCTGTGTCGCGTACCAGGATAACTGTCTAGGCCTGTACACCACATGTCTTGGAGACTCATTCAGACCCCAGCCAGATAGGTCCAATCTTGAGCCGCTACTGCCACTGTTAATCAACGGACGACAGCCTTCAGTAATATGAAATGTATTCGAAGTTGCGGTTATGCGCAAGTATCAGCTGTATAATGGATTGATTGTAACTGTCGCTGTACGGAAATTACCAGAGATCAGAACAAAACAGACTAGCAGATGGGCGTTATATGAGGCAAATTCCACAGATTGGAATACTGTAATAGGTGGGTATCACCCTCATACTGCAATACTACAGTTACTGTAATTGTCAGCCTGTGTCCCAGTTCGAGGTAGTTCCTGCTTATACGTATATAGGGCGAAATTAAGCCTCCCTCGTGTGTGTGTGTGTCCTAAGAAATTCCTCCTGTTTATTTTTCGTTCAAATTCCATGAGCTATGAACAACAGCTACGTGTCCTATCGCTAGTCACAACAACTGGTTTATCTCGCATTGTGTTTGCCGTTTCAACATGGCATTGCCTTATCTGCCCTCCTGTGAACGCCCAATACTATTAGTTTTCTTTGGCTACGTAGTCTATTGCTGGGCTCATGATATGGCTTACCGGCACACACTGCCTTTACTATTTCATCGTGGAACTGCCTCATCTGCCATCTTGGAACGTCGTAGACGGCTGGTTTGCTTTCGGCATTTTCCCAGAGTAGCTTATGATTCTTTTCTGTGTTGTACCTGCTGCCTCTTTTCTTCTTTCATTGACTGAGCGTATCAAACTTTGTGAACTGAACAATGCTTTATTGAAAATTGTATCAATATTATGTGACAGTTTTGCTTCTTATGCTACACGTAGTTTGTACAACAAAAATGAGCAGTGGTGGCTTCTATGAGGCCGCGCGCGCGATCGTAATGGCGCCATTTCTGCGTGTTCCATCGATTGTGGCCCTCGTCGTATCATCTTTGCTTGGTTGTGTGTTACCTCTGGGGCTGTGTGGTAAGGAGTGGTGTATGGAAGACGGATCTGGACGGGTGTGTCTGATTACCCGGCGTACTGACGGTTGCAGAGAGTTGAAACCGTTGACCGTTAGTCCGCTGGTGCCCGCCTTTTCCTCCAGCGTTTACCGTTGCTGCTGGCGAGCTGAGAGGGCAAAGAGCGGCTCTCGTCGCGAAATGCATTAGTTAATTGTGGTGGCCTAAATACGCCGAGGTGTACTGAACCTCTTGTTAGCAGCTATGAGCAGGAGGGCAGAATTATCCAGTGCCTACTTGGAGTCCTGAAGCTATTGACCTCCTTCGCATTTATGTGAAATCACGTACGAAGACTGTTCAGTAACCACTCTACTTAAAGACTGTTAATTCTCCTACAGTGCTAGCTGGCTAGGAATCCGGTTCTTTAATGCTTTCAGTGACACCTTTTGGGCCTGTGTGTGTCAGTCTGGAGTTTTTTGTAAGCGCCAAGGTAGTATTTTGCAATGGTGATCTAGTACCTGAAAGCATTGTTATCATTGAGTATTTGATACTAGTGAGTGTAATTTTTGTTTTTTGTAGACCTAATGGCCCTTCCTAGAACGAGTTATTGGTTTTGGCTTGTAACTGAAGTGCTGTGCAGTCAGCCTCAAGATATGCACGTGTAGGTCATGTGTGTGTGTGTGTGTGTGTGTGTGTGTGTGTGTGCGTGTGCGTGTGCGTGTGCGTGTGTGTGTGCGTGTGTGTGTGCGTGTGCGTGTGTGTGTATGTTGTGTGTGTGTGTTTGCACACACCCCCACTCCATGTTGATGAGCCCTTCGGATTATAGGTGTACATTTTAACCGACGATCTGCCATTTGGCGCGTAGCAAATTACAGTGTCCTTTAGTTACTAAGAGGCCCCAGTAAAGGTACAACTTGTCTTTTTGCCTTGTTTCAATTATTATGTAATTACTGTTTTAAATGACTGTTTACATTTTCTGGGAAGGTTAACTTGCAATGTTTATGAGCGGGCCGCTGGAGGACGACGGTTCAATCCCGTCTCCGGATATCCTGATTTAGGTTTTCCGTGATTTCCCTAAATCCTTTCAGCCAAATGCCGGGATGGTTCCTTTGAAAGGGCACGGCCGATTTCCTTCCCCGTCCTTCCCTAACCCGAGCTTGCGCTCCGTCTCTAATGACCTGGTTGTCGACGGGACGTTAAACACTAATCTCCTCCTCCTCCTCCTCCTATACTGGAGTTTTAATAGTTGGTTTCCTTGAAAATAATTTTAATTGTCCGTTAAAATACGACTGTGCATTTTAATTTCTATCAATCTCTTCTGCTGTTTGTTGACAGCTTCGTATCGGAAGCGGTTGGGGCCTTACTGTTCCGTTGGTCCGATGCAGCGACGCGTTTCCCTTCTGCTTCGGCGGCTTTCCCGTCAACGCACGAGGCCTAAGTGTTGGCAGGTCACACACGCTTCTGCGGATCTCCCATTTCAACCTCAAGCTGAGGAGTTTATTGCCATTCTTTTGGTATCATGCCGTGGCGGGGTTTTTGCTGGGTTAGGACTTGGGTTTTGCCTTCAGTGATTTTGAGAAACTACTTTTGTCAGTGTTTCTGTTATTGTAAGATCCTTGTGGGAGTGTGATGAAAGGCTTTGGGCAAACTGAGCAGAGAGCTTCTTGATTTCTTTAAAAAAAACTATGCGTTTAATTGTCAATATCATTTTAATAGTGTTTTAGGGGGCCAGTAGTTTATTTTGTTTTAGGGGCCCAGTAGCTTATTCAGTACTTGATTTGTGTGTAACAGCCTTGTAGCCAATCTGTGAAGTATTACAGTTTGCACGGTTTTTAGACGACGATTGCGTTTGGCCACCTTGTCGTTTTCTTGTCTATATGGGAGCAGAATAACAATGTCTTTGACATCAGAGTGTTGTCGTTTGCCTTACGCTCCCCATTATTGTTAGTAAAAGGAAGATTTAACATGATTGTTTACCACCTAGTGTGAGGTGGCTAGTAGACTTTGGACACCAACATTATATATACTTGTGTCCAATGTTTGCCTCGGAGCAGGTCTGGAGCTTACTTGTCGTTTGTTGAACTTAAATTGAAGTCCTGTTGTGGGGATAGCCCACAGTTGTGCTGCTAGAAGACCGGGCACAGCCCTGCCACCCGTTTCTTTCGTAAGTTGTTTGTAATCGGTGTGTGTGAATTCCTAAGGAACCAAACTGCTTAGGTGATCGGTCCCTAGACTTACACACTACTTAAACTAACTTATAATAAGAACAACACACATACCCATGCCCGAGGGAGGACTCGAACCTCCAGCAGGGGGGGCCACGCACTCCGTGACATGACGCCTCAAACCGCGCGGCCACTCCACGCGGCTTTGTAATCGGGCCATCACTGTGTTGCACGGTTGACATGTTCTCAGAGTACCACTTGTAATTTTACGTATAGTGCAAATGTCATTATGCATTGCGATATTACTTTAAAAACCTCAGTTATCTGCGTTAACTTAACAAGATTCTTGGTAACTGTTAGAACTGTTAGTTGGCTTATGATAGAATTGTTATTAATTTTTCTTTCTTTTTTGAGGGGAATCATAAATGGCGCACGAAGTTGGCCCACCCTTCCACATGTTTCCTTAAATTAATCCCGATCCTTGCTCTGTGTCTCAAACATATCACACGAGATAAACAAGACATCCAGCCGTGGCCATGGAGAAACAGTAAGCGTACAAGAACAATTACAGCACCGATTCTGTGCGTAATTTACCACCTGTCCATATAAACCATAAATCTCTTTCCAGATTCATTGCAGCTTCATGACGTCTCAAGGTTCTTACTTGAATGGAGACGAACTGTGGCTCACTTACTTGTTGGAAGGTTTTCTCTGCAAACGCCGGCGCTGTTGATAAGAACATCGACCCCTCCTAAATTCTCTTTGATCCATTTGAAGGCGCGCAGAACATTCTCCTCGCAGCTGACGTCACATTGAAACGGATAGAGCGTACCCGGAGCGTCCTTCAGTTCTCGAGCCTGCAAGAAATAAACGACAGATTTGTCGAATCTGCAAGGGAGAGAAGAAGAAAGATCATTACGAGATAGATCAAGTTTTCCATTTAACAAACTGCAATCCTACACACGTGAGTGTCGTAATTCCATAAACAAAGAAGCTGTTGCCACGAAGGATGATAATATTTTTGTGTCTCTCCCTAGAACCTTGGAATTCGTGAAGACACGTAGTCTCACTTAACTTGATCATATATGTAAAGAAACTTAACATAGTCATTCAATGTTCAGCTTTTACCTCTGACTAATCGAATTAAAGCACATAACAGGTAACAACCAAAAACTTACGTTTTCAGAATTCTTCAAAGAACTTAAAGCAAATCACTATGACAAATAAACAATTTTTAGGACTTCAGTCGGTGTTCTGCTCGTTGTTGTACTTTTCTCAGTACATCAGAAACTAAAAGATCAGCTCTTCAAATGAACAGTAACCACAATTCAGATAGGATCTCACGCCGGCCGCTGTGACCGAGCAGTTCTAGGCGTTTCATTCAAGATCCGCGCTACCGCTACGGTCGCAGGTTCGAATCCTGCCTCGGGCATGGATGTGTGTGCTGTCCTTAGGTTAGTTAGGTTTAAGTAACTCTAAGTCTAGGGGACTGATGTCCTTAGATGTTAAGTCCCATAGTGATTAGAGCCAATTGAACCATTTGAAGAAGGAAAATTGAAGTGTGTTGCTCCTGTCGGGCAATCTGAGCAGCGCGATATTCACCGAAACTTCGATTTATGGAGTTCTTGCGACGTAACAAGACGTCTTAGGACGTCCTGCGCTAGATAGTTCGCAGTTTTTTCTCCAAGCAACGGGAAAGAGGGTATTCATGGAATCGGTAGATATCAAGAGTCTGTCGACATGTTTCATATTGTATGATCTGTCAGAAAGCAAGTAACATAGGTGTTAGCACGGATTTTTCTGTGGGTGGCAAAGAGAAGAGGCTCATATTTATCGTTCTAAACTACACAGCTTCTGCAAGGATGCCTCATGTCATCGAGCCACCTGTGAACAACTATTTGCCAGGCTTTCCAAAAGCAGTATCATTTGGACATGGTTGAGTCTCAAGTCGCTTGTATATATCGCCGCTTTTCTGACTTCATTATCTTGTACTGAATAACGAACGCGAACTGGAATATCTATTGCTTGACATCAAATTACCCCAGTTCAGGTATATTCATATTGGAGATATGTATACCACGAACGTACAGTAAGAGACTATGTACAGCCCGAGCATGTTGCTATGAACTGGAGCCAAGTAGTCTAAAGCAGAAACTTCGTCAGTTCGGTGCAGGGCTTACCTGAAGAATCCACGAGCTGCGGAGACTCGTACAGTTACCCCAGTGTCCACCAAAGACCAGAAGCGGCCAAGAGGGAAGAGAGGGCATGTGGAATACATTTTTTTGACTGTGAATCGAAATTCCCCAAGATCTCCAGGTAAAAATTCGTAATCTGAAAACCCAATAACTGAAACTGATGTAATATCAAATATGGGACGTGAGGTTGTAAGAGGTATGCGCTGCCTGCGATATGAGAATCGCTGACCAGAGAGCAGTGTTGACTGTAGTACGAACTGTGTAACTGTAGCAGTTAGTTGTTGCTAGTCGCTAGTCTGAGGTTGTTTGCGCTTGTCTGGAGTCTGCTCTGGTCGGGAGTCCGGAGCCTGAGTATTATTGTATAAGGTAAAAAGCAGCCTCGCGCATATGTAGTAATGTATGTGAACTGTCATCCAAATGTTTTAAAAATGCCCTAATAATAATTTTTGTAATATAAAGTAATTTTTTTTAAAAGCATTCATTTCAATTTAAAGAATTTATCCAATGCATGATCATTCTTTCACGAATCACAAATGTATAGGGCAGCATTGCACGGAGCTGTGCCGAAAATTTTTTAGGTGAGAGCAGATATATTCGCCGTTTTTATTGAGGTAAGAATTTTTTGTTTTTTTTTTATTCAGAATGATCTTACAGGGCCATGATGCAGCACTGCTGTCGTCCTAAAATTTACCAGGTTACTGAATTTATTTTTTTATTACGAGCTTTAGGAATTTTTCTGTTTCGAGCTTACATTAAATGAGAAAAGAATTTTGTGGGTACATTAAATGTGAATGCATTTGTGCACGGAGATTGTAAATGGGAACCAATTTTGTTCTGAGGTCACACAAAAATTAGAATCGCTGTCCATAATAATTATTTAATTTCAATTTATTTTGTGGGGAGGTTACACTTAACGTGAATATTATTTATGTTAACATTTTCTGTTGAGAGGTTGCGGTGAATTATTTTACGTGGGGAGGTTACAAGGTTATTGAAGTGTTAGTTGTCATCTGCCGGAGCGAGAGCTTCAAATAACTTTCACATTACACTAGAAACGATGTTCAACAGTAAATGGAATATACATGGCAAAGTTGGGACAGAAAGTCTCCTCGTGCTTGCGCGAGCAAAATTATTAGGTTAGGCGAAATTCAAATAAAACGTAACTGCAAGTACACATAGACGAAAGTAACGAACGGTTGTCCAGTTAGCCTGATGCCTGTATGCTTGCACATGGTGCCAGAATTGGACGCGCCGGTCGTAAAGTCATTCAATTTTAGCCTAAATTGAATTACACGGATGCAGCTCAACTATACTTTAGCAGAAAGGGACTACTTCCATACAGCTAGCACAAACCAGGAAATGTTCACTTACATTATCGACAGTAAGAACAAGCAATCTTGTAAAATAATATTAAATCCATCATGAGATAACTGGACCGAAGAACTAGTTTCACAACAGTCACGTGAGAGAAACCCTTTAGCGCTGCTGACATCAAGAAAATTAGATGATCTTGAGACCGTCGACAAAGAGACAGTGATTTGCGAACATGGTTAAAAAATATTGGTCACCAAGAAAAAACATTTATAAAGAAATCAAAGGGATCATTCGCAAATATTGGAACCGATAGACAGTTCTACGTAAAAGACGCAATAGAACACTTACTCCAAATTTCAGAATCATAGACGAGTTGTGGCTGATGTTCTAACTCACTATAGATCTCCATGTAGGTAATAAAAAGACGACGATGCCCTCTACATTTTGAAGTTGCTGCAAATTGAATTTTGTTACACCCTTGCTAAGGAACAAATACAGTATTTCTTAATACTGCCTCTGACTCATTGGCTCTCCATGTTCTTGCACTGTTTTGCATGATATAGCCGTAGGTCACCTCATTAGTTGTCAGTTCTCGACAAAGGTTACAGCATACTGATCACGTAGACTCTACCGATAAGATGTTTCGGTTTGTAAATTGTAGTATATTCCTAACAGTCCTATAAAATGATTGTTGGCAGCTGAAAATGCATACTAAGAAAGAGCGACATTTTACGAAGTAATAAACAAAACTATCAGTAGCCAGAGAAGATGTAACAGTCTTATCGCAGTTTACCACTTCTCCTTGTAACGTTCTTCTTCCACAGTGAAGTCATGGTCCAATCAATGTTAGGTTGTACTGCTCATGTGCAGGATGCTATGACCGTTTCACCTTGAGACCACCTCTCTAGAATGCCCCCTCTTTCCACTATTAAGGTGTTTATATGTAACATCAATCCACTTTCGTCCAGGACACACAGTTTTATTGATTTCGGTCTGTGCACGTTTCATGGTAATTTTTCTCTAATTTTGTGTACTCTCAGTCAATTTTCGTAATATTTCTAGGTTTCGCGCTTTTACACATTTCATATAGGTAAGAAAAGGGGGTCGCTACGCTTTCAACTCCGTAATTACAACTACTTTCAAGATCATCCAACCATCCACTTCCCCTATCCGAAATACAAGAACATAGATCAATGTATATAGGAAATGTCTTAGGATTCTTGGTGGGTTAGCGATTATTAAATGTCTTTGTACAAAATATGTAGTAACGTTTGCATATACGTTCACACGTAGAAAATAACTCGTTCCTTATTTTTGTTAGGTGTAGTTTTAATAATGCCCAATTTAATTTTTAGCTTATAACTTAGACCTGCATCTGCATCATCTATTTCTTTATCCAGCCAGTACCCTACTGTTCTGTTAATTGATTTATGATGCCCTGGAGGTTGATTTATGACTCCCTGAGGGTAACTCATTCTTCTGAGAAATCCCTCACACCTCCCCCTCCTCGTCCTCCACCCCTCCAGGAAATCCCCTCAGTGATACAAACACACTTTCGACATGTAACTAATGCACTAATAAATTAAACTGAACAATTAATTAACCTCTCCTCCTCTGGGAAAACTACGAGCCACTGTTGCCTCCTCCAGATCCTCTCGCCTCCCCCAATCTGGAATTGGGGGAAAAAGACTCAGTTGATTTCTACTTGACAGGAAATCGTTTGGGGTGTATCGAACATTTAAAAAAAAATTTATGGCAGGGAAAGGATTATGTGTAATAAAGTTATTTATTCATTTACAAGGTTTGTCAGAAAATTGGTTATAGTGTATGTAATACTGGTTCTTTAAGCAGTTTCTGGATGACAATGCAGTATGGAATTTTT
Organism: Schistocerca nitens; assembly: GCF_023898315.1. NCBI lineage: Eukaryota > Metazoa > Arthropoda > Insecta > Orthoptera > Acrididae > Schistocerca > Schistocerca nitens. The sequence goes on along the minus strand of NC_064615.1, from coordinate 1,109,997,022 downwards.
AAACATTTGTGGCGCTTTCTTTGTGTGGTCACACATTGAATACTGCCATGAAACACTCATCATACGTAGGGGCAGACTGTACTGCACATGTCTGGTGAAAGAGCTCTCGATCATGTGACTGACTGCCGGACCAATCTCACTGCACAGTGCATCCCAGGGACCGTCGCAACTGTGAGATAGCACTAATACTCTGCAAACAAAGAATCAGGCAGTGATATTCCTTTCAGAATTGATACCAGACTCAATTCTTGCCTCTCTGTCCCTCCTGTCCCCCCCCCCCCCCTCGTCTCTCTCCATCTGTCTCAAGTAATTACTTCCTGTTTGTGTGAACTAACGAGTGCAAACACACACAGACCACACCTCATCCCGTCCATCCCTCGATGGCCCTCTCACCTACCTGGCGCTGGTGGTCGCTATATCCACTTGTTCTCTCACTTCCATAGCAATGGAAACTGGTAACAGATGGAAAAAAGGTATTTGAGAAAAAGTAGGTAGTGTGTGTTGTGTGCCGCACTTATCCCTCTAATTCCTTCTTTCTCCTGAACAAACTAGTGGATACCTGGAAAGCACCCAGCTGTGGATGTCTTGGAAGTATTCCCTTACTCTACTGGATTGATTTATTAATTAGTTAAATCAATACCATCTGTGTGCGGCCAGTTTTATCTTGTAACCGATTGATGGATATTAGGAATGCTACATTTGGTGCGATTCGACCATATAAGTGCCCAGTTTCCAATCCCTTCTGGAGTTTTATTCACTTGCCTCCTGTTGGTGGATACAGGGACAGTTGGGTCAATTGGTAAGAAATCCACTACATTAGAGGTAGCTGAAAATTTCAAATTTCTGCTGAATTGCATGATATGTACTTAAACAATGTGCGGAGGGGTTTAGTTGGTATGTATGCTCATAATACCACTATCAGGAACAATAAATTTTTCAATCGGGAATTTGATGATGTGGTTGGGTTTTTGAAGCGCTACACAAACCCTAAGTTGGTTTTCTCAGCTACAGCGAGACGAAGAAGGAGAAGGAACGGTCTACCATGTGGCAGTACAGTAACAACAACGAATACCATCTTTCCACTGCAAGACAGAGTCCACTGGACGCTACTGAGGAGCAGTATATATCACATAGTTAAACCGTGTTCCATTCTGCAGTAGTAGTTACCACAGTTAGGGGTCGGAGATCGCTGGAACAGTAGCAAATGCGACGCTCTCACTTCGGGAAGTCCACATGCAGCGCCCCAGGCCAGAAACCGCGCAGCACTGGTTGCCGCCGTGTACTCACGTCTCAGCGACCGCGCCATGTCAGCAGCCTGACTCGGCCCACCAGACAGGAATGCCCAGCTGTGGAGGCGTCTGGGGATGATTGGAATGGCAGGAATTTGGATTTTATCAATACCTCCAGCGCCAACGCTTGTTAGTGATTGATACTGAATCTTCGCAAATATGAACCTAAAATTGGGGGAATAACAATGAATGTGATCATTTAGGCTGCCCAACACATACTGAGTATTAGTTGGCTATCCACCCACCTAGAGGGCGACACGGGTTACCCCAGTTGACTGGTTCATGAGGCTTAGCGATGATTTGCACCTTAATCCAGAAATGCCAATTCATTCTAACCACCGGCTACTTCTGCCAAACACCCAGACTTCAGGCAGAGTCGTCCTAAGAGACCAGCCACATATTTATCAGTGTAATTACAATTAAATATTAAGATGCCATTTGACAATGAACATATTATTGGAAATGACTCCTGTCGACGGCTTTGGCTCTGGAATTATCAATATCTATACCATTCTCATAATTTTCCACATAAAAGCTTACATCCCCTTTATGGCAATTAAAGCAGTGAAATCGAAATTTTCCACTTCAATTCTATACCTCCCTTACAACCAGACTTAGTTACTTTTGTTGGACATGTCGTATCCCGGGCATTCAAATTAAACCCCATCTCTAGTGTAAACTGAAGGTAACTATTTTATTAACTCAAAAATTTAGTTATACACAGCACACATACTCAAAAATAGTCGCCAAAACTGTTGGCACATTTATCCCATTCGTTTCCATCCTCGAAGAAGCTGTCAGATCCAGCCCTGGACCCAGTTATGTTCTTCGTCGTCCGTTGCGAATCGATGTCGGCGAATGGCTTGTTTTAGAGTTCCAAACACATGAAAGTCATGCCGTGAAAGTTCGGGACTGCAAGATGGATGATCCAGCGTTTCCCACGCTGCTGCAATGTCGCCTTCACCGCACCGGCCGTGTGTGGGCAGGCATTATCATGCAGGAGGATAAAAGCCATTGGACAACATGCCTCGCTGGCCGCTGTGGCCGAGCGGTTCTAGGCGCTTCAGTCCTGAACCGCGCTGCTGCTACGGTCGCAGGTTAGAATCCTTCTCTGGCATGGATGTGTGTGATGTCCTTAGGTTAGTTACGTTTAAGTAGTTCTAAGTCTAGGGGACTGATGACCTCAGATGTTAAGTCCCTTAGTGCTTACAGCCATTTGAACCAATAACCTGCTCGTCGTTTCGACTAAATGGTTCGTCCAAGGTTCTATAAAGTGACTCGATAACGCTGCGCATTGATGGTGGTTGCCCTTTCCACGAACTCGACAAGCAGTTGGCTCTTGCGATCACCAAAGGACGTCATGACCTTACCAGAAGTGGTGTGCACGGCCTTTGATTTCTTCGGAGGTGCTCGCTCTGACACTTGCCTTCCGGTTCAAGGTGGTGACACTATGTTTCGTCACCTGTGACAGTACGTGACAGAAATCCGTATTTCTCCTTATGATAACGTTACAGATGACTCAAAGACAGCGACATTCCAGCACTGCGCTGTTTGGCGGTCAGTTGGTGGGGAACCCACTGCGCACAGATTTTTTGAAAGTTCAAGGGTTGATGCATTATGGTGCATTATGGTGCATCGCCCACGCTAATACGCAGTAACCGATAGATCCCGTCCACGGTGATTCTGCGGTTGTCCAAGACTAAAGCATTCACTTCCGCAACCGTTTCCGGTGTGATGACACGACGAGTCTGTCCAGGACGTGCATCGTCTTCCAGTGCCTGGCGCCACTCAAGGAATCGTTTGCGCCGTTCCACAACACTTGAACGACTCAGGCAGTACTCACCTGACACAGCCTTCATCCGTCGATACATTTCGGTAGTGGACGATAACTTGTGTGAGCACCTTCTCTTAGGCGAGCAACCACGCTGGCGCTATGCAACATCAAACGGTGACCATGCGTCAGTCTCTCTGCCAGTAGATAGCGCCACCGTACCCGCAGTTACATAGTCCCACCTTCCGTGTAAGGCAGAGGTAGACGCAATGACCAGGTTTCATTTGAATGCACCTCATATTTCCTCGTTTTCGCCACTTCCATGTCCGCCCCGATAGCTGAGTGGTCAGCGTGATTTCGAGTCTCGGTCCGGCACACAATTTCAGTCTGCCTTCGGCCGGTGAGCGGCGAGGACGTCTTGTTTACGTCCCGTCCGCAGAGTCGCGAGCGCGCCTACTTTGTTTACTTCCTCGCCGCAGCTAATACTCGCGTCCGTTAACACTGAGTCGCCATGGCTCATTCGTACAGAAAAGCTACCATCAAGGTCAGCTTCCAGCCCGACTACGCACGACCACGAGCCTTTGAAGTCGAACGATTCATCCGTGACGAAGTTCAGATACCAACACAGCACATCATCGGTATCCACCTATCCATCACAAGTAGCGTCGTTTACGTCAAGATGGTCGATGACGAGTTATGTCACGCAGTTGTGAACAGATGCGCGAACACTCTCAAGTTCAAACACTCCGATGGTCACACCGGAGAGGTTACTGTTGGCCATGCTGGACTAGGATTAGGCACACTAAGAGTCTTCGAACTGCCTTTCGAAGTACCGCCGGACGTCGTTACCTCAGCTTTCCGCCCTTATGGGACGGTAATTAGCCACGTGGCCGAAAAATGGAACACCTTCGAGACGTACCGGGTCCTCAACGGCGTCCGCCAAGTGAAAATTGAATTAAAGAAACATGTGCCGTCCTACTTAGTCATAGGTGGCTGTCGAGCAATAGTAATGTACGACGGACAACCTCGTACTTGTTCTGGTTGCGGCCAGGAGGGTCATGTGCGCTCGGCGTGTATTCAACGTCGGGTTACACAACTTCCATTGCATGACACAACACCACCTCCTACGCTCACGGCCCTCCCCCTCAATTACGCAGAGGTGACACGATCGGCCGTCATGACAGACGACAACCTCCCCGGAAGACAGAAAGCGTTAGAATGCGCACCTGTCGCCGGTCCTGGATTGACCAACCCCATTATGGTGTCTGCAGAGGTTGAAGAACGCCGCCCATCGACTCCACATGAAGATTCGGACGAGAGAATGGAACTCGACGCTAGGGTTGTACCGACCTCCGCCTTTATACCTGAGGGGGATGCTATACGGGAACCACAAACTCTTTCGGACGCAGAAACCCACGTCCGCAAACAAAGGTCACCGAGAAAACATAAAAAGCGACGTCGCACACCCTCAGACGATTGCCTCCAGCGGACGTCTTCTCCAGTTGACGACCGGACGGCCGACGAAACGACGAGGAAAATGAATGACACGAGATCGCCCTCACCTGTCACTTTGTCTGATTTTGACAAACCCGATTCCGCTCTCTCGGACAAACGAATGGCCAGCACAGCGCCCGCCGTTGGTACACAACCGGAAACAACTGCGGATTCACCCTTAGTCACTCAGCCCACGAGTGTTCTACCGCAGCCACCGTTAACTTACGGACCTTGGGCGGATGACATTGAAGACGATTCTACGCCCCCTGTGGTGGACGAGGAGAGAGTTCTCTCCTCCCACACCTCGGCCCCTCCCGAGTAGCAACAGATGATGGCGCGGACGCGGCCAGCAGATCACAGGCCCCACCTTTTACGGCGACACTGACGGCGGCCCCCACCGCAGGAGACGATCTACAGACCTATCGCTTAACGACCATCAACATTAACACCATTCGGACACGTACGAAGTTGTCGCTGCTCCAAGACATGCTCAATGCAGCAGACGTTGACATTGTCTTTCTCCAAGAAGTCTTCGTCGCCGATTTCCCGGGTATGTATGGTTATACGGCTCATGTGTCCTACGCCTCGCCAACTAACAGTGGGGTCGCAATTCTCCTCAGAGAGGGCCTCGAGGCGGACGAAGTCCGATATCTCCCCGCCGCTAGAGGAATGGCCGTAACGGTGCAAGGCGTCCGGTTTATCAATGTGTACGCCCCTTCCGGAACGAATCGCCGTCGTGACCGATCGCTCTTCTTCGCAGAAGGAATAGCACCGCTTTTTCAGGGCAGGCACGATGACTTGATATTAGAGGGCGATTTCAATTGCACCCAAGCACCTAAAGATCAGCTGCCATTCACCGTGCCCCGAACTTGGGACACTCATCGGCGATCTCCAGCTGGTAGATACGTGGGAACATGTCCGAGGCAATAGACCGGGATACACCCATTTCACGAGTCACTCGTCTAGTCGCATCGATAGGATTTACGTCTCCCGTTCTCTCGCGGCAACGGTGAGTGGCGCGGAGGTGTGGCCAGTAGCCTTTTCTGATCACGAGGCCTGTATATGTGCCGTCACCCTTCGTCGCCAACGGGTGTGGCGCAGCCGACATCCCTGGAAATTAAACCTTGCTCATCTCGCTTCTCCGGATTGTCGACGCGCCATCGAAGACACGTGGAGTTTGTGCGTCCGCCGCCTCCCAACGTATCCTACGTCGATTAGTTGGTGGTTAACCTGCGCCAAGCCGGCCCTACGGCGAACCTTTATTACGTATGGTCGTGAGACTGCTGCTTGGAAGCGGCAGACCCTTGATTTTTATTTCACCGTCCTTCGCGAATGCGCCTCCTTGCCACTCACACCGGAACGACAGTTGACAGTTCAGCGTGCGAAAGCACAGATCGTAGCCCATATGCGCCGACACCTCGAAGGGACGATCATCCGAGCGCGAACACAAGACAGACTCGCAACGGAACGACCCACCATGTACCACGTCATCCGAGAACGTACATTGCGAAGACGGGCGCTGATACATGCCGTCACCACTGAGGACGGCCGTCATCACACCACACAACGCGATATTGCTGCAGCCTTCTTCGACCATTACGCACGACTTTATTCTGCTCTATGTTCCGACCCGACGACGATGATAGAAGTCTCACAACTGGTTTACGGCATTGTCCCACAGAATTTACAAACTGAATTATTGAACGACATTACGGAATACGAAGTTATCGACGCCATCGGTAAAGGAGCGGCGAATAAGTCTCCTGGCCCCGACGGGCTCCCTGTGGAGTTTTATAGAACTTTCCAGTATTTACTGGCTCCCAAGTTAACAGACATCTGTCGGGAGCTTATGTCTCCCGCGGTGCCGCTCCCAGCGACCTTCGTAGAAGGAATAATTATACCGGTTCACAAACCTAAAGGTGGGGCTCGAATACAAGATTACCGCCCGCTAACACTCGTCAACTGCGACATGAAGATATTCACCAGACTATTAGCAAACCGTCTACGACCGACCCTACCTTACGTCATCTCGCCACACCAGACTTCCCTAGGGGGTATCAACAACATCCACACAGCACTGTGTCGATACCGTGACTTAATAGCCCTAGCAAGGGCACGCCACATCCCGGGAGCGCTGACATCACTAGATTTTAGCCGAGTGGATCACGCGTACCTAACGTCCGTTCTCCAGCACATGCAGTACCCACAACAATTCACAGACGTCGTGATGCGCCTCCTCCGAGGGGCGACTTCCAAAGTGCTCGTTAACGGGTGTCTCTCGCAGTCCCTCCCGATCTTCCGCTCCGTGCGTCAAGGCTGCCCCTTGTCGACGTTACTATATGCTCTGGCACTGGAACCGCTCCTCTGTGGCCTCCGTCAACGCCTCACCGGTCTTACCCTACGTGACGTCACATTTCGCTGTACAGCATATGCAGACGACCTGGTTCTCGTGTTCCGCAATCGCGACGATGTCAACAGAGCACTAGAATGGATTACCACGTACTATGTGGCTTCCGGCAGCTGTCTCAACGTCGCCAAATTGGTCGCCATGGCCATAGGAGACGGGTTGACCCCAGCGTGTGTCGAACCCCTGCAGCTTCGTGGCACTATTAAATGTCTCGGAATAGAGTTTCACGACGACATACGGCGGACTGCGGCTCTTAACTACCGCCGCTTATTACAACAAATTCGGGTCCAGATCTTCAACCTTCGTCTGCGGACCCTCGACATTCTACAAAGGACACACTTCGTCAATGTTTACCTCGCCTCACGCCTTCCACACATAGCGCGTGTTCTTCCAATACCGTTACTGATGGCTCGACGTCTATTAGCGGCATTCGGAGCCTACGTCAGTACAGGCATGCTCTTCAAAGTCAGTTATGAGTCACTGACCCTTCCCCCAGAAAGGGGAGGTCTTGGTCTAGTCGATGTCCACGACAGAGCTGTGGCCCTGTATGTCAGCTCACACATCAAGCTGTGGCGCCACCACCCGGAAAGTTTGACAGGTTTGCTGTTGGAGTCCTTAGCTCCACCCTCCCTTATGCCCCCACTGACGACGCAAGACATACCCCCACCCTTCTACTACTTCGGGAACTTTTACATTGAACACAGCTATGTCCGTATCGCAGTACCACCGACGAAACAGGCGTCGGCACGGGATGTATATCATGTCCTACAGCAGAGGCGCCCACCAAACATCGTGGAGACCAAAAGCCCTCAGGTTAATTGTAAGGTGGTGTGGAAGACGATTCACACGGTTCCACTGGACACTGCCGTCCGCTCCACATGGTACATCACAGTCAATGGTAAACAGATCACCCGATCACGCCTCCACAAGATAAACATGACGGAATCGCCTCTCTGCGTAGACTGCGGGATACCAGACACGGACGAACACCGTCTCACATGTGGCGCGGCAGCAGACGTATGGCGCTTGGTGCGACAAATTTTGTCGTATTTTCTACGAGTGACTCCGGAACACATTACACCTCGGTTTCTACTATTTCCGGATCAACAGTATTTCCCGCGCGCCAAGACCAACGCTGTCACGTGGATCCGTGCGTATGCGGTACACTACTTATTTCACGATGGACCTAAAGATGTACTCGACTTTTGGAACTACCTACAAGAACGTCATTGCAAGATCGTACGGAACCCAAAATACAGACAGTATTTTTCTAATTACTTAGGGAGTGCCCTACGCGACCCTCCACGCAGCTGGATCATCAACAGGTAGGAGAAGACACCCATTGAGTGAGCTGACAAGACTAAGTTCGATTCTCGGTGGAATAACATACGTGAAGACGTACCTGGATGATGAAGCGTAAGGAGAGTAGCGACACACCCTTCTGCATCCTGTATGAAGCACTTTTTTTTCGTTTTCCCCATATACATTACCTCGCTATAAGAACGTGCCGAGATATTGTTTTCTTTTTCTCAGAGCACGGTGCGGTGCTAGATACATTTATTTTTGCTGTGGTACAAAGTAAAACCACATTAAGAATGTATTAAAAACAGTAAATAAAAATAAATAAATAATAATTCCCACAAAAGATTTCCCCTTCCCATCCCTGATTCCTTGATTCCTTGACGGACGAGGGGGACACTGTGACCAGGCCTCGGGTTACGACCCCTGATCGCTCTGCCTTCCCCGCCCTCCCTCACCTTCTATTTTTTTTAAAAAAAGGGGTAGCGTCTTTGATTAAAAAAAATAAAAAAAAGATAGCTGAGTGGTCAGCGTGACGGCTTGCCGTTCTACGGGCTTGGGTTCGATTCTCGTCTGGGTCGGAGATTTTCTCCGCTCAGGGATTTCGTGTTGTGTTGTCTTCATCATCATTTTATCCCCAACCGCCACACAGGTCGCCCAATGTGGCGTCGAATGTAATGAGACCTGCACCAAGGCGACTGGACCTGCTACGCAAGGGGCCTCCCGATCAATGACACCAAACGCTGATTTCAATTTGCCACTTCCATGAAACCGTTTCATACTTTTGTTACTTGTAAATCAAGCCAGCATAATGGCGTCGTATGTATTCGGACCGTCATCTTGGAGTTCGTGTTAGTGTATTTGAACCTTATATCATGTTTAAACACATAACCATAGTAGATCTAACATCCAAATCTTACATATTTCTCGTCTAAGACATCATTGCGAGCGCTATATACTACAGTACGTCCATTCGGGGTTAATTTTGAAGGGCCAAGTAAACCGGTAGAGAAATGTTTACATGTGTTGTTGTTGTTGTGGTCTTCAGTCCTGAGACTGGTTTGATGCAGCTCTCCATGCTACTCTGTCCTGTGCAAGCTTCTTCATCTCCCAGTAACTACTGCAGCCTACATCCTTCTGAATCTGCTTAGTGTATTCATCTCTTGGTCTCCCTCTACAATGTTTACCTTCCACGCTGCCCTCCAATGCTAAATTTGTGATCCCTTGATGCCTCAGAACATGTCCTAACAACCGATCCCTCCTTCTAGTCAAGTTGTGCCACAAACTTCTCGTCTCCCCAATCCTATTCAGTACCTCCTCATTAGTTATGTGATCTACCCATCTAATCTTCAGCATTCTTCTGTAGCACCACATTTCAAAAGCTTCTATTCTCTCCTTATCCAAAATATTTATCGTCCATGTTTCACTTCCATACAAGGCTACGCTCCATACAAATACTTTCAGAAACGACTTCCTGACACTTCAATCTATACTCGATGTTAACAAATTTCTCCTCTTCAGAAACGCTTTCCTTGCCATTGCCAGTCTACATTTTATATCCTCTCTACTTCGACCATCATCAGTTATTTTGCTCCCCAAATAGCAAAACTCTTTTACTACTTTAAGTGTCTCATTTCCAAATTTAATTCCCTCAGCATCACCCGACTTAATTCGATTCCATTCCATTATCCTCGTTTTGCTTTTCTTGATGTTCCTCTTATATTATCCTTTCAAGACACTATCCATTCCGTTCAACTGCTCTTCCTAGTCCTTTGCTGTCTCTGACAGCATTACAATGTCATCAGCGAACCTCAAAGTTTTTATTTCTTCTCCATGGATTTTAATACCTACTCCAAATTTTTCTTTAGTTTCCTTCACTGCTTGCTCAATATACAGATTGAATAACATCGGGGAGAGGCTACAACACTGTCTCACTCCCTTCCCAACCACTGCTTCCCTTTCGTGTCCCTCGACTCTTGTAACTGCCATCTATTTTCTGTACAAAGTGTAAATAGCCTTTCACTCCATGGATTTTACCCCCGCCACGTTCAGAATTTGAAAGAGAGTATGCCAGTCAGCGTCGTCAAAAGCTTACTTTAAGTCTACAAATGCTAGAAACGTAGATTTGCCTTTCCTTAATCTAGCTTCTAAGATAAGTCGTAGGGTCAGTATTGCCTCACGTGTTCCAATATTTCTACGGAATCCAAACTGATCTTCCCCGAGGTCGGAAAAGTGTTTGGTATCGGCTCCAAGCACAATTTCTCTTGGTAAACACTGCACCTGTTTAACATTTTGGAGGCGGTACACCCCGAGGCAGGTCCGATGCAGCTGGCAAAAATTAGTTTGTTGAGAAGAAAAAAGAATCCAGCGTCCAGTATGCTTCGTATAATTTCAACCTTGATCGAAGTAATGGTATTCTCGCACATGTAACAAACAAAATCTTTGTATGACGCTGTAACAGGTGCTTTTTTTTTTCGAAACAAACTTATTTTTGCAGGCTAAATCAGGTCCGTCTCGAGGTGTTCCGCCTCCAAAATTTTAAACTGGTACGGTTTTTAGCAATAGGAAATTAAATTCCGAAAAGTTTCCGATAACATTATGGTATGCAAACGTTTCTCTACCCGTTTACTCGACTCTTGAAAATTAACGCCGAATGGACGTACTCTAGTACAATTCTCTCACAGTGATGTCTTAGGCAAGAAATTTGTATGACCTTGGTGTTAGGTGTACGATAGTTATGCGTTTAAACATGATATAAAGCTGAAATCCACTACCACGAACTCTAACATGGCGGTCCGAATGTGTAAGACGCCACTGAGATAGATGGATATACAAGTATAAAAAATACGAAAGGGTTTCGCGGAAGTGGTGAAATCTAGAAAATAAAAAAGTTGTGGAAGCTTTTTAATTGTAATTACATCCTTTATTCCTTGCAGATATGTGATAATGACAATATGGCGTGGGGCGGTGGGAGGGGAGAGGGAGTCTGCTATTGGGCAGAACGACGCCCAACTGGTGCGAGTGTGGACATATAACTTTTTCTGTCGCTATACACTTATAAATGATAGTGCTGCTTGAACGTAAAGTTACTGTAGCTTATATTCCAACATATCACCAGACGTTTGTGGGAAGTGCTCAGACTACTATTCACGTAAGAATATTACATATGTGTAGTTGTAAGGGGAGGATTGATTTGACATCGGTAATTGTAATTTCAATGCACTGAAGAGTATAGCCGACATAGGGAGATGATTGACTTAATTCGTAAACAGCTACACAGTACAGCAACGCTGGGGTTCAACTGGATCTGCTATAGTGTACAAACAGGGCGGGCAATATAGCTGTAGCAAAATGGATCGCAGAACGTCCTCTCATTAGCTCCCCTATGCAGATTCTGACATGTTCTTTGTGGCACTATCGACTGTGACGTTTATTACAGTACACGAACACATACTGGTGATGCCTTTCTAACCCTTTTGTCACACTTTTGATCATCACATATTGCCGGAGGCCTGTGTTTTACAGCACTTGTTTGAGAGAGTCGTGGAGGAGATGCAGCACTTACCAGAAGGGCTGAATGAAAATACCTACAGTCCATTCTCGACCCGCACTGGCTAGGACACTTCAAATCAAGTAAGTTTCTAAAAATGAGGAGAATCGAGACACCTAGCCTTTGTGTGTGGACATAATTTTTCATTCCACCGATTGGTGTAAGGGGCAGGAAAGGTTTTATGTGGAAAATTATGTCCACCCATAACAATGGTATAGATATGGAAATTTCCAGAGCCCAAGCCGTCAACAGAAGTCATTTCCAATACTTTGTTCATTGGCAAATGTCATCAGACTGGTACGATGATCGTAATATTTAATTGTAATTACACTGATAAATATGTGGTTGGTTTCCTAGGAGGACTTTGCTTGATGTCCAGGTGTTTGGCAGAGGTAGCCAGTGACGGGAACGAAATGACATTCCTGGATTAAGGCGCAAGCCGTCGCTAAGCCTCTGAAACCAGTCAGGCGAGATAAAATCATGCCGCCCTCTAGGCGGGTGAAGAGCGAACTAATACTAATACTAATGTGTTGGGCAGCCTTTGTGATCATATTCATTGTGGGTATTCACCGATTTTGACGTGGATATTTGAGAAAATTCAGTATCAATCACTGACAAATGTTGGCACTAGAGATATTGATAAAATCCAAATTCCTACCATTCCACTCGTCCCTAGACGCCTCCACATCTGGACATTCCTGTCTGGAATGCCAGGTCTGGCTGCAGACATGGATCGATCGCTGAGACACGAGTACACGGCGGCAATCAGTGGTGCGTGAGTCTCTGGCCTGCTGGGGCACTGCGTGTGGACATCCGGACATGAGCGCTTCGAATTAACGCGTGTTTCAGCGATCTCCGACATCTAACAGTGACAACTGTCACTACAATATAGAACGTGGCTTAACTATGTGTAATATAATGCTTCTCAATAGCGTCCAGTGACTCCAGCTTCTGGTGTCTCACCTGGGGGGGGGGGGGGGCTGGTTATCTCTTCTAACAACATCCCAAATTTTAGTAGGATGTTGACACATTTGTTCCCTCCCTAGTTACAAGCCCACTCCAGTGTGCAGACACGGTTCTAATATGACGTAATGTTTAAGCACACACTCTCCTGAAGTGTTACATTGATTCCAAGATCAATTATTCAGGCTGTGGGTAAGTCATTTTTCTACAATATTCTTTTTTCCAGGCTTTCTGGTTCTACAAGAAGGCATGCAGGAGTTCTATGAAGTGTGGAATCTATGATAGAAGTACAGGTTTGTAGGAGGGGCGTGAGTTGCGACCTGCGACTGAATAGCTCAGTTAGTAGAGCACTTACCAGTGTAGCACGAAGGTTCTTGGTTCGAGTACTAGTCTGGTACAAAGCATTAATAGCCAGGGCGTTTCAGATCAGAACTTACTCTGTTGCAGACTAAAATTCTTTCTGGACGTCAGGAAGACATTGCAAAAATAGTTCCCTGTCCTCAAATTGAACGCTGAAACTGCTTGGATGTGTGTGTGTGTGGGGGGGGGGGGGGGGCGATATGGACGGCTGCTACTCGCTATCCATGAGGTTCAGAATTGCATGCATGCATATCCGGAAGGACAGTGTATCCTCCTTCTTATCACGACAGGCACTGCAATATCAAATTTATCTGCCAATGCTGGACAGCGACATTCAATTAAACTTTCCTCCCCTGCACGGGAATTACATAATGTGTGTACGAGTACAGGTTCTGTTGCAGGAACGAAGACATACGGAAGTTTAGGTCAGGCCATGAGTCCTTCACGGATAGCCAAAGCGATTAACGTGAATGCTCATGTAAAGCTGGAAGTAATGGTTCGAATGTCGGGTCGGCACAAATTTTCACTGTCATCATTCCCTTATTAAGCTGATGTTTCTTCGCACTCGCAAATTCGAATAAATTTTGTGTGTTTCATAACACAATGCCTGACATGCATGTATGTCCGGAAACACATTGCATCGTTCTTCTTATCAACACAGGCACTGCAATATCGTAAAACTGGAAAGGAAGTTACTCATCTAGGCTGAGGCACAAATTTCTTGTCACAATCAATAGCTACAGCCCTGTGCTGATAGATAACACCTTTCATCGTAAACAAGAACCGAAAATTCAACCCCTGTTCTATTCGCTCTGGTGCTCTTTGCATTGACTGCAGGAGCGGTGTACAGTACCATAGCTAGGACAGGTAAAGTGGGATGTAAAAAATTACTTGTCCTTAGTATGATAAGTTCTATATTGGCCAGTCAGGCAGAGGGGTAGCAATCAAGTAGCTTGGCTGGCAGAACATGAAATCAACAGGAGGTCGCAGAATGATGACCCCACATTCGCTGAGCATGTACTGCGAAGACCCCAGCTACCAGTTAGTGTCACATGTCACTTAGCAGACTAACACAAATTCACCTCCATACGTTAGCAGATCTTGACGAGGCCTGGAGAAAATTCTGGCAGTGCATAAAATTAGTAACTGAGTCAAAGGCTTCTATCCAGTAACTCATCGAAAAGTCCAGTCTGGTGTGACAACAGAAGACAGCAATAGGAACAGTAATTTTAAATTTCGCGTTTAAAAAATCATTCACGTAGGAATATAGTACAGACATCGTCGTTTGACCGCCACACATACCCCAGTACGAGAAACATAGTTATAGTCATCTCTGATATAGAGAAGCATCTGAAAAAGCTGAAAAGAAATCAGTCGCCGGGTCCGTATGGAATGCAGTATTCGGTGTTACGGGGAGTACTCTTTGGCACTGAACCCGTTACCTAGCTTGCATAATCTCCGGCTCAGAGTGAAGTCTCAACTGAGTGGAAAAAAGCGCAGGTGACTCGTGCGTGTAAGAGGAGTATATGAACGGATCCCTAACGCTATCGAGTAAAATAATAAATCTCCTTTGGACACAAAAGTTTGTCCGCAAATCAGCACAGATTTAGAATGCACCGCTCGTGAAAAATGCTTGTCCTTTTCTTGTATGAAAACCTGCGAACCATTGTTGAAGGGCAACAGGCAAATTCAATTTTTTTAGATTTCCAGAATGAATTCCACACATTGCCACACAGCACTCTATTGTGGTTTAAAGAAGGTCCTACCATACGGAACAGTACGTAGTTCGTTGTTCCAGAGTGCAAATGAGACGAGGTTATTATCTCGAGTATGCCAGGGACGAGTGATGAAACCTGTCTTATTCTCTATATATGGATAAACGATGTGATGGGTAAGGCAACGGTTTTCTGACTATACTGCAGTGTAATGGACAGTGTTTTCGTAGAGTGTGTTAGAGGCTACAGGATGAGTCGGAGATAATTTCAATTTGGTATGATGAATGACAGCTTGATGCAAATGTAGAAAGGTGTCAGTTAATGCGGATGAGTAGGAAAAACACTCCTGTACTGTTCGGTACATTGGTGGTGTTGTGCTGATGGACACAGACATGACGATTATATGGGCTGTAACAGGTGTAGTTGCGGATATTGTTACACATGGGACCTTGAAGTGTACACACATCAGCGTGCTGGTTGTTGTTTCTCTGCGTGTAACAGTCTTCCCGCAAACACATCAGAAGCTTTACGACCTGAGGCTTTCTGCATGACAATGCTGCACCACTAAGACGACTATGCCTGTCAGTATGCACTAAGCGTTTTGCGTCCACACGTCCACGCCTCACACCTGACCTGCTGCCCGGGGGAAAGACGGTCATTCAGTGCTTTCTCTTGCCTTATGTACTTGGAGGTACTAACCAACTAAAAGATATATGACTTGTACTGACTATGACTTTTAGTCTGCAGTGACATAAATAAAGAAGTAATATTGTTCAGTATGCTGTCCTCAGCAACCAGTAGAAATATCTGATCTTACTTAAAGCAAGTCCCTCTAACTAAGGGCTCACCTTCAGAGGACGTCATGTTTCCAAATAGAGAAGGAATTAGTATATTTCATCAAAATATAAGAGGTATTAGAGACAAAGTTAGCGAACTGCTTGTAGATTATTGGTGTATCGGAGCTCCACTTAAATAATTTCACACTTTGCAATATTTTCTTTCTCTGTGAGGTACTGGATGAGTTAAACAAAAGGTTTCGAACGCTAGGCATATTTTTTTGATTTAACTAAGGCGTTTGATTGTGTTGATCACAAAATATTGCTGCAGACGTTGGCCCATTACGTTATATTGGGAGTAGCTCACACTTGTTTCACCTCTTACTTTAGCAATAAACAGCAAAAGATTATTATTCACAGTGTTGAGAATGGCTGTGATGTGGGGTTTGAGTGGGGTACAGTCAAGTGGGGGGTGCCCCAGCGATCAGTGTTGGGGCCACTCCTATTCCTTATTTATATAAATGATATGCCCTCTGGCATTAGGGGTAACTCTAAAACATTTCTGTTTGCTGATGACACTAGCTTGGTAGTAAAGTATGTTATGTGCAACATTGGCTCGGTTTCATATAGTGCAGTCCATGACCTAGGTTCATGGCTTGTAGAAAATAAGCTAACGCTATATCACAGTAAGACTCAGTTTTTACTGTTTCTAACACACAATTCAACAAAACCCGACGTTTTAATTTCACAGAATGGGCATATGATTAGTGAAACTGGGCAGTTCAGATTTCTAGGTGTTCAGATAGATAGTACACTGTGATGGAAAGCCCACGTTCAGGATCTTGTTCAGAGACTTAATACTGCCATTTTTACTATTCGAACGGTATCTGAAGTGAGTGATCGTTCGACAAGAAAATTAGTCTACTTTGCTTATATTCATTTGCTTATGTCGTATGGTATTATATTTTGGGGTAACTCTTCCCATTCTAAAATGATATTTTTGGCTCAGAAACGGGGAGTTCGGGCAATAAGTGGTGTAAGTTCACGATCCCCTTGTCGACCCCTGATCACGATATATATATATATATATATATATATATATATATATATATATATATATATATATATATATATATATATATATATTAGCTTATTCTCAAGAATAAGCAACTTTCACTTAGTTAATACATGTCAGAAATCAAACCTGCATTTGGATCGGACTTCCTTGACTCCTGTGCAGAAAGGTGTGCAGTATACTGCTGCATCCATTTTCAATAAGCTACCACTCGAATTAAAAAATCTTTGCATTAATACACGCGCATTCAAATCAAAACTAAAGAGTTTCCTCATGGGTCACCCCTTCTACTCTGTCGAGGAATTCCTTTAAAAATTAAACTCATTCTGGTTGAATTGTTGATCGCGTCTACTTTAACTTATGGGCTGACATTTTTCTGGTTCATAAAGTTTTGACTTTTATCTGTTATTACCTCTATGTTGTAATTTCAAGTACTGACACGTTCCATGACCTTGGTCCTATGGAACTTGACGTGTAAATAAAAATAAAATTGTTGTGGCGTAACAAGCTAGCTACGCCACACTGAGAAGGGAGCCGAAAGGCACGCGTACACACACGCCGACTGGCGTCAAGTCTGGAACAGGATACGTTATGACTGCTATAAAGAAAATACGTATCTTTGGAATATACTTAACTTTTAATGCTTCCTTTTGGTACATCTCTCTTGACTATACAAATGAGACTCGTAAGATACATGCACTGTGACAATTGGCGCCTTGCTAAGTCGTAGCCATTAACTTAGCTGAAGGCTATTCTAACTGTCTCTCGGCAAATGAGAGCAAAGGCTTCGTCAGTATAGTCGCTAGCAACGTCGTCGTACAACTGGGGCGAGTTCTCTTACGTCTCTCGAGACCTGCCGTGTGATGGCGCTCGGTCTGCGATCACACAGTGGCGACACGCGGGTCCGACATGTACTAATGGACCGCGGCCGATTTAAGCTACCACCTAGCAAGTGTGGTGTCTGGCGGTGACACCACAAAAATAAATTACACCCGTTACGCTCTATATGTCTACGTGTAACATTGCAAAGCTACATGAAATGAAAGGTGCAAGTAGTGTCGGCAGTAGGGAAGGTGAATTATCGATTTAAATTTATTGGAAGAATTCTGATGAAACTTTGGCTCAGATATGGAGGAGACCGCGAATAGAACACTTGTGCGACCCATTCTTGAGTAGTGCTCCAGTAATTTGGGTCTCCAAAAGTTCGGATTAAAGGAAGATGTCGGAGCAACTCAAAGACGGTCTGCGTGATTTGTTACTACAGGCTCGAGCAACACGCGGGCATCACCAAGATGCTTCGTGAAAGAAAATGAGAATCCACGGAGGTCGACGCTGTCATTCCGGTAATGAAAATCTGGACTCTATTGAAGGATTTCGCTAGTGTGAATATAGAAGCCAAACGCAACATTAAGGTAAGTCTTGGTTTGTTTGCTTGCCGACGTTAGATAGTGTGTTTTGAATCTCTGAGAACATGACAAGTTCAAACAATAGTGCTTACAGTGTTCCAGTCCTACAGTCGGACTCACTTGTTAGCAGCAAGAACTGTTAATACATTTTGGAAGAAACAACATCCTGTTTGTGGAGACGGTGACGAGCACTTGTCCATCAAATGCCGCTCATATACATTGTTATAGCACATTAATAAGCTCACAGGTAAACCAAATGAAAAAAATAGCACTTGTTTCAGGTCTTACTGTAACCTTTCGTATTGTCCATAGCAGCATTGGTGATGCACAAGTGGTCGAGGGGTATCGTCTTTGATTATTGATTTGATTGACGTCTTCGGTCCCAAGTTCGAAACACGAAACTACTTAAATATTGATTAATAACCATCATAGGCGGGCGAAGACTTCCGACATAAGAATCACCCTCTTTCTGCCAACGGCCTTGTCAAAGAGGGCGATGGAGCGGACGGAGGTTAAGGCCACTCTCTTGTCCTCGGTTTAGGAAACTGCCCCTAAGGGCGGAAGAAACAACAATATCAAACGTCCAAGGTCATGGAACGTGTCAGTACATGAAATTACAATATAAAAGTAATAACAGATAAAGATAAAATGTTTATGAACCAGAAAAAAGTCAGTCCATAAGTTTAAGTAAACGCAATCAACAATGCAGAAGGCAATGGAAATCACTGCATTAAAGACACATAACGTGTATCCAGAAGATATGTAGCCTGTAACTGAAAAATTTTCATGATGATCTCTCCATTGACAAAAGATTCCGGAACAGTCCCCCATTCGAATCTCTGGGAGTGGACTGCCAAAGGGGAGGTGACCATGAGAAAAAGGTTAAATAACCAACGAAAGGATAGCGTCCTACGAGTCAGGACGTGGGTTTGTCAGGAGCCTGAACGTGGTCGGGAAGCTAGAAAATCTGAGGAGAGAAATTCTAAGGCTCACTATAGACATAGTAGAGTTCAGTGAAGAGAAATGGAAAGAAGACTAGGATTTATGATTAGATGAGTATAGGGTAATATCGACAGCAGCGACAAATGGTGAAACGGGAGTAGGATTCATTTCAAATTGAACGAAGGGAAGAGAGTGTGTTACTGTGAACATTTCCCTGATAGAGTTGTTTGTATGAGAATCGACAGCAAACCAACACCAACGATAGTTCAGGTATAAATGCCGACGTCGCAGACTGAATATTAAGAGACAGAGAAAGTATATAAGGATATTGAGCGGGTAATACAGTATGAATAGGGAGATGAAAATATAATAGTAATCGGGGACTGGAATACAGTTCTAAGGGAAGGAGAATAAGGGCGCGGGACAAGGAATGAGAGACTAGAAAGATTGATTTAGTTCTGTTATAAGTTTCAGCTAGTAATAGTGAATACTCTGTTCAAGAATCACAAGAGGTGGAAGTTTTCTTGGAGAAGTCTGAGTGATACGGGAATATTCAGTTCGATTAAATCACAGACATGCAGAGATTCTGAAATCAGATACTCGATTGAGTATCAGAATGCAGTAGTGATCAAGAGTAGGCTGAAGTGTAAGAGATTAGTCAGGAAGAATCAATAAGCAAAGAAGTGAGATACGAGAGTAATGGGGAATGACAAGATACGCTAAGTTCTCTATGGCTGTAGATACAACAATAAGGAATAGCTCAGTAGGCAGTACAGTTGACGAGCAATGGACATCTCTAATAAGAGCAATGATAGAAGTTGGATAGAAAAACATTGGTTCAAATGAAATAACTCCGAAAAAACACTACTTCAGTTGATCGGTGAAAGAAAGAAGTACAGGAGTGTTCAGGGAAATTCAGGAATAAAGAAATACAAGTTGCAGAGGAATGAAACAAATAGGAAGTGCAGTGTGCAGGGAAATTCAGGAAATACAAATTGCTGAGGAATGAAGCTAAGACGAAATGGCTGCATGAAAAACGTGAATAAATCGAAAAAGAAATGATGGTCGGAAGGACTGAGGCAGCAGGAAAATCAAAACAGCCTACGGTGAAATTAATAGCAAGAGTGGTAAGATTGAGAGTGCAACGGGAATTCCACTGTTAAATGCAGACGAGTGAGAAGATAGTTGGAAAGAGTACATTGAAGGCCTCTATGAAGGGGAGGGTATATCTGCTGTGGTAGAAAATGAAACACCAGTGGATTTAGAAGAGATTAAAATCAGAATTCACGAGAGCTTTGGAGGACTTAAGATCAAATAAGGTGGAACGGATAGATAACATTCCAAGAGAATTTCTAAAATCCTTGGCGGATCTGGCAACAAAACGACTATTCAGGTTGGTGTGTAGAATGTATGAGTAGTCTGACGACATACCATTTGACTTTCGGAAGAATATCATCCACACAGTTCCGAAGACTGCAAGAGCTGCCAAGTGCGAGAATTATCGCACAATCAGCTTAACAGCTCATGGCTTTAGAAAAAGGTAAAGGCACCATACAGGCAATCCTGACATGTCGGTTGAAAATGGATGCAAGACTAAAGAAAAATCAAGATACGTTCATAGGATTTGTCGACCTGGAAAAAGCGTTCGAGAATATAAAATGGTGCAAGATGTTCGAAATTCTGAGAAAAATAGGGGTAAGCTATAGGGAGGGGCGGTTAATATACAATACGTACAAGATCCAGGAGGGAATAATAACAGTGGACGTCCAAGAACGAAGTGCTCGTATTAAAAAGGGTGTAAGACAAGGCTGTAGCCTTTCACCCCTACTCTTCAATCTGTACATCGAGGAAGCAATGATGGAAATAAAAGAAAGGTTCAGGAGTGGAATTAAAACACAAGGTGAAAGGATATCAATGACAAGATTTGCTGATGACATTGCTATCCTGAGTGAAAGTGAAGATGAACTACATGATCTTCTGAACTGAATTAATAGTGTAATTAGTACAGAATATGGTTTGAGAGTAAATCGTAGAAAGACGAATGTAATGAGAAGTAGCAGAAATGAGAACAGCGAGAAAGCTAACATGAGGACCTATGGTCACGAAGCAGATGAAGTTAATGGATTCCTCTTCCAAGGCAACAACATAACTAGTGTCGGACGGGGCAAGGTGGACATCAAAAGCAGACTAGCACCGGTAAAAAGGGCCTTAATCTGTTGAAGGAATTTCTCAGAAAGTACATTTGGAGCACAACATTGTGTGGTAGCGAAGCATGGGATGTGGGAAACCCGGAACCGAAGAGAATCGAAGCATTTGAGATGTGGAGGTACGGATGAATGTTGAAAATTAGGTTAAATGGTAAGGTAATGAAGACGAATTTTTGCACAGAATCGGAGAGGAAAGGGATATGTGGAAAACTTTCACATGCAGAAGGGACAGGACGATAGGACATTAGTTTAAGACATCAGAGAATGACTTCCGTGGTACCAGACGGAGATGTAGAGGAGACAAACTGCAAAGGAGGACAGAGATTGGAATACATTCAGAAAATAATTGGGGACGTAGGTTGTAAGTGCTACTCTGAGATGAAGAGTTTGGCACAGGAGAGGAATTCGTGGCGGGCCGCATCAAACCAGTCAGAAGACTGATGACCCAAAAAAAGTAGCATTTGAGGATGACCTATGAAGGCTGAAACCCAGTTACGATTGTGTCATAAAAAAGTGACTGAGCTAAAAATAGAAAAAAGTAATACCTTACTCTTAATACATCACATTCATTTCTCTATGGCACTGAAACCCACGCTATTTCTGTTTAGGTTAGCTAAATAACACTTCGAACAGAAATACTGGCACAGTTTTCGAACCTGTCCGATTTTCAGATGCTGTACCGAGGCTGGTGGTTAGTTAACTACCTGGACCCTGTCGATCCTCTTGTCGAGGCCGACGACCTCGAGCCCCCTCCTGAGCAGCGCCCGCGCGGTGGCGGCGCCGATGCCGGAGTTGGCGCCCGTCACCAGGGCGACGCGACCTGCGTACCGCTCCATCCTGACAGCAAGTGGCGCGCCTCAGCGGCTGTTCGCCTCCAGAGGACAGGCGGCCCGCGTAGCTCCGGCAAGGGCAGCCCTTTATCGCCATATCACAGTCCATATTCCTCTCCGCTGGCGCGCAAACAGATCTGTGTGTCCGATGGACGACTTCAGTGGAACGCTACGGACAGACGCATTTGTGTCCTTTAGGCTTCATCTGTAACTTTGTTTCATTCATAACGACAATCGGTTGACCGCAGTTGTATGTAAATAAATAAATAGCAGCATTTGTTCCAAACAAATTGTTTTCTGACGACGGTTTTGTAAAGCTACATAACGTCGGTGCAGTAAGCTCCACATTCGAAATAAAGGTATCGTTCTACGAGGGGCGTTCAATAATTAATGTAACACATTTTTTACTCTGTCCGTTTCTGTTGAAAACATGAAGACTTTGCTGGGGGACATCGTGGAATACCCCGCTTCAGCTTCTGTAGTTTCATGAAGTTCCGATCTGTGGTGGCGCTATATGTAGCCCTCTGTAATGCAGGTGCGTTCAAAGCAGAGCGCTGTCAATACGTTTCTTTTGGTGGAAAACCAGAGTATCGCAGATATTCATAAGCGCTTGCAGAATGTCTGCGGAGGCGTAGGAGGGTGTCTGTCATCACTGCAACAGAGTCGTGCAAACCTGACCGATCTCAGGCGCTCCGGTTCGTTGCACACGGCTGTGACTCCTGCAGTGTTGGAACGTGTCGACATTTTCATTCGAGGTGATCGATAGATCACAGACAGCCACCTCGCTGCAGAGCTGGACACCTCTGTTCGTAGTGTGGACACTTTGATATACCCTCTCATGGTGCAACGATCAACTCTGAAGTTTACCCTGGTGCCCTCATGACACTGAAGGAACGACTTCAGTGTGTTGCCACAAAAATGTAAACGACTGTCTCCTTCTCCATAACAACAGAACACCTCACACAAGTCTGCACATCCAACAGGAGCTCAAAATAGTTCACTGGATTGTTCTTCGTCATTCACCCTACAGCCTGGATCTCGCACTTTCCGAGATCCATGTCTCTGGTCGAAAGAGAAATGGACTCCGCGGGAAGCAGCACGTGGATGATGCTACAAGACGTTGGCTCCGACGTGGACCAGCAGGTGGTACCGTGCGGGCATACAGGTCAGCGTGGTAGGGAGGCGTAAGGCCGTCTCATCGGACCGAGATTATGCTGAAAAATAGAGTTTCGTATCCAAAAGAGAGGGAAACAATATCCTGCACTGGAATGGTAAATCAAACCAACCTGCCTTCAGAAATATCTGTTGCATTACACACTGAACGTCCCTCATATTATTATTTCTTCAAATAGCTTCGGGCATTGGTCCACACAACCAAGTACTAAATGTGTAAACACGAAAAAAATTAAACTGCAAACCCTTTGGGTATAGGGTTTCTGGGCAGGTATGTTGACTTTTCAGGTATATCAGAAGAACGATCATTTGAAGGCGAAATATTCATATGGACATATTCTGGAATAGTTTCCGAGATAGTATAGCTTCATATTCAGCTTCAGTGCTGTTCAATAAAATATCGGGTGTACACATGTACAGATGTATAACAGGAAGTAAATGTTACAACGTATTTTACAAAGTGTCAATTGAAAAATATCATTTTTTGTAACAGATTCACCTTAAGCCCTCTTGTGCATGTCACATTACAAGTGTTTTACAGTTGACAATAAATTCTAGAATACCCCACCGTCAGCTTCATTGGATATGTACTGTTGGTTGTGCGAGTGCTTCTGTACGTTCCCTAATGAGAGCAGCAGCTTCAATGATGCCACCAAGCAGTTCATCTCTCGTATTCACCTTTCGTTTCTACACCCCACATTTCATCTAACACCATAAACAAAGACAATTGCCGGCCGAAGTGGCCGTGCGGTTAAAGGCGCTGCAGTCTGGAACCGCAAGACCGCTACGGTCGCAGGTTCGAATCCTGCCTCGGGCATGGATGTTTGTGATGTCCTTAGGTTAGTTAGGTTTAACTAGTTCTAAGTTCTAGGGGACTAATGACCTCAGCAGTTGAGTCCCATAGTGCTCAGAGCCATTTGAGCCAAAGACAATTCCCAATATACTTGAATCTCTACCATTTGCTATGGGACACTAAAAAGTGGTTCTTTTAAAATTAATCTCTGAATACGTTTCTTCTTCTTCTGTTTCGTCTTCTTCTTCATCCTAGTCGTTTCCTATTTCTGTATAATGCAGGTTTAGGCAACGTTCACCTGTTCGTCTTTCCTGTCACGTGCTCATGACAGTTGTGTTAAATAGTAAATATTATAATTCTTATGCTAGAAACATCGTGTCAGGGAGGCATTTTCAAACCTTTTTTTTTCCTTAAAGGCGCACTTGATTTTCCGTCTTAAATATAAATTGCCCTTTGTCTCTTCATTGAAAGTAACCAAAGAGAGAAGCCTATGACATGAATAGGATGCTTTCGTAACGCAGTTAAATAATCTTTTACTGTATTTGCGTCGATAGCTGATGAAGCTAGAGGACCTGTTACTGATTCTTACTGTCACATTTTCAACTTTCAAATCAAATGCACACTATTTTTAATGTTTACGTTTGCAAAAAACCTTATTACGTCTCCTTCGTTAGGCTATAAATGTGTGTGTGTCTCCTCAACGCCCGTTCAGTGAATGTTGCTGCTTTATGCGCCTCCGCAGCAGGCGCCTCCTTCCTGCACCCATGGCGACTGCTGTTCATCGCCGACGGAGGCTGGAATTCCCACTCCAGAACCGCAACTGAAGGTCCACTGAGCGCCGACAGGAGGCCTTTCCAGGTGGATCACGTTTTCTGCTTCATCGTACAGACTGCCGTTGGCACCGACGGCCCTACAACGTTCGTCGGAAGGTTCTAAGCTGGAGGAGCCAGCATCAAGTTCAGGAGTACATTTTGGTGGCATTCCAAGGGTGACATTATTCTCGAACGTGAAATGGATCAACACAAGTATGCATCTATCCCTGAGGACATGGTCACTCCTACATGCAGTTTGCTTTTCCTCTACACCACTGCATCTACCAGCAGGACAATGCAAAGCATCACACAGCTCGCAGTGTACACGTGAAATTGGAACACCAGGGTGAGTACTCCTCTAATCAGCAAACTCCCCCTATTTAAGATCAGTCAAATTCTGTGGGACCACGTCGATCGGACTGTCACGCCGTTCATTCTCAAGCTGTCACAGAGTGATGGACTTCAGGCAAGTGAGAGACTGTTTGTTTACTCAGAGGACAGTGTATGTTTGACATGTTGTATTGTATGTTCTGTGACTATGTAATAAAGTGTGGTTAGACTGCTAATCGCTGCTCTACTGTGATTCACGACATAAAAATTTGGTGCCGAAACCCGGGAGACAATGAATTTCCAAGTAATACCGTGGTGGGCGAGGAACTGATAAGTTTTTGTGGTGGTTAGTACCTTCCAAAGTTGGGCTAGTCCCAAATTCGTAGATTGGAATGTTTTCGCGTTATCTGTATATATCGTGTGGGGTAGCCCGCGTCTTCCGGCGAATCGCTGAAGTGCCATAAGAAACTTGTCCGTTGACAAGTCTGTACAGAGTACGAGGTGTACAGCTCGTGTGGCAGCACGTGTGACAAGAGTGATATATGACTTGCGCGTTTCTTTCCCCACTTCAAATTTTTATGTCGTGAATCACAATAGAGCAGAGATTAGCAGTCTAACAACACATTATTACATAGTCACACAACATACAATACAACATGTCAAAGATATACTGTCCTAAGAGTAAACAAACAGTCTCTCACTTGCCCGAAGTCCATCACTCTGTGACACAAGCAAAGTACATAGAACAGCTGGCCACGCCACGTCCTTGTCGGTACCTTCCAGAGCCTCACTGACTTTCTACCTGCAAGTATGCGTAACGTTACAAAAGGTGGTTGTTGAGCGTTTTGACAGGTGGTCACATAAATGGTTCAATGGTTCAAATGGCTCTGAGCACTACGGGACTCAACTGCTAAGGTCATTAGTTCCCTAGAAGTTAGAACTAGTTAAACCTAACTAACCTAAGGACATCACAAACATCCATGTCCGAGGCAGGATTCGAACCTGCGACCGTAGCGGTCTTGCGGTTCCAGACTGCAGCGCCTTTAACCGCACGGCCACTTCGGCCGGCTCACATAAATGGGACTGGATCGTCTGTAGTCATGAAAATAAAGACTATGAAATCTGTGTCATTCAGAGTTGGGCTTTACGATAAAATAATAAAATGAAAGAACAAGGTAATAAGTATAAACATATATTATCGTAAAAGATACCCTTGGCGATAACTAATTTACAGATTCGATGATTCAGAGAAATTAGAACTTAATGGCGTGAGAAGTAATAAATACCATCCCGATTTGGGTTTCCGTGATTTCCCTAAATCGCTCCAGGGA
The DNA here is from genome assembly GCF_023898315.1 of Schistocerca nitens. Classification (NCBI taxonomy): domain Eukaryota; kingdom Metazoa; phylum Arthropoda; class Insecta; order Orthoptera; family Acrididae; genus Schistocerca; species Schistocerca nitens. The sequence continues at coordinate 1,109,970,499 of NC_064615.1, read as the reverse complement.
AATGACGGGATGGTTCCCTCAAAAAGAGCACGGCCGATTTCCTTCCACACCCTTAACAGAATGCCCGCTTGTGCTCCGTCTCTAATGATCTCGATATCGACGGGGCGTTAAACACAATCTTCCATTTTTCCTTTTGTTTTCACTTTTTTATGTTTACACATTCCAGTAAAATGGAGACTGTCATCTTCAACTGCAATTTGCATTTGTCTTCACTGCAAGCCTTTGACACTTATCTCAATACGGGTGGGATATTAGTGTGAGTGTGTGCTGTTGTATGGGAGTTGAGTAAAAACAAGGGAACACCGCGAAAAATGCATGCGTGAACATAAATCCAGATCCCAGCCAAGGCGGCGGGGTACGCCGTTCTATTTGACCACGAACGGCATCTGCGCATCGTTCACATTACGTTGAAAATGTAAGTTGTACAAAAAAAGAGTTTTCTGCGTGATTGTGACAGCATTATGTCGCAGTTAAGTGTATTCCGCGGCTGTTGCGCGTAATAGTCTATCTAACAGACTGTTTGTGTCAGTTGTTCACATTTCTTTTTGTCATACTCGTCGTATACTCACTGGTGATTGTAGCAGTTACGCGGACCGATTAAATCCACAACATTGCATCCAATCGCTCCAGACGTCCTTCAATATACTTCTATATTAATTATCTCTTCTACGTATAATTCGAAGAAATGCAAGCTACTGGCTCATTACTGACTACAATAAAAGTTCGTTTCTGCGTGGTCCCCGGCAGAAATATGCTGCCACATGTTTTCAAAGTTCAACCGTAATCGGCCATTGTCGATTACGGCATTCGTTATGATTTATCGCCCCATGACAGAAGAACAGTACTCATCTTCTTTAGCAGGGGAATAAAGATACCTTTCAGTTTCACAATCAGCTTCATCCCATTAAACTATAGGTATGTTTAATAACCTCTATCGTGTCCCTGCATATCGTATGACAATACAGGCGCGTGACTTCCAGGCCAAGAGTTTTACCACACAGAATGTGATGCTCTCCTGATCGCAGAACATTTCGTAACAGCTGATATATCCGTGTTTCTCCATTTTAAAGTTGGGTTTCTTCACAAAAATTCAGCTAACAACCCCAGTAATAACCCAGAATATTTTCGGCTATGGAAGCCACACCCACAAACTGATAAAAAAGACAGGAAAGTCATTAAAAAAGCATGGACAGTATTTCTATTTGTCCAAAATAGGAAACAGTCATTGTCATCCCGTCTCAAGAAAGACCTTCGAAGTTACATCCTCACAACATAGGACAATCTCGGGAGAAACATGAAAACTATCACATATTATTTGTATCGGTGACAAAAATAATACATCTTTCAGTGAGAGAACATATCAAAAGATATGACAAGAAATTTTAGATCGCACAGATCAGATGAGGTTCAGAACCACAGTTCTTACATCATCATCCGTGGATGGTCTTGCATTGAAATTCACTGCAACAGGAAGTAAGCCAAAATATCAAATTGGGTGTGACGGTTATCCAAAAATTTGCTTCAAGTACTGAGGACAACAGAGAAAACAAAGAATTCAGCCTTTATTTTGCTAGATTTTGCGAAGAATACTTTTCTCAATTATCGGCTTTCCTAGCTGATTACCATCTGTAAATAATTTAGCGTTACACATTTCTGCGTCGTTGTGGAGATCAGTCGAAGACTGCTTCGTGCAGTCCTCTGCACTAGTCTGTTATTAAAAGCTCTTCAGCTCTGAGTAACTACCGCAATTTACATAAATTTTAACCACAATTTACATCAATTTGAACCTGATTACTGTACTCTAGCCCTGGTCTTCTACTGTACTTTTAACTCTCCACTCTTCCTCCATTTCGAAACTGGCATTCCTCGATTCCTTTTGGCGTGTCTTATCAAAATGAAATTTGCTTGTTATATTTGCACATTGCTAACCTTCAGTTACTTACGTGTCGCTTATTCGCGACGAACTTCTGTTGTTATCGCAGAACCCACTCATAAACTTTCACTGCAGCGTCTGTTACAGTAGTTTCTCTGCTTGAGCTCTTTAGGATGTGAATAACCCAAGCCAACTAAGGGAAAGAGAGCTGAGACGTTAGGTATGCTTTTACAAATTCCGAAGGAAAACAGAGCCTGCGTCTTCTTTCTTTTCTGTTCGAGGCTGTGACAGAGAAAGGTGTCCTTTCTTACGGTGTAAAATGGTGTACCGTTGAGACCGACAACTGTGCGGCTGGTCCCGGCAGAGGTTCGAGTCCTCCCTCAGGCATGGGTGTGTGTGTTTGTCCTTAGGATAATTTAGGTTAAGTAGTGTGTAAGCTTTGGAACTGATGACCTTAGCAGTTAAGTCCCATAAGATTTCATACACATTTGAACATTTGAGACTGACTGTATATACGTGAGGGGCGTTCAGTAAGTAACACAACCATTTTTTTTTTTCCTGAGAGCGTATTATGGATTCAAATACTCCATACTATTCCCCACAGGCTTTGCCTACAAAATCCTACTTTTCAACATCATCTCCGTTCAGTGTGAGAGCCTTATGCCACTTTACTGGGAGGGCCTGTAGTCTAACATGGTAACATTCTACTGGCCAACGTCTGAGCCATCGTCTTGCTGTATCAGTAAGCTCACCATCACCCGGGTACTTTTTCCCGCAGAGTGCGTTCTTCATTGGTGTAATAGATGGTAGCTGGAGGGTGCGAAATGTCAGCACACGATTTTGAGTGAGTCAGCACTAACAACAGAGACACACAGTTGTGCAGCCTGGCGTCTGATTGTGAATCATCGATCACTTGCAAACAGAGAGTCCACACATTGCAAAACTGCAGGAGTGACAGCTGTGTGCGGCCGGCAGGCTGGCTGTCAGGCAGACTTACGCGACCCCGTTGTGACGATGACAGACACCTCGCCCAGTGACTCGCCGTGGTTTTGTTCACTGCCAGATCTCCGTAGACATTCTGCAAGCGGCTAGAATATCTGCGATACACCAGTTTTCCGCCAAAAGAAACTCAGTGACAGCTGTCTGCTTGTAACGCACCTCCGCTACAGGCGCCATTTTGAAGGCCACGTATAGCGCCACCACCTATCGGAATTCCATGAAACTGGAGGGTGTGAAGCAGGAATATGCCACGATGTCTCACAACAAAATTTTTTTTTTAACCAAAATGATGGAACAAATAAATGCGTTTCATTACTTATTGACCGCCCCTCGTACATGATGAGAAGTCTGTGAGAGTTGTAATACCCACGGCTACATTTTATTCAGAATAATATTCACGACAGCATTGTGTGTGGAAAGTGAATGAACGTTCTTGCGATATTAATAAAAACGACTTCATCGTTAGTAAAATAACAAATAATTATTGTAAATGACATAATTTAATATTTTGTAAGAAACTATATCTCAGACAATACCCATGGAGAAAGATAATGGCAATCTCAATCTTTTGTTTTCTTATGATTCTTCTAGAATAATCCTTCTTCTTTTTCGAACTGTTGTACTGATAGGATGTGATTGATATCTGGTAACACAGATGTCCGTAAAAGAGTATATTATGTTGCTAATTTTATAGTTCATAAATATAGTTTATGTGTCACTGAAATAAATCTTCTTTGATTGGAGTTTTATTTCATTTTGACTCTCGTCATATGTAAATGTTAAGTTTTCTGAGCAGCTACAGAGAAGCGCAGCCATTGGAACTATTGATCTACAGTGCGGTTTATTGGGAAATGCTGAATAATAAGCGATTAACACTAAGAAATATTTTCAAATGTTAATACATATAGTAAAGATACAAAAAGATTTAATATATATTATTTGTTAATAGTAAAACAGGGGTAGGAGAAGAATCGGTAAGTCACTGTCTTACGTTAGCCGCCATCTTAGTGATATACTGCAGCGGTAGTTTTAAATTAACTTTCTATACAGACATAAATGTTGTTGCTCATAATAGTGGTAATAATTGTGTATTGGTGGCCCAGAACCCAATCTTAGGTAATAAATTCCAGTTAGACTGTGAGTAATCCCTAAATATTGTGAAATTCTATAAATGGAAACAGCATCTTATGTGATACAAATTCTTATATGCTGATGTATGAAGCCTGGTTATTTCGTAAAGACTTATGAAATATTTTGAAGCGAAAAAATACATTAGTGTTGTGTGAGTGTGGTATTGTGTGACAAAACTGTTCATTTTGCTGAAAGAAAACGTGTTACCACCCTGAATAACAGTAGCGTTAAATTCGATAAACGATCTGCAACTAGTAAAGAGACTATTATGGAATACCACTGAAAATTACTAAAAATCATTACTTTTGTTTAGTTCAGATTACGTGTCATACATTTAGCTTGTTTGCTGATATATATATATATATCATTACTATTGTGCGTGAACTTCGTGCCATTTACACTGCTTGACAGACAACATTGCTACACGTTCCCAGATGGAGATTTGTTTAACAAAATAACGATCATTAGCCGGGAAAAGCTGTTATTAAATAAAACTTCATATTCCATTAATAGTAAGTAACTTATTTTATTGTAATCTTGCTGAAATTGTACAACAAGCAATCAAACCACAATACAGCACGCCACAGAGTAAGCAATATATGAAAGCGGTAGCGGGTTTGTATGTGTGAAGTACTTTTGTGAAATTAAAGGTCCTCTTATATGGCTACTCTGCGTCAGAGATGTCCATTCTTTGTTTACTAAATATATGGCGAGAAATGTTGGGTTGTCGACGTGTATCTGGGTCAGACACAGAATGCTATGGGAGAGTGCCTTTCCGCAGTTACAGTTCAGTTTTGCAGTTTCCGTTTATAAACTGCGTTTAATTGGCCATCAGGATAAGCAAGTCGGCATTTCATTCACCACGTACCTTCTCCATCTTTTATTCTTATCAAACCTTTGTGAAGGAACTGGTCTTTCTATGCTGTGCTGAGACCAGGAATTGTTTCAACTAACCTTAATTAGATTCGTCTAGGTTAAAACATGCCTATTGCTAAAAAAATACTGATACGTCTAAATTTTGATAACTGAGTATACTGTGGGACGAGGTTTCAGCATATAACGTGGACATTTTCGAAGTTCTATGTTTCCTTTTGCACAATGTTGTTCTGGCGTAACCACAAGCGCTGGAACGAAGCTGAAGAACGCTAGAGAAGAGAAGGCGGTGAAACGATATCGGCCAGTGGTGCACTGATTAGGACCGCACCACGACAGCAGCGGCCACTACAAGAGGAGAATATAAGCGCCGCTCCTGCCTGCCTCGGCCGTTCAGTATTCGGACAGCATCAGCATGGCCCAGCAGAGAGTGCTCCGGTAGCAGTGACGTGTCATCCATATCAACTGCTTGCATTAACACTGTATTTGCATGTCGCTAATTGCTTGCGACCACTTGTTGTACATAGAAGTTAAGTTTTGTCATTCTTCTTATTTGTCATAAAAATAGAATGCCTAAAGGATGCTGCGTTCTCGGACTGCTGTACAACAATTCAAGCAAAGAGACGAATGGGCAGGACCCCACAAATGTCCACCATTCTCGGACACCCACTGCGCCGAACTGGTTGAAGTCATACGATATCTTAATTGAATTTGGTCGTAATTACTTTTTTTGTTTTTACTAAAGTTTGCAATGGAAATTGGAACTCAAACTTCAGAACGGCCGATGAGGAATAAAATTTAAATATATGGCTTCTCATAGATTTTAATTACAGGGCAGTTGGGGGTTAATGAGCACAGGAATATTGGATGGTGTGCTGGAATGCACGTTAGGGAGAAGTTTGGGTTAGTAGTTCACTCCAAGCTACATTTATTCACGAAACAGAATGAAATACTCAACTCCTGTAAACACTTATAATTTAAAAAGTCCTTTCACTATCGATCCTTGAGGGGTGTCTGCTTTAACAATTTTAGTCAACAGTATTCCGTAAGGATTAGATTAAGTGAAAAATTCGAAGTGGACACACTTAAAGAGACACTTAAAGAGAGCAGACGACTAGGTCACCATCTCTAGGGTAGACGAGCTGTGAAAACTGGCTTGAAGCCGACAGTGGAAAGACATCAAGAAACTTAATAAGGATCGCGATGCAAGAAGTAAATCATGACTGGATGAGGAACAAGGCCTTCCCTAACTGAATCTAGTTAAACGACCAGATATTTATCACTCATGAAGTGTCCAAAAAGTGCTTCTGACATATGAACTAAAAATCGTAGATACTTCCTAACATGGTAATACTTACTATCTGACAACTAAAATCACATTTCCAGTGAGCACAGCAGTGGCAGTCACACTAAACAGATCCAGAACAGCGTTTGCTGCATCTGAACAACTTTCAGTCTGTAGCAACTCCGAGGAAAGAGACAGATAAAAACTTGGAAGTGGCGAACTGACCAGTCGACAAAGTGATTTTTCAGTGGTTCCGAGAGGCTCTTCCAGTCAGGAGACAGCAGACACAGCAGCTGGTTTCTCGTTTCAGTATTTCCTAAGCATAAAAAATTGAAGCAATCGTTTTTCTTGCGCAGCGATCTTCAAGAAACCATTCGTGAAGCCACTCGTTAAGAATGAACAAGCAGACCGAGCTTCCCCCCTCTGCTCGCACCCGCTAGACTGCCGACACAACGTAGCCTCCGGTAAAAGATCCTACGGCCATTCCAAGGCCCAAAGACGGGACCGAAGAGGACCATCTAAATTTATCGATGTGCGTGCGTTCGTATTTACACAGACGTTCACACAACCAAGCAATCATCCACGTTTAGGAAGGGTGGCTAAAGGTACGTAATATGTTGAATATCGAGCGTAATAAAATGAGAATAAAAGTCAAATCCGTTCAAAAAATGGTTCAAATGTCTCTGAACACTATGGGACTTAACTTCTGCAGTCATCAGTCCCCTACTTAAACCTAGATAACCTAAGGACATCACACACATCCATGCCCGAGGCAGGATTCGAACCTGCGACCGTAGCGGTCGCGCGGTTCCAGACTGTAGCGCCTAGAACCGCTCGGCCACCCCGGCCGGCGTCAAATCCGTTCGCAGTGTGAACTTTGCCCATGATAAGATAAAAAATCTAAGAAAACGTAAGCAGAAAAGAGACAGTCTGCAGAACATAACAAAGTTACTGTGCCCTTCCAACGTAAAACATTTGTCTGACCGAGATACAACAATAATATTATTAAGGTAACGGAAATCTAAAATCGTTATTTCTGATTCGCACCTTTCATCCATTAAATTCAGTACAAATTTTGTAGTTAAGCCGAACTACACAACCCTGATAGTAATGAAACAAAATATTGTCATTGTAGTATATACTTAAATACTTTCCTTATACTTGATGCGCCAAAGATAACGATTACCGTCCTATCTTTGAGCACGTGCCATACATCTAAATCATACTCCTAAAGCCACCAAACGGCATGGAAGGTAATTCTGGAGCCAGTAAAAGATCAGCCATTCCTTGTTACACTAACGAATAATGTGTGTGTCTGCTACTTCAAGTTTATAAATACAAGCTCATTTCTTATTGTGGTGTGCATACTGTAAGACCTTTGGCACACACACCATCAAATTATTTGACTTGTCGCTCTAAGGAAGTAGGTGAGTGTCAGCAATATGTCTCGTGGTCTGATCGTGGCGTGTTTATCTTCCGCTGTTAGGTCAGACGATAGAAATGCCACTTGCACGCTTAGAGTAGCAGATTGATGGTGACCAACTTTAAACAGAACTGGATTAATTTTCACACACATTTATTAAAATAATAAAAAGCATAGACATAACGCAACTTGATTCTTGATGCTGTTTACAACTGACAATCTGAAGTTCCTTTGGTCTTGGTGCGTTAATTTTATTCTCACATATCTCTGATACTTGACAAAGTGTCTATACATTTCTCTTCATGGCTATGTACAGGAATATGACAATATTATTAGGCGCAGACTGAAACTTGACTATAGACTGGTACAGACAATTGCAGACTAATGCAGACTGGTACAGACTAATGCAGACAAATGCAGACTGACTAATCGGAGGTCTGTACACTCGTTATAATACCTTGCGCGTTCAGGTATCACTGCACGAGTGTGATCCGCGAGGAGAAAAGGTTCTACGTTAGCAGCAATCTCATTGGCTGCTTACATATTAATACGCGGATCGGCGGAAGCAGAATTTGGTCCATCTCTAAGGCAGCGCCATATCGTAGTGCGGAGACAGACGAGCGCTGCACCTGCGCTGTTGTGCTTAGCGGGGCGCGCGCTATTGGGAAAGTTGTGTACACGCTGACTACGCGGAACTGTGTACACAACACTTATCCTTCTATGTTTCACAGATGGCGAACTGTTATGTGTTGCATGACACTTGTAACTTCATCTACGGTAATTTAACAGGACAACGGCCAATTCTCTAGCATTGTGGACCATCTTGATTCATTAATGCTCTCACGTACTGAGCCTAGGTAATTACAACATTAGCTAAGTAACTGCACATGCCACCTGAGGCAAATTTTGTGTATCACTAGGCTATACTGGAAGCCACTTCATAATGCTTTGCAGTAATATCATTGGTATGATAAATAATCGGGTCTCGAGTATTAAGAGTTGTTTGATCTCTTCTGTATAGATTATCTCCATCGACTTAGTGATTTTACACATTTAATGTGTCCTTCATGTGACCATGATGAAGTTGCCAAAACAATAATCTTCCGTTTTTTGGTATATACAATTCTACCCCAAAGAAGAGCATGAATGAGATGGGTGCTCAGATTTATAAAACAGTTAAGATAGTACACGTAAATTACATACATGTGAGTTAGCTATTGAGAGTAACCTTAAGCTTAAGCTTCTTACAGTAATTCTATTGATATGCTAGCTACGTATGTTTCATTTACATCACATCCACAGCGAGGTCTTGAGTTAACATTTTACACTATTTAATATCATATTTTTGTATTTTGTATTACTTTCACATATTAGCTGTTGATGTTCACTTACATCACGACAACAGTGGGGCCATAGCTTTGACTAAGTCATTTCATTTTTGTGAGGATTTACATTTGTCTCTTATGCAAGAGCTTTTTCAATCTAAGTATTTTGCACAACTTCTACCGTTAATTGTAAATATTTTAAATCATATTACAATCATGTCTTCGATATGGGTAACATCTTTCAGCTATCATTGCTGGGAACTTCTCACATTTTACTAGATCAGTGTTGCACGTATAAGATTATTACTTTTGTTGTTAATCAATATCATATAATAAAATTACCCTCACATTGATGATAATTGTGGGAGGAACATGTTGAAATTTATCAAGACTATTTATCAAAAAAATTTTCTGCTATTTAGTCGTTATTGAAATATTTTATTTCTGATTGTACTTGCAAATAAATACGACTTCCTAGCAGTAGAGGTTATGAAAAGGGGTCACCTTGGAATGTGTTCTTCCTTTTAGTTAAAAAAAATGTTTATAGCCTGTTCTCCCATTTTAAGAGACTCTGATGAAAGTTGTCCATTATATTTGGATATTTGCCAAATTCTATAGATTCGGTTTGTTTCATCTCAGGTATCTCCAATTGATTTTTTTCTCTCACCTTTGAACCCACTGATTGACTTTCGTTTGTGATCTGCTGTGATAGTGTACATAATAAGGTTAATAAGAGCAAGAGGGCCCCAGCCAACGAGGTAATCAGGGTCAAAGTCATTGGTCATATAAAAGCAGAACAATAATGAAGGCTTCTTATTCATCTGCCCATGACTATGGTATGGATACGATGTTCTGTCTTATAGCGTGAAATAATGTGTTGTTGAAAGTGCCTGCATTTACACATGCTGAGAATATATATGACACATTGAAACTATTGCTGCTTTCACATACACACAAACAGGTGTGAGTCTTTACACACACACACACACATTGGCCGTTAATATTGCTACACCAAGAAGAAATGCAGATGATAAACGGATATTCTTATAGCGTGAAATAATGTGTTGTTGAAAGTGCCTGCATTTACACATGCTGAGAATATATATGACACATTGAAGCTATTGCTGCTTTCACATACACACAAACAGGTGTGAGTCTTTACACACACACACACACACACACACACACACATTGGCCGTTAATATTGCTACACCAAGAAGAAATGCAGATGATAAACGGATATTCTTATAGCGTGAAATAATGTGTTGTTGAAAGTGCCTGCATTTACACATGCTGAGAATATATATGACACATTGAAACTATTGCTGCTTTCACATACACACAAACAGGTGTGAGTCTTTACACACACACATACACACACACACACACACACACACACACACACATTGGCCGTTAATATTGCTACACCAAGAAGAAATGCAGATGATAAACGGATATTCATTGGACAAATATATTACACGAGAACTGACATGTGATTACATTCAATTTGGGTGCATAGATCCTGAGAAATCAGTACCCAGAACAGCCACCTCTGGCAGTAATAACGGCCTTGATACGCCTGGGGATTGAGTCAAACAGAGCTTGGATGGCGTGTACAGGTACAGCTGCCCATGCAGGTTCAAAACGATACCACAGGTCATCAAGAGTAGTGACTGGCGTATTGTGACGAACCAGTTGCTCGGCCACCATTGACCAGACGTTTTCAGTTGGTGAGAGATCTGGAGAATGTGCTGGCCAGGGCAGCAGTCGAACATTCTCTGTATCCAGAAAGGCCCGTACAGGACCTGCAACATGCGGTCGTGCATTATCCTGTTGAAATGTAGGGTTTCGCAGGGATCGAATGAAGGGTAGAGCCACGGGTCGTAACGCATCTGAAATGTAACGTCCACTGTTTAAAGTGCCGTCAGTGCGAACAAGAGGTGACCGAGACGTGTAACCAATGGCACCCCATACCACCACGCCGGGTGATCCGCCAGTATGAGGATGATGAATACACGCTTCCAATGTGCGTTCACAGCGATACTATATATATATATATATATATATATATATATATATATATATATGGTGTTAGAAAAAGGTACGGCCAAACTTTCAGGAAACATTCCTCACACACAAAGAAAGAAAATATGTTATGTGGACATGTGTCCGGAAACGCTTACTTTCCATGTTACAGCTCATTTAATTACTTCTCTTCAAATCACATTAATCATGGAATAGAAACACACAGCAACAGAACGCACCAGCGTGACTTCAAACACTTTGTTACAGGAAATGTTCAAAATGTCCTCCGTTAGCGAGGATACATGCATCCACCCTCCGTCGCATGGAATCCCTGATGCGCTGATGCAGCCCTGGAGAATGACGTATTGTATCACAGCCGTCCACAATACGAGCACGAAGAGTCTCTACATTTGGTACCGGGGTTGCGCAGACAAGAGCTTTCAAATGCCCCCATAAATGAAAGTCAAGAGGGTTGAGGTCAGGAGAGCGTGGAGGCCATGAAATTGGTCCGCCTCTACCAACCCATCGGTCACCGAATCTGTTGTTGAGAAGCATACGAACACTTCGACTGAAATGTGCAGGAGCTCCATCGTGCATGTACCACATGTTGTGTCGTACTTTTAAAGGCACATGTTCTAGCAGCACAGGTAGAGTATCCCATATGAAATCATGGCGGTGAATCGAGGAAGTACAGTACATACTGACGAAACTAAAATGAACTCTAACATGGAAATTAAGCGTTTCCGGACACAGGTCCACAGAACATCTTTTCTTTATTTGTGTGTGAGGAATGTTTCCTGAAAGTTTGGCCGTAACTTTTTTTAACACCCTGTATAGATATATAAATATATATATATATATATATGTGTGTGTATGTGTGTGTGTGAATCAGCAATAGTTTGTAGGTGTCAGACACTTTATTAACAACAAAACTCCCCTGGGCAAATCTAACCGTTATGCACTACGAAATGCTGGCAGTGGGCGAGCCACGTTGGCTAGTGCAAATCTGTCTAGCTCAGGGCAGACTGACTCTCAAAGAATACGATTCTTTGAAATAGCTTGCGTTCTGTTTGTGAAATATCTTTATCTTGCTGTCGGTAGTTCATTCACCGAATAAGCTGTACCTGACATGATCTTCTAATATCCGTTGAAAAACTGATTTTTGTAAGGGTGTGCTAAGGACAACTTGTGATTCATGTTACTTTAGGTGATGTCATTATGGGGAATTTTGTGTATATGAGGCACAATAATAGCCCAAGCGATAAATCTTATATGTTTTATTTCAAATCCATACCAATGGTAGATTCAGTTAAATGAAGCACAGTTTTTGTGAGTCAACATGCGGTAGTTACTAAAGAAGTCTTTTAGGAAGCCTTGAGTGGAAGTAACAATTTAAATACTCTCGTGACCAATTCAATTTATATTTCATTCAGAACTAGTTGCCCATAATGAATATTCAGAAAAACGATACTTTTTGTTTTATTAAGCTATTTTTTTGAGAGGGCAGCTGCATAAATTTGATTACACTTTTTGTGGTATTACAAGCTCGCCACAGATACATCATCATATTATGTATTAACGCACAACTACGACTTCTATCTTACTAATCAGAGGAAAGCTAGATCCTAGGAACATTCAGTCTGATTTCAGTAAAAGGAAAAGTTAACCAGCAGTAAATATTTTGAATCACTCCCTTTGTCAGAAAAGTTCTAGGACAAGGTCTTTTCTTTCTGAGATTGCAATACTAAAAAGGACAAGTGTTATTTTTATGTTACCTGGCATGTGTCCATTCGTGAAATGACCTTGGCCCTGTTACCGTGCAAATTAACGATGTAATAGTGGTGTGCTTAGCAACACACTGTTTGGGTTTTTGGCACATTATTTACGCTGACACGATGGATACTAATGGTGAGCAAAGAGTGAATGTAAAGTTCTGCATCAAGCTCGGGAAAACCTCTAGTGCAACTTGGGTAATAAATGCGGGTGAGGCACTTTCAAGAACACGAAGGGTTTCGTGAAGACAGAGATTCGAATGAACACGAACACGACCTGGTCGCCCGTCTGCAGCACATACCGATGCAAACGTGGAGCGTATAAGGCTTTTATTGCAAGCGACTTGCAACTGTGCGTGTGATATCAGAAGAACTCAATTTGAATCTTGATGTGTGTCTTAAGATTTTATGCGAAGATTTAAGCAAACGGAAAATTATTGCAGTACTCGTCCCTCACACACTAACAGACCAACAGAAAGAGGAAAGAGAAGAGTTTGCGCTGAACTACTGGATAGAGTTATTCCACATTTGTGTCAAAGATTATTGTTAGTGCTTAAGGTTGGTCTACCGTTAACACCCTCACATGAAGCGTCAAGTTCTGAATGGAGGAAGCCGGCCGGAGTGGCCGAGCGGTTCTAGGCGCTACAGTCTGGAACCGCGCGAACGCTACGGTCGCAGGTTCGAATCCTGCCTCGGGCATGGATGTGTGTGATGTCCTTAGGTTAATTAGGTTTAAGTAGTTCTAAGTTCTAGGGGACTGATGACCTCAGAAGTTAAGTCCCATAGTGCTCAGAGCCATTTGAACCATTTTTTTTTTGAATGGAGGAATTTTCAGGATCATGAGCCTCGAAAATTGTCAAACGACAATCTTCGAGAATAAAGACAATGTTGAACGCTTTCTTTGATACTAAACGATTAGTTCGCCACGGGTATGTCCTCCAGGTCAAACAGTGAACCAAACTGCTTACATCGAAGTCTTGAAAGGTTTGCGACAATCAAATCGACATCGCCGCCCTAATATGCGGCATTCACAAGACTGCTTCTTACTGCACGATAATGTAAGACCCCTTAATGCTTCATCTGTTATCGAGTATCTGGTCAGTCATTCTATTACTGACATCCCACATCCACCAAATGGGCTGTGAGAAATGATCTTACAAGCACCACAGTTGAAACATTCCCTGCTTGCCTCTAAGACCTCCAGCAACGTTGGATACTGTGTGTAGGTAGCCAAGGGGACTACTTTGTGGGAGCTAGGATCAAGACTTGGTAAGCGCAGATTTCTATTCTTTAAAAAAAACCTTTCCTGAAGTTTTTCTGACTAACGGACTATTTCAGACATCAAATTCGGAGTCCATTGCACTTTTTTAGTGTCAGAGTCTGAGAATCGTTAGTGAGAGTAGATTCGTTTTCGCAGGGAGGGCAAACTTAATGCAGGACATAACCAACACCAACCGTTGCACTATAAAGTACATGAAAAATATTGACCATACAGAAATCATACTTATCTAATAGCATGAAAACAACATTTAATTGCGAGACAAATCTTTGTTTCAGTGAATATAAAAATATATCAGCCCAACGATTGTTCTTCTGGATAAGATTCTCCAACCTTCAAAATATTTTAAATGTCTCTAATTATAATTAACGTCTGCACATAATGTGTGTTGAGAAACACTCTTCAAATAATGTGTGCCTTGGTCCTCATTACAGGTAATTTTTTAATAGACAGTCAATTCTCAGATCTAATTCTATAACAACGGTAGGCCGCTAAACAGTCACTTTTCACAACACCATCCATGTTACTGTTGACGTTCATACTCTTTCCTCAATCAAAATAAAGCCGATAACTATTCAATGTACTCAGCCTCGGCAAATTCGCTGTACGCTAGCGTTTTGTGATGACTGCTAGTTCTTCTCATACTTCTGATGGCTTGATTTTTCTTTTCTGCTGCATCGATTCATTATCAGATTTTATAGTCTTGAATCGCCTTTTTTGATATTTTTTTCTCGCTATCTTTTTGCTTGAAATCTTCTTGTCTTGTCGTCTTGTCTTGCATTGATAAAATTAGAATCTGTGTCTATTCTTAAAACTCCCTTGTCTCTGTATGGTCAAACTGCATTCTTCTCCTCGTTAGGATAATTCCAGGCTCTACATAAAATCTTGTGACTTTCATCACAAAGAAACACCCTAACGTTCCTCGAAATTATCACTCTTTCTCACTGGTTAAATTTCTTGTCCTGTCTGTTCGTCAGTAAGTTACGAGCCCCATCATCGACTGACTCCTATCATTTCTCGATTCCTCCTTAACAAAATTTTGCATAAATAAAAGTTTTCCTGCTAGACGAAAGCGGTCTCTATACGTGTAAACTGCATACAAACCAAAGTGCTTGTAACATTAGAATATCAAAAATACTTCATCTTTCATTTACACTTAAATAAAAAATTTAAAAAATAACTTGTGGTACAACTTACATCACATAATCCTTAGACATTTAATGAATCACTGAAAATGCACTTCGCTATTTGTAGGAGAAAATGTCCATTACAGTATCACCACTGCATAAGAAAGAAGCAATCAGTGGGCATTTGTAGTTAACAGAGGAGACATTAGGCAAACAGAAAAAACACATTCCCAATTGACTGGCAAATATTTCTTTACTCACTGCCTTGCTTCTTGGATGTCTTCTACACAAGAAGACTCTATTTGATGATTTCTGTAAGGGATGTCTGCCACGATAACTGTTTGCTACCTTACTATACTCACAGTCACTGTCAGGGTTTCAAGTGACTGTTTCAGTTTGTTCCTGTAAACATCACACGTATCACCAAGTATTGGAATCTACTGATTTTTTTGATTCATTACGTTTCATTAAAATTTCGTGCATACAGCAACCAGGATTTGCTTGTAATGTTTGTAAAATTGTGTCATTCCCTTTGCGTGGTTGTCTGAACATAAGATTCATTACGTTTCATTAAAATTTCGCGCATACAGCAACCAGGATTTGATTGTTATGTTTATAAAATTGTGTCATTCCATTTGTGTGGTTGTCTGAACATAAGATCTTAGTTTTATTATGATTCGTAACAGGAAGTTTTGTTTCGGTTCCAATATTATTTCTAATTGCGGGCACTTTTTTTTAATTGGTTGCTGAAACACATTTCAGTGTAAGACAAATAGTCAGTCTCATGACATAATTGCAGCTATTGGCTTTTTTCTGAGGTAGGGCATTAATATTTACTGTGGCTTAGAGACCGATTTCTTGTGATATTTGTTCTTTTATTTTGTTACTGAGGGTGACTATACAGTGCGAAGTGTCAGAAGCGCTTGTTATTCGTTGAATTACTCAAGAATAGCATTAAACTTGAATCGATGAATGACTTACAAAAGCATATAATTACCGTACTTTTTCTTATACCTTCAAACACTTACGGACCGACGAAACGGACGACTCCCTACAATTTTATCTTATCTAGCGTATTTATTTCTGTTTTCCATTCGACGTGGAAAATATTTCTTACAGCACATAGCTATGTAGTCTGTGTCTTGCTAGCTTAGTAGTTTGTATGCTGGATTAGTTTTGCATCAGGAATTTGTTAGTACCGAAATAGTTTTTACATTCACTGTATGCATTCTGTGTATTTCGAGTAGCAAAAGTGAGACGTGTCATTAGTCTACCAACAAACCAATAATTCAAAGAACGTTCATTGCAGTCTTTCTCTAAATTTTATGTTCTATTTTTATTTCAGCGACAGAGATACTTTTGTGAACTTTGCGCTATGGTCCGTTCATACGTTCCACCGCAGTTTGGACGAAACATATCTGTTCAAGTGGCATTGGCCTTTGCATCTCTCAATTAGGCTCTATTAGGTTGCCAATTCGGATGTCATATATGCTGTTGTGTCGACAGAGGTGCCGACACAGTGTGTTTGAGGGGGCCGAAATGCACGCTATAAGCGCACGAAGGATGGCGTGAGGTCTGAAACAAGATACGTAATGAATGCTATAAAGAAAAGAACGTAGCTGCGGAAATACTTAACTTTATTCCATCCTTGTGGTACATCGCTCTTGACGAATCAAGTGAGACTCTTAAGATACATGCAATGTTACAAATGGCGCCTTGCTAGGTCGTAGCCATGGACTTAGCTGAAGGCTATTCTAACTGTCTCTCGGCAAATGAGAGAAAGGCTTCGTCAGTGTAGTCGCTAGCAAAGTCGTCGTACAACTGGGGCGAGTGCTAGTAAGTCTCTCGAGACCTGCCGTGTGGTGGCGCTCGATCTGCGATCCTGACAGTGGCGACACGCGGGTCCGACATGTACTAATGGACCGCGGCCGATTTAAAGCTACCACCTAGCAAGTGTGGTGTCTGGCGGTGACACCACATATGCCAAGCGACATTAGCTTTACTCCGAAGGTTCTGATGGCATTCAATTGATGCTGTATCTGTAGTGTGAAGATAGCAGAACAGGTTTACGAAATTGACCTCACTCAAAGTTATGAATAAGGTGAGATCAGTGCAGCTGGCGTACACAACGAATAACAAAGATCAAGCAGAGCCAGGATTAACCGAGCTAAAATCATTTTGTGCCGACCTATGACCCAGTTCTGCACTAGGTGATATCCATAGGTGCATACACAGGATAAAATCACAATTTTGGTATGAGCTTGGCAAGATGCAGCACAATTAATCAAACTGACGTTAAAGAGCCAACACTTTCCATGTCTATAGGGGATAAGTATTGTACTTTTACATTAATGCGTATGTATTATGCACACTGAACCATACAGCTATCCATTGCTGAAAATATTGGGAGACAAACCTCTTCCCTGAGAGCTTGCCATTTATTAACAGTTTAACTTGTTCTAACTGCCTTTCCTGAAGTAACTACCCTGCGTATCAACGGAAGACGGAGGTGAGAAATTCGTGTAGAGCATGTATACAATATTCCCAAACAAACTACGAGTACAAAGGTATGGTACTCTTTGAAGACGTAAGGAGCATCACAGAAAATATATTACAAATGTCCCAAAGATGGGACTGAAGGCGCCGATTTATATCGGTACGAACGCGCAGTCTTCAGATATGTACGCATCTGCTACATAGAAGTAAACTTCGTAGGAGAAAGTAGATTACGAGAGTTCTTCGCAAAGTTCCTTCAATGTTTTATCCAACGGACTCTTAAACATCTTATGGCTGGTATATACCCCCATATAAGTTGTTCACAAGTGTGGACAAATTTCCAGGCCATGATTTTACCCATAGTCATTGGAGATATTGTGTTACACCTCATTACACACACTCATACCCACTCTAAATACTATAAAAGTAAATTGAGCTTCTCAGCATCATATGAAGTGTGTCATTGTGAAGTGAATGTGGTATTCTAAACTAAGCTAAAATATCCGAAACTGTCGGAGGTACATGTTTGCCCTATTTATGACACTGTACTGAGGTTTTCAAGTGCCTTAGACTGTCTTGTACGCACATCGTAGTGGTTGGTGGTAATACAGCTGCATTTGGTGATCAATTACAAATATATATATATATATATATATATATATATATATATATATATATATATATATATATATACCCTTCCATTTTCACATTCACCTGAAGTACAAGTCGAATAGATGTTGTATATTATTTCTCTGAATACTATTTCTCTGAATGGCATCGGGCTGTCTACGAAATGAGAAGTGTACTATACCCACGTCTACAAGATTACATTAAATGGCCCAACCGTGAGGTGACATTGTATTTGGTACTGTGGACGTGGGGCTTACGTGTTTGGCATTCGGTTGACAGCCAGAAGTGTTGTTTTATTATAAATAGCTATCTTTGATTGGTTTACAGAATGCAAAGCGTCTATTATTGATTGCTATTAAATACAGGAAAATGAACTTCTTAGCAAGTATGTTCGTGAACTATAATTTTAGAGTAACACACTTAAAGAACTAGACAACAGTTGACGAAAAACACAAGATTTATTTTTTGTTTATAAATGTGCCAAAGAATGGTAATGAAAATTCAAAAGTAAACAAAAATGAACTCGAACACAAGAACAAGGAACAAAACTGAACAAATAACTCGAAGAGAACAAAAAACTCGAAACAAACAAGAACTATTGGAACAAATAAATCTTTTCTTCAGTTGCTGGAAGCAGCAACCGAAGCATGGGTGCTGAGATCCTCGGCTGCCTCCTCCTCCACTTCTTTACGAGGTTTCTCCTTATCAGCAGCGTCCACCTAGGCAAACAGCACAGCTATAGTTGCGACAAAATCAGTAATCACGTAGCACATACATAAATAATAGTAGCAAAGCATACCCAGACACTGTGACGAACAAAGAGTTATTACGGAATACCGTTCTTGTTATTACCCGGGTAGTGCAAAGAAGAGAAAAAAGAAAAAGGAGCTTTAACGATATTTATAACAGCTGATAGCTAATAAATAAGACACTTTTACATGTCCTCTCCGGTCTGTTACAATTTATAAACTAGTAAGCTGAGGTATTTAGCAAACGATGTTGTGGCACAATGAATGCAGCCATTGGCCGCCTTTAGAGGCAATCTGTCACAGAGCACCGGACAAAATATAACATGGTGCGTCTAAGTGCTGATAAGAAACGCTTAGTCCTGTTCTCTACAAGAAGACCAGACCTGAGGGGCAGACTACAAATCAATAACAGACAGATACGGGGGACTAACCACGTCAAATACCTAGGTGTATTATTAGACAATAAATTTATATTCAACTTACACATACAAGTTAAGAAAGAGAAGACGATCAGACTATTTGATGCCCTACATCCCTTACTAGACAGCGAAAACGTGAAAGTCAATACAAAAATAAGACGTTATAAGGCACTCACGATTAAGGCCATGACATACAGAAGTTCGTTTTGGGGCACAGTACTCCAGACAAATATAAAATCTTTTCAAGTCATATGAAAGAGATCCTTAAGACTCATTTTCAAATAACTCCGATGGTCTGGAGCCAGAGACCTACATAATGATCTTAATGAAGTCATGATAGGTTAGTTGGTTGAACAAAACAGCATGAAACTGCTTGAGAAGATTGAAAATCTTAGACCAGCCTCACAACATTTATAACATACGAGCACAGTCAATCGCCAAAGATGGCCTCATGTACGAGTTCCACGAGCAATGATAGAAGCTTTCGAGTTGTAGCAGCAGAGTATAATCAAATCCAGAACAGGAGCACAACGTCCTGTTAGCGTCAGAGAAGCGCTAAAATGATACTAAGAAGTCCAGCCTTCAGAGAATACAGTACGGCTGCTAACCGTTAAAAATATGAAAGAGAACTAAATTGTTTACAAACAGGAGTCTTCGTCTGTCGCACAATGTTCAATGGAGTATCGCTGAAGATCTCTCTATTAGCAACGGGACTTTAACTAGATACACACTGATACGATTTCTGGCAGGTTATTAATTAAGTTGTCCTTTCAATGTAATTCATTGCTTGTAAGTCAGTCTGATGTCGGTGTTGTTACTGTTATCGAATTATCTGTTCTGAATTTGTTGATGTTAATCTAAAACGGATAGTTCAACTGCTTGCGAGCAGTCTTGTAACTGGGAATTACCCTACTCGGTGGTTTACTGTTATTTAGTGAAGAACTGTGTGTCAGTTATAAGCATCGTTTGATTTCAACTGTTACGAGTCCTCCAAAATTACCCATTTCTTCTCCTTCCCCTAGTGCACATTTGCTTATTCAGTGCATTTTGCGGTTTCTGGACACCCAACATAAAGTAAATACGGAAATATGTGATATTGTGCTGGGCGTCAAGGTATGAGGGAATCTGTTGCAATGAAATGATGGAATAGCAAACGAAAAGACAACACACTGCCTGCCGGTGCATAGTGTAAAGTGTCACTGTATGCAGCTGCCTCACTCCTGAGCTACAGAGCCCCGTGTCACTGGGAGGAGGACCAGCTGGGTGAGGTTGGTGAAGCCTGATACCTGGCTGAGGAGTGCCTCATTCCAGCCAGCTGGACGAAGGCACTTTCCTCTGATACACGTATTCCTGCTAAAGGGAGCTAATATGATCAGTGAGGTGGGGTTTGTTGTGTGGGTACTTCCAACAGCTGAAAGCAAAAGGAAATTTCTCAGGAGATGATTTATTTATGAACAAGAAAATAGGAATGCGGCCGATCAACTTAGAAGCCAGATGAACATGAGTAGCCAGATAAACATGAGTCCTACACCCACATGATGTTAGTATGATAGGCCACTAGCTTGTAGATCATTAGAAGGTGGAAATAAATAAAGTTTAATTAGAAAAAATATTCATTGCATGAAAGGAGAGAAAAAGTAATTGTGATGCAAGGCAGGAATTCGAGAGCAGGACAATATAAAATATAACAGAGCACCATGAGCTATGGGAAAGTAATTATAGAGAAAGGCGCCTGGAAAAATGTGCACAGAAATCAGTTGAATTTGTATTTTTTTAAAGTATGGAAGCAGGCTACGTATCTTTTAGAAACCTGAAGATACTAGACTATCGAGTGTTTCAAAGGGAGCTTTAGGCAACAGCTGATTCAGAAAAGGAGGTTTATTGCAAAAGATGAGGAACGGTTGGTTTGGAGAGAAGTGACAATGAGAGCTGCATAGAATCAAATGGAGGAAAAGACAACTCATCAGTAACGAATTTTATTCACGAAAGAAGAAAATACCTAAATACAGAAAATTAAACCAGCAGATGTGAATAAACAAGTTTAAAAATAATGGAAAAGAAACTCTAAACTTGACTGTGCGAATAATAGACGCCCCACACAGGAAAATTTAAGAAAACTTTGGAGAAAACTCAACGACATAAATCAATACCTAGGGCTCAGATAGCAAGACAGTATGAAGCAAGAAAGGAATTACTGAAACTGGGATACAGTGTACGGACAGGTTCAACAAAGAATACCAGCTTGAAGTAATTATTATCGAAAGGAAAGAGGATTTAGACGAGCGTAAGATGAACACATTATACTGTGAAAGGAATTTCACAGACCACTGAAAGACATATGTCGAAGAAGGACACCTAGAGTAGACAAAACTTCTTTACTGTTATTGGGAGCATTGTGAGAAGCAAGAAAAAAAAAAGAGTTCACCAGACATATAACACGTGCAAGGTTGGATACATACTCTCAGTCATCAAAAACATGTAATGACCCCACTTCGAAAGTGGGAAAATTCCAAAGGAGTGTGAATGTTAATGGAATGGTTGGAAGAGAACTAACACGAAATTATGATTAGACTGGCAAAAGATGAGTTTAGGTTCAAGAGGGATGCAGAGATGCACGAACCATTACTGACTCAGTTCTACGACTTGGGAGATACACTGAAGCAAAGCAAACCGACGTTCATACCTGCTGCATTTCTGAAGGTAACAAGGATGAAATGCGAGTCACGAATTAGACAGGCTTTTAGCCTATTCCACGTGGACATTCAGCAAGCAATACAGAAAGGAAACTGAAATTTGGAATGGAGATTTAAGTTCTGGGAGAAAAAAATAAAACTTTTAGTTTAGTCGACGACAATGCAATTATATCAGAGACGGTACTTTACTTGAATTATCAGCTGAACGAAATGTGTAACGTATTGAAAATATGTTGTTAGCTGAATGTTAAGAAAGTGAAAGTAAGGTAGTAAAATGCAGTAGAATAAAATCGAAATTGTGAGCTACAGAGGGAGATGGATTAGGAAATGACATTGAAAGTATCAAAAGAGTTTTGCTACTTTTGTGGAAAAATATCAGATGGATGCTGAAGTGCAGAAGATGTAAAACTGAGAACGCCAATAACAAAATTTTTTAACATAAAAGGCACATTTCAGTGTCACATGGTCTTTTCTGATGGTATTTGTCTGCAGTCTGGCCTTGTACATGAATGAAACGCGAACCGTAAGCAGTTCAGGGCAGATAAGAGCAGATGGTTTTGAAGGGAAGTGTTCCAGGAGAGTGCTGAAGACGAAGTCGACCTAGGGCGTGGCTTACATTGGGCAATTCAATCGAGCCGGGGAGAAAAATATTTTTATGACAGAAAGTGAATAAAAGATGGAATCTGTTGATAGCATGCATCACGAAGCCTCAGGAGGTTACCAGGTTGGTGAAAAAGGACTGAGTGAGTGTGTGTGGTCGTGGAACGTGGGATGTTTGTAAAATTCTGCTGATAGATGAAGACTTGAACATGTAAAGTGGACTCACATGAATGACGCTTGCCATAGTTATGAAGAAACCAGGAGGCTCTCACTCGATGGACTACTGTGGCGAGCTGCATAAAGCCATTCTTGAGACAGAAGACAACAAGAGCAACGGTTGTGCCTCGGGTTGATATTCTAATAGTTGGCTGTTCCGTACCTCCTAAGGGTTATAGCTGTACTGATGCTATTCACAGCAAAATAGTGGATGAGGCTAAACAGACGGATCCTTACACGAAAAATATATATATTCTGGTAGCAGTGGCGACTGAACTTACGGAACATAGGAGTTGTTCTTGTACCTTCACATGCAGTAGCTTTATTAATCTTCTGACATTCAACACACTTGATCATACCATTCTCCTTTAAACTCATCGTTGTTAATTCTTGTTGTCATATCACATGATAAAACGTTCACCGTTATTTGTGTATTAGGTTATCCGCATTCTTTGGTGTAACATTCAGTGAATTATCTCTCTGTCACAGCAGGCAAATCTGAGAGAAAAGAAACTGAAGTTGCAGAAAGGCTCAGTACCATTGTTCGTCATAAAAATTTCAATCAACCTTACATCTGTGCCCGACATGTCTTTAGATGTAACTTTGGATGAAACGAAAGTCCTCGTTACCAAGCTTACTGCATTAATGTCATAATTCCGTCGGTTTCTAAAGTCTGCGTTACATGGGACGTCAAATTCTCGTGGGTATCAGGCACTGGAGTGTTGTAATTGTTTTTGACTGCTTTATCGATGACAATCTACTTCATAGCATGGTCATCTGTGGTATTCAGGCGACATCTCATTCTGCCTCCCGGTTTGATATCCTATTACACTGGCATACCCTACTATGGCGTCCAGTTCAGCTAATAGTTTTCCTTACGTCGCTTAGACATGTGAGTATATCGCAATCTTTTCCTTTGATAGTGATACATCTTCGCTTTAATATTTCTGTTTGGTGCGTAATCGAGCAGACGAACCTATGCTACTGCGGTCAATGTTTACATTACTGTCCAGCAAGTGGGTAATTTCCTCTGTTCTTTCCAGTAAATAGCTAAGGATGTAATCTCGTTGAAGCAAGAGGTACTTGAGATCACTTGAAACTAGTGGAAAAGTTCATCTCTGAAGGAGTCGACTTCGGCGAAGTCTTACATCTCTGGAAGAAACAAGCCAGATACAGACGATATTCCAAAGAAAACTACAACGTGGCGAAGGTGTGAGTTGGCTAAGACACAGTACTCGAAATCAGTACGTGCCCTTTTAAATGTTCAACGACTATCCAGATTTAGACTGTTCACGTTTCCATAAATTACGTAAAACATTAATCGTCATAGTTGCGTTGAATGTGAGTCAGTGGATTTGAGTATTCGTCATTTCCCAATTAGAAATCACGCTACGTAAATAACGTATTTGTCGCGGAATAAAAGTTAACTGCTTATCTTACACCATTACCCCGAACCCGCCATGTAGACGGAAGGACGTGACTCCAGTCGGCAGTGACATACCGTCACTTGTGATTCGCTATAACTATGGTCTACAACTGGCACGACTCAAGTAGTTGCAGGGTGCCACGTAACAGTACCGAACACGTGACAATTTTACAGTGGAAGCTGTGATAAACCTTTTGCATTTCCTTTGTTTTCGTCTTCTTTAAAGGCAAAGAGAGAAGATGAAGCGGTAGCCCATCATAGAGCCTATGCCTGCCGTCATGTATTTTTGACTTTTAGTTGTTAAAAAACACAGGATTTTTTCTGGTACCAGTAGGAGGAAGGGAGGATTCGCGCTCAGCTAGTGAACGAGTGGAAAGCACGCCATTTTAGCGAGTAATTGTAGACCACCATTTTGGGGTCGCTATGAATAAGTGAGGAGTATGTATTTCATGTGTGTACCGTTTAGAAAAATACAGTATTGTTTTATTAACAGAAAGGTCGTGTGAGTTGTTATTTCAAATAGTACAATAATTACAAGAACTGAAGCCCACCTGTGTACTTTGGAAAATTACAAAGATCCGATAAGCTTAATGGGAACACGGTCAAGACTTCAAAGGTGAACACGGCGACCAAACGTAGCATTATAAAGAATGGTAAGCACAAATTTACAGCGGAGAAAGAAACTACTTCGTCCTGCAAAATAATATGAACTAATACGAACTTATTTCCAGGCATAGCTCAGCTTGTTGTGCTTGTCATTCATGCCGAAAAATTAATCCCACTAATTCAATACATTTTTAAAAGCCACGCATTTCAACATTTTATTATCACCTATTCCATTATTTTAATATATTATAAAGCTTATAATCACAAGTGATACCATCGCGTTAGACTTTGGATTCATCTTAGTGTCTAGTAACTAAAGGACATGAGTACACTCTAAATAACCAAGTGATGTGCATGTATAGACAAACAAATTATTACAGTTTCAGTGAAACTGAATTATTTATGTAAGATAAAGGGCTTCACCAATTGAGGGAGTCAGTAATGCGCTGTTCCTCCTCTGGGCTTTATACCAGCAGTTTTTCGACGTGGCACAGATTATTGCAGTTACTGGATGTCTTCCTGGCATCGTGGCATATTCTGCCAATCGGAGTGTTGGAGCATCAAAATCTCGAACTGGACGGAGGACCCTACGCATAACACTCCGAACGCTCTGAATTGGGGAGAGATCCGACGAACTTGACGGCTATGGTAGGATCTGACAAGCAAGAAGGGAGGCAGTATAAACACTCGTTTTGCTGAAATATAAGCCCTGGATAGCAACAAAGCGTTGTGTGGAATATCGTCGACGTACTGCTGTACTGTAAAGGTGCCGCGAATGGAATCCACGTGGTTCCTGCTGTGAAAAGGAGTGGCGCCCCAGACCGTCACTCCTGGCTGTCAGACTGTGTGGAGGGCGGCAGTCAGAGGATTCTCGAAACACGTCTTCTCTGGTCATCGGTGGTCAATGCGAAGAGATATTCCTGGCTAAAGACAATTCTACTCGTGTCAGAGAGATACCTATTTGAAAACGCATCTATACGCCCCAGACACCGGTGAGACACCAATGGACCGACAACCAGAAATAATGCTTAGTGCGCCTTTTCCATTCATAGCAGGCCTCGGTTGGTTGTCATCCGTGGCAATCTTACAGCACTGCGGTGCGACGAAGGTATTCTGCACCTCGTTTTATTGCCCTTTATGACAAACCATCCTCGGATTAAATTTCAGCAAGATAATGCTTTTCCGCACAGGGCGAGAGTTTCTGCTGATTGTCATCGTTCTTGCTAAACCTTAACTTCACCAGCAAAGTCGCCGGATCTCTTTCCAATTGAAAACGTCTGGAGCATTGTGGAAGGGAACCTGCAACCAACTGAGGATTTTGACCTTCTAACCCGTCAGTTGGACAGAATGTGGCACGATATCTCAGGAGGACATCCAACAATCATGCCAATCACTGCCAAGGCCACCAACTGCCTGGAGAAGGTCCAGAGGTGTACCAACGCTTTTCTGACTTGCTCAGTTTGTTAGGATCATCCAATTTTTTTAAAGCGTAATCATTTGTTTGTCTGCACCTGTACATCACGTCTATCGATATCCTTCCCATTCTAATAATTCGTTTGTGGTGCGTCGTTCTTTTGCTTTAGAGTGTATGATAGGATTGTAAAATAGTGAATCCCTCGTTTAGTTCTTCATGTAAACGAGACAGTCGACTACATTTTACAGTCGTGAAAGGTAACCGCATTGTGAGAAGTTCGCAAAAATTATCGTCCGGCAGGGTGACTGTTTCTGAAATACAGACAGTATGAGATGTATTTGTCTCTTCATCGCTCCAAACTGAGTGGCTATTTATTCCTGCTAGCTCTTCATTGTACTAATATCACTAACTTACCTCAGTGGGGTCCTCCTTCGGCAGATCAACGAATTCCACCTCTGCTTTCTTGCAAATAGTCTCGGCGTTCACAGACAGTTTACAGGCGTCGTCCTCGAGCGGTGGAATATCTTCTAGCACATTGGTCACGTCGAAACGCCCAATGACGCGGACCTGTGGATGGTTTGACTTCATCATCACTGACTCTGCTGTAAAGGCAAGCGTCTAACCTACAGAGAACCTTACACACTGACTTAACTTTCTAAAATGGGTTATACGAGATCTCTATGTGTAGGTTGTAATAAAGCTGAAGAACAGTGCTACAGATGCCTGTTAAAAAGTAAGATAGAGGCAGAGAACTGACAGGTACAGGAATGTAATGGAGGGGGAACACTTTTATGGGCCAGACTGATGAGAAAGGCTAACGTGAATACTGGTAAGGCAAGGAGGAATAGTTAATCGGGCACTTGAAAGTAAGAATTGTTAAGATATGTTCAGGTTCGAACAGGCAGGTTATTGCCCATGCAGTGCTTCGTGCACACCATGACACAAAATGATCGAGCAGAAAAATGAAACTTGCTAAGAGAATGATGATCTAAAAACTTCAGACATTGTCTGTGGTCTATATGGCATGTAATGATTGTGATGGTTTTTGTTTACTAGTTACAATAGAACACATACAGACGTACAGAAACTCTAAACAAGGGAGCTTGCTAAAGAAAATGTAGAAATATATTTATTTTTTATTTCTATTCTGAATCATGTAGTAGCCGGCCAGAGTGGCCGAGCGGTTCTAGGCGCTACAGTCTGGAACCGCGCGGCCACTACGGTCGCAGGTTCGAATCGTGCCTCGGGCATGGATGTGTGTGCTGTCCTTAGGTTAGTTAGGTTTAAGTGGTTCTAAGTTCTAGGGGACTGATGACCTCAGAAGTTAAGTTCTATACTGCTCAGAGCCATTTGAACCAATCTGAATCATGTAGTAAAGTTAAGTAACACATCCAATAATCGTGATATCGTTTGGAGTTAAAAGGAAGCATATTTCTCAGTTGTACAGATAATTAATTTCATTTACAATAAAAGTGTTTAGTCAAGTATAAAACGTTCACACGTCTTTCACGTTCATGTGTCATATATCAGGACTTGTATGATTGTTCTGAAGTTGTTAAAGATTTATGTTTTAATTTACTCCAATAAAGTTACATCCGCTTCCCCCCAACAGATGTTGTTCTTCTACTTAACAGATGTCTGTTATACGTATGATTTCATATTATTAACCTCCAATAAATAGAATTACTTCCTAATGCATTACTAGTAATCGTCTTGTTGAGCAATATATTCCTCATCAATGTTTTCTGTTTCGTTACGTATCACACATTTGTATACATGCAGTGGTAACATTTTTATATCTAGAATTGTTACTGTGTTATCACGTGGATCTATTTTGCACGCATTTATGTGCGTCACTCTCTTCGGTCAAATCATCCCGGGTAATAAGTGTGAGGAGCGTTTTTAGCCGTACAGAATCTGTCCCTTATCGAGTCATTCAATAAAGTATTCGACTTCTTTAGGATTTCGGACGACCAGTGCAACACCATCAACCACACAGTTGTAAATTTCACAAAGATGTTATCCGACGTATCCCTAACAGCACAGCTGTGGCGAGGTAACATAACATGTAGAAAGTGCGTGCAGCGGCAGCCGCAATGACGGGAGTATGCTGATTGAGACGTAACGTACCATCGTTGACGAGGTCATTAGAAAACTTCGTCTAGATATGGGAAAGGATGATGGGTGAAAGAGCATGTGTTCTTCTCGATTGGATGCATCTCGACTATGTTTTATAACAGGACCAGCGAAACACGTAACACAGTTCGCACAAATTTCCATTTCCTTCTAAATTATTCATTTACTCTGATTAAGTATCTGAAGTAAAAAGTAGTCAGAGGTAATCCTCTTTTGTGACTAAGAAGCGCAGCCTTTTGGTAAACACTACTATGTAAGTCGTATTTCGCACATTCGTTGTCTTCGGACTACATGGTTATGACGTTTGAAGTGGGACACACTTGCAGATAGACGACGAACTAAAGGGAAGGGGCTGCTCACTAAATTCCAAAAATCCTATCTTCGCCGAGAATGTAGAGCATATATTATTACGACCAACTTTCAAATCACGAAAAGATCACCATTCAAAGATAAGGGAATTTACAGTTCGTACTGAGGCATTCAGACAGTCGATTTTCCCTCGTGCGAACCGCGAGTGGAAAAGTGTGTGTGTGTGTGTGTGTGTGTGTGTGTGTGTGTGTGTGTGTGTGGTGGGGGTGGGGTGGGGGGGATAAATATGACTACAGCGCGAGTAGTGCCCTCCGCCACACACCGCATGGTGGCTTGCGGAGTATATATGTAGATATAGAGTTTGCCCCATAAGATGTAGCTCAGCCTCCGACGGAAGGTGATCCAAAACACTGTTTCATTTAAATAATTTATCCTCGAAGGCTGCCTACTACTGACTGTACAACTCAAAATTCTTGTCATATTTCTTTTTATGAATTGCTATCCAACAAAGACGTTGTAATACTATAGTAATTATCTATAACTTAGGCATCAAATCCGAGTGATACCGGCGTGGACGGACAGATGGGATGGCACTGTTTCAGTTCTCGTGGTACGTCTGTCAGAACCTGTACCGAAAATGTCTGGGCCACCCGTCATTCGCCCTTTCCTTACGGCTTGTGCCATTGATTCCATGTGGTCTCTGCCAACTGCTCGTATGCTCTTACAAGTTTTATACTCTTACAGTCTACATATCCATATAGTTTTCATCAAGAACGTAATTAAAAGATCACGTGAGCGTCAGCATTAGAACAACCGGTGACGGTATCACAATAAGGCAAAACAGACGCCACGAAAGTTTAGCTGGAGCAATTAGGTGTGAACTATGTTAAAAGGTAGATAAAAGAGTCCCAGTAGAGCGCCTTTGTGGATGTTATAGAATATTCCATAAGTTCATTCGGAATCTTTATGTCGTCACATTTATCGTGTTGAACTTTCACAAGGATTGAACCATCGTGCCCGTTACCACGCATACTGATTTAATGTAATAGTCATTCCGTTTCTATCATCTGTCTTAGGTGGCACGTTCACCATCTAGTTGGCTACAATCATTGAGATGCTGTGATTCCTTCTGTCTTCTTTATCTATCCCTTACTGCCACACAACATGTTAATTTATGGCGTTCATAGTCATTTATTTCCAGCTCTTGGTTTCAAATCCCCTGACATCTGGATGTCGGATTCGAGACATCATTTCAACTAATAGGTCTGCCTAATGTCACACAATTACAGAACTGCATCGCAGCTTTTCCCTTTACTATTGATACGTCTTCGCAATGATACCTCTGTTTAGTGTGTGTTGATGAGACAAGTTGTGCAACTGCGGTCTACATTTACAGTACAGTGAGGCCTGTAGCCGACCTCGTCTGTTTCTCTCACAAAATGGCTGAGGACGCAATCTACTGGCAGTCACAGGTCAACCTAAGCTTAGTGGCAAGCATCAGAACAGTCCAGCTTTGATACGGTCGTATGCTTCAGTAAAGTATTATATCTTTCTTAAAGACACAAGGTAAACAAGGATTTATTTCCGCAAGAAGTATGTTCTGTGATAATTTCACTTTTGCCACGCGGATTTATGTGCTCCACGTTTCCATAAATCGCTCGACACTATCCTCGTCGTAGTTGGGTTAATAATGAGCCAACCGGTTTCAATCTCGCTCGGCCCACAATTCGAAATCGCACTGCGTGTATAACGCCATCGTCGCAAACTGAAAGTCAGCTTCTAATCCTATACGTCTGCCTCGAGCTTACGACACCGATGGACAGATGAGAGTCTGGCCAGCAGTAGAGCTCGACCAGCTGCGACTCTACAAGGCTGTCGTCAATAATCGGTGCATCTCCACTCCTTTTAGACCGACATGTGTCACGCTAGTGGCATTCCGAACTCATGGCAATTTTACAACTGAAGCTTACTGTATCTCAACAGTAGTATTGAGTTCGATCTGAAGTTTACCTTAACAGCTTGTAACCAATGGACTTTAGTATTACTGAGTTGTAATAAAATGAATCCCTTGTACAGTCCTTCATGTAAACTTGATTTTCGACTGCATTTTGCTGTCATGTAAGAATGTCTGGAGCGTGAGACATTCCAAATAAATAAACAAATTTCGCAGAGAGGGTGATTCTGCAATGCATGCAGACAGACGTGTAATTGGCTTTTCTCCGCTGTAACCCTGTCAGGCCATTTCTCCCTACTAAGTATTCATGGTAGTAATGCTACTGACTTACCTCAGTACGGCCCTCTTGCGGCGCATCAAGCAACTCTGCCTCTGGTTTCTGCGGTAATATTTCAGGTTGAGCACTCAGTTCGGAAGTGTCGTCCTCAAAACGTGGAATCTCTTCAGCCATCTCTTCCTCACCGAAGTCCCAAGAAAAATTGACCTGTGGGAGGTTCGAGTTTATTATTCATTAGTGACTGAGCTAGAATAGCATGTGTCTAAAGGACAGAAATCTTTAGACGTCTGTCTCAGCATTCATAAACGGATTACATATTAAGTAACTAAGGCTTAACTGTAGGCTGTAATGAACGTGAAATACAGTGTTTTTAATGTATGTTAAAATTGCGAAGATATGGGCACGTTAGAAAAAAAGAATGAGACCATCGCGTATACAGTGGGATAGGGCGTGTCATGACGTAAAATGATTAGACCATGGAAAAGAGTGAAACCAAGAAAGACTATGATGATCTAAAAACAGGACGCATCCTTTTATACCCGTATGATATGTAACGTCTTCGATGGTTTTTGGTGGTTACTACTTGCGATCTTAAAGTAACTGTGCCGGTAGATTTAAAAAAGGAAGATTACTAACGAAAATATAAATATATTTCGATATTGCTACACTGTATCTTTCGCCAGATTGAAATACTACGCCTGATTAACAATACTTCATGTAGAGTTATTTACTATATGTTTATCAGTGTCTCGATATATTGTTTTTTACATATTTTAAATTCATTCTCCTTTCACACTGTCCTGCTATATTATAAGATGATGCATAATTCCTCCGAACATATTAATATCGTATTCTTTGATTAATTTACACCAATTATACTGGAACCACGTCTCCCTATGTGTATTGTTCTTCATCTTCCTTCTTCTTCAGTTTCATAGCCTACTATTTCTTTCAACATTTATATTCTTGCATGCAACCTTAGTTTTACCTTAGGGCCTTGTAACAAGTTGAGGATAATATTATTGGTCTGTAGTAGAGTGAATGTCTCTCTCTGCTCTTCTTGTAAATCTGAGTGTCAGCTGCGGTCTCTCATGCTCTGAAAGCAAGTATGGAGCTTGAGCGATTCCCAATAATACACTGAAGGGCCAAAGAAAGTGCTATAGGCATGAGTTTTGAAATACAGAGATATGTAAACAGGCAGAATACACCGCTGGAGTCCGCAACGCCTGTATAAGACGATAACTGTCTGGCGCAGTTGTTAGATTGGTTACTGTTGCTACAACGGCAGGTTATCAAGATTTAACTTAGTTTGAATGTGGTGTTATAGTCGGCAAACGAGTGATGGGACACGGCATCTCCGAAGTAGCGATGAAGTGGGGATTTTCTCGTACGATCATTTCATGAGTGTACCGTGAATATCAGGAGTTCGGTAAAATATCAAATCCCAGACATGGATGTGGCCGGGAAAACACCCTGCAAGAACGAGAACAACAACGACTGAAGAGAATCGTCCAACGTGACAGAAGAGCAACCTCTCCGCAAATTAATGAAGATTTCAATGCTGAGCCATCAACAATTGTCAGAGTGCGAACGGTTCAACGAAACATCATCGATATGGGCTTTCGGAGCCGAAGGCCCCTTGTATATCCTTGGTGCGTGCACTACAGAAAGCTTTAAGCCTCGCCTGGATGCGTCAACACCGACATTGGACTGTTGACGAGTGGAAACATATTTCCTGGAAGGACGAGTCTCTATGTTTAAACTGTATCGGGCGGATGGACGTGTACGGGTATGGTGACAACCTCATGAATCCATGGACCCTGCATGTCAGCAGGGGATTGGTGGAGGCTCAGTAATGGTGTGAGGCGTGTGCAGCTGGAGACAGACATGAACATTATTGAGACTTACAATGTCTTGTACAGAAGAGATATCCATCCCCTCGAACTCTTACGGATTTATATACGGGCCTGCAGGATTCATGCTGTCAGTTCCCTCCAACACTACGTCAGTCGTTCGTCGAGTCCGTGCCACGTCGTGTTGCGGTACTCTGGGTACTTTGCAGGGGCCCTACATGATATCAGGCAGGTGCACCAATTTCTTTGGCTTTTCAGTGTATTACCTGGCAGAGTGGCGGATTCCGCAGTGCATACCATCTGAAATACTATCTGTGCATTCTTCCCTCTCACGCTGTCTGGCCGTTCCCTCCTGGTTATTTATCATGGTAGTAATAATATTGACTTACATCAATTGGATTCTCCTGTTTCTTCTCTCGTCTCTTCCGGCGGTTGCGAGGTTCTACAGGAAGCTTGAAATCGTGGGAAACAGACGGAGGAATTTCTTCGTCCACATTTATCACCTTGAAGCGCCCAAATAGACGAACCTGGGGGAGTTTTATTTTTACCATCACTAACTTAGACAAGACGTCATGTATACAGCAGATATAAAGGTTTAGATATCTTAATTGTAATAATTAAACAGACTATATATTCAATAAGTAGCCCGTAATTGTAGTTTTAAAACAATTTTGGTACGGTGCTATTGATGTGTGCTGAAAATTAAGATATCGAATAAGGCAGAGAACTAAGAGATACAAGGGGAAAAGACAAAGGAAGATGGTTATGGAGCACACTTAGTAAAGTATGTGTAGTTTGTTGCTACTAGTGCTAAGGCATCAACAAACAGTTAACGTATGACACAACATCAAATAAATTTGAAGTGCCAGTACACAATTAAATACGCAGGGAATTGCAAGTGAGAGTGCTTATTCTTACCTTCGTCATTTGAATTTATGTTTTGTGTTCCTTCACACCGCCTAATCAACCTCGAATTTCGATTCTGGAACATTACAGGGGGTCTCTACGACAGCACTGTTATCTTTTGTTTAAGAATCCCCACGCTCTAATACCTTCTCTAACACGTCTGTGTTCTCTGTTCCGGTTATTTATTTTCTTATCAACTATTCTTCAAGTTTCTAAACTTTCTCCTGCATGAGCTCTTGGTAAGCGTCACAGGCACTGGAACTGTAACTTACGTTATATCGTTGTGCCCTTGTGTACATTTTTCTACAGTGGATACGTACTACTTCCTGAAATTTCTGCACGCACATTATAGTCATCTTCCGTCTTCTTTTTAAACTGATGGTATACGCTTTTACCTATGTACGGAAGTGCTTAGTTTTATGCACAGGTATCCAAACTAACACTCCCTATGTCCGTATCTTGCCTACTGGAGACTGAGGCAGCACGTCGAAAGCTCTTGCCAGATTTTGGTGCACTGAGTCACTGTTAACCTTCGTTTTTCATTTGGTGGAGTGCGGAAGAACACTATTGCGTGTGAGACGAGTGATATATTCCGAAACCCTGACAGTTTTACAGACGAAGCTTAGTGCACAAGTACTATTGCTCCTTTGCACCTTAGAATTACCTTAGGTTCTTGTAACCAGTGCACGATACTAATATTGGATTGTAATCAAATGCAATTCTTATTTAGTCCTTCATGTACAAATGATAGAGTTATCCGGCAGAGTAACAGATTCTGCAAACCATACAATTTGCTACTTTATTTGGTCATTATTCGCTCTCGTTCTTTCTTACCCTGTCTTCGAGTTTACTTCACACGGCTGTACTGATATTGACTTACCTCTGCATGGCCGTCCTTCAGCGTACAGTCCACACTATTATCTCCATTACTGATGTGACTGGCTGATTCTGGGGTCCACTGGCAGGGAAATATCTCAAAGACAGAAGGCACTTGTGACACCCTCCTCTTTTTCAAGCGGCCATAAATCTGGAAGAGTGGGTTGCATATTTTTCTACCAGATTCGAACTTTCTAAACACTTGACTTACAATACTGAAACAGATTTTATACAACATATGCAGTCCATAACTATATCGTTTAAGAGATGTGCAGTATGGTGCTACAGATGGCGCTTATAAATTAAGACATCAAATAAGGCAGAGAACTAAGAGCTACAAGAATGAAAACGTGAGGTAAGATTTTAATGGAAAACACTAGACAAAACTGTGGCACGGTAATATGGCTACTGCTAAGGCATCCTGGCGCTTGAAAGGAGAAAAATTGTACGTACAATGAAGGTTTAGAATATGTGAAGCAAATGTGAATAGATATATACAATAAACACGTGGTGAAATATGAAAGCCGGGATACGCCGGACTGGAACTCGAGTACGAGACCTTTGCCTTTCTGTGAAGTTTGGAAGTTGGGAAATGAGGCACTGGTGGAAGTACACTTGTGAGGACAGGTCGTGTGTCGTTCTTGGTTAGTATAGTCGATGGAGCGCGTGCCCGCAAAAGGTAAATTCATTCTGCTGCCATCGTCCCACTGTGATCTCTATACTACTGACGAATGAGACGAATTTGAAAATTCGTTAATAACATAAAGACTGGAAGCCTCTCTAGGTTGGAGAATAAGCCTGCTACATAAAATATCATTTAAGGAACACACATCTGTGTGCAGCCGGCCGGTGTGCCCGAGCGGTTCTAGGCGCTTCAGTCTGGAACCGCGGGACTGCGATGGTCGCAGGTTCGAATCCTGCCTCGGGCATGGATGTGTATGATGTCCTTAAGTTAGTTAGGTTTAAGTAGTTCTAAGTTCTAGGGGACTGATGGCCTCAGATGGTAAGTGCCATAGTTCTCGGAGGCATTTGAACCATCTGTGTACACTAAACGCATATTCTTATTGATGGCGTCATGAAAATAATGCTCTGTCATATAGCTCTGGTTAAGATCATGATGTCAGAAATGGGAAACATGTGACATTACTCGCAGTACCACGCTGGGATGATGACGTAAATAACTGTAGACGTTTTACAATCTACTGTGCACCTATTTTAATACCGCGTAGTCTGCGATTGTGTGACACGTCTGCGTTACATCCACTAAGGGAAATGAACTTATCCATTAAAAGATATAAAGTTTTCGTAAATGTTTGAACCATTCATCAATTGCTACTCCTGAATATTCTCAAAAGGAACGATGTTTAATCCTACCAGGCATGTTTTTATGGTTTGACCCACAAATCTGTAACAATATCGACTGAATGTAATTTTCGGTTGCCTTCATGCGTACTTCACTTTACTATTTATTAAAGACAGGATGCTGCTGTCCGCAGCGTTGCGACTGATTGCCACATTATGTATAGAAGTTGCCTCCTAGTTGGAAGAACGTAAGTACGCGCTCTTCTTTTCTCAAACCGTTAATGACTGCATGCTTGACTGAAGGAAATTGTAATGTAATATACAGACATCGTATAAACACAGACTGTGTAATGGTTGTAATAATAAGTCTCTCCCTCCGCATGCACAACAAAATGCGAACATAGAAAATATGGGCAATATGTGACATATGGAAGTTTTGGTCGGTCCGGGATGCGTACGTGTATAGCCGAAATGTTTTCTTCAGTTCAGTTTACTAGCTTAATTCCAACCATTAGTGTTGTTACCGTTGTCACCAGTTATTACGAGTCCTTTTGTAAGCAGGTATAGCTATTATGCTGATCCGAAGATCATAGGAAAGTGAGCGGCTAGTGTTATGGGGGTGATGGATACGAAGACGTGTGGCTGCAATTGGGTTACGTGGCTCGATCCACACTTATTTCACTGTCGCTGAAAATGCACTTATAAAACGGTGGGGTCAGTGTGCACTGTAGGAGCAGCTGTCGTTTGGTGATGGCTTGTTTATGACGAGTAGTTGAGAGAGTTTAGCCGAGTCCAGAAGCTGATACAGTGAGATTCTGTATGGTGCTGTATCAGTGACTATATTAACTGTAATGTAACTGGTCGTTGGCTTCATTGTGGAATTTTTCATACACCTTAGACTTGCTCAGTGCTTACCTTCTCCATGTCCACATTTCTGTAATCATAGACTTCCGTCGAACGTGCTTTCTTTGATTTCTGCCCCAAATCACGTGTCTTCTTCCTGCAGGGAAGACACAGACAGCACAAAATGCTGTAAAGCACCTGCGAAGACAAAAGAACATTAGAACACGTGTGATTCAGAGTTTATGCATTCAGACAGCAAAATGACACCGCCTCAAACTCTTGTTGCACAGCAGTCAGTAAGTTACGAATTTTTTGTGGACTACCTCTCACATGGGCTTGACCCTTTCCTCAATTTGTTTGAAAAATACCCTAAAACTACCAAATACCACATGAATAGTGCCGGAAACTCACAGACTATCCCCCTGCCTCCTCTATCCCAGGAAAGAACGACATGTCATGAAGCAGGCACGCAAGTAATCTTCACGACGTTCACGACGAATGGCAGCCACTATCAGTACACGCGTAACACCAGCAGCATCACATTAACAACCGAGGTACTCTTCCCCACCAAAGTAGAGGTACACATGAGAGATTTAAGAAATGGAATTGCATGTGCTATCAGCTATGACGGTTTTCGGGGTCGTTCAGTGGAGCGTTCGGTCAGCCAAAGAAAATCAAGAAAGTCTTCCGAGAGATTTCATATCCAATTATATCTGCAGCTTGCGTTTCCGAAACCTTTTTGGCACAAGACAGACGTATCATTTCTAGAGAGTTCGTCATTATCAGGTCGAGCACACCAGAGTGGAAGGGCGGTGTCCCTGTCCTGGTGTGGGAAGAAAATACTTTTTTGGAAGCACAGATCAGTTCCCGTACTATAAGACTGTAGATACCAGTAGCACAGATATAATTACGTTTTGTATCATTCACCCTGTTATCGGTATGTTTCTCCCCGTAAAGCAATGTAAGCGAAGTCATCTCATCTCTCATTCCGACAAACTCCCCTCCCTGCAACCCACACCCCTACTACTACTGTATCCCCTCACTGTCATTGCCTCCCTCTTGCTCTCTCTTACTGCTACTATTTCATTCACCCCTTCAAACTGCCGCCGCCTTCTCGCTGTCGCTATCTCTCTCGTCCTCGATGTCACTATCGTAGACGCTGTCTATCTTTATCACTGGCTGTCATTCACTTTCAACTGCACCTTCCCTTTACTCCTGTCTCACTGGAACAGTCTCCTTCACTCTTTCCCTACCACTGTCAACTACGATCCTATGTCACTGTTTCACTCTCTTTCTCTCACATTACTAATGTCTCGTTCTAACTTTCTATGCCACAACCAGCTTTTACTATCTTCCAGTATATCTGTGTCTTTTCCACTGCTGCTTTAACATTCTCTCTCTGCATAAAAAAGCGCGCGAATTTGCCTGCATGACAAAATTTTTGGGAAATTTTTTAAAGGTGCTGAGGAAAGTAAGATGAGGCAGCTGGTACTCCACTTTTCTGTCAGAGTCTTTAAACAACAGCGTGTTCGCCGTTTTCGTCCTCCGGTAGGAGCATTTTTCCGCTACTTCCCCACTTTTGCCAGCCACAGTAGGGCAAGTCACTCTTATGGAGAGAATTTTATGGGTCAGTAAAATTTTGATACATTACTTATATGAAACTGAAATATTGCGCGACTAATTTTACACCTGACAGAGGATTTAACGCGCACATGACTTTCCCTGTGCCTCAGTACTACAACGTGGGCTTCCCAGAACTCTTCTGATGTTAGTGAAGACACTTTACAACTTGTTCATCGGTGCTATGCCACTTCATAAACTACGTTTTCGGCTCACAAGGTATTACGCTTCTTCGTTACAGGCTAACACCCCTGTGATATCATAGAATACGGAATCTTCACAAATGATTGCGTAGCGTTGGCTAGCACGTAAGTAACATAAGATCTCCATATCTTAAAAAGACAACCTGCAATGCTGGAAGACCGATGCTACAACTAACAGGTTGTAAAAATAAAAAAAAAGTCAGGAACGTCTGAAACAAATAGTTATTGTGAAACGTTGAATAGTGTTATTAAGCTGTCCGATGTGTTGAATACAGTATGAAAACTCAGAAATCGCAAATGGAGCCCGGACCAAATGTTTGTCTTACGACTGCAGTCCCGTTATTCCACCAGTAGCCGTAGAATCTGGCCATATCCTGTGATCACCTTTTCAGTTAAAAGAGCTGAAGAAAATGCTGCAGTCCTCGACGAACTCTGTCCTTGTAGTGGATCATGTTCACCATCCTTCGCTGTGTAATTCGCCAAATAGTGCATTGACAAAGTTTCTACGAACTTTGAACGGTATTTGGATGACACTCCTCTCCTCACTGTTCAAATAATTATTCCAGCTCCGTGACCTGAAGCAAAGGCCGGAAGTACAACGTCGTCTTGAGCCAGAAGGACCCTTAGATAGTTTATTAAGACCCACTCAGAGTGGTAGCTGCGATAGAAGTATTTGCTTTCAGAAAACCAGGTGGGATTTACGAAGGGTAACGGAAACTATGCGTTCTTCGTATTATAAAATTTGAAATTTTTCGAACGTTCAACACTAGGCAACATTTTTGCATTAGCGTTTATCGACGTAAAAGTGCTCACGACAATGTTTAAAATTCACTTCTATTACAAAAATTAAGGGATATGTGTATTCCAGAGACGTTTTTGTTTGGTATTCAAACCTTCCTAAGATACAGTGCTCTGACTGCAGAACAAATTGCTCGTACAACCTAGAGAGGACTGCCTCAGTGCTCCATGCCCAGCCCTTATATGTTTTAAACGTACACACGAGATACGGACCACGTACAACATCATTTCACCCGGCATTGATACTCTCCGGGTTCAAATGATTTATACCTTTCTCCTATACACCACGATCTTGAAGCCTATTCAGCGTCTTGCATCCTGTACAGCATGATCTTGAATATCTTTGCATTGCTTTAGACAGAGTAGTTTACGCATTAACACGCTATTACAATGTCAACGACCTAACAATTTCAACTCAGAAATGTTCGATAGTTCTCTTCAACCGGAGATGGTTGCGACGGTGTAATTCATCCATTTTATAACATAGTGTCTCCTTCCCATAGGTAACTGAAGCCTGTGGTGTTTGGAACGCGCTTCAGATGTGATGATCACAAAACTCTTCTAATCAGGAAACAGCATTAACATTACGATATCTGTAGATGTTTCTTGGTAGGGTGTGGAGCCCACCATTCTCTTGAACGTACCCTAGAGTTTTCTCCGCTCAGTCATCGATTGTGGATACCAAAGGTGCACCTCATAAACTTGAAGCAGTACATCTTGGTTGCCAGCGACTCTGCCTTGCAACAATGCGATCAACTTCGACAAATACATTACCAGTAGAAACGCTTGAATCTCCTCAGTATAAACTACTATTTCGCCTCACACCCCGTTACACATGCATATCTTACTTGTTCAAGTAGGGTAACTTTCGACCTTCGTCTCACGGATACGGATAAAGATATGAAAACAACTTTCAAGGTTATCTGGGCTCGGTATTGTAGGAGTATATCGTAGGAAATCCAGTCATATGCTATTAAAATCCGTCTTGGAATCCGCGGCTCGGTTTTGGTAGAAAGAATACATGAAAAAAGTTTTGGGTGGTTTTCTGACAACCGCCCATAAATTAATGGTGCCTCCACAAGTCTCTTAAGACACATCATACACAATATCAAACGCAAAAAACAGCAAACGATTGTGTCCGTTTGCCACAGCAAGACATATTGTGAAATGTTCATATTTTGAGCCTGCACTGTGGGACAGTGACACTAAGACGATGCTCCTGTTGGGTATACAATATAGAAGAGCATAGCACTTAACGAAAAAATCTGTTCGTCAACTGCCATGTTCTTCTATATTGATCCCAACTTGGCCGGCGGTGGTGGCCGAGCGGTTCTAGGCGCTTCAGTCTGGAACCGCGCGACCGCTACATTCGCGGGTTCGAATCCTGCCTTGGGCATGGGTGTGTGTGATGTCCTTAGGTTAGTTAGGTTTAAGTAGTTCTAAGTTCTAGGGGACTAATGACCACAGCAGTTGAGTCCCATAGTGCTCAGAGCCATTTGAACCATTTTTCGTACTCCAAATTTTTTATTCTGTTCACAAGATCGGTTGGGGTATTACGTGTCATGCAAATTGTTCGGTTG
Source organism: Schistocerca nitens (assembly GCF_023898315.1). Taxonomy (NCBI): domain Eukaryota; kingdom Metazoa; phylum Arthropoda; class Insecta; order Orthoptera; family Acrididae; genus Schistocerca; species Schistocerca nitens. The sequence continues at coordinate 1,109,929,481 of NC_064615.1, read as the reverse complement.
ACTTTTCAGCTTCACATACGGAAGATGAAATACGCTGGCGCTAGAGCAGCTCCGAGTTTAACGTGTAACATGTCTGTGTGCATCGTAATTATGTCGTTGCGTGAGAAACAGAATCTCAAAAAACAGAAAATACGAATTCGGAGAGTTCGTCTACACATGGAACACAGACGAGGGCTGCGACATCTGCAACAATCCGTCGGTTGTGTTCAGTGTCATGGATCATCGCCCGTACATTCCCGACTAGGTCTCGCCTGTTTTCCATCTGTTTCAAAAACTTAAAGATTACCTTCGAGGATTTCGCTTCAATAATAATGAAAGGGTGCAAGCAGAGGTGATGTAGGCATGAAGAATAAAGGTGTAGAATGCTCTCTTACACTTCAAACTGACACAGATACATGAGACAGTTTAGCAACATAGTTACCAAATCTCTGTAAATAGGCCTCGGAGCCTTCTATCAGTCCTCCAATTACTCGACGACAGAAATTCGCTGGTTGGTCACGGAGCCTTTCCAGAACTGCTATGTGTTTGTCTTCATCGCAGGAAACCGCGACTTCTTTGAAACAGTTCCTCGATGGTCTGGACATTGTCGTCTGCGACCCAAGTCGATATCGACGGCCTTCCTTTCCTATCAGCGTCATATAAGGCTGTTCAGTATTGGTTAAATTGATAACACCGTTTCAATACAGCGGGGCGCGTCATTGCATTTTGTACACACACAGCCAGAATTCACGGTTAGTTTGTGTACAATTTAGATGTTTTGCCCACAAGAATCGGACTGTCTCGCGCAACTCAACTTAATAGCAGCTTTCCAGTCGCCGTTCCATTTCACTCTCAAACTGTGACGCAGTTACTATCCGTACCGCAGTGTAGCTGTGTCTGCAGGAGTCTCAAGGATTGTCTCTCTTCTCATAACGCGCCAGTCCAGTTGCGCAGTGATCTTCTGCTATTTTTATGGTATTGCAATAAGCAGTTCGTTTTTTCTGCGAGACAAATGTATTTAGTGCACTGCATAACGTGAAACCCTTACATCCAGGCAACAACCATCTGAATCAAATTCTCCGTGTTGTATTCAGTATCTCAGGTGGACACGGCACATGGCATGGAGCATCTTTACTGTCAGTGTTGGCTCAGGGTTTGGTGTTCTAGAGCATTTCCTCATTCGAAATGCATCGCTTTTGTCATCACATTCCACCTCTTCTTCCTCACTCTCTTCTGCGCCTTGCATTCTCTACTGTGAATGTGAATGTGTATGTCGTTGTCGGATGTGTACAAAGCGCTGAATCTCTTAAGGCTTTTTAAATAAAGCGTACGTTATTAACATTCTACACCTTTATTCTTCATGCCTACTGTGGTGTCACCGCCAGATACCACACTTGCTAGGTGGTAGCCTTTAAATCGGCCGCGGTCCGTTAGTATACGTCGGACCCGCGTGTCGCCACTATCAGTGATTGCAGACCGAGCGCCGCCACACTGCAGGTCTAGTCTAGAGATACTCCCTACCACTCGCCCCAGTTGTACGGCCAACTTTGCTAGCGATGGTTGACTGCCTACTTACTCTCTCATTTGCAGAGACGATAGTTTAGCATAGCCTTCAGCTACGTCATTTGCTACGACCTAGCAAGGCTCCATATTCAGTTACTATGTCTTCTGAACAGATAATACTGTGAATCATGTACCGTCAAGTGCGGCGCTCATCATAATGGATTAAAGTTAGGTATGAAACTAATTACGTCCGCTTTCTGAATTCTAATTCTTTGTCATGTTCCAGACCTCACGCCAGTATAGTTCTTCCCTCCTCACGCCAGCCTGCGTGAGCTAAAACGCGTGCATTTCGGCTCCTCTGCCAACCCAACACCTACATCACCTCTGCTTGCACCCTTTCATTACTATTAAAGCGAAGTCCTCGATGGTAGCCTTTAAGTTTTTGAAACAGATGGAAAACAGGCGGAACCTAGTCGGGAATGTACGGGCGATGATCCATGACACTGAACACAACCGACGGATTGTTGCAGATGTCGCAGCCCTCGTCTGTGTTCCATGTGTAGACGAACTCTCCGAATTCGTATTTTCTGTCTTTTGAGATTCTGTTTCTCACGCAACGACATAGTTAAGATGCACACAGACATGTTACACGCTAAAACTCAGAGAACTCTAGCGCCAGCGTATTTCAACTTCCGTCTGCGAAGCTGAAAAGTCAACCGAGTAACTTGCAAGTTACTTGGCCTATCACGACAATCTCTAACTTACTACTTGAGGGCCCCTCGTACATAAAATTTTCTTATCTTTCCTTCGCATATAATAATAAATTAATATTCTGTGGTACTTGCACATTTATATATCAGTCGGCAGTTTATAAGTAAAGGTCAGCAAATTAATCCGCGGAAATAAGTCATTACCAGGATGAAAAACGTGTGTGAGTACTGATGTAAAATATATACTATGTGTGCTAATATTTGGTGAATATGAAGAATTTTTGTAATTTAGTATTTCAGTCTTTTTGGTCCCAGAAAAAACATTGACCACCGACATAAAATTTTCATTCACGATATCTAAGTTCAATATTCAGGAGGATTCAAAACATTTTTTGATTTACAGGAGGTAAAAACATGATAAAATGAAATTTGTGTTTATCTGTGATTACATAAAGGTGATATTGTCCATGTGGATGCTTGTCATTCTCTCCTGAGTTGTGTTTGGTATATTCTGTCTGTACCTGATATGTGTATATTTATTAGCTACAAACCATGGCCCTTCAAGGAAATTCTACAATAATTTGAAATCATTGTTTGCACTGCTTATATTCTGCTTACTCGGCGTATATTATTTTGTATTTGTACCAGGCTTTTCGCAGTGTGGCTCAATAAACCCAATCCAAATAAAAGGAGTAATAAAACTCCTACAAGGGAAAACTACATTGGTGTTGCCCGTTCTATTTATGCCTGTTTCGGATAAATCCACACGTTGTCTGCTCCACGACCCAGTTGGTTTCAGCCTATTTGGCAGATTAATGTACGAGTACTGTTGTTTTATAAAAATCCGATCGGTCGCGAAATGCAAATCACGGTGATAGTCAAAAATGATTTATTTGGAAGAGTTGGTTGGTTTGGGGGATGGGACCAAAGAGCGAGGGCTTAGATCCCTTCGGTTTATGGAATGACGGAGAAGGGAGACAACGGTGCCCTTTCAAAGGAACCATCCCAGCATTTGCCTGAAGCGATTTAGGGAAATCACGGAAATCCAAAAATCCGGATAGCCGAACGCGGTCTTGAACCGTCGTCCTCGCCACCCCGAGTCAAGTATGCTAACCATTGCGCCACATCGGTCGGATCGCAAAACGTGGCTACACCATCCATCTACTTCTCTACATAGTCGCCGATCAGCGTTAGACAAATGTCGCACCCTTGTACTACACTTGCAGTACCGTCGCCTTAGAAGGCAGTTGCCTGTGCTTTCCGAGAATTCTACAGGCTGGTCTGCAGTCTTTTCTAGTCGGGACTGCATGGTGGATGATCTGTGACAGTTGACACAAGGCGCCGATTTGTTGCAGGTGTTGCAGTGCTCGTCTCTGTTCCATGTGAAACCAACTCTTCCTCATGGAGAGCGGTTCATGTGAGCAGAGATTACACCCAGAGGGAGCCATTTCTGGCTGTAGGGCAGGTAATCAAACAATTTTCAGTGAAAACGCTGCAGGAGCATCTTCATTGCCGCTGCAGTGTGTGGCCAGAAGTGTCATGGAAATGCCTAACAGTTACGTTACGTGAGCTGCATCTAATAAGGCGAAATCCCTCGGCAGGCATTTGTTCTTGGCGGGGAACACTATCTTCTGTGCATTTTTACTTGATCTCCGTTCTCTCAGAACTGAAAAGAGTGACAAGACGCTATCGACGGGCATATCTGGGACACTGCCGGAGACATCTGTGCAAGGTTTCATCGGATTTTCTCTGTGATTTAGACTTCACGACCCAGCAGACCTTAATAATGGAATAGCCCACATCAATCTTAATCAGCTACGACGTATATTTTGAATGTGGACGAGTAGGAAGAGAAGCACACGTTGGCGGAGAGGTTAATGCACTGGAGTTTCGTACGGTTCGAGCTGTTCAGCGATCTGAGCTGGAATTTACTTCATTTCCATAAGTCAGTTCAGTCAGGTGCCAGATTGGTACACCTAAGAATAGATGATCCTTATGGTGGCACAGCTTTGTTGGATCCGCATATCATCGAGAAGCCAAAGCCATGTTTTCCTTTCAGCTATATTGTGATCCACCGCATAAGCTGAAGTTCCAGCAATGCTCTAGATATCCTTTTAATCTGTTGGCAAATTTTAGGATCGTTAGTTGACAGTTTGACTACTAGTAATTAAGTGTGAATCTTCCTAATTCGTGCCTGGAACTCAACAAAACCACTCACTATTTTAATAGGAAACTTAGTAACTTCCCACACAATAAATGGTTCACAGGTATCATCCATTTCAAAACGTCTTTTATGAGTTTGTGATGTCTCCGTAAGTAGTGAGGGTATTCTGTTACTGACAACGCTAAACAATTACCTTCAGTGCATTAGTCATAAATTTCAGGGAATGTGTCAACGACAGATACATAATGAACAAACAACTGAGATTCGAAAATCAGCTGCTAGTTGCCTTTACTACGAGTTGTTGCGTTGTCAATGTACACCTCAGCACAAAATGCAGCTGTAGCAAGATGATAAAATACGGTGCCACTGCCACGCGTTTTTTTATGATAGCAGATCTTTTAATGTATACGCACAACAGACTTAGAGGCGTTTAACTAATTATATTCCATAAAGACCTTACTTGTGACTAATATACCGTTGTGTCCGAATGAAAAAACTAAAATCAAGATTTCAGGAACACGCAAATAACATTTAAAAACTCTAAATTCTCTTCTTATTCGCAGTACTTACCTATAAAATGCTGTCACAGGAGGGATAATTGTTATGTATTGCCTACGTGACAACAGCTATAAAGGGCAATTTACATATTTTTCTGAGCATGTCAACCTGTATAAAATATTTCGAATCACTTTCAGTAAACAATATAATTATTGCTAAGCTGATCATAAGTTGCTATACGGACGTAGTTACTTCGCAATGCTTCAGCTCCATCTCAACTATATGTGATTCTAAGCAGTGGGAAAACAAAATTCTGGTACTGTGAGGAAAGAGAGATAATAACTTAAAGCTGGAATATATTTTATTTTCCATTCAAACCTATCTTCTTGTGGATTTAACACAATTTATTTGTGGTGACCGGTTATACAGGCTTTATTTAATGAAAAAATATCCTAACTTGGATGCTGATATTGCTACCACAGTGCTACATTCGGATTACACGTACTAAGGAATTAATGGATCGCATTCAGACAGTCCTGGTAATCAAAAAGCTTAATTTGGTTGACACCGGATGAAAGGCAACCTATTTGCGAAGCACATACGGCAAAGCACGTGTCTGTGGTGACGGTAGTTCGGAGAATTACTGATCAACCATTTTACCGGACGTAGATTCACTGCTCTTGGGAGAAACATGAACACACCAGAGACGATGAGAGAGAGCTAAAATTTAGCAACTTCTTATTCCCGATTACTGCATCTACTCTGTGAACTGGTGATACTAGTTTCACGTGAATTAGCTCAAGCAGTATACGTTGCTCACATCGACAGTTTTATAGAGACCAAACGGGCCATACTGCGACTCCCTTAAGTGTTAATCCTTTGCAGAGTTAACAGTCGTCCGAAAATCGCCTTAAATAATCGGAATGTTTTATTCGGTCTTTCGATTGACCATACTTGCACCGAAATGGTAGACAATAAGGAGAAAACCAAACTAATGAATTCGATATTCAGAAAATCTGCCACCACGGATAATCGCAATAGGTTACCTCCTTTCAGTCACTGGACAAACGCCGTGGTAGTAGTTTGAGACAAATTATCACGAAAAAGAAAATCAACTAAAATCGCTCATCAGAGGAAACACATCGGGACCTGATAAGATGCTGGAATATTCTGTAGAGATTACTCTAAGAACTTGTGATCCTTCAAGTAACTCTTTACCGTAGGTCGCCTGAGCAACTGAGGATGTCTACGGATTGGATAAGAATTGCAGGCCATTCCCGTTTTCGAGAAGTTCGTCCCGATCGATGCATATAATTATATCACTGTATTGCCAAGACAATCTGTTGGAGAATAGTGGAATATTTTTTTATATTTATGCACTAATTTATATTAAGCTTTTGCAGGAAGAAAGTTCAAAAAGAGACTTCTGAAAACACAGATCTTGATCAGCTTAGTGGTTAACGTCGAAAGTTCCTTGAGGCTACGCGGAGGTGAATCTATCATCTATAGAAAGGTTGAAATGCCAAAAGACTATAAGCAAAATGGAGAAATATCTGCAGTGAATCAATTAGTCGCACAGGAACAGGCAGTACCGTGAAAATTCTTCTCATTATAACACATTGTGTATAGATAGTTGAGGAAGTCCATTATTGTTCGATTACGGTACTGGCGATATATCAATGGAAAGTGAAACAACGATAAAACACGCAGAAGCGGCATGAAGTCGAATGATGGTGTACAAATAATTGTAGGAAAAACAGATCCAAACCTGAGACTCACTAGAAGAGTCTTGAGGAAATGCAATGCATCCACGAAAACAGCTACTTATAAAAACCTTGTTCGACCAATTCTTCAGTACTGCTGATTACTCTATGCCCTATATCATCTTGGAATAATAGAGGAGTTGCAGGAGATCCATCGGAGATGGATATCTGTCGTCACGGGATCGTTTAGCAGGTGCGAGACCGTTATGGAAATGCTCAAGTCCAGTTGGAGACGGTAAAAGGGTTGTTGTGTACAGCGGAGAAGCTACTGTTGAAATTGCGAGAGAGTAAGTTCCGAAGAGAATCGGACAGGATATTATTTTCTCGATTCCAGTTCTCACGAAATGATAATGATGTGAAACCCTGAGCGTTTAGAGATGTTACGGTAGCGAATTATTATGTTATCTTCTCAAGCACCTTTCGCGAATACAACAGGAAAAGTGGGAATTCAGAAGCACTCTCGGCCACACGCCGTAAAGTGGCTTGCGTAGTATAGATTTCTATGTACAGTGATAGGCGATTCACGCTGGAGACTGTGAGTCCCACATACGAAGCTCTATATTATTCTGTTTAGGACGTATGAGATAATAGCATTCAACAGTAACGGTGTTTTTGGTTGATGAACACTGTCGGGCTTTCTGCTTGGACATGGATGATGGCTGAGTGTAGACAGTTATTGGTCACTTACCTCCACTGGCTTCATGGTTTTCTCTTATATCTGCCTCTCTTCAGTAATCAAACTTTTTTCGGCGACGAATTAAGCTCCTTCTAGCACAGATGTGCAGCTCACTTCACTTTTCAGCAGATTCTTTTTCTACGATCACTGACACGGACTTCAATAGCTTAAGTTCACCAGGCAGACAAATGCTAGGCAACGCACGCACGACGTTCCACGTTGTTTTATTGTTGTGAGCCTGGCCTGGGAACAATACTGAAGAGTTACCATCCATCGTGTGTGACTGTAGAAAACTTTCTAACCATTCGCGATTTGTTTGTAACTGTCTATTATCCATTACAACAATCCTCGTAAGAAAAGAAAAAAACATAAAAAATTTATTTCTTCATCACCGAAAATCTGGAATCTAATTTAAAGTTCCCCCAAAACAACGAAATAAATGGGTAATAGAGACATTCAGCGAAACCCATATTTTTCTCAGTTAGTACAGCTAGAACCGTTCCTCGGTTTATTTTATTGTGAAGAGATCGAAACATTTTCATATTGTGATATTCTGACGAAACTGTGCACGAAATATGATCGAAGAGACATTCCCCGTGAAATTTGTAAATTTATGCATTAAAGCAACGCTACAATCTATAGTTCATTCAGTGTATTGAAATTTATTTCTGATTTTGGAGAAAACATCCGTCATTGAATGGCGTGAGTGTCAAAATCACCTAATCGTGAGAGGTAAATGTGTTAAGAAGAGTGGACAGTAGCACACATTGATAATACGTTTAACGTGTTAACAAATTAACGAAGGTGTAATGCATATAGTTGTTTCTACATTAAGTCAACTGGACAGGTTGAGCGTATGAAGTACTAAATAGCAGAGCTCCCTGTGAAATATCCTCATTGAAAATGGCGTGTACACGTACGACTGAAGTTCTTTAAATTCGAAACGTGAGCTAACACAAAAGTGCTACAGATGGAGGTTTCCGCGCCCCTTCCTGTATCAGTGCAGTGCATGAAAAGTACGGGGAAAATGAGAAAGAAAGAGAGAAGGAAAGAAGACAGCGTAAACGTTCCAGATGAAAAGGATGAGAACGGAGTAACTGAATGAATAAAGACGTTCATAATAAGGGAAAAGGAATGTACCAGGGCAAAGGTGCAGATACGTTTCACATCGAAAATTATACCTGTACCCAATAGTTGAGAGTAATCAAGAAATGACAAAAAGCTTTTAACTGGATAACTGAAGAGCTTCAGAATAAAATGAACTTAATCATGCGATATTTATCTCACAAATATATCGAAAACCTTTAAACAACCACCTTCATAATTCGAAAATACTCATTTAAAAGAAAGAAGTATGTATAGGAAATTTCTTCCCTTAAAAACGTTACACTTAGTATGGTACGTGATTATCCACCTGGGCCTTCTAGTGGCGTGTCACATTTTCGGTCAATACGTTTCAGATTCAGAGACGTAGCTGTCATTTTAGATTGTGAATACTTTCCATCACGCAAAACTTACGTCCCGTCGCAGTTCGATGTGAGCGCTTATTACCACGAATGAGAAGCAACTACTAAAAACCGTCCATTAAGTATGGTCAACTCTACCAAGGAAAAATTGGGCTTGTGGTTGCAGTATCTCAAGATAGACATCAGCTTCTCTCCGTGGATAACCAATAAAGATGTACAGCCACGGAGAAAATTGCCTTGCCATACCCGGTCTGAATCACAAGCAGCCGTTTATCCTGATACCAACGTCGACGAAGCGCAAATATTTCACGGACATGTAGTAATCTTCTGAGAGAGCGGTATTAAAATCCTCAATGAAGTAGCAGCAATTGACCAAAGAAGTTTTCTGCTGTCTCTGCGACCAGAAAGAAAGTACCGCAAAGCAATCTTAATCGCTATTGTGGGCTACAGATCGAGCGTTTGGGCTCACAGAGTCACAAAGGTTAGGACAGCACAGGCTCTACTGGGAGCACAGAGAAGTGAACTCCTGCACTTGACAGCCCATAACACCGTCTGAGGCGCTGCAGTGATAATAGGCTTGCTGTCCCTAGACCCGAGCTTAAAAAAGGCAGCTCCACAGTTTTGGCTGACAAATGGCGAACATGATAAGCTAAAAGAGATACTGGACATATGAGCCACATCGAATAAGGAAATGATGGCATAAACTGATAGAGAATGACGTGAAATCTGAGCAGGGCAGAAATAGCTGTAGGGACACGGTCCATACCTAACTGCTTACTGAGTACACTTGTTGATGTGGAGCAATCGGCACCCTGACCACATCGTCTAAGAAAGTGCCATCAGCCTACATGTTACAGACAACGAAAGGAACGTCTTTAGCATTACTACAGTCTGTAACATAATAAGGAATGAGGAACTGTGGAATCAGCTGAATTCGCTTAAGTCTAAAACATCAGTTTATGAACTTCAAGCCTACATAGCAGAGAGGCTACGAAGACGAGGCCACGCATCATGGAAACGACACACAACACGGCAGAAGATCCACCTACGACAAGCTTCCAGAAGCAGTGAGGAGATGAGCCTCGAGGAGGACAAGGAAGGATTACCTGAGACCCTAACAGCCACCTACAAATCTCCACATCTTTCGTGGCACAGCAGCACAGCCCCTGTGAGTCCCGAGTTGTACCTCAGGGCCGTATGGGATAACTATCCTGACAAACAAGTAATCTAGCTTCGTTCTAATACGAAGTACTGTAGTGTAGTGTAGTTTAGTGCTGTGTAGGACGTAGGTTGCAAGTGCTACTCTGAGATGAAGAGGTTGGCACAGGAGAGGAATTCGTGGTGGGCCCGTCAGAAGACTGATGACCCAAACAAAAAAAAAAGGTTTTCATTCTAGATTGTGGCCTCTGTATGTGTATGGGAGGGGGGAGGTGATTCAGTCCGACTTGTCCACACTCTTGTGGATGACTTGGCGTTACAGGCAGATTCTCAAACCTTATCCGTGTCCAGTAAATATTAGTGGGAGAGTGGTTCGTGATTGCTCGTATCATGCCTGTCACGCACGGCAATCTCTTTCCCTTTTCCACATGCCCCAAGGAGATTTAAATCCACTTTATTGCTATCCTTGTCACCTATCCCAACTGCCAGACATATAATCTATACTTCCGGATGTCACTCTTTCACTAAATCCCAAGCGTTTTCCAAAGGCATAAGCCATTCGTGCTTAGTGAACTCCGTGAGTTTTTCCCCAGTTTCCTTCTTAGCACCTGCTAATCGCCACACAGTTACGTAAATCACAACTTAGAACTAGGAGTACATTACCCCAGGAACACATAGCATAAATGATAATTGTTAGAACCTCACCCTATATCCCTAAGCAAATAAAGTTAAGTGAACTACGCTATCATTACAAAATCAAAGTAGAGAATGCTAAAGCGGAGTTTTAAGTTAATCCATGAGCGTGAAGGGATGATCAACAGCCTGATATTTGCAGTGTTCTGTAAGCCTTTCACGGCAGCGCTTTCTGGGTCGACAACAAGGTAGCGGTGGTCGCCCAGAAGTTATCTGACTCCGCAGGGACCGTCATACAGCGGTCAGATCTTGACTACTTTCTTTCCTAAGAGATCTTATGGGTGATGGTTTGGGACTAGAATCAAATCGGCTTCCTTAAACGCAGGATGCTCGGCTGTCGGATCATGTTGCGCCTTCTGGTGAGCTTCCTTCCTCCTCATTCTTGTTAGTGTGTTTGACAATTTGGTTTGCAATACCTCTCCTTGCGAAGGAGGCAAATGCACCGTAGCACTGAGAGGCGTAATTACTGGTCTCTGAAGCAGAAGTTCGGTAGGGGAATAACTTGTAGAATCGTGGATTAAACTATTAAATGATCTCTTCGAACTGCGCGATATACTGTACCCATTTGGTATGTTGAGCTGAACAGTGAATCCGTGTCAGTGTCCCCACTTCGAGGGAATGCCGTTCAATTGTGTCTGCGGTTGCTTGTTAAAGGCTTGTCCGGCTAACAGTGACTTCTCACTGCTGCATTTCGACGCTCCAGGCACGAGAAGTAAACTGTGGGCCACCTTTCCGGTTGTCGAACCTGTAAGTGTAACGCCACGAACAACTCACGAGATCATCCGGATACCTGCACGTGTGCCAACGAATATCTTTCATGTGGATTCAGAATAGTGGCAAGCTACGCGTAGACTTTGATACGCCTGTACTGATACGAGAAATTCTTCCGCCAGTAAGCATTCCAAAGGATTTTGAGGGCAGTTCAGCTCCAACCCTAAATCACTAGACACAGACAGCGGGAGTACCTTGACTCTGCTCGTTAGCTTTCCTAAGTAACGTCTGTAACGGAAGCGGCTGCCGTTGGTTGTGTACCATCATTTTCTTTCTGAGGCGGCACAGAGCGCCAAGTTTTCTTGATTTCCTTTCTTACTGAACTAAAACACTGAGGGGCAGCGGGAATTAAGTCATTTTCATGTCAACGATATCACTCAGTAAAGAGCGGCCAACAACTGTAGCTGGAATGAGCGTTTGAAACTCACGACCGTTACAAACCCAAAATATGTTGGAGGAGATATGTAGTCGATCCTGACACAGTCGCCACGTCTGTAGCCTTCGGGTGTTGGTGGATGTGACTGTAGCAAATTAGTAAAGAACCACAGACTAACATCTGTTTCAGGCGTTCGACTTAATTTCTTACAGCAGATGTTTCATCGCCTAGAAAGGAACTGATTTACGAAATGGGAATCAGCGAAGCTACAGACAATGAAATTCGAGATAATTTGGAGGAATGTATACTCAAAAATGAACACATAAGTGAGAGGAAACACTGTACAAGTTATCATACACGGAATTCAGCCGCTGGGCGAGCATTACATTTGCCAAAGGACAAGTTGAAAGTGTACAACTTCACACAACAAAACCGTCTTCAGAATACAGACAACACAACGGACAGAGCACTGGAATGAAACAACGGGTATCGCTATACCAGAAAAAAAAAAACAACGGCACACACGATAACGGTAACAGCGGTCGGCCCAAACAGCTTTACAAGCTACATGTCAATCTGCAGTACCAGTACCTCTCGGCGCAGTCATAGCGGTAGTAGCGTCCCAAGTATAGTAATTTCGATGTGCTTAGTACCTCTAAACATTACGAGTGGTTCGAGGGTGACTAAACTAGGCTGTCCCCATGGTAATGGACAGCACTAGCTGCCAAATGTCGGTAAGTGCCGTACAGTGAACCTGGCGATGTTGCACCTCTGCAGACTGCAACGGAATGGACTGGAGAGCTGCACCTATGATTAGTTACAGACTCGGTCAATGAGCTGTGGCACAGCTCCGCGGTACACGAGAGAGTCCTTGTAGCCAACCAGACAGGTGTGTGAGGTGGAACGTTCCTGCTGTCCTGGCCGCCTGGGGTTACCAAGTTCCGGTTCTCACGTTGGGTGACCTGAACTGGAGAGAATTCTCAGAACGCAGGAGTACTGTGTGTGACTTCGTCACGGCGTGGCTTCAACAACGACACGAAATAACGGCTAGAGGACCGATTTCACCATCTTGGGCGTTTCCTATATTAATTAATCGTGAAATGTTAAATTTGTCCTGAGTCTCCAACTGATGGAACTGTATGTAGACAATAACTCGATGGTGTCTGTGGACGTGGGAAAACTAATTTAGTAGTGTCAGTTCAGTATTTGAGTTTGATGAATTGTGAAGTAATTAATCGACTCGTCTCAGCTAAGCGTCAGTTTATTCGGATCTTCCTCTGTTTTTTTCTGGGTTACAATCTGTGATTTGAATTGAAGGATTAATTTTCTTACTCTCTCTTCCTTTGTGGTGGGGAATGGTCTGGACATATGCTGTGGCCTCGATACGTCCGTTTTGTGCTTGACAAAAGCACTGTACTACAAACTGAAACGAGATTCACACTTTTGTAGTCATTCACTTCGTGCCTCTTCGTACGAGCCAGCCTCTGAAACACCAAGAAACGGACGCACGTCGAGGGCCGTCTGATGAGTAATACACAACTGTACTGGACGTGCATCTCATCAAATTTAAGCTCTCCAAAAACCTGTCTTGTATTCTTGGCCTTCTGTGTGGTGTTAATCGTAGATATTGCTCCCGTTGTGGCATTGGTGGTATTCTCGATACATTCATCTGACACTTTTGTTCGAAGCCTGGAGTTCTCCTTTGCAGTGCTGTTGTGATATTTGCGTTTTTTTTTCAAAATCTTGACTGCCAGTCATGCGTCTGCTCACATCTTCTTGTTATATTTATCTTAATTGGCAGACAGCATCTCGCCACTAGCGTACTAGATAGGTGGATTGCTGACACAGACTGCCACAGTTCTGGATAACCAAATCCAGCAAAAAACCTGTCGTTACTGCAAACATGTAAAGTAAAGAGACCGAGCAAATAACTGTAACAACTCATAGTGATAAGCAGCCCACAAAGCTGGGACTGTTTTGATCCGAGATAAAGGTAAAACTACGGGCACTGACTGTTCTGTTCTTCAGGGAAGCTGTGAAACTGGAGTCCGCAAATGTATCCACCACTGAAAATGGGTGTTCAGCCAATAGAAACGAAAAGGATTTTACACCAGGAGGTTTTTTTACAGAGGTCAGGGCAATCACGTGAAAGGCCGTGAAAAGCCTAGAATCATCAAACAAATACATGTCACCAAAGCCTGTGTCATTATTCATGGTGAGTCATCGTCAGAAGCAAGGGTAGGTACTTCTGTTTAGTGAGACAGCGAACTATTATCACAGTATACAGTAGTATCGCTACACTCCACTCTAATGCGTAACTAATGATTAGATGTCAGAAGAGGCTGGCCTGGCAGTATAAAACGAGTTGGGGAGTACTGGATTGTTAGCAGACCGAGTCTGTTAGGAGGCGTCAGCAACTTTGAACGTGAAGTAGTCACTGGATGTCAACTGAGTACAAAGGAAATTGTGGTATGGTATGAGGGTGCTTTCTATAGTTAGGTGTGGTCCTGTTACTACGGTTAAGATAACGCTGAAAGCACAAGGATGTGAACCCATATTACAGTACAGAGAAGTACATATAGTAGAGGGTCATTTTGCAGACAATGATTGTTCATTATAGTATGACATTCTACCCTATAATAAAGCTGCATCTTTGAACCAATCGTCTGCCGACTACAACGTTGCAGAAATGGACTAGATTCCCCAGAGTCCTGGCATCAAACCGGGTTATTTAGAACGCCGACTTCACTCCAGATTCCACTGTCTAAGCTTACCACCTTCTCTGGCAGGTAATGGTCAATTTCATCTCGTAGTTACTGTGGAAACTAAACAGCTACAAAATGGTTTTCAATATTTGAGGGTGGAATAAGAAAGCAATAAATGACGCTGGTCAAAAAACTTGAGAGGGTATCTGACTTGGAAGTGGTAACTCAAATTCAAGATCAAGTTTCCAGTCGTGCTGCATTACTACAGTTCAGGAAAAAGTTCTGAAGGACTGGGGCCAGTATGTCACCGATTAAGGAAGAAGCGAAGCAAACATTCAAGAAGGCATATGGGTGTGTTTTGTACAGTTGTGAAGACTTATTTGGTGATGATTAGAATCATTTCATATCCAACAAAAATATTTATGTGCTAAGTGACATTCATCCTCATGCTTGCTTGGCGTAGTTTGATTTTCCACCTCGGTCAGGCAGTTGCCAAGACTGATTAGTGTGTGGTTACTTGGTGGGTAACTGCAATGCAGATGTCTGACTTAGAGTACAATTGCGAATAATATGAGAAATTTTGATGCTTCTTTTTTACATACTGGTCTCAGGAAGCACAAGGCAGAGTAAAGCATGGTACACTAATGATGAAAAACTTTTTCAGTCTGGCTTTAAAACTCCCGCTTGGTTTCTTGAGAGTGCAGGGTCAGGAAATCAGTTTTTGCAAACTTCCTACATTCCTGATGAACGAACTTGCATTTGGATTATGAAATTTCTCTCAGAGCTCCACCAAATCATTCTGTTTGGTGTAAAGCTAATCTCTAAAGAGTTCCAATGTTTTACCACAGGAGGTATGGTCGTGTTGAAAAGGACAGTGCTGGCCAGAATGATAATGATTTCTCTGCTTCAACTGAAGTCACAGGGAAACGCAAAGTACGATTTCAGGTGACACAACTCACTTTTAGGTCGACATGGCGTTGAAACTTGAAGTGGTTGATGGAGGAACTCCCTGCTAGAAATGATGAGGATAATTTTAACTAAGAGAGAAATCAGTGAAATGTTAGGGGTGTGTGGCAACAGTAAACATCATTTGTTGTTGCACTGTGGTGTATATGATATTGTTATATTTTAATTAACAGTTTTCTTTTGTGTGCAACAAAGTAACGAATGTGTGTTCTTCTAAGGGGACACTGTACGTGAAACTTGTTGAAATTTGACATTTTCTGTGTTCTACTTCATAATGTATTTTGGACTTTTTTTAAAAAAAATTTGGTATATAACACATTAAAAACAGACAATTGTGAGATCTTGAAATAATATTCTGAATGTTGACGTGTGACTGTCAAATTTGGCGGCTAGGTATACACTGCCACAGTTGAGCAGTCATATCTTGGGAACTACACAGCCTAGGAGGCTGTGAATTGCTTTGTTTGGTGCCTACTGCTACGTCTCAGATGTTGGCAGTACGAAAAGACAAATCAGTCCTTTGTTTCTGATACCAGTTTTCGTTGAAAGTAGTGTAATTATCGGCTATTTTTGTAGTACGCTAAATTCTATTCCTTCTTATACATAAATAAAATGACTAAGCGTAAAAGTAACTTCAAGAAACGCAGATTTGCGGATAACAGATATGTGAGACCTGCATTTTCTTCTGAAGCACTTAAAAACACATATGCTAGCAGTGAAGAAAATAACGATAATGTTTCTGAAATGACTACACCCCATAGTGCATCTAAAAGCAAAGTAACTTATTTAAACATAAATATTCTGTTCCTTTGGCAGGAATGGAGGCAATCAAACCTATTTACAGAGATGTGGCAAATCCTCAGCTACTGAGTTAGTGTTTACATGGAAAGATCCAGAATGTGACTGAGTCCTTCAATAATGTTGTGTGCTGCAGCGTGCCTAAAAATGTATTTTTGGCCTTATGACTCTAAAGTAAGCAGTGTCTGATGCTGTAATAACTTTTAATGGTGGGAACTATGAAAGACGTTAGGTTCTGAAAGAAGTTAGGGTATGATTTGGACAGACCATAGCTAAAGGAATGTGGAAACTGGATGAGCTTCATGTACATGTAGCAGAGTAAGCTGCTCAGCAAATGACAAAAGAAGTAAGAAAGAAAAGGAGGAGGCAAGCACTGGGCTGTTTTGACATTAAATGAGACACAGACTATGGGCCAGGGCAATTCTAGTGCATAAAAGACTCAGAAATGTAAGTCTGTATAAGAATTTGTAATAAAGTTTTTAACATCAATATCTCTCAACTACACTTTTTGCCATAAATGACTTGTTTTCTAAAAATGTACTGGTGGTAGAAGCACGAAATTTTCACAGCATGCCAAGTGTGAAATTCAAGACATATGGAACTAGAATAATTAAAACATCCTGCGTTGTTTTGTTTTTATGTTCATTTATTTACAACATTCTGTCAAAAAAATTGAGTGTTTGAAAAAGAAAAAATAACATGTCCTACAACACAATTTTAATAAAAATTCTAGTTCTGTGTATCTAGAAAGGTGAATTCAATAATCATAGAAAATTGTAAGTTGGCATCTTAAAATGTTTCTAAGATAATGGGACACAAAATTCGGTAATTTAACATCGGATGCATAGGACATACAATGTCTCCTTAAAGAGTATTTTGTGTGCCATGATTCATTCACCTGATTAGATCTTCTATGTGCTATTACTTTTTAGGAGGGCTGGAGTCATTTTTTTGGTATGATAATGTGGATGGACTTCCGTAGAATATTTCTTTGTATGCCACATTTTATTAGTCTTTCTTATGATGCTGATGGTGAATGTAATGCTATGGAAGCTACAGTCTGTGAAAAACAATTCCAACGACTGAAAACAAATAAATATGCCTATGCAATGTTACAAAGCACTCAAAATATCACAAAATACAATAGAGGCAGTACCATCATCAGAACCTCAGTAACGTGGTTTGATAAGCGAATTTGAATGAAATCAATTTTTACTTCCAGGTAGCCTCAACCGAAGTTATACATCTGAAGTTTGCAACCATTAAAGTAATCTATGAGAGCCATTACACTTGGAATCTCTGTGTGAAAAAAATGCTGTGTTTATGAATATCTTTTATGAACAAAATCCAGTCCCAGAACTTGCTGAAAGATGAGACTTGGAAGAGTGACATGGGTCCCAATGCTCAGTCATTGGCAATAGTAAAATATGCTTCATTATATACAATGGAAAACAAAACAGTATGGGCACTGTCTTAACAGTGTGTTGGCCCACACTGGAACGCAGTACAGCCACTGCTCTGATGGCACCGACGCGACAGCCCTCCAAGGGTATGTGGTATCAGATGTCCATGCACAGGTTACAAAATTGCCATACATTATGCTCGATGTTTGAATGTATGGAGTTCACGCCTGTTAACACCCATATGTTTGTCATCCATATGACAGCAACCAAATTTGTTGGGCAACATGTCAATGTGAGTAGGTGCTGAAAAATGTTGAAATGTGTGTGAAATCTTATGGGACTTAACTGCTAAGGTCGTCAGTCCCTAAGTTTACACACTACATAATCTAAATTATCCTAAGGACAAACACACACACCCATGCCCAAGAGAGTCTCGAACCTCCGCCAGGCCCAGCCGCACAGTCTGTGACTGCAGCGCCCTAGACAGCTCAGCTAATCCCGCACGGCAGTAGGGAAAGAAACTGTAACAAAACTGTAACAAAAATATCGGCTTGTGACACAGACAGATATCCTGCTGACAGGTGCCATCGCTATCTGAAAGACATAATATTCAGGTAGTCCGCAGCTGCCTTGGTGCTTTTGATTACAACCATAAATTTCGTGAGATCTCAGAAGAATGTCCCCTCGGAGGATAATACTGACCCAGTGGACTACGTCCCTGGGGCAGTGCATGTATTTAGCATACATAGACCTGGATAGCGGTGTATCCAGGCATGAACATGGACCGAGTGTAGCAATAAAAACAATAAACGTGATTCATCCAATGAAGTGACACGATTCCACTGATTGTGAGGACAATCTCAATGCTCCTATGCCCATTACAATCTGAATTGATGATGTTGTCGGATCAACATGGGAGTTTGTAAGGGTCGTCTGCTGCAGAGGTCCAATACTGTATGCTGAAAGGTACGGGCCGAAAAGCGCCTGCACCAACACTCTAGTGTCTTGAGATTTCCTGCAGACATCCGCCTATACGGCTTTGCAGAGCAGGAAAGCCTCTGTACTTTACATTCTGTGATGATGCCTACTCTTGGCTAAACATTGTGTCAAGTGGACCTGCTCGTGAAAAATAAACAAAAAAAATCTTGTTCTGCAGAAAAGAGCACTTCTTGCTATATTCAAAAACTGTGTAATTTATCGACATTTTGATTTACCATTTACTTGTAAACATAATTTGAACGTAATGCTGCACAGGTGGTACACTCATTTGTAATTTTAAAGTCCGTTAGAATATGTGATGTAGCCTTCTTTTCCTTCTTCTGGCTTTTAGACACGGATCGTAAACACAGACGTATTCTAGAAGGCTCTGACTACCGGAACGTAAGTATAGGTACATCTAGAAGGCTGTGGCTTAGCTGCAAGTAAAGATCTAAATACATTTGTTTAGCTCTTCCTATCGGAATTTCAAACACGTGAACTTTGTAGTTACCACCGTGTTGTTCTATTTCAGAGTACGGTTTCCTGCGCTAGAAATACCGAGACTGGAAAAATTTAACACTAAACAGAGGTTTCGAGGAAATCAGTTCAAAGCAACCTCGAATAATAAGCTGAACATTATTTGTGATCAGCTGTGACTTACTGAAACAGGGTGTACATGCATATAATTCCCTCACAAGTATTCCATCGTGTTATGGAGAATTAAATAAAGGGATCAGACAAATACAAACCTTCTTAGAAGATATTCCCATGGTCTCTCATTGAATTCCACCGAAAGTATCAACAGCTGCAGAGGGGAGCGAATATCGAAAACAGTATTAGTCGGGCTGACAGTGTTGAAGATAGGTGTAATGGATGGAGTAATAACTTTCAATGATAGTGCAGTTTGTAGGATTTATGTTCTGAAAACGTTAGGTATCCAGACTGGAAAGAATACAGTTTAAGCTGAAACCGTTACCGATCAGTTGCAAGTAACTGAAGCGAAGAGAGTAGCAGGAGGTGTTACCCAGGCGGTTAGCATAATTCAGAGAATGAAGGGAAAGAATATGGAGGATAAAGAAAAAAGTGAGCAACAGGAAAATGCAGCTTCGAAGTTCTAAAACGGCCGACTGATTATTAATCTACATTTTTAAATATATTTCCTGCAGTAAAATAATATTTGTAACGTTTTCTGTAGCTTGACTGATTTTAAGCTATGGTGTCAGAGATACGAAAGAAAACGTTTGCTCTGTTATACAGTGTTCAGTTTTTTTAGCCTTTTATAAATATTTTTGTCAACATCACTATAAGATAGCTAACTGATTTTCTCAGAACTGCTGGGAATAATAACGTTAATTGCAAGTACAAATTTTAAGCTGCTTCTGCTTTATAAATCCGAACTACTGTGAGGGAGAAAGGAGCGTTAAAAGTGCAGCCCTTTCACAGATAGGTCCCCTCAGTCTCTTTCCCTGGACGCAGACGGCAGCAGCACGCGGACAGTCGTCTGTTTCGCCGATTCCGAGATGCTCGTTCCCAGCCAGCTGGCCACAACAGTCGACTGAATTCGTAAATATCTGTGGATTTCCCATCTATGGCCCGTATTGTCGGTAAAATGATTCCCTCTTTTTCTCTACTCCAGTTATATATTTTTCTTAGCGCGTCACTTGCTCGTAAAGCCACCGGGCGGCATTCAGTTCGTGGTGATTTGCCTCATTAGTGCATCAGTATATTGGAAATTAATTATTAACATACAAAGATTCCAAATAGCAAAAACCTAACAAGGTGAACTCCAGGTAGATCCACCACTTACAAAGACAGTTCCCCAGCGGCGGGATAGACAGTTTGAAACTACCTCTACGGTGATATAGCCTGAAGTCCAGCGCCATTCAGCATGGTAGGCCCTCGTTTAGGAGTAGTGGAAGTTAAATTATTTGATTTACATGCAATTTATTATATTTTTATTGCTCTGTCACGTAAATTTAATCCACGTATTAACATCTTCAGTAGTTCATTTTTATTCTTATTGGAATATCTGAGCCCGTAAATTTAATTATTTTTATTTACCCACCATACCGTTTAAACATTTTAAAATACCGATATGAATACCATGTCGATTAAAAAACAGAAGACGAAATAATCAATTTATACTGATTGTGCATTGGTGCCGAGAACGTGATTTTCGTTACAAGATGTACAATTGTTGAATGTTAGTCGTCACATAAATGTTTAAAACATATTAAACTAAGTTGATATAAACGAAAGCGACGATTATAAGTAAAACGGTATTCACAAAATGAGAAACAGAAGTAACGAATGCAGTAACATGGAAGAACATGGAAGATGATGAAATGGAAGACATTAAAACGGAGTTAACGCATAGCAATAATCCAAATCAAACGAACAAGGATTCAAAGTGGAAAAACACTTAAAATTTTGTATTTGTGGCGAGCCACAGCCTCCAGATCCTTAATAAATGTAAACATGGTCAGTATTAGGCTGTAGCGCGAAGTTTAATCGTGCGATTAGCTAATTTCGATTAAGTGTCATTGTCAAGCACGTTTGTAACATCTGTATGTCATGTCATTTTCAAATCACTCTTATGGCTAGTATTTACTTTTAATTTAGAGTGATTTGAAAATGACGTGAAATACCGATGTTACAAGCGTGCTTGAAAATGACGCTTGGTCGAAACTGGCTAATCGCACGATTAAAGAAACGTCGCATTATAGCCTATTACGGACCATGTTTCGTTTACATCTACATCTACATCCATACTCCGCAAGCCACCTGACGGTGTGTGGCGGAGGGTACCCTGAGTACCTCTATCGGTTCTCCCTTCTATTCCAGTCACGTATTGTTCGTGGAAAGAAGGATTGTCTGTATGCTTCTGTGTGGGCTCTAATCTCTCTGATTTTATCCTCATGGTCTCTTCGTGAGATATACGTAGGAGGGAGCAATATACTGCTGGACTCTTCGGTGAAGGTATGTTCTCGAAACTTTAACAAAAGCCCGTACCGAGCTACTGAGCGTCTCTCCTGCAGAGTCTTCCACTGGAGTTTATCTATCATCTCCGTAACGCTTTCGCGATTACTAAATGATCCTGTAACGAAGCGCGCTGCTCTCCGTTGGATCTTCTCTATCTCTTCTATCAACCCTATCTGGTACGGATCCCACACCGCTGAGCAGTATTCAAGCAGTGGGCGAACAAGCGTACTGTAGCCTACTTCCTTTGTTTTCGGATTGCATTTCCTTAGGATTCTTCCAATGAATCTCAGTCTGGCATCTGCTTTACCGACGATCAACTTTATATGATCATTCCATTTTAAATCACTCCTAATGCGTACTCCCAGATAATTTATGGAATTAACTGCTTCCAGTTGCTGACCTGCTATTTTGTAACTAAATGATAAGGGATCTATGTTTCTATGTATTCGCAGCACATTACACTTGTCTACATTGAGATTCAATTGCCATTCCCTGCACCATGCGTCAATTCGCTGCAGATCCTCCTGCATTTCAGTACAATTTTCCATTGTTACAATCTCTCGATAGACCACAGCATCATCTGTAAAATGCCTCAGTGAACTTCCGATGTCATCCGCCAGGTCATTTATGTATATTGTGAACAGCAACGGTCCCATGACACTCCCCTGTGGCACACCTGAAATCACTCTTACTTCGGAAGACTTCTCTCCATTGAGAATGACATGCTGCGTTCTGTTATCTAGGAACTCCTCAATCCAATCACACAATTGGTCTGATAGTCCATATGCTCTTAATTTGTTCATTAAACGACTGTGGGGAACTGTATCGAACGCCTTGCGGAAGTCAAGAAACACGGCATCTACCTGTGAACCCGTGTCTATGGCCCTCTGAGTCTCGTGGACGAATAGTGCGAGCTGGGTTTCACACGACCGCCGATTTCGAAACCCATGCTGATTCCTACAGAGTAGATTTCTAGTCTCCAGGAAAGTCATCATACTCGAACATAATACGTGTTCCAAAATTCTACAACTGATCGACGTTAGAGATATAGGTCTATAGTTCTGCACATCTGTTCGACGTCCCTTCTAGAAAACGGGGATGACCTGTGCCCTTCTCCAATCCTTTGGAACGCTACGCTCTTCTAGAGACCTACGGTACACCGCTGCAAGAAGAGGGGCAAGTTCCTGCGCGTACTCTGTGTAAAATAGAACTGGTATCCCATCAGGTCCAGCGGCCTTTCCTCTTTTGAGCGATTTTAATTGTTTCTCTATCCCTCTGTCGTCTATTTCGATATCTACCATTTTGTCATCTGTGCGACAATCTAGAGAAGGAACTACAGTGCAGTCTTCCTATGTGAAACAGCTTTGGAAAAAGACATTTAGTATTTCAGCCTTTAGTCTGTCATCCTCCGTTTCAGTACCATTTTGGTGACAGAGTGTCTGGACATTTTGTTTTGATCAACCTACCGCTTTGACATAAGACCAGAATTTCTTAGGATTTTCTGCCAAGTCAGTACATAGAACTTTACTTTAGAATTCATTGAACGCCTCTCGCATAGACCTCCTCACACTACATTTCGCTTCGCGTAATTTTTGTTTGTCTGCAAGGCTTTGGCTATGTTTATGTTTGCTGTGAAGTTCCCTTTGCTTCCGCAACAGTTTTCTAACTCGGTTGTTGTACCACGGTGGCTCTGTTTCATCTCTTACGATCTTGCTTGGCACATACTCATCTAACGCATATTGTACGATGGTTTTGAACTTTGTTCACTGATCCTCAACACTATCTGTACTTGAGACAAAACTTTTGTGTTGAGCCGTCAGGTACTCTGTAATCTGCTTTTTGTCACTTTTGCTAAACAGAAAAATCTTCCTACCTTTTTTTAATATTTCTATTTACGGCTGAATTCATCGATGCCGTAACCGCTTTATGATCGCTGATTCCCTGTTCTGCGTTAACTGTCTCAAATAGTTCGGGTCTGTTTGTCAACAGAAGGTCTAATATGTTATCGCCACGAGTCGGTTCTCTGTTTAACTGCTCAAGGTAGTTTTCAGATAAAGCACTTAAAAAAATTTCACTGGATTCTTTGTCCCTGCCACCCGTTATGAACGTTTGAGTCTCCCAGTCTATATCCGGCAAATAAAAATCTCCACCCAGAACTATAACATGGTGGGGAAATCTACTCGAAATATTTTCCAAATTATCCTTCAGGTGCTCAGACACAACAGCTGCTGAGCCAGGGGGCCTATAAAGACATCCAATTTCCATGTCTGAGCCTGCTTTAACCGCGACCTTCACCCAAATCATTTCACATTTCGGATCTCCGTCAATTTCCTTCGATACTATTGCACTTGTTATCGCTATAAACACGCCTCCCCATTCACTGTCCAGCCTGTCTCTGCGGTATACATTCCAATCTGAGTTTAGGATTTCATTACTGTTTACGTCTGGTTTCAGCCAACTTTCTGTCCCTAGTACTATATGGGCGTTGTGACCGTTTCTTAATGAGAGCAGTTCTGGGACCTTTCTATAGACGCTCCTGCAGTTTACTATTAGCGCATTAATATTGTTATTCCCTGTTGCATTTTTCCTACTCCTACCTTGCCGCGTCTCAGGAGGCGTCTTGTCGGGCCTAGGGAGGGAATTCTCTAACCTAAAAAATCCCCATGTGCACTCCACACGTACTCCGCTACCCTTGTAGCCGCTTCCGGCGTGTAGTGCACGCCTCACCTATTCAGGGAGACCCTACATTTCTCCACCCGATAGCGGAGGTCGAGAAGTTTGCACCCCAGATCTCCGCAGAATCGTCTGAGCCTCTGGTTTAAGCCTTCCACTCGGCTCCAAACCAGAGGACCGCGATCAGTTCTGGGAACGATACTACAAATAGTTAGCTCTGATTCCACCCCGCGAGCGAGGCTTTCCGCCTTCACCAATTCCGCCAACCGCCTGTACGAACTGAGGATGACCTCTGAACCCAGACGGCAGGAGTCATTGGTGCCGACATGAGCAACAATTTGCAGTCGGGTGCACCCAGTGCTCTCTATCGCCGCCGGTAGGGCCTCCTCCACATCTCGGATGAGACCCCCGGCAAGCACACAGAGTGAACACTGGCCTTCTTCCCCGACCTCTTCGCTATTTCCCTAAGGGGCTCCATCACCCGTCTAACGTTGGAGCTCCCAATAACTAATAAACCCCTCCCCCCGTGTGCCTGCTCGGATCTTGCTGAAGGAGCAGCCACATGTCCACTCACAGGCAGAGCGGGCGATGCCACATGGCCAGCCTCCACATTTACCCTCCGCCTCGTGCGCCGCGAACGCCGCTGAACCCGCCACTCCCCTTGGGTAGAGGGTGGCCCAACCGCGGCCGGTACCGGCGAAGATGTCTCGATAGCAGGGACAGTGGGTGAAGCATGTAACACCTGGGGTGTACCTTGCGACGCACCAGACTCCCCACTGCCGCTACACTCCGAGGCAGCAGCCTGAAAACGGCTGACAGCGGCCATCAACACGTTCAGCTGTTCGCGAACAGTGGCCAGCACCTCCTGCGTCCGTACACAGCAGTCACACATCCTATCCCTCCTAAAGAATCAATTTACTGAAGAGAGTTAATCAACTTTTAACTAGACTAAAGGCGGCTGACTATTGACTAAACTATGATTGCTAGCCAGTTCTTGTAGAAAACAAAGAAAATAGCGCTACCTGTCTCTGGACTGTATTGAAAACAAACACTAGCACTACTGGCACTATGGTTGACTAAAGGGACTCTCTCTTACTGTATTCAAAACAAACACGAAATCTATGGAACACTATTAATAGCAATCGACAAATAAAGCTTCCTAAAAGCAAAAACACACGGAAGAAGAAGTGACAAGTAAGAAAAATACAGTTAATACTAAAATTAAGGTAGCTCGCTGCACAGCAGACGTGAAGCAGACGGTGGTTAGGACGACACTTTACTATAGAAAAAGGCTGATAGGAAGAGAAATGAAATCAAATAATGTATTTCATACGATTACCAATACGACGTGACACAGGTATAGAAACAAGTTACATTTAAACCAGTTAACGAATAAAAGTAATGATCAAAGTCATCTCGATAAAACTTAAAACTAAAAAAAAGTTGAAGGCACCTCACAAGACTGAAACCCACAACCTTCTGCATGTGAGGTCAGACTTTAACAGTTTCGCTATTAAGCCAGTCTGTACTGTACTACTATTTTCAAAGCCATGCACCGTCACGGGACACTCCGATATATTTTTTCGTCTGTTATTCGCAGACGAAGGCATACCACAGTGAATGGCTGCAGACCGCGATTCCTTAGACCTGAAAATACATCATCGTATAGAATGTTTCAAAACGTTTTACCCCACCCCTGGGGATCTCTCCACGTAACTAAAAATAACGTAAAAAGGGGAGACAAAAGGGACGCAAAATTTAGTACGTTTATCAGGGCGAAGACAGTAAGGCGTAGTATTGTGTGCCAAGAAAAAACGTCATTGCCTCTAACATCGGCAACATGTAAACTGATACGCCAAATGTCCAAGTAAGAATATGAAACATAAGAAATCACTTCTTGCCTCAATAAAACGTATACAGGTTGGATAAAACTTGTGTCACGTAATTTTAACCCTAGATAGATGATGCCAGTAGGAACCAAAATTACTAATTATGCGTAGGTCGACAACACACAATTTTTACACTACAGAAACTTGGTGCCACACGCTCCAATGGCCGCTGGATTGCCCTGTTGTCGGATGCTCTGGACAACACATGACCGCGAATGCTTTGCCAACCAGAGATCGCGATATGTCCAAGGTGTCTCGCATGGTCGGTGGTAGCGCGCCAGGTCCTGGGGGCGAATCCGCAAGGATCACGACAAATGCATTGTAGTTTCATGATAAGACGTACCGGGAACAAACCCGTCAACAGCTGTTAGTTCGCGTACAGAAAGTCCTTTACAAATTGTGTCGACCTTGAAAAGGGCCCTTTTTGGAGCTAGGACATTGTTTACTTAAAGCAGGTGCTGTAACTGACGACTCTATGACGCGACACAAGCTTGGTAAAGTCGAACAGTGTTTTGCGAGATCTCTTTCAAAGACTGCTGGCATTGCCCTGATGTGATTGGCGGTATGTGGAATGCGTTTTGCCGAACTCTTTCAAAGACTGCTGGCATTGCTCTGATGTGATTGGCGGCATGTTGAACGCGAACCATTAATTCTTCTTCGTTTCTAGGTGGTTCGCGTCCAGGTGGGTGAACTAGAGCCCTGAAGAATCGCCATAGGATAAAGTCTGGTGGCGTGAGGTCTGGTGATCGCGGGAGCCATTTCCTGTGAGCACCTCTGCCAATTGCCCGGCCGTCGAAGAGTTCATTGAAATATCCTCGCATAGTACGACCGGTATATGCGGGCGCCCCAACATGCTGCAAGCACATGCGTAGCCGTAGGTCCAGGGGAACATCTTCCAGCAGCCCGGGTAGAGTTTCTTACGAAATGTGAAGGTAATTTGCTCCTGTAAGTCGAGGAGGTAGCTGAACCGACCCAGTCAGATGGTCACCCACAATGGCTACCCAAACGTTGAGGGAAAATCGTTCCTGCTGTTCGTGGACGTACATGAGGTGAGGATTTCCCCTTGCCCAGTAATGAATGTTTTGCGTGTTGTAAAGGCCATCCCGATGGAAGGTGAACTTGTCGGTAAACAACACAATGGCGGGTAAGTCGGGATCTCGGGCAACACGTCGCAGAAACCACTGACAAAACCCTAGCCCGTGTTCATACTCCGCCACAGGATTTAGGTCTTGGACGGAGTGGATACTAAATGGATGCTGACCGTCATTCCTCAAAACCTCCCAGCCTAACCGATGAGTGAGCCAAGTCGTGTTCAACTTGTCATATGTGCTTCATCGAAACGCTCGAGTACAGTCTCTTCAAATGGAGCATCTCGTCGTGTTCGATGTCTTCCAGCATCACTAGGATATGCCGCCGACGAATATGTTTTCGCCAAGTCGCCGGTGACTTGCTGTAAACGTCTACGGATGTGGGTGGCGTCTTAGGTGTGAATGCCTTTGACATGAGCGGGAGTGCTATTCGACGCGTGTGCGTATCACTTGGGGGCAGTGGCAGGGCGATTGACGGTTGAATGTGTGAATGTGAACCGACAACCACAGCACTGCCCGTCAGACGACGAACAGCAACAGGGCAATCCCACGCCCAATCGGAGCGCGTGGCACCAAGTTTCCGTAGTTTAAAAACGGCGCATTGTCGACCTACACAACATTAGTAATTTTGGTTCCTACTGGCATTAGCTATCCACGGTTAAATTATTGGACACACTATTTCTTCATCCCTAATAGTAGATACAAGCCCGATACATTTGAGGATGCTATGGTAACATAACAGACGATCAAGAAGAAGGAAAAATATATGGTTTATTCGTGATGGACTTCCAGATGGAAGAGCCTTCAAACATTTTAGGTAAATCACTTGTGCTATCAGTTCTGTAGTACTCTTCTAGTGTTCGGATTCCGTACCAAGGTGGTACTGGAAAAGGGAAAAATGATCCTAGAACACGAACACAAGCTCCTAATACGATACAGTTCTACACTTAGACATGCTATAATGTTAAAGCAATGTAGTTTCAGATATACTAGATGTGGGGAATGCAACACTGTTAATACCCCAATTCAGGGAATATATTTTCTGCACCTACATTAATTCGCCCTGCGAGTTTTCTATTCCACTCATTATTATGAGAAACTTTAAGATGATAATAAATTACTACCCTCTATTCCAGAGGAAAAGACGATACATTCTTTGTGATGCATGCACTATATAGCTCTCTGGAGGTGTGTAGCACTCAGTTTTCACATCCAGTTACGATTATGAAATTATGCTACGCTCGCATCAGTCCTATAAAACGATCGTCAGCAATGGAAAATGCATGAAACAACGAAATTTTATGGGGAAGTAGACATATGAATAGCAGCAGGATTTGATATGTGAAATTATACTCATGGTGCACTAGCTCCATGAACAGAACACAGTCTCTTCCACACACAACATCTGACAAACAATTGAACACAGGGATTGCAGTACCTCAAATTGCAGTACCTCACCAATGCTTTGTCACTAACTCAGAATCACTGCAGTTATGAAACTGAAGACTCGATTTATGTCCAAGATGTGACAGATGGTGCTGAAATAAGTTTTCCATCGGTTAGGTGGACATGATTCATCAAACGTGCGTTGAAAACCCTCTGCTGACTGTGGTATAGACAGATTTGCTGTTAACGATTGCAGGTAGAAAGCACTCTAAGTCACACACTGAACACGCAATTGCATAAAAATCGAACACAGGTTATAGCACACAACTAAAACATCCCGCAGAACAACAGAAATAGTGGTTAAATGTGTTATGAATGACCTACCGCAACTTCTCCCTCTCTCTAGAATGCATCATCAGTCTACCATTAAATCATACTTAGTTACTGCTATTCTCAACCGACTTCTCCATCTACTTTCAATTAGTCTTTAACGCAAATCCATGTCAGTTTAGAGGCACATGGTCCTCTTTTTTTAAGAAAGCAACTTGTATGTATCCCTGTTACCTCAATAGACATACAGCAGAATGTTGTTAAAAAACCATGCAACAGCTGTTTTGTAAGGTACTTGCTAGCTGACACCGAGTGGTTGTGATTGGTAGAGAATACGTAGAAACACATTGTAACTGCTGTTTATTAGAGTTTACAAGACATAAACACTTTTGCAGAGGGTGAATCATGTGCTCCATTCTGTAGCTGTATATTGCAGTCCCCAAAATGATAATACAATGCTGTTTAGCTGAGGACACTTTATAAAAGTCTACAAGGTAGTTGCTCATAATATTGGGGTCACACCTGTGCTTGTAATCTGACTTATATAAATTTATTACTCTGCATTTGGTGTCATCCATGTTGAACATTCTGTTACAGCTGTCTTATTTCTGTGCACGGAAAATGATTGTTTCCCTTGTTCCGAGTGTTCCCATGTCACCTTTACTCGTATTTCTCTTGTTGCCGCATACTCGTTCTGATGTACAAGAACTTTCCTGCATGAATCAGACATGTAAGCACTCCCTCATTGTCCTTCAGTTTCCCCAGTTTCCCATGGGAGGCCTCCATACCACGCTCCGAACCTACCACCAATAAATCCACGACCCCACACATACAGCGAGTGGATTAACTTCTGAAGCACTTCATAAAGAAATCCTGGCCATAGCGCATGGTGGATCCAGTTTCGAACACTATCCCACCCGTAATGCATGATAAATTCATATTCGAACCCTATCCGGACCATAATGCGTGGGGAATACACCCACAAACACTATCCCTGATATAATGCAATCCCTATCCTGATCATATCCCCAAGCAACCTTGTGCCACGAAGGTCCCCGAACGTGAAACCGATACAGGCACAAACACATAGAAAAAGAGCGTAGTTGTGCTAGGTGGTGACAGTTGTACTACATGTACAAGCAGATTTAGAATACGTGGTGAGACGTGATGTCATGATTACACGAGCAGAAGTGACATAAAATCTGTAAAATTAGCGAATTTGACGGAAAATACATCTAAATTGAGGGAAAATACCCCAAATTCGGGAAAACTGTAGGGCAATGAAGGAGTATTTACATGTCTCTTTGGTGCAGGAAATTTCTTGTACATGGGAAAAATGTATGTGACAATAATATGTATACGAGAAAAAGTTGACATGGAATCAACGGGAACCAGGGAAACAGTCTTTTTCGTGCACAGCGATAAGACGGCTGCCGTAGAATGTTTAACGTGGATCATCAACAAATGTAAAGTAATAAGTATACATACGAGGGCTGCTCAAAAAATTCCGGAACATTTGTAATTTTGCGCCAGTGGTGTGTTGCAGCGAAATGCGGTTGGCATCCCTGTACACGCTTGTGCTTATGTGTAACTGCTGGAAGTTTCACTGTTGTATGTCTGTTAGTGATTGTTCTGTGTTGTAGTGAGTAGAACCTTATGCCTCACAGTTTGTGAGACCAGGACGGACAGAGGACGTGCATCAGCGCTGTCACAGACGCCGACGCCAGCGTCTCCGCGACCGCCGACGTGCTGGCTGGTGGGGGCAGCAGCTGTCAGTGGTCCGCGCGCCCTCAGGAGCTCAGTTTGTCAGCGCACCTGACGATGGCGACACGTCTGATCAAATGGTTCAAATGGCTCTGAGCACTGTGGGACTTAACATCTGAGGTCATCAGTCTCCTAGACTTAGAACTACTTAAACCTACCTAACCGAAGGACATCACACACATCCATGACCGAGGCAGGATTCGAACCTGCGATCGTAGCAGCAGCATGGTTCCGGACTGAAGCGCCTAGAACGGCTAGGCCACAGCGGCCGGCCACGTCTGATCACCGAAATTTTGTGTCCGCTCGACACTACGAAACGACATTGCACCCGTGGCCTCTTGGATCAACAAAGACGCCGAGAGAAACTGGAGAAATGTTTAAAATTATTCTCTGAGTATACTTTCCTGGAAGACTCAGTATATTGCTTCGAAACTTATATCTCAAGTAAAGACCGTGAAGGTACAGTTAGAGAGATATGAGCTCACACGGAGACTCACCAACAACTGATCTTCTTCACTCACCTCATTTGCAACTGCATCAAGAAAGGGGATGAGCGACAATGGTACACAGAGTAACCTACGCCATGCATTGTAACGTGGTTTGTGGAGTAAAGATACAGAGGAGAAGTGGGAGGCGTCCTAGACATCTACTCGCTCAATCCCCGTGAAACAAGACGTTGGCCGAAAACGTTTGCAGTCTCAAAGTGTTTGGGCTCCATTACTGACAATTTTTATTCAAATTTCAAGCTGCGACTAGGATCGAAGTAAGGATCCAGGAGGTTCAGTACAATACCGGTAAACTCCAGATTCCTTAGACAGTGGAACTCCCATGTATAAAGGAGATTAAAAGTACTAATTGCTTTACGAATGGGTTATCGTATCAAATGTTTGGCGGTAAACGTATTAGCGACAAAAACCGTACAAAATAATTGAAATTATGTTTAAAATTTGTTGAAAGTCGCTAGGTGCTCTCATTACGGAACACTGCACGAATATTGTCTGTGGTCGAGCGGTTCTTGGCGCTTCAGTCCGGAACCGCCCTGCTGCTATCGTCGCAGGTTCGAATCCTGCATCGGGCGTGGATGTGTCTGATGTCCTTAGGTTAGTTAGGTTTAAGTAGTTCTAAGTCTAGGAGACTGATGACCTCAGATGTGAAGTCCCATAGTGCTTAGAGCAATTTGAACAATTTGAAACAAACTTCTCAGGTATCTTAATGTTTATGACGTCATATCTCCTGAAGTGTGTGTTGTACAATGATATAATTTTGCATGCATATTCAATGATATATGTAGGTTTTGTCTGTAAAGTGTGTTGCGAATAGAGCTGGTAGTAAAGAAAATAAACTGGAACGTCACTGAACTATTACTGCACGCCAGTTTTAGCAGAAGTTAGTTTTTCACTTATCTACATGTCTGCGACGTCATACCTCCTAAACTTCGTATCGCATAATCATATAACTTTAGTGGCACGTTCACTGGTATGTGGATACAGTCTGGAAACTGTGTTCAGAGTAGAGTCTATAGTGAGGAACTAATCAATTAAATCGTCATGTCTGATGCAGAAGTCTGTCAAAATTTAGTATGCCAAAAAGATTTATCCTATTCGTCATTTTACAATGGGTGTCAGAAAGAAAGAGTTTCATAAAGGTTTGATATTATGTGCAAAGTCCGCTGGAAGTCGCTAAGTGATATAATTCTCCAATACTTTATCAATAAAGTCCAGGTATATAGACACCATCAGTTATTCTGCTTCCAGACAAACATGCGATTTCTATCTGTATACTTTTCTTATTGTGTTAAACTTTTAACTAAGATTATACTTCTTAATAAGTACATTGTGATAGCATTTTAAATTTTTAAATCCGGTCAATAATTACGTGAAATATTTAAAATCAAATTTTTCTTACCCTCGGAATCGTAGTATAGGCAGCAATTGCTGTTGATATCTGGCTTCGGACATAGACGTATAGTTGGTCCGTTGGTTGATTCGAGGGAGGGGACCAAACAGTGAGGACGTCTGTCCCATCGGATTAGGGAAAGATGGTGAAGGGAAGTCCGTCGTGCCCTTTCAAAGGAAGCATCCCGGCTTTTGCCTATAGCGATTTAGGAAAATTACGGGAAACCTAAACCAAAGAGGACGGATGCGGGTTTGAACCGTCGTCCTCCCGAATACGAGTCCAGTAGACGCATAGTAGTATCGATTCTATAACGCTAGCCGCACAACAATTGAACTGCTGAAAAATTTGCAATAAATGATATTGATGAGCGACTACATTTTTGGAAGCGTCTGAGTTGTTAAATATATTTTAAATGCACATCGATGTCCACGACAGCAGTAAAGATGGAACATATCGAAAATCTAGACAATATTGCGATGTGGGTTATGTGCACGAGCGGTCGCAACTACCCCCCGCCTGCCGGCCTCACGGGTACACTCTGTGCCGTGTATATGAAAGCTTCGCAACTGTTGCAGTGTGTTAGTTCAGTGCATAACATCGTAGCATTCTTGTTTTGCATGATGATATTCCGTTTGTCATGGATTTATTCATCGATTGTCACTTTTTTATTGTATTTCACTGTTGCTATTTTAGTTTACGTATTGCCATTCTGTAATTTGGATTTTAAAAAAATGGTTCAGATGGCTCTGAGCACTATGGGACTTAACTTCTGAGGTCATCAGTCCCCTAGAACTTAAAACTACTTAAACCTAACTAACCTAAGGACATCACACAAGGTCGCGCGGTTCCAGACTGTAGCGCCTACAACCGCTCGGACACTCCGGCCGGCATTTGGAGACAGTGAGTGGAGCTGTGTACGCTAGAAAGTGGAGTGCCAAATAGAGAACTTTGAGCATTTTCGACAAATACCGACGTACCTTCTAATATCATGTCGGAACTCCTTTCACCCAGCGTAGAGCAACAACTCGAAGTCGCATGGACTGGAGAAGACTTTGGAAGTTCCCTGCAGTATTGAGTATGCTGCCTCTGTAGCCGACATAATTTGTGAAAGTGTAGAATGTTCGATGGGATTCGTGTCGGGAGATCTGGTTGGTCGAAAAATTCGTTCGAATCGCCCACAACGTTCTTCAAACCAGTCGCGTACATCTGAGGTCCACTGACATAAGGAGTTGTCCACCACAGGAGAAGCATGAACGCTACCACTCAGCCATGGAACGTGATGATAATAATTGTGATACGAATAAAATTATTATGGATGGATGTTATTAACCTCAGGCTATTTCAACTTATGAATTACGTCCGCTCTTCACAGCAAAATAATGAGCACTACGTCATTGCTCAGTGATGAGTAATAAACTATTTACGTGCGCAGAACTGCGCGCGCTAGCCTGCAGTGTCTGCTCCCTTCTTTTCTTCCCCAAATCATAGTCTGCAATGACTTCCAACGAGGAACCAACACGTGAAGCCAGACCACAGCGTTCAGTTGGTATCTTCGAGTGCCCTTGTTCCACGGTAGTGTGTTGTTCTGAGTACATTCGTCCAGCACTTTTTTGAGAGGCTATTCGATTTATTGCCTGCACAACGACCAACTGTATCACGAAATTACGTGTGAAAAAAAATACATTATGTAGCACATACCATCAAAAACGACAAGGGAAACAAACGAAGGAAATTGTAAAACAATCGGAGAGTATGAACGTATTTTTACGTCGCCTTCAACAAGCAGTAAAAAAAGTCGTATGAAGATGTTCTTTCTTCGAACAGAAACACTGTGAGACTAAGTAGTAACCTCCTTTCAGCTATAACTGCGAAAGCAAAGAGAGCTTCACTCCAAGTTTAAACGCAGCCAAAACCTCTCAGACAAACAGAAGCTAAACGATGTCAAAGTTAGCGTAAGGACGGCTATGCGTGAAGCGTTCAGTGAATTCGAAAGTAAAATTCTGTGTACCGACTTGACAGAAAATCCTAGGAAGTTCTGGTCTTACGTTAAATCAGTAAGTGGCTCGAAACAGCATATCCAGATACTCCGGGATGATGATGGCATTGAAACAGAGGATGACACGCGTAAAGCTGAAATACTAAACACCTTTTTCCAAAGCAGTTTCACAGAGGAAGACCGCACTGCAGTTCCTTCTCTAAATCCTCGCACAAACTAAAAAATGGCTGACATCGAAATAAGTGTCCAAGGAATAGAAAAGCAACTGGAATCACTCAACAGAGGAAAGTCCACTGGTCCTGACGGGATACCAATTCGATTCTACACAGAGTACGCGAAAGAACTTGCCCCCCTTCTAACAGACGTGTACCGCAAGTCTCTAGAGAAACGGAAGGTTCCAAATGATTGGAAAAGAGCACAGGTAGTCCCAGTCTTCAGGAAGGGTCGTCGAGCAGATGCGCAAAACTATAGACCTATATCTCTGACGTCGATCTGTTGTAGAATTTTAGAACATGTTTTATGCTCGCGTATCATGTCGTTTTTGGAAACCCAGAATCTACTCTGTAGGAATCAACATGGATTCCGGAAACAGCGATCGTGTGAGACCCAACTCGCTTTATTTGTTCATGAGACCCAGAAAATATTAGATACAGGCTCCCAGGTAGATGCTGTTTCCCTTGACTTCCGGAAGGCGATCGATACAGTTCCGCACTGTCGCCTGATAAACAAAGTAAGAGCCTACGGAATATCAGACCAGCTGTGTGGCTGGATTGAAGAGTTTTTAGCAAACAGAATACAGCATGTTGTTATCAATGGAGAGACGTCTACAGACGTTAAGGTAACCTCTGGCGTGCCACAGGGGAGTGTTATGGGACCATTGTTTTTCACAATATATATAAATGACCTAGTAGATAGTGTCGGAAGTTCCATGCGGCTTTTCGCGGATGATGCTGTAGTATACAGAGAAGTTGCGGCATTAGAAAATTGTAGCGAAATGCAGGAAGATCTGCAGCGGATAGGCACTTGGTGCAGGGAGTGGCAACTGACCCTTAACATAGATAAATGTAATGTATTGCGAATACATAGAAACAAGGATCCTTTATTGTATGATTATATGATAGCGGAACAAGCACTGGTAGCAGTTACTTCTGTAAAATATCTGGGAGTATGCGTGCGGAACGATTTGAAGTGGAATGATCACATAAAATTAAATGTTGGTAAGGCGGGTACCAGGTTGAGATTCATTGGGAGAGTCCTCAGAAAATGTAGTCCATCAACAAAGGAGGTGGCTTACAAAACACTCGTTCGACCTATACTTGAGTATTGCTCATCAGTGTGGGATCCGTACCAGATCGGGTTGACGGAGGAGATACAGAGGAGCCAAAGAAGAGCGGCGCGTTTCGTCACAGGGTTATTTGGTAACCGTGATAGCGTTACGGAGATGTTTAGCAAACTCTCTTGCAGAGTCTGCCACTTAAGAGAGGCGCTCAGCATCGCGGTGTAGTTTGCTCGCCAGGTTTAGAGAGGGTGCGTTTCTGGATTAGGTATCGAATATATTGCTTCCACCTACTTATACCTCCCGAGGAGATCACGAATGCAAAATTAGAGAGATTCGAGCGCGCACGGAGGCTTTCAGACAGTCGTTCTTCCCGCGAACCATACGCGACTAGAACAGAAAAGGGAGGTAATGACAGTGGCACGAAAAGTGCCCTCCATCACATACCGTTGGGTGGCTTGCGGAGTATAAATGTAGATGCAGAACTGTTTCTTCAAGAGTTCACCCATTGCCAGTAAAGATAAGAGATTATTTCATTTACTTGTTGCCAAACATTGTTTACTAATTCTAGGAAAATACGAAAGGGTAAGCTATTGAGGTAAAGAATTAGATAATATGTGGTGTCACTGCCAGACACCACACTTGCTAGGTGGTAGCTTAAATCGGCCGCGGTCCATTAGTACATGTCGGACCCGCGTGTCGCCACTGTGTGATCGCAGACCGAGCGCCACCACACGGCAGGTCTCGAGAGACGTACGAGAACTCGCCCCAGTTGTACGACGACGTTGCTAGCGACTATACTGACGAAGCCTTTGCTCTCATTTGCCGAGAGACAGTTAGAATAGCCTTCAGCTAAGTTAATGGCTACGACTTAGCAAGGCGCCAATTGTATCAGTGCATGTATCTTACGAGTCTCATTTGTATAGTCAAGAGAGATGTACCAAAAGGAAGCATTAAAAGTTAAGTATATTCCAAAGCTACGCATTTTCTTTATAGCAGTCATAACGTATCCTGTTCTAGACTTGACGCCAGTCGGCGTGTGTGTACGCGTGCATTTCGGCTTCTTTCTCCGTGTGGCGTAGCAAGCTTGTTACGCCACAACATAATATCTACCGAGGATATCACGAACATGAATTAACCTGGATGAAGTTAAGCTTGAAAAATCGCTAAAAATGGTAATCGGATGCTTCTATATATAGCCTTAGTTAGGAGCTGTGGTGCTAAATCCTTTAGAGAGAACTTCCAGAATATCGCTAACACTTTTCCTGATCGTGCCGTTGTAATAGGGGGGGGGGGTGACTTCAACTTGCCAGGTACAGATTAGTAGAGACATACTACGAACACTGGTCCCATAGGTAGGGATTCGTGAGGCATTATGGTGAATGTTTTGTCCGAAAATTACTGATAGCAGACAGAGAAAAAATTCCAGAAGGTAACGTCTTAGACCTTCTACGAACAAGCAGACCTGGAACTAAATGTAAATGTCGTGTGACTAGGGCCTCTCGTCGGGTAGACCGTTCGCCGGATGCAAGTCTTTCGATTTGACGCCGCTTCGGCGACTTGCGCTTCAATGGGGATGAAATGATGATGATTAGGACAACACAACACCCAGTCCCTGACCGGAGAAAATCTCCGACCCAGCCAGGAAGCGACCCCGGGCCCCTTGGATTTTCATTCTGTCGCGCTCACTACTCAGCTACCTTTTTTTATTTTTTTCGCGTCTCCGTCTACCCCTTATAGTCCGTCCTTCCGCTCGCCATTAAGTCGCCTTCTTCGGCGCGGCTTCAAATGCCTTGACAAAAGAAAACAAAACGTGTGTGATTACATGCTCTTGCATTATTTAAGAAGATACAGTCATCCACGTAAAGGAGACGTTAACTGAATGTCAATTCGGCTCCATTGCCTTGTGGTAAAAGAAAAACACAATGAAGTTAAACCAAAAGGGAGATTACATTCCTTTTAAAAATAAAATTAAAAGGTGTATTCTGAGCTATTAGAAGTTAAATAAAAACTGATATCCTTCTCAGAACAGAAAACTTAATTTTCTTCTTCTGACGAAATGAAACTTCAACCCTGCCAGTCGATAACTTCACTGTGTTTGCAACTTAATATATGGTCATTTCTACATTTTATCTGCCTATAGATGATTTGTCTTATCTGGAGTGAGTATCTGCTGAATGATCGTTTACATGAAGTTCAATCAATTGATCTGTTATGCTCCTTAATTTTATGTTACAGTCTTGAGTAAGTAGTTTGCGAATTTGTCGTTATAGTTTATTTGTTTTCATTAGCATATGGTACTAAGTTGTAAGATAGACCCAGAAGTCTTCCTTACTCTTATCTTCTTTTGTAAATAAGTAGTGTACTGTTACTCCTTTTAACCAGTTGAGTGCGCTTCTTCTCGTCTGTGGTTACGATGTATCATCCGGCGTCAGAAAGTCAACAGGTGTTATATAGCTGGGCGATGTCCTACTGCTGAGTGCTAACTTATTCGTAATATATTCCCACACATATTTTACTTTGTCACACACGAACCTGTGTTTATCAGTATCTATTAAATTGCATGTTGTACACAAAGGTGAATCTGCGAGGTGGATGTTACGTAGTTTGGAGTTAGTTGCCAGTTTTCTGTTAACTGCAAAATACCAAGTGGCTCTCATTGTGGACGGCAAGTACCGACAATGGATGTTCTCCCAGATTACCTTCCAGTTGTAAAGTTTGTATTTTTCTTCGATGTTATTTGTCTTCTTATCTTTCACGAGTACCTGGTATACATGTTTCACTTTCTTCATTTCGTTTTCGGGGATCCTTGTTTGTACATAAGTGTACTCCAGTAAAAACCATTTTAAATGGTAAGGTCCGTTCGGAATATGTTGCACCGTGATAGGTGGACTGAGGTCGGCCGGAGCTATCTCAGTAAGCAGATGAGCAGCGAGACTATCAGCTGAGTGTTTCCATTGGTGTAAAGTTTTTGAGATGTATAAAGCTTGCGCCTTCTTTCCAACATCTATAAGATTTAAGCTACCATTTTTTGTAGCAAGCGTTAAGGTGTCAAACTGAACTTTAAAAATGTGATGACTGCTGACAAACTGTGCTAATGCTGACATAATTCGTTTTGCTGTGATTGCAGACATTGGCAAAAGTTGAGCGACATAATTGAGATTTGAGGTGAAGTAGACATTTGCGACCGTTACTTTCTGAATTTCATTTAATTTTCGTACACTGTGTTCCCATATGCTGGCACGTATGGTCTGGAGAAGCTTTCTATAGTTGGTTGCAATTGTGTGACGGATATTACTCTGAAAATCAATTCCAAGACACTTGAAGATTTTCAGCTGACGTAGTTGTCTGTGAGGGTGCGATCCTAGGCCGCGGCCAGTGTTGAGTATTCCAGACTTTATCCAGTTTAGTTGTGCACTGATGCTTGCTCATATTGCCTGACTATCTGTAGTGCGGTTTCCACTTCAGTTCTGTTGAGTACAAGGAAACCGACATCGTCTGCATACGCCTTGCACACAACTCGGGATCCATGTATTTGTATGCCCTGTAAACTTTGCGTCAGGGTAGTCTACAACGGCTCAATGGCAATAGCAAAAAGCGCCATGGGCATTGGGCAACCCTGACTGATGGAACTGGCTATCTCTATTGCTCGAGTAGGCTGTCCATTGATTATGACATTGGATAAATTAGTCGCTACCATCTGTTGTATAAAGACAACGAACCCAGGTGGAAAACGCATCGCATACATTGTACGAAAGAGATACTGGTGGTTAACACTGTCAGAAACTTTATCGAAATCCAAAGACTACCGGGGGCGGACGCCTGGAACTTATCGAATCAGTAAACGTAGATGAAGTTATGAGTCACAATAAAGCTGTTCCTGGCAACTATGAGCAAGGGTTTTACAAGAAACTGTACAGTATGTGTATAGTCAGCATCAAATATTCAGTGTTGGCACAATGACGTGGAGCACAAATGAGGAAAATTCAAAAGCGTTCTTCAGGTATGTTCCGAGCAAGGTTTTAATGGACGCGAAAGATCCAACGTGGTTTAACACCAGTTTAACATCGTGTTATGTAAACACAAATTCAAGAGAATTCAAAACCTAACTGACAAACGAAAGCTGACCGAAGCGAAAATGAGCGTAAGGAGAGCAATGGCAGAAGCGTTCAGTGACTTTGAAAGTAAAATTTTGTCAAAACATATGTGTAAAAACCCTAGGAGGTTTTGGCCTTACGCACTCATAAAATCAGTAAGCGATCCTCTATTCATTCACTCAGCAATGATGCTGACCCCGAAACGGAAGATAACAGAGAGAAGGCCGAAATTCTGAATTCGGTCTTCCGAAATTGTTTCACTGCGGAAGATCGTAACACAGAGGCTCCCTTCAATCATCGTAAGAACGTCGAAACGGCAGATACTGAGATAACCGATCGTCGAACAGAAAAGCAGCTACAATCGCTTGGTAGTGGAAAGGCGTTAGAACCAGATGATATACCAATAATATTCTATAGAGATTATGTGAAAGAAGTTGCCCGCCTTCTAGCAGCAATTCATTGTAGATCGTGGGAGCTACCAAGGGTAACCAGCAAGTGGAAAAAAGCACAGGTCGTCCTGGTTTTTAACAAGGCACGCGTAACAGATGAACACGATTATAGATCCATATTATTGGTGTCAATCTGTTGTAGAATTACGGAACATGTTTTATGCTCAAGAATTATGATAATTTTGTAGAACGAATATTTCCTATCCCATCAGGTAGAAAACGAATGAAACGAAAGCGAATGCTTTGACAGAAATACACCTGCGCAGGACACCAATGTTTGACGTCAGAATATGTCCGATAAGAATAGAAGAGAACAGACCACAACACTAGATCGCAACAGTCTCTTCCTCACACAATAACTGCCGAGCAATTTGTTACAGATGCGTATTCCTAAGATGTGGCTGTACTATCCAATAAATTATCATGTTAAGGTGTTCCTATCTCTGCTGCAGAATCAAAACCAAAACAGCTAGTAAACTGAGAGTTCGACACATATTTTTGATGAAAACTGGTGCTAGTGATACAACACTTCCTGAATGTTTGCAAGAAATCTAGTTCTTAAATCCATTTCCCCTGTATTTCGTAAACCAAACGATAACTCATCTATAGCTCTGACCGGTTTTTCATGATCATAATAGTAACAACTAGACGTATTTCACACAATTTCACATGTTTAGCGGTGCTAAATCTCTCGAGTACACTACGTTTACATATTTAGTTGCTGTTATACCTATCTCTGGCAGTCTCGAGAATGATATTGCACACTGTTTACACTAATTTCAAACTTTATACCTCCTCGCAGTACATTCCTTCTGTAACCTCGAATTCGCAGAATGGGTGAAACTTGTAGCTGTAGTTCTGGCACGTGGTAGTACTATACACTGAATTGTAACGTTGAGTAAACACATTTTTACCACCGACTCAAAACCGCTACAACTTTGAAGCTGAATGTTTAACACGTATAATTGTTTGGACGCCTTCCGTTCGTCCGAATGTATCATTAGAAACTCTCTCACATTATATGTACATGGTAAGAGATGATGAAAGTATCATATTTGAAGTCACATTTTATGGAAACTTTCACTGTAAAAATAAAGTAGCTAACCATTAGATTACGGTCTTCCTTTCAATTTTTTCCAGAGATACAGCTAATAAGAATGAACTGTGTATCTCTTAAGAAGTAGCGAACATTTTAGTGGTGACAAATTATTATACCATAACATCTGACACCTTTTTCACGCCGAGTGCAAGTATTTTTATATGGACTTACATTCCAAGTTTACTATCAAGTAGCTCCATCAGTGTTGTGAGGAAACTGATCAGCTGTCTAGACAGCACTTACAGATGGTTGTACCGCAACCCGAAGTACTTAACACCAAAACTCATCAAAAATATGTGTGAAACATTCAGCTTCAGAGTTGTAGCGGTTTTGAGTCGGTGGTAAAAACTTGTTTACTTAAGATGACAATTTAATGTATAGCAATACCAAGTGCCAGACCTACAGCTACAAGTTTCCACTTATTCCACGAATTCAAAGTTACAGAAGAAATGTACTGCGAGAACGTATAAAGTTTAAAATTAATGTACACTGTGTGCAGAGTTGTGGCGACTTCTGCCACCGAACGTATCAGGATGACCAAATGCAGTGGGAAGACACCAAACGTAGTGGTCAGGTGCTAGGAGGTGTCGTATTAAAACTCGGCGAGAACTTTCCAAATGATTTATTTGTTTCCACTACAGTGCTCCATTCACCTCGGTGTGTGTCACAGGGCCCCACAATGCTGAGGAAGCACCCCAGCCGCCTGTGCAACGCAACGCTGTGTCGTGCCATCCTTGTACACCAGCTGCAGAGTTCCGATTACGTCAGGATGGCTGCGCCAGCAGCCGACTCAGCGGCCACCGTCCTTGTTGTTTCCGTGCTGCTCCCCGTGAGCCGTAGGCCAGCAGGCCAGCCCCGCTGCTGCTTCTTCCTCGCTGGTGAGGCTGAGAATGTGGCGACAACGACTGCCCGTGATCCGGTGTCCGAATCTGCGGCCCTCGCCTCGGGAGTCTCCGGCGTTTGTCGGGAGCCGAGTCGACTGCCCGCGGTAGTTAGCCGAAGAGTGGCCCGCCACTGGCTGGCTGCGGACACCGTGTCAGCCTCAGAGGGTCGAACCAACGACCTGCTGTGGACTGGGATGCTGGCACCCCATCTGTTGCTGCGTGTAGCCCCGTGGTGTGATACGCCCCACCGTACAGGAGAGCTGCCACACTTGAATGAATCTCGTTAGAAAATGGTACCTAATTATGCTCGGCTTTGCGCCTCTGTTTTGCCAAGCGCGATGTCTTGCATCACGTATTCATAACTTTTAGGTTGTGGAAACTGCTGTGTGCACCCTCTCCTGCAGTTCTACGCCCCTGTGGCCTCTATTTGCCTTCGCAACTGCTGGTATGTGTAACTTACTGCAATCTGTCCCGCACCTGGCTGTAACTCGTGCTCTGAATATCAGACAAAACTAACTTTCCCTATCCTAAACGGTGGTTCCGCTACATTATTCCCCTCTTAGGAAAGACCCAGTCCCCAGGTCAACCCTTAACTACCTCTTAACTTGTTTGGGTCAGCACATATGGCATATTTCCTTACTACTAGAAAACTTAAATGTGGTCCAGTGCCATCTTAAAACCATGAAATCAAACAAAACGTAAAAATTCCTTACTAGACGACCACTGCTCGATCAACCCCGTACTTACTCGCCTCACGTGCTCCGTATCCAATCCATTGGGACTTGGACTACCCTTAGTTCCCTCATGCAATTAGCTCTCCGCCTGATCAGAAAGAAAATAACACATAACAAAGTTAAGGCTGCGATGATATTATTTGCCATGGCCTTTCCCTATACTGAGCGACATGTTGCACATGCTGTTCAGCTGATATGAGCCCTTGTTCCTCTAAAACGAACTGGTTTACAGATCTCAACAGACCCGGCTAAGGTGTTTGATTGAACAAGGTCAGATTCTGCCTTCGCAAAAACTCTAAGGTGGTTTCTGAACAGCACAGCTGTGGCTGCGTAACTTGCAGTTGCGTGACTCCTGAAATTGACACTGGCAGATGGAGGTTGGTCCTGTTATGATACACTTAGTTCCATTGATTAAAATTCCGCTTCTGTAAACACTCCTTGCTGAAAACAACTTGCTACTACTACCAAATTCTCGTATGTGGAGAAGATCCAATGGATCCCGACCCGTTACAAGCTCAAGTTTGGTTCCACAATGTCCCTTGGACAGTCTATTCTGTTACCCCTGGCTAAAAGTAACTGCACCGTGCATCTGTCCCATATTTGTAGTTTCACAGATTTTCCTCCGACGTTCACTATTTTTGATCCAAACTCAACACCAATTGTGGGACTACTTACATCCTTAAATTTACATTATATGAACTGGTGCAATAAACACTACTTTCCTGACCCAGCACTGTCGATAACTAAAAATTTAAACAAGAAATCGTACTCTGATATCGTTCACCACATATTTATTACGGCTTTGCCGCAAAATTTACTCCGACGCATTTATTTCTCCAGAACTGCGTTCGATTTCTCCTCCAACAACACTCCACATACTTCAGACACTACACTTCCCTTTTCAGTGACCTGAGGACAGGGATCACCATCACCCTTCCTCCCTCTTCTGCTGCCCCTAGCAGGCTCACAATACTCGAAAGCACATATAAAATACAATTCCTAATTAATCTACGCAAACCCAATGATACATAACAAGAAAACAAAAAAACTACAAATACTCTACTACTTTCTGGATCGCAAAGCATTCGGTACTTCATGCTGTACTCTATCTTTCTGGTTTTCTCTGT
Source organism: Schistocerca nitens (assembly GCF_023898315.1). Taxonomy (NCBI): domain Eukaryota; kingdom Metazoa; phylum Arthropoda; class Insecta; order Orthoptera; family Acrididae; genus Schistocerca; species Schistocerca nitens. Next base: position 1,109,885,204 of record NC_064615.1, on the reverse strand, counting down.
GCTTATCACCTCTCTTCACTCTCTCTTTCTTCCTCTTTCCTTTCTGTGACACTCCTGGAATCACATCTGGGCAACCCTTAAATGGCAGTAACCGCCCAATGTGTACTATCGTCGTTCTAGTTGGCAGCTGAAGCTTAACATTAACGGGAGATGTGGTTTCAAGAACTTGGTATGGCCCTTGATACCTCGTGAGGAACTTCTTCGTTTTCCCTTTTTGCGTATAGGGGCTGGACATCATCACCCATTGCCCCACTCTATACTGCAGTAAACTTCCTTTCCGCTTCACGGCGTCTTCTGCCTTTCCAAACTCTTCGTATTCGGATTTTGTACCCGTACAGATTCACCGCTCCTTCCTTTCTGTAGCTTCAATAAATCAAACGGTGACGGCATTTTTCGCCCGCAAACTACCTCATATGGAGACAAACCGGTATTAGTATGGACTTTTGCATTGTATGCGCATACAATATGCTTCAAATACTCGTCCCACTGATGGTGATGAGAATCCATAAAAAATCTCATCTTCCCGATTGTTCTGTGTACCCTTTCTGTCATTCCATTGGCCTGTGGATGAAACGCGCTCGTCCGTAACTTCTTTACGTTCAACAATTTACATAATTCCTTCATTAAATCCGACAAGCCGGCCGTTGGTGGCCGAGCGGTTCTAGGCGCTTCAGTCTGGAACTGCGCGACCACTACTGTCGCAGGTTCGAATCCTGCCTCGGGCATGGATGTGTGTGATGTCCTTAGGTTAGTTAGGTTTAAGTAGTTCTAAGTTCTAAGGGACTGATGACATCAGATGTTAAGTCCCATAGTGCTCAGAACCAAAGCCAAATCCGACATGGAATCGGTCGCTTGCTCAGTAATTGTTGTCTCTGATACACCAAACTTCAAAATCCAATTGCTCACTAACGTTTGCGCGACCATTGCTGCCTGTTGATTTGACTTAGCCACCATCTCCACATACCTCGAAAAATGGTCTGTTATTGTGAGAACGAATCTGTTCCCCGATGGTGTTCGCCTAAAATGTCCTAAGACATCAATTCCGAGCAAAGTGAATGAACATGTCGCTTCCAGTAATAGTGGCAGCTGTATCGGTTTGCGACTCGAATCTGCTCTCTGCGCACATGGTATACAATTAATGACGAACTGATCCACATCTACTTTCCTACCTCTCTAAGACCTCTCCGCCACTCTCCTATTTGTCGCTCTACACCCTCCATGACCAGATAACACGTGATCATGTGCTTCCTTTAAAACCTCTTCCCTCAACTTCGCTGGCACTACTATCCTTGGCCCTAACTTCGTTTCCCTGCACAGAAGAGCGTCGTACATATTAAACTGTGGCTGTGTCCGATATAATTTACAACCGTTGTCCTCGTCCTGTAATTCTTGCCATACTGCTAGGTCATAACCTATGACTTCCACTTTTGCCACCTTTCTACTTAGTGCATCTGCATTACCGTGCTTCTCCCCAGGCTTGTGCACCACCTCGTGGTCGAATTCACTAAGCGTCACAGCCCATCTAATGAGTCTAGTGGACGGATCCTTCAACCCCAACAACTACTTGAACCCAGCATGATCTGTCATTACCCGAAATCTTCTCCCATATAAATAACATTTAAAATATGTGATTCCATACATTACTCCAAGCATCTCCCTCTCTGTTGTTGAGTAATTATTCTCTGCTGCATTCAATTGCCTAGACGCGTAGGCTACAGGATGTTCTTTGCCATCAATTTCCTGACTAAGAACACACCCTAAGGCTTGATACGATGCATCGCATGCTAGTATAAACTCCTTTTCCAAATCTGGAAACACACAAGAACCGGAATTCTTGTTACAGCAGTATCATTCTCGAGACTGCCAGTGACAGGTATACCAATAACTAAATTCGTAAACGTAGTATGCTCGAGAGATTTAGCATGGCTAAACATGGGAAATTGTGTGAAATACATCTAGCTGTTACGATTAAGATTATGAAAAACCATTCACAGGTAGAGATAAGTTATCCGTTCATACATGAAGTACAGGCAAAAAGAATTTGAGACTAGATTTCTTGGAAGCATTAGGGAGGTGTTGTATCACTAGCACCAGTTTTGTTCCAAAATACGTGTGGAACTCTGTTTCCTAGCTATTGTGGTTTTGAGCCTGTAGCAGAAAAAGGAACACCTTAGCGTGATAATTCAATGGACAGTACCGCCACATGATATGACTACGCATCTTCCTACATCCACATCTACATCTACATGGATACTCTTCAAATCACACTTAAGTGACTGGCATAGGTTTCATCGAAACACCTTCACAATAATTCTCTATACTCCAATCTAGAACAGCACGCGGAATAAACGAACACCTATATTTTTACGTGCGAGCTCTGATTTCCCTTATTTTATTATGATGATCGTTTCTCCCTAAGTAGGTCGGAGTCAACAAAATATTTTCACGTTCGAATGAGGAAGTTGGTGATTGATATTTCGTGGGAAGATTACGCCACAGCGACTAACGCCTCTGTTTTAAAGATGTCCACCCCAAATCCTGTATATTGTTAGTGACACTTTCTCCCCTGTTTCGCGATAGTAGAAACCGTGCAACTATTCTTTGAACTTTCTCGATGTACTTCGTTAATCATATCTGATAAGGATCCAGAAAGCGCAGTAGTACTCCAAAAGAGGACGGACAGGTGTAGTGTAGTCAGTGTCTTTAGTACATCTCTTACATTTTCTAAATGTTCAGCCCATAAAACGCATTCCTTGGTTTGCCTTCCGACAAAGTTTTCTTTGTGTTTTTTTCCAATTTAAGTCTTCGTAATTATGATTACTAGGTGTTTAGTTGAATTTACGGCTTTTAGATTTGACTGGTTTATCGTGTAACCGAAGTTTGCCGGATTCCTTTTACCACTTGTGTGGATGACCTCATACTTTTCGTTATTTAGGGAAATTACCAATTTTCACACCACACATACATCTTTTCTAAATCGTTTTGCAATTCGCTTTGATCTTCTGTTGACTTTACTAGACACTAAACAAGAATATATTCTACAAACAACCTATGAAGGCTGATCAGATTGTCTTCTAAATAGTTCATGTAGACAACTTCCCGTTAGTTACTACGGTTTGTAACCTCTCTGACAGGAAATCATGAATCAAGTCGTATAACTGGGGCGATATTCCAAACACAGGCAATTTCACTACAAGCTCCTTGTGTGGTACAGTGCCAAAAGCCTTCCGGAAACCTAGAAATACGGTATCAATTGGAAATTCTTTGTCAAAAGCACTCTACGCTTCATGTGTGTAAAGAGCTAGTTGCGTTTCACAAGAACAAAGTTTTCTAAATCCTTGTTGACTCCCTGTCAATAGACCATTCTCTTCGAGGTAATTCATAATGTTCCAATACAACACATAGTTCTGCTACATGTGACGTTAATGATATGGGTCTGTAATTTAGTGGATTACGCCTACTACCCTTCCTGAATATTTGTGTGACCTTTGCAACAAGCCAGTTTTTGGACACGGATCTTTCGTCGAGTAATCAGTTGTATGCGATTGTTAAGTGTGGAGCTACTACGTCAGCATACTCTGTAAGGAACGTAATTGATATACAGTCTGGACCGGAAGACTTACTTTTATTAAGTGATTAAATTGCTTCACTACTACGAAATAGCTGCTTCTAAGTTAGTCATAATGACAGCTGTTCTTAATTCGAATTCTGGAATGCTTACTTCGTCTTCTTTGGTGAACGAATTTCTGAAGGTTGTGTTTAGTAACTCTGCTTTGGCAGAAATATCGTCGATGATATTTCCATTGTTATCGTGCAGAGAAGACAATGTTTTGTCGGTAGCATACTTTACACACAACCAGAATCTCTTTGGATTTTCTGCAAGAATTCGAGGCAAAGTTTTGTTGTGTAAACATTTATAAGCGTCTCACATTGAAGTCCGAGCTAAATTTCTAACTGTTTTAGGATATCGCCAACCTTGGAGATTTTGCGTTCGTTTGAATTTGGCATGCATTTTTTCGATTAACAAACTGCTTGATAGTTATTATGTGACAAAGAGACTTCATTTCCTTTATTGTGGCTGACTTGAATTGTTGTCTGACTTTATACAGTATCGGATAAATTGATGGACGACTTAAATTTTATGGAAATCCCATTTAATGTAAAGGAAAAGTGGTGTAGAGGAATGTATTAGTGTCAATTGTAGAGTGCAAGACAGATATCGAACGAAATCAGAGATGCTGTGTTAGAAGCGTTTCTGCAAGGCTACAAATCATGCACGCCGTGGAAGCCATCAAAGTACACATCGTGGAGTGTATCTTACATCTCTGTTAGTCGTTACCTTTCCTATTCCACTCACAATTGGAGCAATGGGAGAACGAGAGAGTGCCATCGTGCGTTAGGTGTTCTCTTTCGAGTAAATTTAAAGCATCCAATTGCGTTGCACCTGCTCTGCAAAAATGATCACTAATCCATAGCAGGTATCTCATAAAAAACTTTTCGATGAGTGTCACTTGTGTGTTGAAACATAAAGTAAGTGTTCCCGACTTCCGGTTGGTGTTCAGTACAGCTCCGAGATGTCACACACTAGCAAAATAAGGAATATCACGACGGATTTATGATTGCAGAGAAGAGTTCCTACCAAGCAGCATGTTGTCATTAACAGTACCTATAAATTTCCATGACTTCGGAACCATATTCGCTGTTTTCGAGATAAAATTCAGTCTTTTTGTTACATTAATTGTTCTAAAAAGCGCAAGAATTCACCTGGTGTTGAACTTTATGCTTCCGTTGGCTCCTGTCTCAGTGTACTGGAAGTTCTTCGACATAGTCAGCTACTGTGAAATTTCTAAACTGAGAAGTGTTTAAGATCTCACGAAAGCCTCTGTTTAAGTACCTACTGAGTGACGTACTCAACTGGGATGAACTGCATGTCCCAACAAGTAAGAAATAAATAAATTTTGACGGTACTATTGTTTGTAAATACGAAAGGAGACGGAAACACAAAGCACTAAAGGCAGTCATAGTCGTAGCGTGTGGCTCGTAATATTCGTGAAGAACCTTAAGACACTGTACAGTTCGTAAGTGCGAAATAATGGAGAAGACTGTGTTGAGGTATCCAGCATGTATCCATCAGTAGGTGACGGGCGAACATCTGCCTGCAATCCAAAATGACGTGACGCAGGCTGATCCACACTTATATTGGACAGGTAACAAAAGCTGGTTACACGAGACCAAACCACCCGCTGGAGCGTCCAGCAGGTCAGCTGCGAATACGGCGTGTGCTGTGTAGCTGACTAAGGCTTACGGCAAGAGGCGGCTGTGGCAGCAGTGTTGGCGCGGCCAGCGCCTGCCATCATCCGGCACGGTGCTGCACCTCACGGCAGCTGCGGTGGTTAAATAAAGACCCATGTGAGTGCCTCTCCTGTTGCTTTCCCTCCACTACACACTACAGCGACGTGTGTTTGACAACCATACAGACTCCTTGAGTGGGTTATTCACGGCTCCGACATCCACTGGAGTTTCGTCAAGTACTGCTCCATAACAATCCGTGTGCTTCCCATGTCTCTGAACTTAGAACGAGAAGATTTTGATTTTCATGTCTCCTTTAAACCTGCGATAAGTGAATTTTGTGAATTTTGAAACTGAAGGTTGCTGGTTAGCGGAGTGTGGAATCGTTTAACTTGTAATGTCGTCGTGGGGAGCCAGAAGGGTGGGTTCTTTGAAGTTTAATGACAGAGGGGTATTGACTAAACACAGGCCACTGGTACGCTGTAACAACGTTGGAACTTCTCGTAGGCGATTGAGGGTGAGAGTGTAGGTCGAGTTTACAATTTTTCCTGCACCTGGCGCCACACAGCGTCGGTTTTCAAGGCTTTTCTGGGTTGTCGAATTGCTAATGTCAACATCAGATTTGCTTGTGTCTTCTGTGAATAGTGAATATGTGGTGCAGTCGAAACTCCGTACAACGATTACCGATACAATGATAAACCCGGGTGTAGCGATAATTTTGTAGAGTTACGGCTGGTTTCCTATATGTACTATTCTGTATACAGCTGATTAAAACGATGGAGAAATTTCAGCAACATCCCGTAATAACGAAGACAAACTTTCGTGTATATAACTGTTTTCAGCTTCTAAGAATTTACCATAAGGGTACGTATTGCTCCTAAAACCTCATTACCTTCAGCGTCATATTTTCGAAAGCTTCGCTACGTACAGAGCTGGCAGTAAGCAAGTAGCGAACTCCTTATAGCCGCGGGCGACCCCTTCTCAGCGTCAGTTACACAGTCATAGACTTCCTGCGTTTGAACCATCGTTATATGTTTAAATGTGTACATTGTCGAACATGAGTTGCGTTCTTCAATGTTGTGTGGGGCTCAAACGAAGTTTACTTCCGTGACTTTCATGATTTTTGAATGTTTTTATCTTGTTGCAAATACGCCGTGGACTTGACTAATAAGATTTAGGGTTAGAAACTAAAAAGCAGATTTTCAAAGAGATCTATAACGGAACGAAACAGACGTCGCGAGGAAGTATCAACGTTATTTGCATTCCTCAATAAACAAAAAGAAATTGAAGAAAGTTCTCTAAGTGGCAAGTTTAACCTTTCAGGAAAATGAATCAAAGCGGATCAGGTGACGATGTGGACAGTGCTTCACTGCCATTTAATAATGAATTTCGAGCACAAAACCAATTAATGGCTCATTGAAATGTCAAAAAGCCTTAGATTGCGATAAGTTGCTTGGTGATTCTAATTTTACAGTAGTAATATCTGACAGCATATATTTAGAGAAAGACATGAGATCATTTTTAAAGTGATTTCAGGTGAAGAACAATCAGCTCCTTTAGGTGATGCAGAATGCTGGCACGTGTAAACTGGTGGAAAAAATACAGTCCCAAAAAAAAGTACAATCTATAAGAGACTCAGCTGTTTTACCAGCTGATGTCCGAGAAATCGATGGCCTTTAGAGGAGAAAAGTGTAAAAGAGGGAAGCAATTTAAACTACTCCCCAGGATTCTTCTTTGGAAACAACGAGTCACTGAGACGGAGTTGGCACCTCTCGTGATCACATGATCAATAAATACCTGATGCTTAAAAAATATAAGAAACCTAGCAGGTAAGAGTACATACATTTTATCTTATCTTCCTTTAATTTTAAAGTTGATTGAGGACCTTCATCTGTAATGTAATGCGTGTGCATGAAGACTACATACAGTACAGTACTATCCCGCAGTATTTTTATATATTTCCCTTATTATAAATGTGATTTACTTTATTGCATTAGTTACAAGGCATATTGAAAAGCATGGATGACGTCTGCTTTCATTATCGGGTGGCTGCTTTTTCTTGATAACGAGATAAAAGAAGAAATAAGTATACTCCATTTCTGTTGGATAATTGTAGTGCACGTAACAAAGTATCAGCGTTGAAGAATGTAGAATCATGCTACTTCTCACTGAAATATACTCCGATGCTTCAGTCATTAGACATGGGGATAGTTAAGAACCTCATGCCGAAATACCTCTAATTCAAGACGTGATCGTAAAACCTGAAATAAATGTGGACAGTTCCTTGTGTAGCAAATGCGAAACAGGCCTGTGACATGATTCTAGAATCTGTCATCGAAGAGTTAAAGGGTAATTTTTTCTGCTGAATGGACTGATGATGACAGTGATGTGATTAGCGAGAATCCTTTTCCTCTGATGGAACTAATAGGTCAATTGGATAATGTTCAGCAAGTAGCATATTCAGTCGCCAGTGTTTCAGCGGAACAGTTGATTGCGTTAGAGAAGATAGAGACAATATTTACACGAAAATCTTTAAGGAAAAATAAGCTAAGGAATATAAGCGAATTCTTCTCTACATGAGGCTAAGGTAATCTACTGATAAGTGTAGTGAACAAATTGTGTTTTATTATTTGTTTTTAGTGTTATTTCTCATCGGAAAAGTGCTACAATTACTTTATATACCGACTCTTAAGATACAGTATTGTAGTAGTCATTATTAAGAAAACTGTTGTGTTGGCAGAAGAGCCAACACCGTGTTACGAATGGAGGCCGAAGTGCACGCGTTTCAGCTCACTCAGGCTGGCGTGAGGAGGGAAGAACTATACTGACGTGAGGTTTGGAACATGACAAGGAATTAGAATTCAGTTTGATACTTAACTTTAATCCATTAATGACGAACGTCGCTCTTGACGGTACATGATTCACAATATTATCTGTTAGTAACTGAATATGGCGCCTTGCTAGTTCGTAGCAAATGACGTAGCTGAAGGCTATGCTAAACTGTCGTCTCGGCAAATGAGACCGTATGTAGAGAGTGAACCATCGCTGCAAAGTCGGCTGTACAACTGGGCGAGTGCTAGGGAGTCTCTCTAGACTAGACCTGCCGTGTGGCGGCGCTCGGTCTGCAATCACTGATAGTGGCGACACGCGGGTCCGACGTATACTAACGGACCGCGGCCGATTTAAAGGATAGCAACTAGCAAGTGTGGTGTCTGGCGGTGGCACCACAAAAACCTCATTATAAAAATGACCCTCCTATAACAATATCATTTTCTTGGTCTCATGAATATTTTTCTATCGAAGTTTCACCGTATTTGATATGCTGGACTTACCATGTCTGAAGTCTTTCCTAAAACTGCAGTCATCTTTTAACGAAGGTAAGCTATAGAGAAAGCATATATTTGAAAATAGTGTCGTAGTGTTTCCGTTCGTACTACAGTGATGTAGTGTTGATACTGTCAAATATTTGCGATGTATAAATGTCTGAAATAGACTCATTATTCGTTACAGATGCCTTACTGCTGTGACCATTCTGTAAGGAAAAATGGGGAAAAACGAATTTAATCAGTTACCACGGTTTTCTGCTTGATAATGATCTAATAAATAGGCGGTTACGAGTGATTTTTCTACAAAACGTCACGACAAATACGTTAACTAATTCATTAGTAATTTGTAGTTAACATTTTACCTAGTCAGACTATAATCTGAGGTATTACTCCCAGCTAAATTAACCTCTCCCCAAAAACCATTAGTAACAAAATCTGGTGTGTTTCAAACATAAGACAAGCGCGTGTCCTATGCAAGAATGTTGCATAATAAAGAGAAATATCAAAACTGGCTAATTATCGGTCCCTTCGGGTATAAACACAGATACGGGCAAAACAGTAGTTTCAGTATAGAAAATTTCGTTTATGTAACCATCACCACTTTATATTGACGGGGAAAACAATGAGATACTGCTACTTAACCACGATATTATTGCAGTTGGCCGTTAACGGAAACAAGCGGTGATGCTGCAGTAAACAAGTACAGTGTTGACTGAGGAAAATGCATCATACTGTCAGTGATGTCAGGTCGGTTGTGCATATACTATCAGCCCCCATTAAGCGCTGATTCACGATAAGACGACCGTAGCTTCCTGAGCACAAAGTGCAGTAATATTGTGGTCGGCCAATACAGCTATCTGCTCATATTGTCAACATCTTACCTGCCATACGTGAAATGCAACATAATAATTGTTGACTGATGCTCCTACCGGTGTTAAAATAATTTAATACTACTGTCTCATAAAAGTAGATTTTACATTTTCTCTAAATTATTCACTTTTAATAACAACTGAGAACAAAGAACTCTACGGAAGCCGTCTCAAACTCTGTTGAAAAGTGAGGAGTGAGAGGAGTAACGCCTCGTTAAAAAACCTTGGTTCACCTGACCTGGGTGATAGTACCTTGTAAGGGTTCCTTGCCAGGATAACGGTGAACACCTCAACAGCAGTGTAAGTGGAGCAGCAGATCATCGGAACGGTGGAAATGGCAGAAGAGGCCAGTTTTGTAAAGAAGATAAAGCATATTTAAAAGTCCGGACACGTCTGTGTAGCAAACCCCAGTATCCTGTCCGGCGTCTATTCACCATGTGAGGTGCGGCTCAGCACTGAACTCCAGGAACTAACAGTCCATGGTTCAGTCCAACCAGCATTAGCTGGAACCTAACTACACGCAGAGTAATTCGTACAGGTAGCATTGAAATTACTCCTGTGGTGACAATAAAGCCATCGTATTGTGGGGGAGCTTGGGGTCGTACGCCGCAGAAAGTCATAGTTCTCTGGTAAACTTCCATGAAAATCTTACGCATATATTGGCACTCTTAACTTCCGAACACTTATTCAGACGGGCAAATTACAGAATCTTACTACAGAACTCAACAGACAGATAATTCAAGTCCTCACACTTAAGGAGACTAGATTCAGTGATTCGAAAACAACAGACTACAGCAACTACCGTATCTTTAAAAGCAAAACAGACTAGGAGCTGTATTATTTGGTATGGTCTTTATTGTGAATAAGGACTTTCTTGACTCTGTTACAGAAACAGCAGCAGACTAATAATCATGCGAATTAAGCGCACAAACAAGACATATACAATTACTAATGCTCTTCGCGTCTACTAACATTTATAACAAAAAATAACCAGACAAGAAAGAAAAATTTTGGGACAAACTTGAAACTGAGATGTTCAAAATTCCGAAGGAGTACATAATAATTTAATTCTTGTTGGTGATTTCAACGCACAAATTGCCAAAGAGAGGAAATATATATATATAAACTGCACACAAATTCACGAACAAGAATGGCATCAGGCTCATCGAGTTGTGCCAAGAAAACAATCTAAAAATTATGTCAACATCACTTCGAAAGAACCCTAAGAAGTAAAAAACTTGGTGATCCCTGATCTTTCAGCTACGTGAATTTCAAGTAGACCACGTTACGGTCTCCTATGATTTACGAAAAGAAATATACGAAGCTCAAATCTGCAGAGAAGCTAATATAATGACCCCAACCTTATCAGAGTCAAAATTAAATTCAAATCAAAATATGAAATGCCTAAGAAGAACACAATTGATTCCCAAATTTGATTTGAAAAAAAAAACAAGAATCAAAAATTACAGAAGTATGGGAAATGAACCTGCAAACAACTGGAAAGATTTACAAACATAGATTATATAGAAATCAATAGAACTTATCCCATTAAAGAAAAAAATTGAAGCACCCTTGGTGGAATTCAAATTTTGATAATGCAATAGAAGGGAGGTAACGAGTCTTCTTAAACTATAACTGTGATAAATAAGAAATGACACAGAAAAATTTTTTGTAGTCAGAAAACAAACAGTTAAAATACTTAGACGAACTAAAAGAAAATATTTTAATGAAGAATTAAACTCAATTGAAGAAGACTTTAGGAAACACAAAACACGGACTTTTACAAAACGTTTCATAATCAAATCAAAGTATACACCCCATGACACTTCTGTTTCAGGAAACAAAATGGAAAATTGGCCCTAGCTAACAAAGAAAATTCTCAATAATTAGCCAAATATTTCTCACGACTTCTAAACTGCTCACAACGAAGTACGAGATTCCCCAGCACACACTAATGAATCTTCACTAGCGCCAACTTAAGAAGCAATTTGTAGTCACATTAAAATGCTCAATAATAATTATAAGTCATTGGAAGAAGGTTGAATTGTAGATGAACTACTGAAGAACGTTGGTCCAAATTCCTGAAAAGAAATCAATCAAGTCATACAAGAAATTTGGCAGACAGAAAAAATTCCAGATGATTTGAAATGTGCACTAATTCATCTATTGCACAAAAAGGGTGATAGATCAGATACAAACAAGCACAGAGCCATTTCACTTTTGCTGTCACTTGCAAAATTTTATCCTCGTGTCTTCTAAAGAGAGCAAAAAAACAGCTAGAACATACAATTTCAGGTTACCAAACAGGCTTTCGTTCTAATAGATCGTGCACAGAACAGATCTTTAATCTTAAAACTATTTCAAAAATTAAATCAATCACTTCGAAAGCGATGCTCTGCACATTTGTTGATTTTTTAAAAAAACATACGATTCTATAGATAGATCATCTCTATGCAATATTCTAGAAGAACGCGGACTAGATACGAAAACTCGAAAACTGTTCGAGCAAGCACTGTCAGAAACCAAATCAAAAATTAAATTCATATATGAAATATCAGAACGATTCTTAGTTATAACAGGGGTAAGACAACGAGATGGGATCTCGCCACTATTATTCAACATAGTTTTAGACAAAGTAATGAAAGAATGGGAAATGGAACTAAGAAAACAAAACTTTTGGAATCCAATCGAACTAGAAAGAGGTCAAGGAAAACTGAGCGTCCCGTGCTTAGCGTTTGCAGATGACTTGACGATTGAAACCGACAATGAAAAAACAGCAATGATACAAATCGAGACCCTCAAAGAATGTGCAGAGAAGGTTGGCCTGGAAATCTGCTTTGAGAAGACAGCATTCATGTGTTCCAAGTTAGATATTCCGTAACTTAAAACAAATTGTGGAGAGATCAACAAACACTTTAACTACCTCGGTGAAATTATTGAAACAATAGGGATTTAAAAAATAGCACAAAAACAGATTGCAGAAAATAAGTAATTAATGTAACAAAAAATGCCTTCCAAAAGACACTAAAATCAGGCACTACAACACAGTAATTAAACCGATAGTCACATATGCAAGTGAAACACACTCATTGAATCGAAAACTAGATTTACAAGAAATTAAGAAAATAGAGAGAAAGATTATTAGAAAAATTTTGAGACCACGATACACACAAGATGGATACAGCCTGCAAACCATCGAGATAACAGAAAAAGCATGAAACACGGAAAATGTCAGAAAGAGACGAATAAAGTTCTATGGACACCTAGACAGTTTACCTGGAAACAGGCTAATTACAAGTTTATTGAACAATGTGACATCCCTTAAAGCATCAATGCCTTGGGTAACTGAAGAATTTGACAAAAGCAAAAATTGACAAAAAAACACATAAACCAGGGATACATTCAGAAGCAAAATTGACAAGTGGAAGTTTATTCCAGAAATGGAACCAAGACCATACCGACCAAAGTGGACTGAAGAAAGAAAGAAAGTCTTCAGGGAGAAAATGAAGAAATATTGGGAAAATAAGAAGAACCCTATGAAACATCGAAAATCACCTGATTATCGTTCTCCAATTTGGACACTCGCTAGTAAAATCATAATATTGACAACAAACTCGAAATTTTAAAACTGTCAAGTAAGTATGCTCATAAACAGTTTTGCACATTTTTCCGTATACACATCTCATAGCTGTCAATCTCTCATCATTGACCAATGTTGGTAAATATGTTTAATTCAAGTTCTAAACGAAATATACCTTTCAGCTTGCCAAGATACCATTTCAATAATGCGCATAAATATTCATTAATGGATTTGACGTTCTCCCGTAACATCACTGGAGGCAGCAATTATCCATCAGTGTCATTCGTGAATTTCCTAAATGCAGTGTCTGATTTTATGGGCAGTTTTCTTTCGTACTTGTAAACCTTTGGTGTGTGAAAAGAGTTGGAAATGTATATAGTATCAGAAAATGAAATCCAGCAAGTTTTTGTTGTAACATTGGGGAAAACCGTTCAAGACTTACAAATGCTCATATGTATGATTATTTATCCCCAGTTGTGCTTAAGCATATAGTTCCTACACTACAGAAGCATAAGAAAAACAGAAGATATTGGAGCCCAAACGGTTGAATCAGAAGATGCTGCTACTTTAACACCAGGCTCTCCACTCAGTAGCAGTTCGAAACAGTCAGCTGTCAGTGCTTTGCGGCTACAGGTTGAACTTCACAACCTGACAAGCCCCTGTAAGAAGTGTCGAGGCTAGCAGAGCTTACTAGCGGGCTGTGGCTGACTTTTCACTGGTGATAACGGAATTCCACCCTTAGAACAAGTGACCAGCCGAGTTAACTCCTTCTGTCCCAGCATCTTGGATTCTGAAGCCATAGAGGTTACGGACAAAAAAGACAGGCCGTGGAGCGTACGTCACGATGGTAGGTCTGAGCTCGCTCGCTCAACTCATAATTCATAACTAGGGGTGCGTGTGCCAACCAGAACTGTATCTTTCCACTGGAATCTGCTGTTATGAAGTCTGACTGATTATAAGCCCTGAAATAAAATTTAAGATCAATTCTCGACATAAATGGTATAACGGCTTTCTTATAGCATTTAGTCTCTTCTGCGTAACAGTCCTCATTTCACACAAGATGTGGCACCTTGTGCAACTGGTAATCATTTGGCATGATTTTTATTTCATTGTACCCCAGTACAGCGGTAACAAATTATTAGTAGGTCTATAGACTTCATATCGTTATGAGACTACTAAACAATAAAACTACATAATAGTGGATTCCAGTAGAAGATGCAATTCTCGTTTGTAGATGCACACCCAGTTACGAGTTAACAGGTGTAGAAACGCAGTTTGTTCCTGAGCTGAGCGAGCTAGCAAGCGAGCTCGGCCTGCCTTCGTGGCGTATGTGCAGCGGCCTGTCTTTCTCGCAGGCCTCGGTTGCACCAGTCTTCTAGAGGATCCTATACTTAGGACTAAATCCCTTCTTCCACAGTGACACGAGGGGAAAACACAGTGGCCATCTTGAATTCTGTATTTAGTTAAAGTGGCCTATTTCTGTCACTATGACAATGTGACATACTGGATTTTGGAATTTCCTGCCACTTTATGCTTGGATAACTTCTCTGCTTCCACCATGATGTCAGAGGAGTGGGGCAAAACATCCATTTTTTTTACTTTCCTCCTAATTTTCAGCTTTTGTATAAAAATGTATCTGTAAATAAACTCTCTCTCCTTGTGGGATGTGCAAGTACATATTGTATTCCACTACTGCGGAATACTGACTGTTGATTGGCCCTGCGTCGCGCATGTGAACAGTGTTATGTAACAAAACTTTAGAATCACTGGAATACTGAATCTGAAATAATCAAAAGTAATCTAATTAAATGCCAAACGTAACATACTGTGCTTTCAGAGCGTAATATTTAACTGAAACTCAGTACTGAACTAATTATAGTTGCATGACATGAGGCGCAATTTCTGACTAGAAATATCCACAAAAATAAAATTTTGTTCTACTAGGAAGAAAAATTCTGTAAATTAATCTGCTTGCTTGACTCAACACCTGAGAAATCTGACTATGAACTGTGCGAAGTGAGATCTGTCCTGAAAAAAAGTAACTTACTTCTTGTGATTCTTGAAGTTTTCCCGGCGGACATAATGTTCCATCATCTTTCGGGCGTGCACTCGGGACAGCGACAATTCTTCTTGCGA
Source organism: Schistocerca nitens (assembly GCF_023898315.1). NCBI lineage: Eukaryota > Metazoa > Arthropoda > Insecta > Orthoptera > Acrididae > Schistocerca > Schistocerca nitens. Next base: position 1,109,870,004 of record NC_064615.1, on the reverse strand, counting down.
TATTTCGGCTAGAAACCTCCGACTCGCCTTGAAGATGGCTGGGAGGTTTCTAGCCGAAATATCGCAAGAAGAATTGTCGCTGTCCCGAGTGCACGCCCGAAAGATGCCGGGACAAAACTTACTTCTTGCTCACCATTCTATTTTGTGTGTGATATACTGGCGTTCTGGAAAGCAAACTGAAATCAGTAGAAGCAACAGCTAAAGGAAAAAATAAACTAATCACTACAAAATTTGTTTTTGCTCGTCAAAAACAATCTGTGGCTTCATGTGGAGTAAGGTGCAATGCACACTGGATAAAACATTCAAAACTTCACTAAGAATAATGGCCATGACTTTTACTTTAAAGAAAATCGTTCTTGAAAAATTAACCATTGATTATTGACAAAAAGGGACTATATAACATAAGATGACTAAAAATTACGAAATCTTCCAATTACAAAAATTACAGACATTTAGTCATTAGTGTTATTTGTGACATAATAAAAACAAAGAGATCACATTAACGCTAATCATGAATCTTATTCGTCATTTACGGGGCAAAAATTTTCTCAGTTAACAGTTCTGCCAAGCAAGCATTTCATTCCTTCAGTGCATTGGCAATCTTGAAATATTTCTCGAGAAATCTTCTCTATGAGTAGGATCAATGACACATGTTTACAAATAAGTTTTCATGTTCGTAATAAAATATTCTAGATAATTGCTTCCGATTCACAATTATCGAATCTACTTCTCTAAAAAACTCAACTGTTCACTATTACACTTCAAGTAAGAACGCCCTAGCGCTGTACAACTGACAGGCGAGCAAGCGAACCACACATAAACACAGTCAAGGATATTATTCACTGCTCCTGCAGTGCGCTCATTCAGCTTTGTCACAGTATAGCAAAGCTGAATTATTTTCAGTGGCAGAAAACATACGAAAACCTTACAATTCTTGAATATCCAGCCATTTTATACATGAGGCAGCTAGACTTTGTCACGTGGCTGGAGGGAGAGGGTTGAGGATATCCGATGTGCCAGCCGGCCGAAGTGGCTGTGCAGTTCTAGGCGCTACAGTCTGGAGCCGAACGACCGCTACGGTCGAAGGTTCGAATCCTGCCTCGGGCATGGATGTGTGTGATGTCCTTAGGTTAGTTAGGTTTAATTAGTTCTAAGTTCTAGGCGACTGATGACCTCAGAAGTTAAGTCGCATAGTGCTCAGAGCCATCCGATGTGCCATCGGTGACGCCATGAGTCAGGTACTCTGTTCAAGAGCCAGCACTGCCCGAATACTGACGTTGATGGTTTCAGGCATAAATGAAGTCATTTGAAAAGAGATTCAAAGACAATTATCTGTAGCCTATGATTGTGGCAGCTTGTGTTGCCTTGTTTATCCTAAGTAAAACATTGTTTAATGCCAAAACGATATGAGTGACAAGGTGGGTTTACCACTTTGACATGTTCTATAAGTCAACTGAAGTGTCGCTGACGACGTCCACAGTCAGTGCCTGCGAACACTGCACAACAGCGCAATTTACAAAACGTGTATCACTGTTGTTTAGTGTAAACCCAACCTCATTTAACTTAACACAACAGATTTCCTGTTTCCAGTCAGGTACTAGCTCCGCTTGATTGTAAAGAGTTACATTTTATGATAGGACTGTATCTAAAACACCTTCAAGTCAGAGTAGACTAACTTGATATGCGCATTAGAAGTCGCTGTTCTAGCATTACGGATAATTAGGCGAACAGCATTGATAAGAATCCAACTCTGAACTGGATCGGGAGTGATAGCAACAGTCCTGTGCAAGAAACATAAAGTAAAAATGTTGAGAATTTTTCTGTGTTTCTCAGCGTAATAATAGATCCGTAACTCCACCTGTATTGTTCGTAGTAGTTGCGATAGTAAGTATATGAGGTTGTGATACTTCCTGTAAGTGGAACATTAAATAGGTGTGTTATGGGATTGGGAAATGGGAGATACGATACTGCGTGAAGAGTTTGACAGAGCACTGAAAGACCTGAGTCGAAACAAGGCCCCGGGAGTAGACAACATTCCACTGGAACTACTGACGGCCTTGGGAGAGCCAGTCCTGACAAAACTCTACCATGTGGTGAGCAAGATGTATGAGACAGGCGAAATACCTTCAGACTTCAAGAAGAATATAATAATTCCAATCCCAAAGAAAGCAGGTGTTGACAGATGTGAAAATTACCGAACTAACAGTTTAATAAGTCACAGCTGCAAAATACTAACACGAATTCTTTACAGACGAATGGAAAAACTAATAGAAGCCGACCTCGGCGAAGATCAGTTTGGATTCCGCAGAAATGTTGGAAAACGTGAGGCAATACTGACCCTACTACTTATCTTAGAAAATAGATTAAGGAAAGGCAAACCTACATTTCTAGCATTTGTGGACTTAGAGAAAGCTTTTGACAATGTTGACTGGAATACTCTCTTTCAAATTCTGAAGGTGGCAGGGGTAAAATACAGGGAGCGAAAGGCTATTTACAATTTGTACAGAAACCAGATGGCAGTTATAAGAGTCGAGAGGTATGAAAGGGAAGCAGTGGTTGGGAAGGGAGTGAGACAGGGTTTTAGCCTGTCCCCGATGTTATTCAATCTGTATATTGAGCAAGCAGTAAAGGAAACGAAAGAAAAATTCGGAGTAGGTATTAAAATACATGGAGAAGAAATAAAAACGTTGAGGTTCGCCGATGACATTGTCATTCTGTCAGAGACAGCAAAGGACTTGGAAGAGCAGTTGAACGGAATGGACAATGTCTTGAAAAGAGGATGTAAGATGAAGATCAATAAAAGCAAAACGAGGACAATGGAATGTAGTCGAATTAAGTCGGGTGATGCTGAGGGAATCAGATTAGGAAATGAGACACTTAAAGTAGTAAAGGAGTTTCGCTATTTGCGGAGGAAAATAACTGATGATGGTCGAAGTAGAGAGGATATAAAATGTAGGCTGGCAATGGCAAGGAAAGCGTTTCTGAAGAAGAGAAATTTGTTAACACGAGTAAAGATTTAAGTGTCAGGAAGTCGTTTCTGAAAGTATTTGTATGGAGTGTAGCCATGTATGGAAGTGAAACATGGACGATAAATAGTTTGGACAAGAAGAGAATTGAAGCTTTCGAAATGTGGTGCTACAGAAGAATGCCGAAGATTAGATGGGTAGATCACATAACTAATGAGGAGGTACTGAATAGGATTGGGGAGAAGAGGAATTTGTGGCACAACTTGACAAGAAGAAGGGACCGGTTGGTAGGACATGTTCTGAGGCATCAAGGGATCACAAATTTAGCATTGGAGGGCTGCGTGGAGGGTAAAAATCGTAGAGGGAGACCAAGAGATGAATAAACTAAGCAGATTCAGAAGGATGTAGGTTGCAGTAGGTACTGGGAGATTAAGCTTGCACAGGATAGAGTAGCATGGAGAGCTGCATCAAACCAGTCTCAGGACTGAAGACAACAACAACAGCAATGGGACTTATAACTAGGTTCACGGGAAGAAGAGCTGCATTGAGGCAACTCGCTGCCGATTTTGCTTTAGGAAGGCAGTGGCATGTTTGTGAAATGGGACAATAAAAAGCAAAGGTATTTCACTCGATAGCGCGAGCAACCTGAAGAACAATATTTTCGGCCACACTACGCTTCTTGTGAGGGATAAAAACTTTAAATGAAAATTAAGCGTAAATAAATTGTTTATTTTGCATCTGATCTCTTAAACAGCTTCCACCACGTATTTGTAAATACACTAATAATTATGTTTTACCTGCATCGGTAAAATATTTCTGTAGAATACACAGGATAACGGATGGAACTACAGGTTTGTTAGATATTACTTATTGCTTCCCTACTGGTAAGTTACATTTAGTTAGAACATGAACCATCAAATGGAAGGGTTTTCGTCTTTTTTTTACAAGGGTGTGGCAAAATTAAATTCATGAAAAAGTCCCTCGGTATAGACTTTTGCTGCTTCATCTGTTGCGAAGTTTTACACGTCAACTGCCTGTGCTGTTGAGGAAGAAATGGCAGCGTCGTAAAAAGGTATTTCTGTTGTGGACCTGATAACCATGGGTGGTTTCCAGATGAAGTACGGCATGGCATGGATCTGACATGGTGTTTTCTCTTTTGAAAACAGTGACAGTTTTCTATTCATCTGTGTCGGAGTAAATTTTTTTAATAGCCGTTTGATATGAGTGAGGATGAGACACCTTGAAGAGAGTGCGTTTGGAGATCTTACCGCATGCACTGACAATGTTTCAGCAGCGTCTTTAAGTTCAAAATACTGAGTTGTACACATCTGAATCGCTTGGAACGAGTTCGTAACTTTAGCTGATGGAACTGCTGAGGTATTCACTGCTTCGCACAAAGACCATGTAGCTTCTGGTAATGAATGTTTCAAAGTATGTGTGACGTCCTTAGATTAGTTAGGTTTAATTAGTTCTAAGTTCTAGGCGACTGATGACAGACGTTAAGTCGCATAGTGCTCAGAGCCATTTGAACTATTTTCAAAGTATTTTTCCGTGATTTGACATTTGGAACAAGTCTAATGTCATACAATCCAGTACTAAAAACACAACAACTCTGAAAACGCGCTTTTGAAAACAAAATGTGTTTATAACGTTGTAATTTTCCATTCTTCATATATTTTTTGATCTTACATGATTTCTCTTGTCTTGAATAACTCTCAAATTGCGAATCTATTCAATTTGCGTGACTTATTTCGTAAGTAATCAGTCACTCACATTGGATGGCACCGACGTTACATGTATATTTTAATTTTTAATCTTTCACTGTGAGAGAAGAATCTTACGAACATAGACACATAACAAAAGGCTGATGTTAATTAAGTTCGTTGATATATGAGTAATTAACCAATGATCTTACGGAAATTCACAGGGGTGCTTCACATACATAAATTGATTCAGTTTGTGTGTCAGGTTTATTTTCATCTGTGTATTTGTTTACTGTGTTGCTGGTGATGCCATAGATGTAGTCTCCCACTCGAAGGCTCTATGAGCTTTTTCCAGTGTGAACATCGCTATTCATGAAAGCTGAACGTTTAACAACAAGCTATAATCTTAAGAATTTCGTTACCAAGTACTATACCGAGAAACTATTTTCTTGGCTGTTTACACTTCTATAGCATTTTGCGTCGCATACGTAAGTACGACTCCTGTATGAGGATTCGCAACGTCGTCGGCAAATTTTATGAAGCACTTTAATATTTCGTCAGCAATATAAATCTCCTGTTGGCCGAATGATAATATCGTACACCTGCAACAGAAAAAGGATAATTATACAGAAGACAAGACACCCATATAAACAATTGAGAAATCGAAATGCACCAAAGCAAAGACATAACACGGCATTTTCTTAAAGCCATTTTACAGTACGATATTCAACAAGTGTAGTAGCAGTGTGTATATTAGAACCATTGAGTCCAGTTGCAAAGATACTGTGAGTCCATCATCAGTAGATTATGTTGCTTCATCGTTAGCCCATGATTCAGTATTTCGTCACTCTACCCTGTTGTCTGTCAGTTACGGGTTTGTATATTTTGTGTTTGGGAAAGTTAAAATCTTAGAGTAAGATTACTCCTAATTAGGCAATGGCCTGAGTCAGTTATAACATGGCAAGTCATGTCATGTGACGCCCGATGTCGAGACGTTAATATCGCTGTAGCAGTATATTATGTAATAACTTGTTTAATATATGACAGTAATAAACTGCGTTTCTAGCGTTGGTTGCTACAACTGCACACAGCACGAAAAATCGACATACAGTATTAGAAAGATTACTATCATTTATAAATTTTAATTTTGTTCAAGTCTGTGAAGTATACACATCCTAAGCAAGTTAGTAAATACATAAATATAGTATACACTGTAAGTATCAAATATGTCTGTCACAGGCAGTAAGAAATCAAGAAACAAACGTTTAAAGTGCTGCATTAGTAGCAAATATGTATTATCGTACGAACACAGATTCCCAAAAGCACTTCCAACTTTGTGAACATTTCTGCTGTAAGGTGCTATCTGTTGTGTCAGCTGACACACAAGTTTTCAGGGTACAGGGCACTCATTGTCACTAGATAACTAAACCAGATGCCTTCGCAGGGGAAGGTCGCAGCAACCTTGGCTGGAACATCAGTTTTGCCTTCCAGCGGCAGTTAAAACACAACGGACAAAAAAAAAAAAAAAAAAAAAAAAAAATTGGCCGCTCCCAGAAGACATGGTGTCGTTTATACCGAGTAACACTTCCTACGGCCTCAGTAACATCCTTGACATGGATGCATGCTCAGATTCGGTTAGGAGGTGAGCCGTAAGGACGTTGTGTCCTCTCCCGAGGCATGTTGGCCCTCAGTAACGGCTCCTTGATACCGTGGAAAATCTTACTGAACGGAGTTTACGACCGAGCTGGCCATACGCATTCTTTGTCCAGGAGAGATCTATCGATCTTTCTGGCCACAAGAGTAACTCAGTATAGAAAAATTACAACAAGATTTTGTTGCATGAGTGGTAACACTTGAGGACGCAAGACGTCTGCTACGTACCGCTCTGCCGTCAGAGTTTCCCCAACGACGACCAGCCTTGACCTGAACTCACACGCGATGGCTCCTCACACGAAGAGTTTGCAGTAAAATTGCTTTGCTTCTCCGAAACACTGAAGGAAGGGGACCTCTCCCCAGTTCGCAGCCATATTCGCCGTCGATGGTCGTCCAGGGTCGTGCAGAACTACGGTTCATCCTCAACACTGTGCGACACCATTCGTCATCAGTCCATGCTTTCTAGTCACGGCACCACTCCAAACGCACCCACCTGTGTCGTGTTGGTAACTTTATCCTACGCAGGGGATGTTAATTAGGCAGAATGCTCAGTACCTTCTCTCGGATGGCAGGTAGGGATGTGTGCAAGATACGGCGATCCTCCCTTTCCGTGGTCTGTTGTAGAGGTCCGGAACCTTGATAACAAGAATGCCTGCCCTCATATTCCCACGCCGTCCAATGCAAGGCAACATCGCAGATCTGGACAGTGCACTATTCGCACTAGCGGCCGAATGGAGACTTTTCGTACTTTTGTCAAGCGCTGATAACGCTGTGTCACACGAGTACGTGGTATCTCTGTGTCCCTCACAGTGATCGCTCAACACTTGGCATTGTTCATGCCCTTCGTAAACCCTATGAGGACTGGACATGAACGACACTGACGCACTGCAGTGCCTATTCTACCAGTCACAAATTTGGAAGTCTGACCATTTATGGACGCACCGATGGTATGTACATATACAAAGTTACATTGACATCCGGTCATATGTTCTGGGTGCTTCACATACTTTGTCAGGAAGTACAAATGATTATAAAAAAAATGAAGAAACTAAAAATGCTCTCGAAAGTGGGATCGGTAGAGTTGAGTGGTTTGGGCGTGAAAGTGTTCCTGTTTATGTGCTCCAATAGCATGTGAACAGTGCAGACCTCTGAAGAAACAGCTTTCAGAGTAGAGCTCACATTACCAGAACTGTGTCACTGTGACTGACGTAGTAGTAAACAATCTATTTGTGTCCGGTGTTTGCATTGTTATGAGACATTTTAGCATTTTTTCAAACGACAATGCCACGGAGTAAGGAACAGATCTTACTGAAGCTTCAGATAGGCGATTTAGGCTGCAACGAACTTTTCTGAGGCCTATCGAAGCTGTATTGACAGCCGAGTAGGGAACAAACTGTAAACTAATTGCAGCAGCACAGGTGCTTCCTTTCATTATTCCAGTCCTGGCCGCGTGCAAAGGTAGCTTTACTTCCTCTCTACTCGAAGTGAGAAGACGTCACAGGGAAAACTATTATAAAAGAATAAAGACTGCTGTAACGTCAACGTGTGAAAGATATTCGTTCTACAAGACTTTACTTTTCCATAGTACAGCTGAAAGGAAGTTTTTTACTGTTCATTCAACAGAACTGACTTGACGTAGCAAGCATTTTAACTCAAAGAACAATAGTAACCACCACCTGGCGGTCCACATTCGAGAATATCATTTAACGTTGTTACTATCACTTTCCTTCAAGATTGTTTATTTAGCAACAAGGGTCCACCAGCGTGTATATCAAAAGATATTATAGACAGCCATCCTCTTAGGCTGCGTACCTTTGATATTATTTTTCAGTATTAGCTAGTGTTAAAATCCTGTTTTCTTTTTTCAGTGAGCCTCGCACTCAAGCTACAGTTTGCCATTTTAATGAAAATATTTGCTGTATGACTAAGTATTCGTGCTGATTTCCTGGGGCGATATTTGGCACACACTCGCGGCTAGCCATGCAGAGAGCAAGGCTGGGTGTCCCTGCTGCTCGCAAATGCCCATCCGCTCCCACATTCTGGCCTCCCTCCTGGCAGCTGCTGAGAATATGTGGGATGTCTTTGATGTGAAAGAAGTACGGCTCGGTCGCGACTACAACCCTGCTGTGCTCAGAGTCAACACAGTGCCCAGAATCCAAATCACAAGAACTTTATTTTTAACAAATGTCGCAGCACTTTCCGTCATTGAGAAACAGACAGAACTGTATCTCCATCTGCTCTCTTCACACACTACAAAGTCTTGGCAGAAGAGATGAAAAGAGAACGGGGATATTCGAGCGTGGACTCAGAGCGGCCCAAATCATTTGTGTAATTCCCGTCAAAACCCGAAAGCCTTCACAGAAACATCTACACTGATGAGACATAATATTAGGACCAGCTGCTTAGCTGCGTATTGGTCCACCGTTGATGCGCAATGCAGTAGCCGTTCAGCGTGGCATGGAATGTTGAAGTTCTTGGTAGGTTTCAGCAGGTATGAGGCACAAGACTGCAACGCACAGGTCATTCAATTGCCACAAATTACGAACCTACTGTTTCTGGGAACGAAGCTGCAACCAATAACATTCCAGACGTGTCCCATATGTTTCAGATCAGTTGAAACTGGTGATGACAGTCATGTGAATGCACTGTAACACCCCTCAGACAACTTTTGCACAATTCTGGACTTGTGACACGAACAGTTATCCTACTGCAAGATGTTACTGCCGTCGAACAAGCAAGAAGGGATGCAGGAGGGCCACAAAAACGTTCACGTAGTCGACAGCTGTGTGGGTGGCTTCGGTAACTTCCAGTGGTAGCCTACATAAATCTCCCTCATAGAACAATACTGCCCCAACCGGCCTCTATCCACAGCGAACAGTTCGTCACGACCAATAACCTGGTGACGCAAAAAGTTGTGATTCATCCGACCAGCCGACACTTCTCCATTGATCCAAGGTCCAATCACGACGATCTAGTACCCGCTGCACTCGTAATTACTTCGGTTGATGTGGGAATGCCTGGGAGTTGCCTGCTGTTGAGGCTCATGTTGGAGGATGTGCACCGAATGCAAACACTTGTGCGTGCACCAGCATTGTGCTCTGTCGTCGCATCTGCCACAAATCGCGCCTAGCCTGCTTCACGAAGTGGGAAAGCCTCGGACTTCACCATTCGGTGGTGACGCGTGAGGTTCGCCACGTTGTGGCCCATTCGTGGTACACCGTCGTTCAACCACTTTCTGCATCTACGTATGCACTCTGCGAACCACCGTAATGCACATTTTCTTTCCTACTCATTTCCTTTCCTGTTACACTATCATAAATGGTGAGGGAACAACAACTGCCTATAAGCCTGGTTCTCTCGTGTTATCTTCGTGGCCCTTAAGCAAAATGTAGACATGATGTAAAGTAGTCGAAAAGAGCGTCGTCGTCTCTCCAGGTATTCCCATTTGAGTTCCGTAATAGTTGCGTGCTGATCAACCTAAGGGTCACAAATCTAGCAGCACACTCTGAACTGGTACCACGTCTTATTTTAATCCGACCTGTTGGGCATCCCAAACACTTGAGCAGTAGCCAAGAATGGATCACACTAGCGTTCTGAACACCATCTTATTTACAGATGATCAACTTTTCCTCAGAATTCTCCAAATGAAATGAAGTCGATTTTCGCCTTGCCTACTACCAGTCTGAGCTGCTGATTCCATTTCATCTCCCATTTAACTGTTACGCCTAGATATTTAATTGATGTGACTGTGTTAAGCAGCACATTACTAATACCACGCATCAGCATTAGGATAAATTTTTCCACATTTAGAGCTAGCTGCCACTCATCACCAATTAGAAATCTTAAGTCAGATCATTTACGTATGTGGAGGTTAAGTGCGGCCCTATCTTAATTCCCTGGGGAACGCCTATTACTTAAAAATTCCTCGGGGCAGTCATACAACTGCGAACCTATACCGTATGCTCGAACGTTCGTCAACAATGTACAATTGGTACCCGCAATGTACAATTGGTACCCGAGTCAAACGGTTTATAGCAATCTAGGACAGAAATCTAGGAAAATGGAGTCCACCTCTTGTGCTCCGTCCTTGGCTCGTAGGACATAATGTGAGAAAGGAGCAAACTGAGTTTCTTAGGGAAGATGCTTTCTAACTCTGTTCTGATTCGTGTCCAGAAGCTTTCCTGTTTCAATAAAAATTAGATTATTCGAACTCCGTATGTGTTCAAGAATTCTGCAGCATATCGATGTCACAGATATTTGTCTGTAATTCCGCTGGTCAGTTTTTTACGTTCCTTGTGTAGAGGAGTCGCCTGCACATTTTTCCAGTCGCTTTGGACTTTGCCCGCGGCTTTGGACTTTGCCCTTATCTGCTAGGATCGCTTCATCATCAGCATATAATAAATTATTTAAAAGAATCTTCCTGTTTAGGTAAATGCTTTTCTGAAATTCTGATTTCCATGTATGTATTATTTCATTAATGTAGGTGTTGAACAACGTTGGAGAGATGCAGCAGCCTTGTTGTACCCCTTTGTTAGTTGGTATCTCCTTAGTTGTTCTACCATTGAGATCTAGAGTGATATTTGCGTCTTGATATAAACATTTTTACACATATACTACATGCTTTGGATATCTACGATTCCTCATTATTCCCAAAGTTTCTGTCTATTGACATTGTCAAAAGCTTTTTTAAAGTCAGTAAAAGCAATGTGTGTTTCTTTATTATACTCTCTCCGTTTTTCTATTATTTGCTGTTGAATAAAAACTGCATCTATTATAGAGTGTCCTTTCCTAAAACCAGTTTGTTCCTCATACGGTACTGCTTCTGCTATGTTTTTAAAATCTTAGCATACATCTTGTATTCTGACTCCAGTAAACTTATTCCTCTGTAATTATTGCATAGGCTTTTATCTCCTTTTTAAAAATTGATATCACTCTAGCTGTTTTCCAGTCTTTTGGAATACTCTTCTTCTTCCAACATTCGTTGAAGAGATGTAGCTGTCGTTGGTGTAGCATCATTCCTCTATATTTTTTTAATTCATCATTAATACCATATTTTCCTGTTGCTTTTCTGTTCTTAAGTGATGTTAATGCAGATGTTCATTCGTCAGACTGTATTTCATTGAATCCTTTCTCGTCTAGTTGTTCAATTTCAGTTTCTTGTGCTGTATGATCATGCCACAGTTCGCTGTAATGATTTATCCACTATTCTTCTTCAATACTATTTATTTGTATCTTCTCTCTTTCTGCTGTGTTTAAGGTTTTTAAAACCTTAAATGCCATTTGTTGTCTTCCCTGGATATCATGTTCGATACAAATAAACCTATCCCAGTGTTCCTGATGTGCTTTCCTTACTACGCATTTAGTGTTATTTCTTTTCTGCTTATGGTATTGTTTCTTCTCAATAGTGGGGCTGATAGTATTTTATATATGCATCCTGTTTCTCTTTGACTACTGTCATTATATACTAATTCGAAATTTTTTGGCGTTTTCTTATTATAATCTTTTTACTGCTTTGGTCTTGGATGTCTTCAAAATTTTGGAAAAAAATTCTACAACGGTTCGCATTGTTGGTAAAGGATTCTTTGAGGTGATTTTAGCTCGTGAATGTAAATATCTCCTGTAACCCTTTGTCTACAGTATGTGGGGCACAAATTGTTATTGATGTCACCAACAGAGTGTTCATGATGAGCAATATAGGATGAGAATCGGGTGTTATTTAAGTTTTTGCATCCAAAGGCGTCTTTATGTTCTTCGTAGCACGTTGCAAAATTTTTTCCGTTTGTCCTATACGGAAGCGAGAACAGGAGCATGTAACTTTACATATGTTAAGCTTTCGATGCCACTCTCCATTGGATTCATGTAAATAATCTTTATTCTGCAGTTTAATGTCTGTGTGGAACGGTATTTCTTATATTATGTGGACTGAAAAGACTTGTAAGTTTGTATGACTCTTTCTCAAGGAATGTAAAGTGGGCAAATTTTGTCGTTTATGTCTTGGCTTCTGATGGAGGTAGTTGCTTAAATTTACTATCGGTTTTTGAACTAGGGTGTTTACGAGGGAACTGTTATATATTTTTGGCTGTAGATTTAAATATGTTCATTTATTTACATTCATCTGTTTCGCTGATGGCGATGCATATCGTGAACTTACAAGATGACCTGAAGTAATTTTGTGTTGGTTACGATGTCATGAGTTATTGGTAATTGTAACATCAGCAGTGGTGGATTTTCTCTATATTTGAAAGATATGCTTGTTCTTGTGACTACAAATTAATTCCTTCATGTCCCTGATCTTCAACTATGATCATATGGGACAACGACTTTTGTGAATCTTAGGTTGAGACCTACGTCCTCGTGGACTGTTTATCCATTACAACACGGTACTGGGCTTCATTAATGGTTAGTAGACAATTTAAATTTAAAGAATTTTTTTCAGCTGATCCTTATAATTTAGGGGTGTGGTCTGGTTTTAGTTCAGTGATACTGTTAGATTCAAAAAATTAAAGTGGTTTGGAATTGTAGTCACTGTGATACACGATAACTGCTGTGTTGCTGTTATCCGCCTTTTCAGAATGGCGTCATACCTCGAAAAATTCCTGTTGATGTCTGTATTATCTCTTAAATTTGGATTGATATTGAAAATTTGTTTCCCTTAAGATTTTCTTTTATGGTTTTCTTTGCTTTATGAGCTATGGCACTCTGTGTGTTATGGTTAAATTTAGCTGTGGCACAGGCTATTTTGTTCACAATAATTAAATTGTTCACATTATTGAGTAAACTGTATCGTTCCTTTGCATCAGGTGTAGTCTAGTGTGGGCTTTATTACATTACTCTTTGTTCAATGGGTGAACTTGAGAAAACCCCTAAACACCATATTTTTGGGCACCAAAAGTACTAGTTGTGGGGCTGGCCGCTTCTGTAATGGTAAATCGTTGAAATTTTTACCGTATGTACTTAACACGATGTTCTCTGGGAACTTCTAAACATTTTTCGGTTTTAACATGTGTTACAGGAATCCAGAGGTTCAAATTCACCGTAAGTACTCACGAAAAACATCTGAACTTAGCCGTAAATACATTTTTAACTGACGTAGAGGTCGCATGGCAAGGGTTCTGGGGTCATTGTAAGGGTTCTGACTTCACTATCTTGACCTGGAAACTATTCGTTGGTGCTACTTGACATCGTAAGCACCTTACAAAAAATTGTCATACGAAATTTTTTGTACTTGTAAATCAAACACCGCATGATTTGGTACACTGTAGGCGTAGCCTAAAAATAATGAGCTCTTCTGTGTAAAGTACTGTAAAGTAAACTTATATTGGCCGGAAAACGATTCTGTTTTAACCTAACGATATGTGTATTTATTTTTCGTGTACATGTGTGGAAGTATGTAAATATGTCGAAGTATACAAGTAAAATGTCAAAACATTACTGAGATACAGACTTCATCTTATACAAGGAGCAAACCCTGCTGTAGCAGGCAAAAGAAGGGAACTAGCTGAACAATTCTTCTGTCGGAGCACAGAAAAGACAAATACGCTTACCCTGTAAAAGATTCAGAGAGAAGTGGGGATCCAGCTGCCTCAGTCCCCTTTCTGCCTTCCCCACCAAAAGTTTTTGGCATGTGAACATATTCACGCTTTCTTGTTCTGCAAGACAGTAGCAGAGAGATACTGACCTTAGAAAAAAGAAAGAGGGAGAGGGGTTGGGGGACGTGGCAGCGAAGGAGAAAGAAATGGGTGAATGTAATAATAGTGGGAACTAAAGAGAGAGGAGACAATGGAAACCAGAAAGAGAAATGACTGGAACCACACATAGGCTCAGGGGTCTGGAACCTTCCCATTCTCCCTCCCAACCAGCAAAAGTTAATAAGAAAAGCCTGCCCACTTTCTGCCACCACGCCCACGCTTTAACGTTTCCTGGTGTAAGGCCAAAGCCTCAAGGAAATCACCCCCCAAGGACACATGTGGAGAGGAGACAATGCTGGCTGAAAAGAAAGATAGCAATGGTAGTGTGACAGAGAGAGACAACGAAAGTGAAAGAAGTAGACAGTCGTAAGGAAGAGCGAGAGAAAGGCATGAAGGCAATGACAATGGGAGAGAGACAGACAGGAAAAAGTCCAATGGGAGAAGAAGTAGACATAGGAAGGAGACGTATTTATCCAAAGAGTAGCAGTGAGAGGGAGATGATGAATATAATGGCATCGCTACAAAGAGGGATTGGGTAAAAGGAAATAGAATGTTCTGTATTAAAAGAGTGTGAATAGTTCACATGCCAATATCCTTGTTGAGGTCGTCGGAATGAGGACTGACGCAGTTGGTTACCCACTTTTCAGTTAAATTCTTTTATAAAGGACTACATTTGCCTTCTTTCCGCTAGAAATAGTGGTATTTTACTGCTGGTATATACGTGCTACATTTAACAACAAGTCGTAGTTTTTCCTATGTGATCGTGGTAATGTTGCCGATCAAAGTTTCTTTTCTTTTTCACAGGTAAACAGAAGAAAATACTGTGTTATTGTTCTCAACCTTTTTATACCCTCCTTTATTTCCTTTTGAATTATCTGAAGTAAATACACCACTTTTATTTCTTACCCAATAACTTGTTTCCATGTATGTCAATTTCATCTGTGTCACATAAAATCTTCATGAGCACTACTACTCTGTCAATATTCAACATCCTATTATCGTATCTCAAGATGGTTCCTCAATTATTATTATTATTATTAATGGCCCTTAATATAAATCTAATATTGATCTGAAATGGGCTGTGTGCGTTTGTAACAACCAATGTTTCCTTTATTAACATTATAAAACTTCATGAAACTTTTATCAGACTTCGAACACCAATCCATTCAGTGTAAAAAATCTGTGCAAGATGTTGGATTACCTATGATAGTCTGTAATTTTCGTAGGAAGAAGAAATGCCTAATTAAATAAATATTTTATACACAGAAAAGGTTATCTGCATCTTTTATGACCATTATCAGTACGTACTTGAACACGTGGAGGTTGCGATAACATATAGATAACTGCATCTGCTATATCTTCAGGTTCAATCATAGGCGTATGCATATTTTCCAGTGCTTCAAGCGAATACTTTTTTAAGGTATTATATATACCTGTTTTCACAATTCCTGGCGATATTTCCTAAAACAAAAATCAAAGGTTAACAAACAAAAGACCATATTTAGTTTTAAAAACTGTTTTATTTGCCCTTGAAATTTATTATTTATCTAAGGATCATTTATATATTTCTCAAACTTATTATCCTAGTTCAAGTATAGTACACGTACGACGGTTACTCGGCAAGTAAGAAACAATCGGTCACAAAGTGGAAACCACAGTGAAAATCAAAAATGTTTTGCAACAGTTAGTTACAACTTCCACCTCCTTCGCTACATAGTCGCCGCTCCGACTTAGACGTCTGTTCTAGCATTGTAAAACCTTACAATACACTCATCAAGAAGGCAGCCTGCTGCATTTTCCGACAGTTTTCTACTCTGGTCTGCTGCTCGTTGTCTGTGCCAAAATGTTGTCCTCACAGCCAGCAGTTCCTCTGGGCAGGGACGAAAATCTTAGGGAGCAAATTGCGGGCTGTATGGTGGGTGATCAAACACTTCCCATGGAAAACGCTGCAGGAGCGTCCTCACTGTCCTTAAAGTGTGCGGTCGGAAACTTTCATGAAGAAGATAATGCATGACAGTTACGTTACTTGAAGTTTCATGAAACGAAGTCAAAAACTCCCGGCACGCATCATATTTTGCGGAAGTCACTATTCTATGGGCATCTTCATACACTCATTGTGCGCTCAGAACTAAAAAGAGCGACTTGACACTATCTACTGGCATACTAGAGACACAGCCCAACATATTTGTACAAAGTCTGATCAGATTTTCACTGTGGTTTCCATTTCGCGTCCAATCATTCCTTACTTTCCAAATTAGCCCTCCTACATTGTGAAATAAAGGTTTTACAACACGTTTTACCAATAATTTACATGATTTGTTCAGTCTAGAAAACCTAAAGTAGAGTTCATAGGTAAGATTCACTTTTCCAAAAGTGTTAAACTCATAAACAGAGAATAATTTCTATTACATAATTTAGTGTTCCCTAATCGTCGTATTTTAGACGCCATCGAAAGTATGAAGTTGACTTTAGTAAACGTCTTTATTTTGTGATGGTGCCTGTCTTGCGAATTAAGTGGGTCAATTTGATTAGTACATCGTGTGAATTGTTCTTTGACAATACTAAGAGTTGCCTATGTTTGGCATATGTCCACTACAATTCAAGACTGGTCTTACTCAGTCAGATTAACGAGCTACTATTTTTCCAATAGTAAATAAGTATTGTGAGGCAGATGCTTTTGAGTAAGTGTGTAGTGTATCCACAGAATGGTGTGTGGTCTTAGCTAATGAAAGGACCTATACATGCACTACTCGGCCAAAAGTCTTCAGAAATCCATAGCAGTTAGTTATGTTACGTAAGTAAAATTACATAAAGACTCATTTCGCTACTTTTAGACAGTTGAACTTTCACTGTCAGTTTTTCATTACGTTCTGAAGGCATGGATTTGTTTTAACTCTTCCTCAAACATAGGTAAGAATTCTACATGCGTCTTTAGAGTAGCTGATCTGGCAAGAGAGTGAAACGGAAATATAGGGCCAGAGCCTTATACTCTCGTGCGCACACAGCATCCCAGGAATACTACGACCAACTTCGTCTGGGGGGTTGCTGGATGGGGGGGGGGGGGGGGGGGGTGAGGGGCTGTTGAAATGGGTCTTGAGGAACAAATCTAGAATAGAACCCGCGCTCAGAAACATCAGAAGAATGCAGTAGAAACTAAGTCAGTATTTTCCAAAATCCTAATGTGGAATACAAGAGGCAGGTCAAACTCAAATTTTTCCATCCATTAAAAAATTGAAAGCTACTTCTCACCCTTCTTTCGCTGCTCCCCGAAATTTTACTGGATAGACATTGCAAAATTTGTATGAAATTCTGTTTGGCAGCAACGAATCAAATTTGGAATTCCATCTCGTCGAGCGCAGTTTCCTCAGAGCCTAACACGTCTGTTACTTCATCAGTTTCTTTTATCTGTCATCTCTGAAACACATAATCACTGAAGAACACATACATTCGTGGCCCCATTGTCGTAAAGCTGTTGCAGTTCCTACTTCCTACATATTCATTACGGAATCAGTTAGTAGAATATTTTGTTGTGTAATGAGCAACATGTAAACTCAGTATCTAGGTAAAATGATTTACTTCCTGACTGCAAACCTGAGTATTTGGCATTCATACAAACAATGTAATCGTATTATTGACTACTGCAAATATCCAGCTGTATTTTCATCTTCTCTAAATCATTTTATTTTTTACTTTTCAAAACTCTCAGTATCATAGCCACTTACACCACTGATTCCCTCATTTCAAACTTATTTCCATTTGAGTTACTAAAATTTAAGTGTAAATACTTACAACACAAAGTTGGTCCATTCTAGAAGTAGTAGGGCTAAGAAGAGAAAGAGACATCCTTGAGTTCGACCTAGAGGTCATTCTGGGAAATCTCATGCAACTGAGCTTTTCGTATTTTGCTGATGTCAGCATCAGTATTTTTTTTATCTCCAGTCATTCGAGGAATCATGTCATACTGCCTCGTCCCAAGGTCAAGGAGGAGAGGGCCTGTGCATACCTACTGCCATTGTGGAAAATTTGCATTAAGTACCCACCGCCCCCCCCCCCCCCCCCGACACATACACACACTGAGCAGCCCCCGCATTCGTGTGAGAAAGATTCAACTGCAGTTCACATGCATGCCATATTACACTGACTTCAGTAACACCCCCCCCCCCACACACACACGCACACAAACTGCGCTACTACACAATTTGCGTGAAACACACCACTACACCACTTCCCAACACTCCCGCAAACCTTGGCTTCAACTCTGCAGCTATTTTTGTATTACTAACTTAAAAAAAAATTCGTTTAAGGACTGCCTATGCCAGTCCTCACGTTGGTATCTAACTATGCATACCTCTAATTTACAAATAAAAACCAACATTTGCTCGAAAATATAAGTAATGAATTAGGAATTCTTATTCACTGAAAATGAGTTTTTTCCTTAAACACTTTCCCACAAGGTCTGAAAACATAAATAAAAGCACGTCCATCTTCACATCCTACTTGCTCCTGCTACGTACCAGATAGCTACATCAAAAATCGATATTTCTCTGCAAATAATTAAAAACCAACATTTGTTTCGAAAATATAAATAAGAAATTGAAAATTAGTATTTGTTGAAAGTGATCTGTAGCTTAAATGCGACTCCACAAACCCAGAAAACGCGAAATAATTGCAAATCCCAATTCCTCCAATCACCAGCAGAATACTGCACTGTAAAATCGAGACCATAGTTCGATCTTTGTAATACGCTAGTAGATGGCTCCAGTATCAATTAAAAAACAGCAGCAGCGCAAACATGCAAAATTTACATTTTTATTAGACGTTAAAACGATGTCTGATGTTGCAATATTGCAATACTGTATCGTAAAAGAAAGTATGAGTTAATTTACACGTATATATAGTCGTTAAATTAGTGACCAAAGTCTGAAGCATGCACCCCAGTGGTAAAGATCAACAGTCGACATTTTAGAAACTAGGCCTTAAAATTCGACGTCGTAAAACTACCCTATCCGGGCCTATAGCTGCAGAAAAATATGTGTTAGGTTGGCCCTCAAATAGAGAGACACTGAATCTAATTACTCATAACACACTCTCAAAGTATATATTACAGTGTTTTTAAATAGTTAGAAGCACCAATTGAGGACGGACAAAAAAATGGCTCTGAGCACTATGGGACTTAACATCTGTGGTCATAAGTCCCCTAGAACTTAGAACTACTTAAACCTAACTAACCTAAGGACATCACACACATCCATGCCCGAGGCAGGATTCGAACCTGCGACCGTAGCAGTCCCGCGGTTCCGGACTGAGCGCCTGAACCGCTAGACCACCGCGGCCAAGGACGGACATCGATGATGCATCGTGTTATTCACTATAAAATATATAAATGAAGCTTTACTCTGGCAATTATTACTATTACTATAAATAGCACAGGTCTATTAAATTCCATGTAAAAAACAGCAGTTTGCAGTCAGAAGGTCCTGTAAAAGCTTTATAGACTGTATTTGACCGATATTAACCTTCGTAACACCGGGGGAGGTGGGGGGGGGATGCAGTGCTTTATGCCTACCTTTTGAAAATATTGAAATCTACTTAGGTACTTTATTTTTTTAAATTTTGTAAAAAATATTTACTTTTTTTGATGAAGTCTTCTTCCAGATTCTATGATTGTTTCACATTTCTCGTTTAAGCCCTTATTAGTAATGCAACTTCCCATAACAGTCGTCTTACGCCAGAAATAATAACAATGCGTGAACTTAGAACACATGTAAATGATCTTTCACTGGGTTGAAAATTGTCTCAACAACGATTCATTTCCCTTTGGTTATTTCTTGTTTCCTGTTCAAGGGCACTTAATTCGGTGCTAGATACAACCGTGATTGAAATGTGTCGACATTCAGTCACTGGCAGAGAAATACCATAGACTCTGAAAGAATCTACAGATCCCCAAATTGAATTTGATGAAACCTACGATGTAGCGAGTGAACCTGAAGAGGAATGTGTTGCACGCAAGGATGTGAACAGTGGTAGATTACATAAGACTCTGGGCGCCTGAAACTGATGACGCAGCTTGCGAGTTTAGTGACAGTCACATCACAAGCACTTGAACAATTTATAGCTCCAAACCTCCTCACATTAGAAGACTAGTGGCACAAAACATAGAGACAGAAAGAGAAGACATAAGAGGCGAAGGTAAAGTACGAATAATAAGAGAATCATTTGAAAAGTTTTTGTCACCAGAAATTGTCAACATCATAATAAAAATAAAGCGTACCAATGAAGAGGCATTGAGGCAGAAAATATCCAAGACAGACAATACTGAATTCATGGCGTATATAGGACTGCTTGTTATTACAGAGAAGGAAAATGACAGTAATCATCTGTTACAGATTTATGGTCCTGCAGTTCAGGAAGGTTTGTTTATACTGCTACCATTAACCGAACCACTTTCCAGCTGCTTACTAAAATAATAAGATTTGATGACGTTGCAAAGAGAAATCGTAATACACCTAACGCCTAACGCAAAGCTTTTATGACTACCCTCCATTGCTATAAAGACGAAAGAAATGCCACAATACTTATTAATGGGATGCTATTATCTATAACGCACAGATATGTACATCTACATCTACATTTATACTCCGCAAGCCACCCAACGGTGTGTGGCGGAGGGCACTTTACGTGCCACTGTCATTACCTCCCTTTCCTGTTCCAGTCGCGTATGGTTCGCGGGAAGAACGACAGTCTGAAAGCCTCCGTGCGCGCTCTAATCTCTCTAATTTTACATTCGTGATCTCCTCGGGAAGTATAAGTAGGGGGAAGCAATATATTCGATACCTCATCCAAAAACGCACCCTCTCGAAACCTGGCGAGCAAGCTACACCGCGATGCAGAGCGCCTCACTTGCAGAGTCTGCCACTTGAGTTTATTAAACATCTCCGTAACGCTATCACGGTTACCAAATAACCCTGTGACGAAACGCGCCGCTCTTCTTTGGATCTTCTCTATCTCCTCCGTCAACCCGATCTGGTACGGATCCCACACTGATGAGCAATACTCAAGTATAGGTCGAACGAGTGTTTTGTAATCCACCTCCTTTGTTGATGGACTACATTTTCTAAGCACTCTCCCAATGAATCTCAACCTGGTACCCGCCTTACCAAGAATTAATTTTATATGATCATTCCACTTCAAATCGTTCCGCACGCATACTCCCAGATGTTTTACAGAAGTAACTGCTACCAGTGTTTGTTCCGCTATCATATAATCATACAATAAAGGATCCTTCTTTCTATGTATTCGCAATACATTACATTTGTCTATGTTAAGGGACAGTTGCCACTCCCTGCACCAAGTGCCTATCCGCTGCAGATCTTCCTGCATTTCGCTACAATTTTCTAATGCTGCAACTTCTCTGTATACTACAGCATCATCCGCGAAAAGCCGCATGGATCTTCCGACACTATCTACTAGGTCATTTATATATATTGTGAAAAGCAATGGTCCCATAACACTCCCCTGCGGCACGCCAGAGGTTACTTTAACGTCTGTAGACGTCTCTCCATTGATAACAACATGCTGTGTTCTGTTTGCTATAAACTCTTCAATCCAGCCACACAGCTGGTCTGATATTCCGTAGGCTCTTACTTTGTTTATCAGGCGACAGTGCGGAACTGTATCGAACGCCTTCCGGAAGTCAAGAAAAATAGCATCTACCTGGGAGCCTGTATCTAATATTTTCTGGGTCTCATGAACAAATAAAGCGAGTTGGGTTTCACACGATCGCTGTTTCCGGAATCCATGTTGATTCCTACATAGTAGATTCTGGGTTTCGAAAAACGACATGATACTCGAGCAAAAAACATGTTCTAAAATTCTACAACAGATTGACGTCAGAGATATAGGTCTATAGTTTTGCGCATCTGGTAGTGGAAGGTGTGGAAGTCGTCGTGTTCTAAAAAGAAATTAGTGGATCACATCGAGAGGTTCTACCAGTCCATGATGCTGCCTCAACTAGAATATATGCTTAATATCAAGCCCTCTCCCACATTATTCATACTAGGACTTCCAATAAGAAAAACGTAAACAAAACACCTGCAAATATTAAGAGGCACGTACCTGAACATCACAGTGTAGCAGTATGACGGTGCCGGTTTGAAGAGACGAAGATGACAGAATAACACTGCACGGGAAATAAAGAGATGACAGCAGCAATAGTAGTGCGGGATTTCCAATTGTTGCCGACGTGACGTCATTGTATTCCATGACAGAGTAGTTGAAAAGACACCAAGTTATTACCTGAACGGTGTTGCACAGGTATTAAACACACGACCATGATCAGCCACGTGCGTCGTCACTTTGTAAAACCTATAAGCTGGTTACTAATAACATTGCCCGCTCCTGGACTTCTCATTTGACATGTATAATATATAAAAGATAACTTTCACTCTACATTTGGAGGTCATCCACATTAAACACTGTTATGGTATAGTACAACCCTAGGTGTCGCTTATATGGAAGATGGCCCCTCGAACATACAACGCTCTGCCCTGTAACAACTTTGTAGAACTACTGAAGCAAGCTGGTTCCGTTAATGCAGATTTATAGAGCAGTTTCGCGAGGCAGAATACGTGCGCTGTGTGTAAATTAACGGCATCATCTCAGATTCCGGAAAAAAAAGAAATTCTGGCCAATAATAACGTAACGGTGTAATTTAATGGTAAATTCCGCGATTTGTGTGACAGGGTATCAAATGGCGACGGCCAGACCGTACCAACGATGGTACTGTGGAGAATAACGCTTCCGATTATTTTGGAGTCCGAGAATCTTATTATAAAAGCAGGCGGGCAGAATATAATAGTTAATGGTCTACCGTTAATGCAGTAGACAAACTGTAGAGGGGCTTCCGACCCAACGCTAGCAGCACTGCAGACACGGCGTACAGGAGCAGGAGATACAGACTGGGTGCTCGAATACAATGAACGAAACCTGCTATAAGTGCGTCATGGTAAATTGTCATGTGTTACCCAGTTCTCATGTGCTGAAACGGTTTGACTGCAGGAGGAAGGTAGAGCCGCAGCCGTGTTAATGATCAGCAACAAGCCAATGCTGCTGACATAGTGATCTCAAACCATGTCAGTCTACGTATAATACGTCATAAAGTTCGGGTATACAGCCATTCAGCAAGCCTACCGGCTTCTATAACAATAACACCATATGCTGGTGACGATGTAAATACTGCTTGCTGTCCCTACAACATAGTCTAAGCATTGCTGTATATGATTCAGACACTCCGTATACCAGTTTTCACTGGATGTATATAAAAGCGTATTTTAGTTCGTGTGCAGGGTTATGAATTGCATATGTGAACTTGCTTACAAAAGCAAGTACATTTATTGCGCATTACAACAGTTACATATCAGTTTGGTGAACTGTGAAGTTTAATGTCTCGCAAAAAAGTAACATGGAACATTCGAGGAAATGAAGAGGGCACAGTCAACCTTAACACAGGTAAAAGCGTCTCCACGTAATGGAACATTGCGTTCCCCTCGTCCTGAAGACAAATTTTGCACAGACGGGTTGCCTCGTTGCTTTATTCAGAATATCTGCCTCAGGTTTAATATTTCACACACCGTTTGCAGTAATTATCGCCTTTTTAGGTCGACAGATAGTATCCACAGAGTGAGTGTCCTTTACACGAATCAGAAACATACATTTGGAGAACCACAGAGCGTGTGCTGTCCTTGGATCATCGTTTTCACGCCAGTACTTCAAACACCACCACAATGAAAACATACCGTTCCAAAGCCACGCCCATCCGCGTGCTGCTTAGCAGGGTGGGGTCACTCACTGAATGTTGTTAATCTAACCTTCTGCGTGCTGTATTACACCCACACTTTTCTCGGCACAATTTCGGCAGAAATGTATTGAGGCATTTATTCTGGAAATAAATTTGGACGTATTTTCGGTTTGTTCAGTTTGCCTCCCACTCCTATAAATACATTACTGGCCATTAAAATTGTTACACCAAGAAGAAATGCAGATGATAAATGGGTATTCATTGGAAAAATATATTATACTAGAACTGACATGTGATTACATTTTCACGCAATTTGGGTGCATAGATCCTGAGGAATCAGTACTTAGAACAACCACCTCTGGCCGTAGTAACGGCCTTGATACGCCTGGGCATTGAGTCAGACAGAGCTTGGATGGCGTGTACAGGTACAGCTGCGCATGCAGCTTCAATACGATACCACAGTTCATCAAGAGTAGTGACTGGCGTATTGTGACGAGCCAGTTGCTCTGCCACCATTGACCAGATTGGTGAGAGATCTGGAGAATGTGCTGGCCAGGGCAGCTGTCAAACATTTTCTTTAACCAGAAAGGCCCGTACAGGACCTGCAACATGCGGTCGTGCATTATCCTGCTGAAATGTAAGGTTTTGCAGGGATCGAATGAAGGGTAGTGCCACGAGTCGTAACACATCTGAAATATAACGTCCACTGTTCAAAATGCCGCCAATGCGAACAAGAGGCGACCGAGGCGTGTAACCAATGGCACCCTATACCACCACACCGCGTGATTCGCCAGTATAGCGATGACGAATACACGCTTCCAGTGTGCGTTCAACGCGATGTCGCCAAACACGGATGCGACCATCATGATGCTGTAAACAGAACCTGGATTCATCCGAAAAAATGACGTTTTGCCATTCGTGCACCCAGATTCGTCGTTGAGTACACCATCGCATGCGCTCCTTTCTGTGATGCTGCATCAAGGGTAACCGCAGCCATGGTCTCCGAGCTGATAGTCCATGCTGCTGCAAACGTCGTGCAGATGGTTGTTGTCTTGCAAACGTCCCCATCTGTTGACTCAGGGATCGAGACGTGGCTGCACGATCCGTTACAGCCATGAGGATAAGATTCCTGTCTTCTCTACTGCTAGTGGTACGAGGCCGTTGGGATCCAGCACGGCGTTCCGTATTACCCTCCTGAACCCACCAATTCCATATTCTGCTAACAGTCATTGGATCTCGACCAACGCGAGGAGCAATGTCGCGATACGATAAACCGCAATCGCGATGGGCTACAATCCGACCTTTATCAAAACCGGAAACGTGATGGTACGCATTTCTCCTCCTTATCATCACAACGACCTTTCTCCAGGCAACGCCGGTCAACTGCTGTTTGTGTATGAGAAATCGGTTGGAAACTTTCCTCATGTCAGCACGTTGTAGGTATCGCCACCGGCGCCAATCTTGTGTGAATGCTCTGAAAAGCTAATCATTTGCATATCACAGCATCTTCTTCCTGTCGGATAAATTTCGCTTCTGTAGCACGTCATCATTGTGGTGTAGCAATTTTAATGGCCAGTAGTGTATATCCGGGATGGCTGAATGACCATTATAGATCTGTAGCTGCCGTGAGGTGGAGTCGCAAATCACACTTCTGCATCACGTGCAGCTGCAGTCGATTTGGAGAACTGACTCAGCACAGCCGTATCATGCACGATACGACCTTCTGACGCAACCTGAGACACAGGTGAGGTCCACAAAACTCTTCTCGGTATCTTGAAAGGTCGAGAACCTGAGAACCGACGACTTGGCACCGTGGCTGTTGTGACCAGCCTGCTGCAACTAGAGATCAGGCGGGTCTTCCAGTTGCAGCAACAGAGCCATGAATGCTAACATGCGAGTATACACTCCCGACCATGGACCCTGTGTACACATCAATTTACGTTTTGGACTATTGGGATTTTAGACACACAGAGAGGTTTTCAAGGGACCATGGATGCAACGAGCAATCGACCACTAGTACTTTAATCGTCGTACTGACGAAGTATCCAAAATTATTTCTCCAATGACGTGACGTGCGTGATACGAGTGCGTCCACGTAGTATATTTAGTAAATTTCATGCGTTTCTATGTTTAATAGGGTTAATCTCGCGTTTTTGTAAATGTGATTTCATCCAGTCATCACCGCAATAGTTGCTCACTGAACAGCCAGTTGCGCAGCTCTTGAAAGCAGCAGCGACCATTGGTGACCCATCACGAGTCTGGAAAGTCGCATTAGACACCTCAGGTGTCACTTGTTTACCCCATGTGCTCTGTTTCCGAGGCACCTCCTAGTGCACCCGACGCGGTGGATCCGCCCTCACAGCATCGTCAGTGGCAGGTAGTATCGCTGTCGCATAGCACGAGGTGGACGGCCGATGTGGAGACTGGCCGCCTGCCTCGCCCGTTCACCCTGTGAGTGGGCAGATGGCCGCTCCTTCAGCAGTGCCCAAGCAAGCTCACGGGGGGAGCTGTTTACTGGTTATTGGGAGCTCCAGTGATAGGCACGTTATGGAGCCCATTAGGCAGGTAGCGTTCAGGGCTGGAAAGAAAGCCCGTGTGCACTCTGTATGTCTGCTGCAGGGTCCTCATAAGAGATGTGGAGGCGGCCTCGCCTGTGGCTACAGAGCATGCGTGTTCCAGTCGTCTGGAAGTTGTGGCTCACGTCGGCACCAACGACGCCTGTCGCATGGATCCTGAAGCGATCCTCAGTTCGTACAGCCATCTGACAGGGGAGGTGAAAACTGCTGGACTCGTGTGAGGGGTGCAAGCAGAGTTCGTAGTTTGCAACATCGTTCCCAGAGCTGGTCGGTGTTCTTTGGTTTGGAGCCGAGTGAGGGAACTCAACCAAATTCTTCGTCGACTCTGTGACGACCTTGGGTGCAGATTTCTGGACGTGCTTTATCGTGTGGGGATTTGTAGGACACTCCTTAACAGGTCAGGGGTGCGCTACCCAAAGGAAGCAGCTACTCGGACAGCAGAGTACTCGTGGAGAGCACATGAGGTTTTTTTTTTTAGCAAGGCGGTAGTCTGAGGTTCTCTGATGAACACTCGTCAGTCGATCTACAGACAGGGAAGTCAAACTGACTTCAGAGTAGAGCCATTTCGACTGTCACAATTTTATGTGTAAACTGTCGAAGTATACGTAATAAATTTCCCAAATTTACTGTCCTCCAAGAAAGATGTCGTGCTCATACTATTCTATCACGAAGCCTGGATACTTATAATGTGCTTTTAACATCCTGTTCACTACATTTCCTTTCCTGCAATTTATATATACTTGTTTGAACTGTATATTTACCGGGTTGGAAAATTCTCTATGATTGAATAGTATATTTACGTAACCGCAAAATTAAGAAACACCAGTCTTGCTCGGAGACTTTGAAATGTAACAACGTAATGCATTTGAAACTTACCCCACACCGTATCTTGCTGTTCCTGGCAACCAGGTCCTTCCGCAGTCCTTCAAGAAGAGCCTTGACAGCATGCTTGCTGGCGTAGTACATCGAGTACAGTGGATCGAATGGCATGATGTGACCTGCTATACTGGAAGCAAGAAAAAGAAACAAACTTGTACTACCTGTACTATATGGATGAAAATTGTATACTGTGTAAGACGGCAAGATTTAACCACCAAACACGAATAATTTTCACAATTCGTATTTCATTTACTTCGGGGAGCGAAAGCTAGCGAATTCTTAACCGTTTCTTGGTTGATACTTGGTAGCCTCATACTGACATTTCTGTGGAGATGCAAGCTGAGACTCTAATTTTCTGACAGAAAGGCGAAAGTGCGACTTCACGGTCACAGTGATCGACATGGAACAAGGGCTGTGGGAAGCCAGTTTCCTGGATCTAAAAGCAGAATGCTGGTAGTTTACAGCCCAAGACAGTCGCCTCGTCGCGAGGCCGGTGGGAAAGGACTTCTCGTGATTGACCTGTGGTCGCCAAGGAGGCTTAGGCGAGATGATGCTGAAAGTATGAGATTGTAGAGACAGAATCTTACAGGTGCCATGAGCAGTCTTTTTTAGCATAAGGAACGTACGTGGGATGCCTGCCGCAAATGAATGCTAACGTCCGAAAGAAGTTCTTATGCGAAGTGCCAAGCCGCATTTCTGCCAAAAGACACGTAAACATATTCGGTTAGTTCAATTGCAGATGGTGGAGGTGTCATAATATTTTCTAGAAGTTTCTATTGACCTGAACATGAGCTGAAAGAGGTTGAGTGATAGTTTCATGACGTGTAGAGTGGAAGATACTCCATTTGTATCGGGGGCTGTGATTGGCTGTAAGGAGAATTCACACTAACGAAGCGAGATTTAAACTGGACGCTTCTGGCGGAGGGCGTCTCTTGGTGGTGTCGGTGGGACATATTTGGCTAGACAGCGATTTTGAGAGCTCTCTGGTGAGCGTCAGTGAGTGATAAACTTAGGTGGATAGAGTTTTGAGACATGGCTGGCGAGGGGTCAGCGAACTGTCTCAGCATTAGATTCGAATGTGCAGACGTTGCCACTAGGAACGGCATCATTCGTCTCTCTATGGACAGAGATACGAACCTGTGCTTGTGCGTGGAGGCGGAGGCATTACAAAGTGCTTCTTTACGAGCTCACACTTCAAAAAAGTCTCTGATACTGTTTTATAAGTAAGTCGAATTCTTAATTCGTCATTACACAAGTTGCCTCGACCTCAGGAGGTTGCAGACGCCATTTGACGTCCTCTGTGTAGTCAGAATCTTCAGCTACGCAACACACTTTGTCTCTGCGACCACTGGCAGCAGTTCCCAGATAATCGCTGCAGAATTGTTCTTCACAGAATTGAATTCGGCAATATACGCACCACGAATCGGCTCATAGGAACTCTTTTAACAGTACGTGTGTTAAGTTCCATTTCTTTGATCGCAGAGCCGTTCATTGTCAGTGCCAGTAAGGGTAGAGGCTTTCGTAACTTCCATGTTAATCAGTATCAGCCGCTTAAGTGTTTCTGTCGTATAAGCGAGGACGCGATTCCGAGTCACGTCATGAACGTTTTGACAATCTCAAATTTAGGTTAGTGAGTTTGAGTTAACGTTCTGTCTCAATGACTGTTCACTTTGCATTGTATCTTTGATAGTTGTTTTTATAATAAAAGTATTATCAGTGCCCGGTTGTTCTACTCTTCCTAGAATTAGACTCCAGTCACCGATCTTGGTCAATTTAGAGTGGAGTATCGTCACAGCTTGGGGACTACTGTCACATTTTCAACTTTCAAATCAAATGCACACTATTTTTAATGTTTACGTTTGCAAAAAACCTTATTACGTCTCCTTCGTTAGGCTATAAATGTGTGTGTGTCTCCTCAACGCCCGTTCAGTGAATGTTGCTGCTTTATGCGCCTCCGCAGCAGGCGCCTCCTTCCTGCACCCATGGCGACTGCTGTTCATCGCCGACGGAGGCTGGAATTCCCACTCCAGAACCGCAACTGAAGGTCCACTGAGCGCCGACAGGAGGCCTTTCCAGGTGGATCACGTTTTCTGCTTCATCGTACAGACTGCCGTTGGCGCGTACGGCCCTACAACGTTCGTCGGAAGGTTCTAAGCTGGAGGAGCCAGCATCAAGTTCAGGAGTACATTTTGGTGGCATTCCAAGGGTGACATTATTCTCGAACGTGAAATGGATCAACACAAGTATGCATCTATCCCTGAGGTCATGGTCACTCCTACATGCAGTTTGCTTTTCCTCTACACCACTGCATCTACCAGCAGGACAATGCAAAGCATCACACAGCTCGCAGTGTACACGTGAAATTGGAACACCAGGGTGAGTACTCCGCTAATCAGCAAACTCCCCCTACTTAAGATCAGCCAAATTCTGTGGGACCACGTCGATCGGGCTGTCACGCCGTTCATTCTCAAGCTGTCACAGAGTGATGGACTTCGGGCAAGTGAGAGACTGTTTGTTTACTCAGAGGACAGTGTATGTTTGACATGTTGTATTGTATGTTCTGTGACTATGTAATAAAGTGTGGTTAGACTGCTAATCGCTGCTCTACTGTGATTCACGACATAAAAATTTGGTGCCGAAACCCGGGAGACAATGAATTTCCAAGTAATACCGTGGTGGGCGAGGAACTGATAAGTTTTTGTGGTGGTTAGTACCTTCCAAAGTTGGGCTAGTCCCAAATTCGTAGATTGGAATGTTTTCGCGTTATCTGTATATATCGTGTGGGGTAGCCCGCGTCTTCCGGCGAATCGCTGAAGTGCCATAAGAAACTTGTCCGTTGACAAGTCTGTACAGAGTACGAGGTGTACAGCTCGTGTGGCAGCACGTGTGACAAGAGTGATATATGACTTGCGCGTTTCTTTCCCCACTTCAAATTTTTATGTCGTGAATCACAATAGAGCAGAGATTAGCAGTCTAACAACACATTATTACATAGTCACACAACATACAATACAACATGTCAAAGATATACTGTCCTAAGAGTAAACAAACAGTCTCTCACTTGCCCGAAGTCCATCACTCTGTGACACAAGCAAAGTACATAGAACAGCTGGCCACGCCACGTCCTTGTCGGTACCTTCCAGAGCCTCACTGACTTTCTACCTGCAAGTATGCGTTACGTTACAAAAGGTGGTTGTTGAGCGTTTTGACAGGTGGTCACATAAATGGTTCAATGTTTCAAATGGCTCTGAGCACTACGGGACTCAACTGCTAAGGTCATTAGTTCCCTAGAAGTTAGAACTAGTTAAACCTAACTAACCTAAGGACATCACAAACATCCATGCCCGAGGCAGGATTCGAACCTGCGACCGTAGCGGTCTTGCGGTTCCAGACTGCAGCGCTTTTAACCGCACGGCCACTTCGGCCGGCTCACATAAATGGGACTGGATCGTCTGTAGTCATGAAAATAAAGACTATGAAATCTGTGTCATTCAGAGTTGGGCTTTACGATAAAATAATAAAATGAAAGAACAAGGTAATAAGTATAAACATATATTATCGTAAAAGATACCCTTGGCGATAACTAATTTACAGATTCGATGATTCAGAGAAATTAGAACTTAATGGCGTGAGAAGTAATAAATACCATCCCGATTTGGGTTTCCGTGATTTCCCTAAATCGCTCCAGGGAAATGACGGGATGGTTCCCTCAAAAAGGGCACGGCCGATTTCCTTCCACACCCTTAACAGAATGCCCGCTTGTGCTCCGTCTCTAATGATCTCGATATCGACGGGGCGTTAAACACAATCTTCCATTTTTCCTTTTGTTTTCACTTTTTTATGTTTACACATTCCAGTAAAATGGAGACTGTCATCTTCAACTGCAATTTGCATTTGTCTTCACTGCAAGCCTTTGACACTTATCTCAATACGGGTGAGATATTAGTGTGAGTGTGTGCTGTTGTATGGGAGTTGAGTAAAAACAAGGGAACACCGCGAAAAATGCATGCGTGAACATAAATCCAGATCCTAGCCAAGGCGGCAGGGTACGCCGTTCTATTTGACCACGAACGGCATCTGCGCATCGTTCACATTACGTTGAAAATGTAAGTTGTACAAAAAAAGAGTTTTCTGCGTGATTGTGACAGCATTATGTCGCAGTTAAGTGTATTCCGCGGCTGTTGCGCGTAATAGTCTATCTAACAGACTGTTTCTGTCAGTTGTTCACATTTCTTTTTGTCATACTCGTCGTATACTCACTGGTGATTGTAGCAGTTACGCGGACCGATTAAATCCACAACATTGCATCCAATCGCTCCAGACGTCCTTCAATATACTTTTATATTAATTATCTCTTCTACGTATAATTCGAAGAAATGCAAGCTACTGGCTCATTACTGACTACAATAAAAGTTCGTTTCTGCGTGGTCCCCGGCAGAAATATGCTGCCACATGTTTTCAAAGTTCAACCGTAATCGGCCATTGTCGATTACTGCATTCGTTATGATTTATCGCCCCATGAAAGAAGAACAGTACTCATCTTCTTTAGCAGGGGAATAAAGATACCTTTTAGTTTCACAATCAGCTTCATCCCATTAAACTATAGGTATGTTTAATAACCTCTATCGTGTCCCTGCATATCGTATGACAATACAGGCGCGTGACTTCCAGGCCAAGAGTTTTACCAAACAGAATGTGATGCTCTCCTGATCGCAGAACATTTCGTAACAGCTGATATATCCGTGTTTCTCCATTTTAAAGTTGGGTTTCTTCACAAAAATTCAGCTAACAACCCCAGTAATAACCCAGAATATTATCGGCTATGGAAGCCACACCCACAAACTGATAAAAAAAGACAGGAAAGTCATTAAAAAAGCATGGACAGTATTTCTATTTGTCCAAAATAGGAAACAGTCATTGTCATCCCGTCTCAAGAAAGACCTTCGAAGTTACATCCTCACAACATAGGACAATCTCGGGAGAAACATGAAAACTATCACATATTATTTGTATCGGTGACAAAAATAATACATCTTTCAGTGAGAGAACATATCAAAAGATATGACAAGAAATTTTAGATCGCACAGATCAGATGAGGTTCAGAACCACAGTTCTTACATCATCATCCGTGGATGGTCTTGCATTGAAATTCACTGCAACAGGAAGTAAGCCAAAATATCAAATTGGGTGTGACGGTTATCCAAAAATTTGCTTCAAGTACTGAGGACAACAGAGAAAACAAAGAATTCAGCCTTTATTTTGCTAGATTTTGCGGAAAATGCTTTTCTCAATTATCGGCTTTCCTAGCTGATTACCATCTGTAAATAATTTAGCGTTACACATTTCTGCGTCGTTGTGGATATCAGTCGAAGACTGCTTCGTGCAGTCCTCTGCACTAGTCTGTTATGTGTAAAAGCTCTTCAGCTCTGAGTAACTACCGCAATTTACATAAATTTTAACCACAATTTACATCAATTTGAACCTGATTACTGTACTCTAGCCCTGGTCTTCTACTGTACTTTTAACTCTCCACTCTTCCTCCATTTCGAAACTGGCATTCCTCGATTCCTTTTGGCGTGTCTTATCAAAATGAAATTTGCTTGTTATATTTGCACATTGCTAACCTTCAGTTACTTACGTGTCGCTTATTCGCGACGAACTTCTGTTGTTATCGCAGAACCCACTCATAAACTTTCACTGCAGCGTCTGTTACGGTAGTTTCTCTGCTTGAGCTCTTTAGGATGTGAATAACCCAAGCCAACTAAGGGAAAGAGAGCTGAGACGTTAGGTATGCTTTTACAAATTCCGAAGGAAAACAGAGCCTGCGTCTTCTTTCTTTTCTGTTCGAGGCTGTGACAGAGAAAGGTGTCCTTTCTTACGGTGTAAAATGGTGTACCGTTGAGACTGACAACTGTGCGGCTGGTCCCGGCAGAGGTTCGAGTCCTCCCTCAGGCATGGGTGTGTGTGTTTGTCCTTAGGATAATTTAGGTTAAGTAGTGTGTAAGCTTTGGAACTGATGACCTTAGCAGTTAAGTCCCATAAGATTTCATACAGATTTGAACATTTGAGACTGACTGTATATACGTGAGGGGCGTTCAGTAAGTAACACAACCATTTTTTTTTTCCTGAGAGCGTATTATGGATTCAAATACTCCATACTATTCCCCACAGGCTTTGCCTACAAAATCCTACTTTTCAACATCATCTCCGTTCAGTGTGAGAGCCTTATGCCACTTTACTGGGAGGGCCTGTAGTCTAACATGGTAGCATTCTACTGGCCAACGTCTGAGCCATCGTCTTGCTATATCAGTAAGCTCACCATCACCCGGGTACTTTTTCCCGCAGAGTGCGTTCTTCATTGGTGTAATAGATGGTAGCCGGAGGGTGCGAAATGTCAGCACACGATTTTGAGTGAGTCAGCACTAACAACAGAGACACACAGTTGTGCAGCCTGGCGTCTGATTGTGACTCATCGATCACTTGCAAACAGAGAGTCCACACATTGCAAAACTGCAGGAGTGACAGCTGTGTGCGGCCGGCAGGCTGGCTGTCAGGCAGACTTACGCGACCCCGTTGTGACGATGACAGACACCTCGCCCAGTGACTCGCCGTGGTTTTGTTCACTGCCAGATCTCCGTAGACATTCTGCAAGCGGCTAGAATATCTGCGATACACCAGTTTTCCGCCAAAAGAAACTCAGTGACAGCTGTCTGCTTGTAACGCACCTCCGCTACAGGCGCCATTTTGAAGGCCACGTATAGCGCCACCACCTATCGGAATTCCATGAAACTGGAGGGTGTGAAGCAGGAATATGCCACGATGTCTCACAACAAAATATTTTTTTTAACCAAAATGATGGAACAAATAAATGCGTTTCATTACTTATTGACCGCCCCTCGTACATGATGAGAAGTCTGTGAGAGTTGTAATACCCACGGCTACATTTTATTCAGAATAATATTCACGACAGCATTGTGTGTGGAAAGTGAATGAACGTTCTTGCGATATTAATAAAAACGACTTCATCGTTAGTAAAATAACAAATAATTATTGTAAATGACATAATTTAATATTTTGTAAGAAACTATATCTCAGACAATACCCATGGAGAAAGATAATGGCAATCTCAATCTTTTGTTTTCTTATGATTCTTCTAGAATAATCCTTCTTCTTTTTCGAACTGTTGTACTGATAGGATGTGATTGATGTCTGGTAACACAGATGTCCGTAAAAGAGTATATTATGTTGCTAATTTTATAGTTCATAAATATAGTTTATGTGTCACTGAAATAAATCTTCTTTGATTGGAGTTTTATTTCATTTTGACTCTCGTCATATGTAAATGTTAAGTTTTCTGAGCAGCTACAAAGAAGCGCAGCCATTGGAACTATTGATCTACAGTGCGGTTTATTGGGAAATGCTGAATAATAAGCGATTAACACTAAGAAATATTTTCAAATGTTAATACATATAGTAAAGATACAAAAAGATTTAATATATATTATTTGTTAATAGTAAAACAGGGGTAGGAGAAGAATCGGTAAGTCACTGTCTTACGTTAGCCGCCATCTTAGTGATATACTGCAGCGGTAGTTTTAAATTAACTTTCTATACAGACATAAATGTTGTTGCTCATAATAGTGGTAATAATTGTGTATTGGTGGCCCAGAACCCAATCTTAGGTAATAAATTCCAGTTAGACTGTGAGTAATCCCTAAATATTGAGAACTTCTATAAATGGAAACAGCATCTTATGTGATACAAATTCTTATATGCTGATGTATGAAGCCTGGTTATTTCGTAAAGACTTTTATGAAATATTTTGAAGGGAAAAAATACATTAGTGTTCTGTGAGTGTGGTATTGTGTGACAAAACTGTTCATTTTGCTGAAAGAAAACGTGTTACCACCCCGAATAACAGTAGCGTTAAATTCGATAAACGATCTGCAACTAGTAAAGAGACTATTATGGAATACCACTGAAAATTACTAAAAATCATTACTTTTGTTTAGTTCAGATTATGTGTCATACATTTAGCTTGTTTGCTGATATATATATATATATATATCATTACTATTGTGCGTGAACTTCGTGCCATTTACACTGCTTGACAGACAACATTGCTACACGTTCCCAGATGGAGATTTGTTTAACAAAATAACGATCATTAGCCGGGAAAAGCTGTTATTAAATAAAACTTCATATTCCATTAATAGTAAGTAACTTATTTTATTGTAATCTTGCTGAAATTGTACAACAAGCAATCAAACCACAATACAGCACGCCACAGAGTCAGCAATATATGAAAGCGGTAGCGGGTTTGTATGTGTGAAGTACTTGTGTGAAATTAAAGGTCCTCTTAAATGGCTACTCTGCGTCAGAGGTGTCCATTCTTTGTTTACTAAATATATGGCGAGAAATGTTGGGTTGTCGACGTGTATCTGGGTCAGACACAGAATGCTATGGGAGAGTGCCTTTCCGCAGTTACAGTTCAGTTTTGCAGTTTCCGTTTATAAACTGCGTTTAATTGGCCATCAGGATAAGCAAGTCGGCATTTCATTCACCACGTACCTTCTCCATCTTTTATTCTTATCGAACCTTTGTGAAGGAACTGGTCTTTCTATGCTGTGCTGAGACCAGGAATTGTTTCAACTAACCTTAATTAGATTCGTCTAGGTTAAAACATGCCTATTGCTAAAAAAATACTGATACGTCTAAATTTTGATAACTGAGTTTACTGTGGGACGAGGTTTCAGCATATAACGTGGAAATTTTCGAAGTTCTATGTTTCCTTTTGCACAATGTTGTTCTGGCGTAACCACAAGCGCTGGAACGAAGCTGAAGAACGCTAGAGAAGAGAAGGCGGTGAAACGATATCGGCCAGTGGTGCACTGATTAGGACCGCACCACGACAGCAGCGGCCACTACAAGAGGACAATATAAGCGCCGCTCCTGCCTGCCTCGGCCGTTCAGTATTCGGACAGCATCAGCATGGCCCAGCAGAGAGTGCTCCGGTAGCAGTGACGTGTCATCCATATCAACTGCTTGCATTAACACTGTATATAGCAAGGGACACTTATTTGCATGTCGCCCATTGCTTGCGACCACTTGTTGTACATAGAAGTTAAGTTTTGTCATTCTTCTTATTTGTCATAAAAATAGAATGCCTAAAGGATGCTGCGTTCTCGGACTGCTGTACAACAATTCAAGCAAAGAGACGAATGGGCAGGACCCCACAAATGTCCATCATTCTCGGACACCCACTGCGCCGAACTGGTTGAAGTCATACGATATCTTAATTGAATTTCGTCGTAATTACTTTTTTTGTTTTTACTAAAGTTTGCAATGGGAATTGGAACTCAAACTTCAGAACGGCCGATGAGGAATAAAATTTAAATATATGTCTTCTCATAGATTTTAATTACAGGGCAGCTGGGGGTTAATGAGCACAGGAATATTGGATGGTGTGCTGGAATGCACGTTAGGGAGAAGTTTGGGTTAGTAGTTCACTCCAAGCTACATTTATTCACGAAACAGAATGAAATACTCAACTCCTGTAAACACTTATAATTTAAAAAGTCCTTTCACTATCGATCCTTGAGGGGTGTCTTCTGCTTTAACAATTTTAGTCAACAGTATTCCGTAAGGATTAGGTTAAGTGAAAAATTCGAAGTGGACACACTTAAAGAGACACTTAAAGAGAGCAGACGACTAGGTCACCATCTCTAGGGTAGACGAGCTGTGAAAACTGGCTTGAAGCCGACAGTGGAAAGACATCAAGAAACTTAATAAGGATCGCGATGCAAGAAGTAAATCATGACTGGATGAGGAACAAGGCCTTCCCTAACTGAATCTAGTTAAACGACCAGATATTTATCACTCATGAAGTGTCCAAAAAGTGCTTCTGACATACGAACTAAAAATCGTAGATACTTCCTAACATGGTAATACTTACTATCTGACAACTAAAATCACATTTCCAGTGAGCACAGCAGTGGCAGTCACACTAAACAGATCCAGAACAGCGTTTGCTGCATCTGAACAACTTTCAGTCTGTAGCAACTCCGAGGAAGGAGACAGATAAAAACTTGGAAGTGGCGAACTGACCAGTCGACAAAGTGATTTTTCAGTGGTTCCGAGAGGCTCCTCCAGTCAGGAGACAGCAGACACAGCAGCTGGTTTCTCGTTTCAGTATTTCCTAAGCATAAAAAATTGAAGCAATCGTTTTTCTTGCGCAGCGATCTTCAAGAAACCATTCGTGAAGCCACTCGTTAAGAATGAACAAGCAGACCGAGCTTCCCCCCTCTGCTCGCACCCGCTAGACTGCCGACACAACGTAGCCTCCGGTAAAAGATCCTACGGCCATTCCAAGGCCCAAAGACGGGACCGAAGAGGACCATCTAAATTTATCGATGTGCGTGCGTTCGTATTTACACAGACGTTCACACAACCAAGCAACCATCCACGTTTAGGAAGGGTGGCTAAAGGTACGTAATATGTTGAATATCGAGCGTAATAAAATGAGAATAAAAGTCAAATCCGTTCAAAAAATGGTTCAAATGTCTCTGAACACTATGGGACTTAACTTCTGCAGTCATCAGTCCCCTACTTAAACCTAGATAACCTAAGGACATCACACACATCAATGCCCGAGGCAGGATTCGAACCTGCGACCGTAGCGGTCGCGCGGTTCCAGACTGTAGCGCCTAGAACCGCTCGGCCACCCCGGCCGGCGTCAAATCCGTTCGCAGTGTGAACTTTGCCCATGATAAGATAAAAAATCTAAGAAAACGTAAGCAGAAAAGAGACAGTCTGCAGAACATAACAAAGTTACTGCGCCCTTCCAACGTAAAACATTTGTCTGACCGAGATACAACAATAATATTATTAAGGTAACGGAAATCTAAAATCGTTATTTCTGATTCGCACCTTTCATCCATTAAATTCAGTACAAATTTTGTAGTTAAGCCGAAGTACACAACCCTGATAGTAATGAAACAAAATATTGTCATTGTAGTATATACTTAAATACTTTCCTTATACTTGATGCGCCAAAGATAACGATTAGCGTCCTATCTTTGAGCACGCGCCATACATCTAAATCATACTCCTAAAGCCACCAAACGGCATGGAAGGTAATTCTGGAGCCAGTAAAAGATCAGCCATTCCTTGTTACACTAACGAATAATGTGTGTGTCTGCTACTTCAAGTTTATAAATACAAGCTCATTTCTTATTGTGGTGTGCATACTGTAAGACCTTTGGCACACACACCATCAAATTATTTGACTTGTCGCTCTAAGGAAGTAGGTGAGTGTCAGCAATATGTCTCGTGGTCTGATCGTGGCGTGTTTATCTTCCGCTGTTAGGTCAGACGATAGAAATGCCACTTGCACGCTTAGAGTAGCAGATTGATGGTGACCAACTTTAAACAGAACTGGATTAATTTTCACACACATTTATTAAAATAATAAAAAGCATAGACATAACGCAACTTGATTCTTGATGCTGTTTACAACTGACAATCTGAAGTTCCTTTGGTCTTGGTGCGTTAATCTTATTCTCACATATCTCTGATACTTGACAAAGTGTCTATACATTTCTCTTCATGGCTATGCACAGGAATATGACAATATTATTAGGCGCAGACTGAAACTTGACTATAGACTGGTACAGACAATTGCAGACTAATGCAGACTGGTACAGACTAATGCAGACAAATGCAGACTGACTAATCGGAGGTCTGTACACTCGTTATAATACCTTGCGCGTTCAGGTATCACTGCACGAGTGTGATCCGCGAGCAGAAAAGGTTCTACGTTAGCAGCAATCTCATTGGCTGCTTACATATTAATACGCGGAATTTGGTCCATCTCTAAGGCAGCGCCATATCGTAGTGCGGAGACAGACGAGCGCTGCACCTGCGCTGTTGTGCTTAGCGGGGCGCGCGCTATTGGGAAAGTTGTGTACACGCTGACTACGCGGAACTATGTACACAACACTTATCCTTCTATGTTTCACAGATGGCGAACTGTTATGTGTTGCATGACACTTGTAACTTCATCTACGGTAATTTAACAGGACAACGGCCAATTCTCTAGCATTGTGGACCATCTTGATTCATTAATGCTCTCACGTACTGAGCCTAGGTAATTACAACATTAGCTAAGTAACTGCACATGCCACCTGAGGCAAATTTTGTGTATCACTAGGCTATACTGGAAGCCACTTCATAATGCTTTGCAGTAATATCATTGGTATGATAAATAATCGGGTCTCGAGTATTAAGAGTTGTTTGATCTCTTCTGTATAGATTATCTCCATCGACTTAGTGATTTTACACATTTAATGTGTCCTTCATGTGACCATGATGAAGTTGCCAAAACAATAATCTTCCGTTTTTTGGTATATACAATTCTCCCCCAAAGAAGAGCATGAATGAGAT
This sequence comes from Schistocerca nitens, assembly GCF_023898315.1. Taxonomy (NCBI): domain Eukaryota; kingdom Metazoa; phylum Arthropoda; class Insecta; order Orthoptera; family Acrididae; genus Schistocerca; species Schistocerca nitens. Next base: position 1,109,830,299 of record NC_064615.1, on the reverse strand, counting down.
GGGTGCTCAGATTTATAAAATAGTTAAGATAGTACACGTAAATTACATACATGTGAGTTAGCTATTGAGAGTAACCTTAAGCTTAAGCTTCTTACAGTAATTCTATTGATATGCTAGCTACGTATGTTTCATTTACATCACATCCACAGCGAGGTCTTGAGTTAACATTTTACACTATTTAATATCATATTTTTGTATTTTGTATTACTTTCACATATTAGCTGTTGATGTTCACTTACATCACGACAACAGTGGGGCCATAGCTTTGACTAAGTCATTTCATTTTTGTGACGATTTACATTTGTCTCTTATGCAAGAGCTTTTTCAATCTAAGTATTTTGCACAACTTCTACCGTTAATTGTAAATATTTTAAATCATACTACAATCATGTCTTCGATATGGGTAACATCTTTCAGGTATCATTGCTGGGAACTTCTCACATTTTACTAGATCAGTGTTGCACGTATAAAATTATTACTTATGTTGTTAATCAGTATCATATAATAAAATTACCCTCACATTGATGATAATTGTGGGAGGAACATGTTGAAATTTATCAAGACTATTTATCAAAGAAATTTTCTGCTATTTAGTCGTTATTGAAATATTTTATTTCTGATTGTACTTGCAAATAAATACGACTTCCTAGCAGTAGAGGTTATGAAAAGGGGTCACCTTGGAATGTGTTCTTCCTTTTAGTTAAAAAAAAATGTTTATAGCCTGTTCTCCCTTTTTAAGAGACTCTGATGAAAGTTGTCCATTATATTTGGATATTTGCCAAATTCTATAGATTCGGTTTGTTTCATCTCAGGTATCTCCAATTGATTTTTTTCTCTCACCTTTGAACCCACTGATTGACTTTCGTTATGTGATCTGCTGTGATAGTGTACATAATAAGGTTAATAAGAGCAAGAGGGCCCCAGCCAACGAGGTAATCAGGGTCAAAGTCATTGGTCATATAAAAGCAGAACAATAATGAAGGCTTCTTATTCATCTGCCCATGACTATGGTATGGATACGATGTTCTGTCTTATAGCGTGAAATAATGTGTTGTTGAAAGTGCCTGCATTTACACATGCTGAGAATATATATGACACATTGAAACTATTGCTGCTTTCACATACACACAAACAGGTGTGTGTCTTTACACACACACACACACACACACACACACACACACACACATTGGCCGTTAATATTGCTACACCAAGAAGAAATGCAGATGATAAACGGATATTCATTGGACAAATATATTACACGAGAACTGACATGTGATACATTCAATTTGGGTGCATAGATCCTGAGAAATCAGTACCCAGAACAGCCACCTCTGGCAGTAATAACGGCCTTGATACGCCTGGGGATTGAGTCAAACAGAGCTTGGATGGCGTGTACAGGTACAGCTGCCCATGCAGGTTCAAAACGATACCACAGGTCAGCAAGAGTAGTGACTGGCGTATTGTGACGAGCCAGTTGCTCGGCCACCTTTGACCAGACGTTTTCAGTTGGTGAGAGATCTGGAGAATGTGCTGGCCAGGGCAGCAGTCGAACATTCTCTGTATCCAGAAAGGCCCGTACAGGACCTGCAACATGCGGTCGTGCATTATCCTGTTGAAATGTAGGGTTTCGCAGGGATCGAATGAAGGGTAGAGCCACGGGTCGTAACGCATCTGAAATGTAACGTCCACTGTTTAAAGTGCCGTCAGTGCGAACAAGAGGTGACCGAGACGTGTAACCAATGGCACCCCATACCACCACGCCGGGTGATCCGCCAGTATGAGGATGATGAATACACGCTTCCAATGTGCGTTCACAGCGATACTATATATATATATATATATATATATATATATATATATATATATATATATATATATATATGGTGTTAGAAAAAGGTACGGCCAAACTTTCAGGAAACATTCCTCACACACAAAGAAAGAAAATATGTTATGTGGACATGTGTCCGGAAACGCTTACTTTCCATGTTACAGCTCATTTAATTACTTCTCTTCAAATCACATTAATCATGGAATAGAAACACACAGCAACAGAACGCACCAGCGTGACTTCAAACACTTTGTTACAGGAAATGTTCAAAATGTCCTCCGTTAGCGAGGATACATGCATCCACCCTCCGTCGCATGGAATCCCTGATGCGCTGATGCAGCCCTGGAGAATGACGTATTGTATCACAGCCGTCCACAATACGAGCACGAAGAGTCTCTACATTTGGTACCGGGGTTGCGTAGACAAGAGCTTTCAAATGCCCCCATAAATGAAAGTCAAGAGGGTTGAGGTCAGGAGAGCGTGGAGGCCATGAAATTGGTCCGCCTCTACCAACCCATCGGTCACCGAATCTGTTGTTGAGAAGCATACGAACACTTCGACTGAAATGTGCAGGAGCTCCATCGTGCATGTACCACATGTTGTGTCGTACTTTTAAAGGCACATGTTCTAGCAGCACAGGTAGAGTATCCCGTATGAAATCATGGCGGTGAATCGAGGAAGTACAGTACATACTGACGAAACTAAAATGAGCTCTAACATGGAAATTAAGCGTTTCCGGACACAAGTCCACAGAACATCTTTTCTTTATTTGTGTGTGAGGAATGTTTCCTGAAAGTTTGGCCGTAACTTTTTTTAACACCCTGTATAGATATATAAATATATATATATATATATATATATATATATATATATATATATATATATATATATGTGTGTGTGTGTGTGTGTATGTGTGTGTGTGAATCAGCAATAGTTTGTAGGTGTCAGACACTTTATTAACAACAAAACTCCCCTGGGCAAATCTAACCGTTATGCACTACGAAATGCTGGCAGTGGGCGAGCCACGTTGGCTAGTGCAAATCTGTCTAGCTCAGGGCAGACTGACTCTCAAAGAATACGATTCTTTGAAATAGCTTGCGTTCTGTTTGTGAAATATCTTTATCTTGCTGTCGGTAGTTCATTCACCGAATAAGCTGTACCTGACATGATCTTCTAATATCCGTTGAAAAACTGATTTTTGTAAGGGTGTGCTAAGGACAACTTGTGATTCATGTTACTTTAGGTGATGTCATTATGGGGAATTTTGTGTATATGAGGCACAATAATAGCCCAAGCGATAAATCTGATATGTTTTATTTCAAATCCATACCAATGGTAGATTCAGTTAAATGAAGCACAATTTTTGTGAGTCAACATGCGGTAGTTACTAAAGAAGTCTTTTAGGAAGCCTTGAGTGGAAGTAACAAGTTAAATACTCTCGTGACCAATTCAATTTATATTTCATTCAGAACTAGTTGCCCATAATGAATATTCAGAAAAACGATACTTTTTGTTTTATTAAGCTATTTTTTTGAGAGGGCAGCTGCATAAATTTGATTACACTTTTTGTGGTATTACAAGCTCGCCACAGATACATCATCATATTATGTATCAACGCACAACTACGACTTCTATCTTACTAATCAGAGGAAAGCTAGATCCTAGGAACATTCAGTCTGATTTCAGTAAAAGGAAAAGTTAACCAGCAGTAAATATTTTGAATCACTCCCTTTGTCAGAAAAGTTCTAGGACAAGGTCTTTTCTTTCTGAGATTGCAATACTAAAAAGGACAAGTGTTATTTTTATGTTACCTGGCATGTGTCCATTCGTGAAATGACCTTGGCCCTGTTACCGTGCAAATTAACGATGTAATAGTGGTGTGCTTAGCAACACACTGTTTGGGTTTTTGGCACATTATTTACGCTGACACGATGGATACTAATGGTGAGCAAAGAGTGAATGTAAAGTTCTGCATCAAGCTCGGGAAAACCTCTAGTGCAACTTGGGTAATAAATGCGGGTGAGGCACTTTCAGGAACACGAAGGGTTTCGTGAAGACAGAGATTCGAATGAACACGAACACGACCTGGTCGCCCGTCTGCAGCACATACCGATGCAAACGTGGAGCGTATAAGGCTTTTATTGCAAGCGACTTGCAACTGTGCGTGTGATATCAGAAGAACTCAATTTGAATCTTGATGTGTGTCTTAAGATTTTATGCGAAGATTTAAGCAAACGGAAAATTATTGCAGTACTCGTCCCTCACACACTAACAGACCAACAGAAAGAGGAAAGAGAAGAGTTTGCGCTGAACTACTGGATAGAGTTATTCCACATTTGTGTCAAAGATTATTGTTAGTGCTTAAGGTTGGTCTACCGTTAACACCCTCACATGAAGCGTCAAGTTCTGAATGGAGGAAGCCGGCCGGAGTGGCCGAGCGGTTCTAGGCGCTACAGTCTGGAACCGCGCGACCGCTACGGTCGCAGGATCGAATCCTGCCTCGGGCATGGATGTGTGTGATGTCCTTAGGTTAATTAGGTTTAAGCAGTTCTAAGTTCTAGGGGACTGATGACCTCAGAAGTTAAGTCCCATAGTGCTCAGAGCCATTTGAACCATTTTTTTTTGAATGGAGGAATTTTCAGGATCATGAGCCTCGAAAATTGTCAAACGACAATCTTCGAGAAGAAAGACAATGTTGAACGCTTTCTTTGATACTAAACGATTAGTTCGCCACGGGTATGTCCTGCAGGTCAAACAGTGAACCAAACTGCTTACATCGAAGTCTTGAAAGGTTTGCGACAATCAAATCGACATCGCCGCCCTAATATGCGGCATTCACAAGACTGCTTCCTACTGCACGATAATGTAAGACCCCTTAATGCTTCATCTGTTATCGAGTATCTGGTCAGTCATTCTATTACTGACATCCCACATCCACCAAATGGGCTGTGAGAAATGATCTTACAAGCACCACAGTTGAAACTTTCCCCGCTTGCCTCTAAGACCTCCAGCAACGTTGGCTACTGTGTGTATGTAGCCAAGGGGACTACTTTGTGGGAGCTAGGATCAAGACTTGGTAAGCGCAGATTTCTATTCTTTAAAAAAAACCTTTCCTGAAGTTTTTCTGACTAACGGACTATTTCAGACATCAAATTCGGAGTCCATTGCACTTTTTTAGTGTCAGAGTCTGAGAATCGTCAGTGAGAGTAGATTCGTTTTCGCAGGGAGGGCAAACTTAATGCAGGACATAACCAACACCAACCGTTGCACTATAAAGTACAAGAAAAATATTGACTATACAGAAATAATACTTATCTAATAGCATGAAAACAACATTTAATTGCGAGACAAATCTTTGTTTCAGTGAATATAAAAATATATCAGCCCAACGATTGTTCTTCTGGATAAGATTCTCCAACCTTCAAAATATTTTAAATGTCTCTAATTATAATTAACGTCTGCACATAATGTGTGTTGAGAAACACTCTTCAAATAATGTGTGCCTTGGTCCTCATTACAGGTAATTTTTTAATAGACAGTCAATTCTCAGATCTAATTCTATAACAACGGTAGGCCGCTAAACAGTCACTTTTCACAACACCATCCATGTTACTGTTGACGTTCATACTCTTTCCTCAATCAAAATAAAGCCGATAACTATTCAATGTATTCAGCCTCGGCAAATTCACTGTACGCTAGCGTTTTGTGATGACTGCTAGTTCTTCTCATACTTCTGATGGCTTGATTTTTCTTTTCTCCTGCATCGATTCATTATCAGATTTTATAGTCTTGAATCGCCTTTTTTGATATTTTTTTCTTGCTATCTTTTTGCTTGAAATCTTCTTGTCTTGTCGTCTTGTCTTGCATTGATAACATTAGAATCTGTGTCTATTCTTAAAACTCCCTTGTCTCTGTATGGTCAAACTGCATTCTTCTCCTCGTTAGGATAATTACAAGCTCTACATAAAATCTTGTGACTTTCATCACAAAGAAACTCCCTAACGTTCCTCGAAATTATCACTCTTTCTCACTGGTTAAATTTCTTGTCCTGTCTGTTCGTCAGTAAGTTACGAGCCCCATCATCGGCTGACTCCTATCATTTCTCGATTCCTCCTTAACAAAATTTTGCATAAATAAAAGCTTTCCTGCTAGACGAAAGCGGTCTCTATACGTGTAAACTGCATACAAACCAAAGTGCTTGTAACATTAGAATATCAAAAATACTTCATCTTTCATTTACACTTAAATAAAAAATTTAAAAAATAACTTGTGGTACAACTTATATCACATAATCATTAGACATTTAATGAATCACTGAAAATGCACTTCGCTATTTGTAGGAGAAACTGTCCATTACAGTATCACCACTGCATAAGGAAAGAAGCAATCAGTGGGCATTTGTAGTTAACAGAGGAGACATTAGGCAAACAGAAAAAACACATTCCCAATTGACTGGCAAATATTTCTTTACTCACTGCCTTGCTTCTTGGATGTCTTCTACACAAGAAGACTCTATTTGATGATTTCTGTAAGGGATGTCTGCCACGATAACTGTTTGCTACCTTACTATACTCACAGTCACTGTCAGGGTTTCAAGTGACTGTTTCAGTTTGTTCCTGTAAACATCACACTCTAGCGTTAAAAGGTTTTTGTCTTTTCGTATTTAACCAAATATAACATTGATGATGATAATTTATGGCAATGTTTGCCGACAAGATAAAGAATGCACCCTTTAACACTAGATTGCGTACTCACGGCAGTTCTCCTTGGCCGCTTTTTTTGGTACGACTTGGAAAGAGAGAAAAATCAATTAATGATCGACGATGCGTCGGTTCTCGATTGTGTTCAGGAGACGTACAGATTGACTGCGTGAAAATAGTTTCTCAAATGACCTCTTAACCCGGATTGCTTTCACGCAATCAGACTCTTCAATGAAATTACCTAAGGGACCTATTTGAATAATAAAAAAAATGCAAAACAGTGAAATTTTGTAAAAAAAAGTTGTCAGATCGGAAACTGAACACATTAATGGTCCCCCAAATACAATCGAGACACCGCGATAAAGAGCGAACCTGTAACAAAGTTCATTTCAACATAAACATTATTTGTGGTTAATTTAAAGAAAAGAATAAGCATAGATTTTCTGTACAGTGAATCATCAATATATTCTTAAAGAACAAAGGCGTTAAACTATAAACATTAACAAATTTACAATGAATACAAAACTTACACTTTTATGTTTTTCTCATACGTGGAACAGTCCAACAATCGCTGCTTTTGTATGTGTGATATTTTGTAAAAATTAAATGTCCTGTCGTGCGCGTAAGTATTTTTTATCGTCACAAGGTTTACAAAAACGTTATCTTTCTTGATGATAACGTGGTTTTTCTCACTAAATGAAATATAACTTGTAGCGGTGCTACACAACACGTCTTAACAAGTCGGCAACCAAACATCAAAGGTAATGAAGTACATGTTAACATATCGGCGACCAGAAGTACAACTAACTATAAAGACTCTAGAATTTTCCTAACAAATGATAAATTGTTCTTTCTTCTGTTTCGCAGCTTCTTGCTATCAAGCGCTGCGGCAATGATTTTAAATATCTGCGCCCTGCGAGTCATAGTGTTTAAAAGTACCTTTTAAACGCTGGCCGCGCGTCTTGGTATAGGCGCACGTTATAAACAGATTTCGTTTCTTTACTCTCGTGTTGTCATGCTTAGTATCATTACAAACTACAGCTCGATGGCTGTCCTTTTCTCACATGCAAAATGTCTGAAATCCAATAATATCACATTGCTTCCCGCGTGAGGAGCGATGACTCCGTCAGGATTATCGCGACTCACGCGTAGTCGTGATATTATTGCTTTCGTGAAACAACTTAGTATTACTTGCAAAAATTCTTTACAATGGGTTTTACACGCTACATCAGGCAAAGTGGTTAACATACAGAGTATCAGGTAAGTATATTCGTACAACTGAAATTGATAGTAACTTGTCCATAGGGTAACGACATGACAATTGAACTGTGCTCTTTCTAATGTACAAGGATAACAAATGTTCATTTCTCGGGAAAAGATAGTGAAATTAAGATAAAGATACACATACGTAGATACATTATACATGGCATAATAAATATTAAAAAATAACAAAGAAATAAATTACTTGACTTCGCAGGAAGTCTGGGTGCTGTGTGCACTGGTGGAAAAAATATGTTACAAAAAATTGACATTCTTCTTTTACAGTGACATATTACAGGAATATTTTTGTCGTTGTTTCGTCGAAGATTTCTTGCAGTAAATACGTAGCACTTTACTTATTTGTGGCTTTCATGACCTGCAAAAAAAATGTTTCACTACACTTGGGTAGGTATGAGTTGCACTGGGAGTGGTAGTAGAACTTCGGGTATAAATGATAGCACTGCACTTGAGTGAGGAAATTGATTACACTTTCACAGTGGAGGAAAAGTAGGGCATCACTTTCACTGTGGAAGTTGGAGTAGTTGTCGGGGTGTGATGTTGCGTTGGAAATACGTCGTGGGTCAGGAACTGGAAGACTGGTTCTGCAACATGTTGAGCCGTATGGTGGCGGTCTCTATTTCACTTGACACATGTCCGTGCTTCCATTTATGTTTTCGTACATGAAAAATACAGAAAAAAAATCTGTATTAGAATGTGCTTACTTACTAATAACTTAGTCTAAAAGAAAATTGGATTAGGTAAGGATAACAATTATTTATGTACATAATGTGTCATTCTCTTAGGAATGCTTACTTCTCATATTTATCTATTTTTCTGGTTTAATTTGGTTCGACACGTTTTCGTCATTACTCGGCCTGGTCAGTAAATTCGGTAGCAATTGTCAAAATCGAGCTTAAGACTCTTCCGATTAGTGTCTTTAAGGTACATGAGTGCTTAATTCATTGCTTTATCATATTTTATTTTGAATGCATTTCAAACACATTTGGCATCCGCGCTCGTTGTGCAAAGAAAATTGATTGTTGAGCGCTCAGCGTACACAGTGTTAAGTCTGTTGGTCACAATCACGTGATAATAACTTGACAGTTCCACAACGCTAGCAGCAGTATTCTGCGAGAAGCAGAGCGTTTGGTGTCTACTAGCCGTGGTGTCAGTTTTTACACAGTTTTTCATCGACTCTGGATTACGGAAGCAGCCAGATGCGGCGACTCCCGCAGCTGTTTCGAAGAATGTGTCCGTGGAAAGGCGTACAGTACCGTTTGTGGTAAGTACAACACTTATTCACTTTCACTCTTCGGCTTTCTACATCGTGGTTTTGTGGTACAAGTACTTATAACATTTCTTCACACGCGGTATTTCACACGTGTCCTTGGAGTTATCACGTTTTCAGTTCACACGTTATTATTAATTCGTGTTCACATTTATTTGGTCGTCATGTTAAGGTTCACACGCACCACTTTTATACGTGTCCATTAATTACTTGTCTATAGTCGGTTCACACGCAGCAGCATATACGTGTCCATTTATTACTGACTGCATTATTACTACAAAGTACAGTTAACATTTAGTATACATATCATGTCTAAAAATTATTTACAAAGAAATATTTAGTCTCTGTGACTACAAGGCCGGACGAAAAGCGTGTCTCTTGTTCGTAGTCTGTGCTTCCAAGGCACTTTAGGTTTACACTTTGTTCGAAATCTTGTTATTCTTTTCTTTTCACATTAGTTACTCTTTTCTGAAGTTCAGCTCTTTTATTTTCTCTCTATTACGTCGTTAGTTTGAAGACATAGTCAATGTGGCTTCGTTTACGTGATGAACAGTTCGTGTTCAAACTAACATTAGGGAAATTAGGAAGCTTGGTGTTCCCTGTCGTGCAATTGCACATAACAAATCTTAACTGAACTCGCAATTTGCGGAGAATAAGCATAGCCCGTCGACAACCAATGTGTCACGACTATCCATTCGTATAGCCTGTATGTATCAATCATGCAACCAGCTCGTAAAATTCACTTCTCTACTGGATAAGGTAGGATGGTAAGGATACTGGTTAGAGGAAAACACAAAAGACTTATGGAGTGAAGAGATTTGAAGACACAGTGTTAATGACGTATGATATGATGAGCTTAACATAGATTATTATCACCTTAGTTTTTCATGACAAATAGTATAATTAAATCATTACAGTAGTTTCAGTGTCGTCTGATCCAGCTCTCTAAACAATTTTCTATGCATATCTAAAATTACTTAAACCATGTATTAGCAGTGAACTGTGTCTGTTAACTATCTTCCGTTCCATGTATCGTAAAATTGGTTTTCTAAAAAAAAAAATCGTCATACCTCGAGGACCTGAAATAGATATTTCTAGTACTAAATTAGTTTATTTATAAATGATCTTTGTAAGTATTTCAGCTGCACTGTGCCGTAAGATTGTTATGAGCGTATACGGTTTTCTCCGTATAAAATAATTGAGTTGCGCACTTCTTTCCTGCTACCTGGATCGTTATTGACGTACTTAATTCTTATATGCTAATCTGCTGCTTTTTGCCTGCTGCGTTTCATAGGTGGTCTCATAAAATTTGTTGTCACACACTCCTTATGCATAACGTAACATTTACCTCATTAGAGTAAGCGACCTTAATCAATTTTTTTTTTCTACGAGCAATCATTCTGGTCTGAATGATCATTTTAATTTATTTCATTCAAGAGGAGAGAGCTTTGCTATACTTAAAACTAGTGGTAGCAGGTGGCACTTAGCACGTCCCTACTATAATATTTATTTGTCAGCTCTTTCGGCTGTGGCCGTTCATGGCTCAATTAACTTAAAACTAACTTACATCTAAGGCAAATCTTGCTCTCCTACAATAAATGTGTTTTACTTAAGGTGCTCATATAAATTACTTATCTTGCTGTGGCAGGTCAACAGGGTGTTAGTCCTGTGCATTACTCTTACATACGTTGGTACTTCACACATAGTATGACAACTTCTAGTGTGTGTATATTTTATTTTTAGCAGCTTAACTTAACAGTTATTTTCAATGGTTGACTCCGTATTTCTTCAAGTCTGCGTGATAAAACAATCCTTTTATTCGTCCAGATACAGGGTCAGCTAATAGATAGCAACCAATGTGCGGCTTTCTTAATATAATATATGGTCCTTCATACAAGTGCTGCCACTTGCGATTCTTATGATGAATCAAAGATGGTTTGAAGTGGGTCTTTAATAGCACTCGTTCATTTATACGATACGATAAGACTTTGCTAATGTGTTTGTCGTGCGCATATTTTCTTAGGTTGGCATGAGTGGTTAGAGATATGAGAGCTTATTGGTTCCGCAGCTTCCCCGTGGAGGCCTAAAGAAGCTGCTAATGGTTTTCCGACTGGGGTGGAGCTGAAATGTCAGTTACTTTTACTTGACTAGTATTTTGTGACATACCAGGTCGAAAATACGCGTTTGTGTCCCATACGACTTGTGCATCACTTGATTGCGTGTTATTTGACATCGCGTTTGGTGCTTGGTTCGCCTGTGTGTAGAAAATGGTCGGATTTCCTTGGCTATTATGACCGGCGGAGTTAGGAAAAGCATGCGACGAATTGTCCTGACTATTGTTCCTGAACTGTTGGTTGGGTTGGTGTGAAAATGTCGCATTTTTCGGCTGTGAAAAATTCATTTGGTGAGAGGGAGTGAAGTGACTCGGCTGACTGTACTGTTGTGGTCCGTTATAATTGTTCCATTTCTTTCCCTTGTGACGATTTCCATTATTCGTCTTGTTGTTCTGGTACTGGTAATTACCGTTGTGATTTATCGGTGAATTACCGTATTGTTGCTGTGTGTTTTGATAAATCGGATTGTATCTATTCTGGTGTGGATATTTGTTATATTGTTTTCCATTACGGCGGTTGATACTGTTATGATTGCCGTAAGGCTGAGCGTTTGGTTGTCCCGTGTTATGTTGGTACGACATTCCATTGACGCAATTTGTTATGTGCTGCTGCGGAGCGGGCGGCCCATTATTATAATTATTCCGCGCACTCGCACGCACATCCTCATAGATCATATCCAAATTGTCAAGAACAGAAAGAAAGGCCTCTAGGTCTTCTTCACTCACATTAACTAGTTTTTCTCTTATTGACACAGGAAGTTTTGACTTTAAGATCATGATTACATCTTTGGTTGAAATGGGCGTGTCCCAATACTGAATTTTACGTAGATATTTTTCAAAATAACGTCTCAACCCTCCTCCTTTGGTGTTGAAAGGTTCGGCGTTGTAAACCTCCTTTCGGAGTCTTTGTTGTATACCTGAACTCCAGAATTTATTCAAAAAATGCTTTTCAAAATCTGCATAGGTGTGACATTTGTCTATTATTTCTGTACCCCAAATTGATCCTTCACCGTGTACATAGCCTAAGATGAACTGTATCCGCTGCCTGTCGTTCCATGATTCCGGAAAAGCGCCTGTGAATGATTTTAGAAATATCATTGGATGTATATTTCGTTTTTCAGGTATAAAAGGCTGAAAAACTCTGTGTTTTAGCACACTCTCGTCTCGCATTAGTTCAACGAGTGTTAGTTGATCGGCATGACTACGTGACGTGGAAGTTTCGCCACGCGTATTGTTTACTGTTGGTGAGAATTGTACCTGACACTCGGGATATTGACTATTATCGTGTTCTGGCGGTAGCGAATACTCACTTTGATTGTCACCTTGCAATTCCGTAACTTGTCGTTTCAGTTGATCTATATCATTGCTTAGCTGACGTTTCCATTCCGGAAGATCGTGGCTAAATGCTCGTCTGATTTCACCTAATTCACTGGTTAAAGTGTCACCAGAAGTACCGGGAGCGGTTAAGATTTCTGCTGTAGCAGATTTAACCGTACCCTTTAGTTCAGCGTGTACCTTGCTGACAATGTACTGTTCTTTGGATTGCATCCACTCTTCAAATTCCCTATTAAGTGCATTGCTTATACCGGTGTTGACATCTGCGATCTTTTTGTCAATATTGACATCGGATATTTGCTGAGCAAGGTCTTCGAGTCGCTCGCCAACGTGGTTGACACTTTCTGTCAATTGGCTTACTCTCTTTGAAACCTCACTGTAATGTTTCAAAGAGTCACTCGCAGTTGATTTACACACATCTATTTGGGCCTGCATATCTATGAACTTGCTACCAATATTGGTCTCGGCGGATTCCACCATCGAAAGAACACTATCAATTTTTGCGTGTACGCTTGCGTTTAGCTCGCTTGCGTAAGCAGTGGTAATGGCTTTAATTTTTTCCTCCATGGTGTCATTCGAATTTTTGATTTGTGCTTGGATGTCGGTAATAACAGAATCTATATTGTTCATTCGCACTTGAGTGTCCTCTATCCTTGATTCTAAACTGTTGAACCTGCTGTCACTTTGATTTGCTAACTGACTGATTTGCGTTTCAATATTGTCACTTTGGTTTTTTAACTGACTGATTTGCGTTCCAAGATTGTCACTTTGGTTTGTTAACTGTGCCATTCGAGTGTCAAGATTACCCATGTGAGCTTCAATGTTATCACTCTTGTTTGTAAGCTGTGCCATGTTTGCTTCAAAACTGGTTTTCATATCAGCAAACAATTTTAGTATATCTGACAGCGAGCATTCACGTGACTGCGACGCGGTCTGTGGCGCCGACAGCTCACGTGTCGCTTCGTCGTCTGTTGTTCCCCCACTACGAGATTCAGGTTTGTTTACATCCGCGCGCGGTCTAAGTTGCCTTGGTTGCTCATCAGCCATCGTAAATTTAAAGTAGTTACACTGCACGAGCTAAAAAAGATAATTTTTTTTTTTTTAAATTATGATTTTCACTTGTCAGGTGCGCCAAGGATTTCGCGTCCTGATTTCTCAGATATTGCTTGCGCGTTATAAAAAAAATTGAAACTCTGACACACGAAAATGCCAATATGGCAAAGGGAGTGATAAAATAAATGAAAAACACTTATAGAGCACTGAAACTGGTACAGATAGCGGCCATTGTGATTCACTAAAATACACAACAATGGAAATTCTTGCTAACTATTTCTAACTATTATAAGCGAAATGATGTGATAGAGGCGGATCTAATAGCAAAAGGAAACAGAAATTTGGAAATTAAATTGCTTGAGGAAAAGGAAAAAAGCGTAGAGAGTGAATGTCACGAGCCGACTGAATGCTCGGTACGCAAAGCTTCAAACGTAATGAAAAATCGTACTCACGTTAGTTGTCTTGCGCGCTGCTATTTATTGTTGTTGTGGATTCTTACTGCGATTTTCTGCATTTGCGTCCTTTTTGTATCACTGGTTTTGGCTTCCAATTTTCTCCAGATGGTAGCATGAAAATAAAAAGAACAAATTAGTTATTTTTTTTAGTCAAGTCCCTGTTCGGGCGCCACATCTAGCGTTAAAAGGTTTTTGTCTTTTCGTATTTAACCAAATATAACATTGATGATGATAATTTATGGCAATGTTTGCCGACAAGATAAAGAATGCACCCTTTAACACTAGATTGCGTACTCACGGCAGTTCTCCTTGGCCGTTTTTTTTGGTACGACTTGGAAAGAGAGAAAAATCAATTAATGATCGACGATGCGTCGGTTCTCGATTGTGTTCAGGAGACGTACAGATTGACTGCGTGAAAATAGTTTCTCAAATGACCTCTTAACCCGGATTGCTTTCACGCAATCAGACTCTTCAATGAAATTACCTAAGGGACCTATTTGAATATGTTGTTGTTGTTGTGGTCTTCAGTCCTGAGACTGGTTTGATGCAGCTCTCCATGCTACTCTATCCTGTGCAAGCTTCTTCATCTCCCAGTACCTACTGCAACCTACATCCTTCTGAATCTGCTTAGTGTATTGATCTCTTGGTCTCCCTCTACGATTTTTACCCTCCACGCTGCCCTCCAATGCTAAATTTGTGATCCCTTGATGCCTCAAAACATGTCCTACCAACCGATCCCTTCTTCTAGTCAAGTTGTGCCACAAACTTCTCTTCTCCCCAATCCTATTCAATACCTCCTCATTAGTTACGTGATCTACCCACCTTATCTTCAGCATTCTTCTGTAGCACCACATTTCGAAAGCTTCTATTCGATTCTTGTCCAAACTGGTTATCGTCCATGTTTCACTTCCATACATGGCTACACTCCATACAAATACTTTCAGAAACGACTTCCTGACACTTAAATCTATACTCGATGTTAACAAATTTCTCTTCTTGAGAAACGCTTTCGTTGCCATTGCCAGTCTACATTTTATATCCTCTCTACTTCGACCATCATCGGTTATTTTACTCCCTAAATAGCAAAACTCCTTTACTACTTTAAGTGTCTCATTTCCTAATCTGATTCCCTCAGCATCACCCGACTTAATTTGACTACATTCCATTATCCTCGTTTTGCTTTTGTTGATGTTCATCTTATATCCTCCTTTCAAGACACTGTCCATTCCGTTCAACTGCTCTTCCAAGTCCTTTGCTGTCTGTGACAGAATTACAATGTCATCGGCGAACCTCAAAGTTTTTACTTCTTCTCCATGAATTTTAATACCTACTCCGAATTTTTCTTTTGTTTCCTTTACTGCTTGCTCAATATACACATTGAATAACATCGGGGAGAGGCTACAACCCTGTCTCACTCCCTTCCCAACCACTGCTTCCCTTTCATGCCCCTCGACTCTTATAACTGCCATCTGGTTTCTGTACAAATTGTAAATAGCCTTTCGCTCCCTGTATTTTACCCCTGCCACCTTCAGAATTTGAAAGAGAGTATTCCAGTCAACATTGTCAAAAGCTTTCTCTAAGTCTACAAATGCTAGAAACGTAGGTTTGCCTTTTCTTAATCTTTCTTCCAAGATAAGTCGTAAGGTCAGTATTGCCTCGCGTGTTCCAACATTTCTACGGAATCCAAACTGATCATCCCCGAGGTCGGCTTCTACCAGTTTTTCCATTCGTCTGTAAAGAATTCTCGTTAGTATTTTGCAGCTGTGACTTATTAAACTGATAGTTCGGTAATTTTCACATCTGTCAACACCTGCTTTCTTTGGGATTGGAATTATTATATCCTTCTTGAAGTCTGAGGGTATTTCGCCTGTCTCATACATCTTGCTCACCAGATGGTAGAGTTTTGTCAGGACTGGCTCTCCCGAGGCCATCAGTAGTTCTAATGGAATGTTGTCTACTCCCGAGGCCTTGTTTCGACTCAGGTCTTTCAGTGCTCTGTCAAACTCTTCACGCAGTATCTCATCTCCCATTTCATCTTCATCTACATCCTCTTCCGTTTCCATAATATTTTCCTCAATTACATCTCCCTTGTATAAACCCTGTATATACTCCTTCCACCTTTCTACCTTCCCTTCTTTGCTTAGAACTGGGTTTCCATCTGAGCTCTTGATATTCATGCAAGTGGTTCTCTTCTCTCCAAAGGTCTCTTTAATTTTCCTGTAGGCAGTATCTATCTTACCCCTAGTGAGACAAGCCTCTACATCCTTACATTTGTCCTCTAGCCATCCCTGCTTAGCCATTTTGCACTTCCTGTCGATTTCAGTTTTGAGACGTTTGTATTCCTTTTTGCCTGCTTCATTTACTGCATTTTTATATTTTCTCCTTTCATCAATTAAATTCAATATTTCTTCTGTTACCCAAGGATTTCTATTAGCCCTCGTCTTTTTACCTACTTGATCGTCTGCTGCCTTCACCACTTCATCCCTCAGAGCTACCCATTCTTCTTCTACTGTATTTCTTTCCCCCATTCCTGTCAATTGTTCCCTTATGCTCTCCCTGAAACTCTCTACAACCTCTGGTTTAGTCAGTTTATCCAGGTCCCATCTCCTTAAATTCCCACCTTTTTGCAGTTTCTTCAGTTTCAATCTGCAGTTCATAACCAATAGATTGTGGTCAGAATCCACATCTGCCCCTGGAAATGTCTTACAATTTAAAACCTGGTTCCTAAATCTCTGTCTTACCATTATATAATCTATCTGAAACCTGTCAGTATCTCCAGGCTTCTTCCATGTATACAGCCTCCTTTCATGATTCTTGAACCAAGTGTTAGCTATGATTAAGTTATGCTCTGTGCAAAATTCTAGAAGGCGGCTTCCTCTTTCATCCCTTCCCCCCAATCCATATTCACCTACTATGTTTCCTTCTCTCCCTTTTCCTACTGACGAATTGCAGTCACCCATGACTATTAAATTTTCGTCTCCCTTCACTACCTGAATAATTTCTTTTATCTCGTTATACATTTCATCTATTTCTTCATCATCTGCAGAGCTAGTTGGCATATAAACTTGTACTACTGTAGTAGGCATGGGCTTTGTGTCTATCTTGGCCACAATAATGCGTTCACTATGCTGTTTGTAGTAGCTAACCCGCACTCCTATTCTTTTATTCATTATTAAACCTACACCTGCATTACCCCTATTTGATTTTGTATTTATAACCCTGTATTCACCTGACCAATAGTCTTGTTCCTCCTGCCACCGAACTTCACTAATTCCCACTATATCTAACTTTAACCTATCCATTTCCCTTTTTAAATTTTCTAATCTACCTGCCCGATTAAGTGATCTGACATTCCACGCTCCGATCCGTAGAACGCCAGTTTTCTTTCTCCTGATAACGACGTCCTCTGGAGTAGTCCCCGCCCGGAGATCCGAATGGGGGACTATTTTACCTCCGGAATATTTTACCCAAGAGGACGCCATCATCATTTAATCA
Organism: Schistocerca nitens; assembly: GCF_023898315.1. NCBI lineage: Eukaryota > Metazoa > Arthropoda > Insecta > Orthoptera > Acrididae > Schistocerca > Schistocerca nitens. The sequence continues at coordinate 1,109,812,772 of NC_064615.1, read as the reverse complement.
TACAGTAGAGCTGCATGTCCTCGGGAAAAATTACGGCTGTAGTTTCCCCTTGCTTTCAGCCGTTCGCAGTACCAGCACAGCAAGGCCGTTTTGGTTAATGTTACAAGGCCAGATCAGTCAATCATCCAGACTGTTGCCCCTGCAACTACTGAAAAGGCTGCTGCCTTTGAATAATAAAAAAAAATGCAAAACAGTGAAATTTTGTAAAAAAAAGTTGTCAGATCGGAAACTGAACACATTAATGGTCCCCCAAATACAATCGAGACACCGCGATAAAGAGCGAACCTGTAACAAAGTTCATTTCAACATAAACATTATTTGTGGTTAATTTAAAGAAAAGAATAAGCATAGATTTTCTGTACAGTGAATCATCAATATATTCTTAAAGAACAAAGGCGTTAAACTATAAACATTAACAAATTTACAATGAATACAAAACTTACACTTTTATGTTTTTCTCATACGTGGAACAGTCCAACAATCGCTGCTTTTGTATGTGTGATATTTTGTAAAAATTAAATGTCCTGTCGTGCGCGTAAGTATTTTTTATCGTCACAAGGTTTACAAAAACGTTATCTTTCTTGATGATAACGTGGTTTTTCTCACTAAATGAAATATAACTTGTAGCGGTGCTACACAACACGTCTTAACAAGTCGGCAACCAAACATCAAAGGTAATGAAGTACATGTTAACATATCGGCGACCAGAAGTACAACTAACTATAAAGACTCTAGAATTTTCCTAACAAATGATAAATTGTTCTTTCTTCTGTTTCGCAGCTTCTCGCTATCAAGCGCTGCGGCAATGATTTTAAATATCTGCGCCCAGCGAGTCATAGTGTTTAAAAGTACCTTTTAAACGCTGGCCGCGCGTCTTGGTATAGGCGCACGTTATAAACAGATTTCGTTTCTTTACTCTCGTGTTGTCATGCTTAGTATCATTACAAACTACAGCTCGATGGCTGTCCTTTTCTCACATGCAAAATGTCTGAAATCCAATAATATCACAACACGTATCACCAAGTATTGGAATCTACTGATTTTTTTGATTCATTACGATTCATTAAAATTTCGTGCATACAGCAACCAGGATTTGCTTGTAATGTTTGTAAAATTGTGTCATTCCCTTTGCGTGGTTGTCTGAACATAAGATTCATTACGTTTCATTAAAATTTCGCGCATACAGCAACCAGGATTTGATTGTAATGTTTGTAAAATTGTGTCATTCCATTTGTGTGGTTGTCTGAACATAAGATCTTAGTTTTATTATGATTCGTAACAGGAAGTTTTGTTTCGGTTCCAATATTATTTCTAATTGCAGGCACTTTTTCTTTAGTTGGTTGCTGAAACACATTTCAGTGTAAGACAAATAGTCAGTCTCATGACATAATTGCAGCTATTGGCTTTTTTCTGAGGTAGGGTATTAATATTTACTGTGGCTTAGAGACCGATTTCTTGTGATATTTGTTCTTTTATTTTGTTACTGAGGGTGACTATACAGTGCGAAGATTCAAAAGCGCTTGTTATTCGTTGAATTACTCAAGAATAGCATTAAACTTGAATCGATGAATGACTTACAAAAGCATATAATTACCGTACTTTTTCTTATACCTTCAAACACTTACGGACCGACGAAACGGACGACTCCCTACAATTTTATCTTATCTAGCGTATTTATTTCTGTTTTCCATTCGACGTGGAAAATATTTCTTACAGCACATAGCTATGTAGTCTGTGTCTTGCTAGCTTAGTAGTTTGTATGCTGGATTAGTTTCGCATCAGGAATTTGTTAGTACCGAAATAGTTTTTACATTCACTGTATGCATTCTGTGTATTTCGAGTAGCAAAAGTGAGACGTGTCATTAGTCTACCAACAAACCAATTGTTCAAAGAACGTTCATTGCAGTCTTTCTCTAAATTTTATGTTCTATTTTTATTTCAGCGACAGAGATACTTTTGTGAACTTTGCGCTATGGTCCGTTCATACGTTCCACCGCAGTTTGGACGAAACATATCTGTTCAAGTGGCATTGGCCTTTGCATCTCTCAATTAGGCTCTATTAGGTTGCCAATTCGGATGTCATATATGCTGTTGTGTCGACAGAGGTGCCGACACAGTGTGTTTGAGGGGGCCGAAATGCACGCTATAAGCGCACGAAGGATGGCGTGAGGTCTGAAACAAGATACGTAATGAATGCTATAAAGAAAAGTACGTAGCTGCGGAAATACTTAACTTTATTCCATCCTTGTGGTACATCGCTCTTGACGAATCAAGTGAGACTCTTAAGATACATGCAATGTTACAAATGGCGCCTTGCTAGGTCGTAGCCATCGACTTAGCCGAAGGCTATTCTAACTGTCTCTCGGCAAATGAGAGAAAGGCTTCGTCAGTGTAGTCGCTAGCAAAGTCGTCGTACAACTGGGGCGAGTGCTAGTAAGTCTCTCGAGACCTGCCGTGTGGTGGCGCTCGTTCTGCGATACTGACAGTGGCGACACGCGGGTCCGACATGTACTAATGGACCGCGGCCGATTTAAAGCTACCACCTAGCAAGTGTGGTGTCTGGCGGTGACACCACATATGCCAAGCGACATTAGCTTTACTCCGAAGGTTCTGATGGCATTCAATTGATGCTGTATCTGTAGGGTGAAGATAGCAGAACAGGTTTACGAAAATGACCTCACTCAAAGTTATGAATAAGGTGAGATCAGTGCAGCTGGCGTACACAACGAATAACAAAGATCAAGCAGAGCCAGGATTAACAGAGCTAAAATCATTTTGTGCCGACCTATGACCCAGTTCTGCACTAGGTGATATCCATAGGTGCATACACAGGATAAAATCACAATTTTGGTATGAGCTTGGCAAGATGCAGCACAATTAATCAAACTGACGTTAAAGAGCCAACACTTTCCATGTCTATAGGGGATAAGTATTGTACTTTTACATTAATGCGTATGTATTATGCACACTGAACCATACAGCTATCCATAGCTGAAAATAATGGGAGACAAACCTCTTCCCTGAGAGCTTGCCATTCATTAACAGTTTAACTTGTTCTAACTGCCTTTCCTGAAGTAACTACCCCGCGTATCAACGGAAGACGGAGGTGAGAAATTCGTGTAGAGCATGTATACAATATTCCCAAACAAACTACGAGTACAAAGGTATGGTACTCTTTGAAGGCGTAAGGAGCATCACAGAAAATATATTACAAATGTCCCAAAGATGAGACTGAAGGCGCCGATTTATATCGGTACGAACGCGCAGTCTTCAGATATGTACGCATCTGCTACATAGAAGTAAACTTCGTAGGAGAAAGTAGATTACGAGAGTTCTTCGCAAAGTTCCATCAATGTTTTATCCAACGGACTCTTAAACATCTTATGGCTGGTATATACCCCCATATAAGTTGTTCACAAGTGTGGACAAATTTCCAGGCCATGATTTTACCCATAGTCATTGGAGATATTGTGTTACACCTCATTACACACACTCATACCCACTCTAAATACTATAAAAGTAAATTGAGCTTCTCAGCATCATATGAAGTGTGTCATTGTGAAGTGAATGTGGTATTCTAAACTAAGCTAAAATATCCGAAACTGTCGGAGGTACATGTTTGCCCTATTTATGACACTGTACTGAGGTTTTCAAGTGCCTTAGACTGTCTTGTACGCACATCGTAGTGGTTGGTGGTAATACAGCTGCATTTGGTGATCAATTACAAATAAATAAATAAATAAATAAATAAATAAATATATATATATATATACCCTTCCATTTTCACATTCGCCTGAAGTACAAGTCGAATAGATGTTGTATATTATTTCTCTGAATACTATTTCTCTGAATGGCATCGGGCTGTCTACGAAATGAGAAGTGTACTATACCCACGTCTACAAGATTACATAAAATGGCCCAACCGTGAGGTGACATTGTATTTGGTACTGTGGACGTGGGGCTTACGTGTTTGGCATTCGGTTGACAGCCAGAAGTGTTGTTTTATTATAAATAGCTATCTTTGATTGGTTTCCAGAATGCAAAGCGTCTATTATTGATTGCTATTAAATACAGGAAAATTAACTTCTTAGGAAGTATGTTCGTGAACTATAATTTTAGAGTAACACACTTAAAGAACTAGACAACAGTTGACGAAAAACAAAAGATTTATTTTTTGTTTATAAATGTGCCAAAGAATGGTAATGAAAATTCAAAAGTAAACAAAAATGAACTCGAACACAAGAACAAGGAACAAAACTGAACAAATAACTCGAAGAGAACAAAAAACTCGGAACAAACAAGAACTATTGGAACAAATAAATCTTTTCTTCAGTTGCTGGAAGCAGCAACCGAAGCATGGGTGCTGAGATCCTCGGCTGCCTCCTCCTCCACTTCTTTACGAGGTTTCTCCTTATCAGCAGCGTCCACCTAGGCAAACAGCACAGCTATAGTTGCGACAAAATCAGTAATCACGTAGCACATACATAAATAATAGTAGCAAAGCATACCCAGACACTGTGACGAACAAAGAGTTAATACGGAATACCGTTCTTGTTATTACCCGGGTAGTGCAAAGAAGAGAAAAAAGAAAAAGGAGCTTTAACGATATTTATAACAGCTGATAGCTAATAAATAAGACACTTTTACATGTTCTCTCCGGTCTGTTACAATTTATAAACTAGTAAGCTGGGGTATTTAGCAAACGATGTTGTGGCACAGTGAATGCAGCCATAGGCCGCCTTTAGAGGCAATCTAACTGTCACAGAGCACCGGACAAAATATAACATGGTGCGTCTAAGTGCTGATAAGAAACGCTTAGTCCTGTTCTCTACAAGAAGACCAGACCTGAGGGGCAGACTACAAATCAATAACAGACAGATACGGGGGACTAACCACGTCAAATACCTAGGTGTATTATTAGACAATAAATTTATATTCAACTTACACATACAAGTTAAGAAAGAGAAGACGATCAGACTATTTGATGCCCTACATCCCTTACTAGACAGCGAAAACGTGAAAGTCAATACAAAAATAAGACGTTATAAGGCACTCACGATTAAGGCCATGGCATACAGAAGTTCGTTTTGGGGCACAGTACTCCAGACAAATATAAAATCTTTTCAAGTCATATGAAAGAGATCCTTAAGACTCATTTTCAAATAACTCCGATGGTCTGGAGCCAGAGACCTACATAATGATCTTAATGAAGTCATGATAGGTTAGTTGGTTGAACAAAACAGCATGAAACTGCTTGAGAAGATTGAAAATCTTAGACCAGCCTCACAACATTTATAACATACGAGCACAGTCAATCGCCAAAGATGGCCTCTTGTACGAGTTCCACGAGCAATGATAGAAGCTTTCGAGTTGTAGCAGCAGAGTATAATCAAATCCAGGACAGGAGCACAACGTCCTGTTAGCGTCAGAGAAGCGCTAAAATGATACTAAGAAGTCCAGCCTTCAGAGAATACAGTACGGCTGCTAACCGTTAAAAATATGAAAGAGAACTAAATTGTTTACAAACAGGAGCCTTCGTCTGTCGCACAATGTTCAATGGAGTACCGCTGAAGATCTCTCTATTAGCAACGGGACTTTAACTAGATACACACTGATACGATTTCTGGCAGGTTATTAATTAAGTTGTCCTTTCAATGTAATTCATTGCTTGTAAGTCAGTCTGATGTCGGTGTTGTTACTGTTATCGAATTATCTGTTCTGAATTTGTTGATGTTAATCTAAAACGGATAGTTCAACTGCTTGCGAGCAGTCTTGTAACTGGGAATTACCCTACTCGGTGGTTTACTGTTATTTAGTGAAGAACTGTGTGTCAGTTATAAGCATCGTTTGATTTCAACTGTTACGAGTCCTCCAAAATTACCCATTTCTTCTCCTTCCCCTAGTGCACATTTGCTTATTCAGTGCATTTTGCGGTTTCTGGACACCCAACATAAAGTAAATACGGAAATATGTGATATTGTGCTGGGCGTCAGGGTATGAGGGAATCTGTTGCAATGAAATGATGGAATAGCAAACGAAAAGACAACACACTGCCTGCCGGTGCATAGTGTAAAGTGTCACTGTATGCAGCTGCCTCACTCCTGAGCTACAGAGCCCCGTGTCACTGGGAGGAGGACCAGCTGGGTGAGGCTGGTGAAGCCTGCTACCTGGCTGAGGCGTGCCTCATTCCAGCCAGCTGGACGAAGGCACTTTCCTCTGATACACGTATTCCTGCTAAAGGGAGCTAATATGATCAGTGAGGTGGGGTTTGTTGTGTGGGTACTTCCAACAGCTGAAAGCAAAAGGAAATTTCTCAGGAGACGATTTATTTATGAACAAGAAAATAGGAATGCGGCCGATCAACTTAGAAGCCAGATGAACATGAGTAGCCAGATAAACATGAGTCCTACACCCACATGATGTTAGTATGATAGGCCACTAGCTTGTAGATCATTAGAAGGTGGAAATAAATAAAGTTTAATTAGAAAAAATATTCATTGCATGAAAGGAGAGAAAAAGTAATTGTGATGCAAGGCAGGAATTCGAGAGCAGGACAATATAAAATATAACAGAGCACCATGAGCTATGGGAAAGTAATTATAGAGAAAGGCGCCTGGAAAAATCTGCACAGAAATCAGTTGAATTTGTATTTTTTTAAAGTATGGAAGCAGGCTACGTATCTTTTAGAAACCTGAAGATACTAGAAGACTTCAGAAGACTATCGAGTGTTTCAAAGGGAGCTTTAGGCAACAGCTGATTCAGAAAAGGAGGTTTATTGCAAAAGATGAGGAACGGTTGGTTTGGAGAGAAGTGATAATGAGAGCTGCATAGAATCAAATGGAGGAAAAGACAACTCATCAGTAACGAATTTTATTCACGAAAGAAGAAAATACCTAAATACAGAAAATTAAACCAGCAGATGTGAATAAACAAGTTTAAAAATAATGGAAAAGAAACTCTAAACTTGACTGTGCGAATAATAGACGCCCCACACAGGAAAATTTAAGAAAACTTTGGAGAAAACTCAACGACATAAATCAATACCTAGGGCTCAGATAGCAAGACAGTATGAAGCAAGAAAGGAATTACTGAAACTGGGATACAGTGTACGGACAGGTTCAACAAAGAATACCAGCTTGAAGTAATTATTATCGAAAGGAAAGAGGAGTTAGACGAGGGTAAGATGAACACATTATACTGTGAAAGGAATTTCACAGACCACTGAAAGACATATGTCGAAGAAGGACACCTAGAATAGACAAAACTTCTTTAGTGATATTGGGATCATTGTGAGAAGCAAGAAAAAAAGAGTTCACCAGACATGTAACACGTGCAAGGTTGGATACATACTCTCAGTCATCAAAAACATGTAATGACCCCACTTCGAAAGTGGGAAAATTCCAAAGGAGTGTGAATGTTAATGGAATGGTTGGAAGAGAACTAACACGAAATTATGATGAGACTGGCAAAAGATGAGTTTAGGTTCAAGAGGGATGCAGAGATGCACGAACCATTACTGACTCAATTGTACGATTTGGGAGATACACTGAAGCAAAGCAAACCGACGTTCATACCCGCTGCATTTCTGAAGGTAACAAGGATGAAATGCGAGTCACGAATTAGACAGGCTTTTAGCCTATTCCACGTGGACATTCAGCAAGCAATACAGAAAGGAAACTGAAACTTGGAATGGAGATTTAAGTTCTGGGAGAAAAAAATAAAACTTTTAGTTTAGTCGACGACAATGCAATTATATCAGAGACGGTACTTTACTTGAATTATCAGCTGAACGAAATGTGTAACGTATTGAAAATATGTTGTTAGCTGAATGTTAAGAAAGTGAAAGTAAGGTAGTAAAATGCAGTAGAATAAAATCGAAATTGTGAGCTACAGAGGGAGATGGATTAGGAAATGACATTGAAAGTATCAAAAGAGTTTTGCTACTTTTGTGGAAAAATATCAGATGGATGCTGAAGTGCAGAAGATGTAAAACTGAGAACGCCAATAACAAAATTTTTTAACATAAAAGGCACATTTCAGTGTCACATGGTATTTTCTGATGGTATTTGTCTGCAGTCTGGCCTTGTACATGAATGAAACGCGAACCGTAAGCAGTTCATGGCAGAAAAGAGCAGATGGTTTTGAAGGGAAGTGTTCCAGGAGAGTGCTGAAGACGAAGTCGACCTAGAGCGTGGCTTACATTGGGCAATTCAATCGAGCCGGGGAGAAAAATATTTTTATGACAGAAAGTGAATAAAAGATGGAATCTGTTGATAGCATGCATCATGAAGCCTCAGGAGGTTACCAGGTTGGTGAAAAAGGACTGAGTGAGTGTGTGGTCGTGGAACGTCGGATGTTTGTAAAATTCTGCTGATAGATGAAGACTTGAACATGTAAATTGGACTCACATGAATGACGCTTGCCATAGTTATGAAGAAACCAGTAGGCTCTCACTCGATGGACTACTGTGGCGAGCTGCATAAAGCCATTCTTGAGACAGAAGACAACAAGAGCAACGGTTGTGCCTCGGGTTGATATTCTAATAGTTGGCTGTTCCGTACCTCCTAAGGGTTATAGCTGTACTGATGCTATTTACAGCAAAATAGTGGATGAGGCTAAACAGACGTATCCTTACACGAAAAATATATATATTCTGGTAGCAGTGGCGACTGAACTTACGGAACATAGGAGTTGTTCTTGTACCTTCACATGCAGTAGCTTTATTAATCTTCTGACATTCAACACACTTGTACATACCATTCTCCTTTAAACTCATCGTTGTTAATTCTTATTGTCATATCACATGATAAAACGTTCACCGTTATTTTGTGTGTTAGGTTATCCGCATTCTTTGGTGTAATATTCAGTGAATTATCTCTCTGTCACAGCAGGCAAATCTGAGAGAAAAGAAACTGAAGCTGCAGAAAGGCTCAGTACCATTGTTCGTCATAAAAATTTCAATCAACCTTACATCTGTGCCCGACATGTCCTTAGATGTAACTTTGGATGAAACGAAAGTCCTCGTTACCAAGCTTACTGCATTAATGTCATAATTCCGTCGGTTTCTAAAGTCTGCGTTACATGGGACGTCAAATTCTCATGGGTATCAGTCACTGGAGTGTTGTAATTGTTTTTGACTGCTTTATCGATGACAATCTACTTCATAGCATAGTCATCTGTGGTATTCAGGCGACATCTCATTCTGCCTCCCGGTTTGATATCCTATTACACTGGCATACCCTACTATGGCGTCCAGTTCAGCTAATAGTTTTACTTACGTCGCTTAGACATGTGAGTATATCGCAATCTTTTCCTTTGATAGTGATACATCTTCGCTTTAATATTTCTGTTTGGTGCGTAATCGAGCAGACGAACCTATGCTACTGCGGTCAATGTTTACATTACTGTCCAGCAAGTGGGTAATTTCCTCTGTTCTTTCCAGTAAATAGCTAAGGATGTAATCTCGTTGAAGCAAGAGGTACTTGAGATCACTTGAAACTAGTGGAAAAGTTCATCTCTGAAGGAGTCGACTTCGGCGAAGTCTTACATCTCTGGAAGAAACAAGCCAGATACAGACGATATTCCAAAGAAAACTACAACGTGGCGAAGGTGTGAGTTGGCTAAGACACAGTACTCGAAATCAGTACGTGCCCTTTTAAATGTTCAACGACTATCCAGATGTAGACTGTTCACGTTTCCATAAATTACGTAAAACATTAATCGTCATAGTTGCGTTGAATGTGAGTCAGTGGATTTGAGTATTCGTCATTTCCCAATTAGAAATCACGCTACGTAAATAACGTATTTGTCGCGGAATAAAAGTTAACTGCTTATCTTACACCATTACCCCGAACCCGCCATGTAGACGGAAGGACGTGACTCCAGTCAGCAGTGACATACCGTCACTTGTGATTCGCTATAACTATGGTCTACAACTGGCACGACTCAAGTAGTTGCAGGGTGCCACGTAACAGTACCGAACACGTGACAATTTTACAGTGGAAGCTGTGATAAACCTTTTGCATTTCCTTTGTTTTCGTCTTCTTTAAAAGCAAAGAGAGAAGATGAAGCGGTAGCCCATCATAGAGCCTATGCCTGCCGTCATGTATTTTTGACTTTTAGTTGTTAAAAAACACAGGATTTTTTCTGGTACCAGTAGGAGGAAGGGAGGATTCGCGCTCAGCTAGTGAACGAGTGGAAAGCACGCCATTTTAGCGAGTAATTGTAGACCACCATTTTGGGGTCGCTATGAATAAGTGAGGAGTATGTATTTCATGTGTGTACCGTTTAGAAAAATACAGTATTGTTTTATTAACAGAAAGGTCGTGTGAGTTGTTATTTCAAATAGTACAATAATTACAAGAACTGAAGCCCACCTGTGTACTTTGGAAAATTACAAAGATCCGATAAGCTTAATGGGAACACGGTCAAGACTTCAAAGGTGAACACGGCGACCAAACGTAGCATTATAAAGAATGGTAAGCACAAATTTACAGCGGAGAAAGAAACTACTTCGTCCTGCAAAATAATATGAACTAATACGAACTTATTTCCAGGCATAGCTCAACTTATTGTGCTTGTCATTCATGCCGAAAAATTAATCCCACTAATTCAATACATTTTAAAAAGCCACGCATTTCAACATTTTATTATCACCTATTCCATTATTTTAATATATTATAAAGCTTATAATCACAAGTGATACCATCGCGTTAGACTTTGGATTCATCTTAGTGTCTAGTAACTAAAGGACATGAGTACACTCTAAATAACCAAGTGATGTGCATGTATAGACAAACAAATTATTACAGTTTCAGTGAAACTGAATTATTTATGTAAGATAAAGGGCTTCACCAATTGAGGGAGTGAGTAATGCGCTGTTCCTCCTCTGGGCTTTATACCAGCAGTTTTTCGACGTGGCACAGATTATTGCAGTTACTGGATGTCTTCCTGGCATCGTGGCATATTCTGCCAATCGGAGTGTTGGAGCATCAAAATCTCGAGCTGGACGGAGGACCCTACGCATAACACTCCGAACGCTCTGAATTGGGGAGAGATCCGACGAACTTGACGACCGTGGTAGGATCTGACAAGCAAGAAGGGAGGCAGTATAAACACTCGTTTTGCTGAAATATAAGCCCTGGATAGCAACAAAGCGTTGCGTGGAATATCGTCGACGTACTGCTGTACTGTAAAGGAGCCGCGAATGGAATCCAAGTGGTTCCAGTTGTGAAAAGGAGTGGCGCCCCAGACCATCTTTCCTGGCTGTCAGACTGTATGGAGGGCGGCAGTCAGGGGCTTCTCGAAACACGTCTTCTCTGGTCATCGGTGGTCAATGCGAAGAGATATTCCTGGCTGAAGACAATTCTACTCGTGTCAGAGAGATACCTAGCTGAAAACGCATCTATACGCCCCAGACACCGGTGAGACACCAATGGACCGACGACCAGAAATAATGCTTAGTGCGCCTTTTCCATTCATAGCAGGCCTCGGTTGGTTGTCATCCGTGGCAATCTTACAGCACTGCGGTGCGACGAAGGTATTCTGTACCTCGTTTTATTGCCCTTTATGACAAACCATCCTCGGATTAAATTTCAGCAAGATAATGCTTTTCCGCACAGGGCGAGAGTTTCTGCTGATTGTCATCGTTCTTGCTAAACCTTAACTTCACCAGCAAAGTCGCCGGATCTCTTTCCAATTGAAAACGTCTGGAGCATTGTGGAAGGGAACCTGCAACCAACTGAGGATTTTGACCTTCTAACCCGTCAGTTGGACAGAATGTGGCACGATATCTCAGGAGGACATCCAACAATCATGCCAATCAATGCCAAGGCCACCAACTGCCTGGAGAAGGTCCAGAGGTGTACCAACGCTTTTCTGACTTGCTCAGTTTGTTGAGATCATCCAATTTTTTTTTAAAGCGTAATCATTTGTTTGTCTGCACCTGTACATCACGTCTATCGATATCCTTCCCATTCTAATAATTCGTTTGTGGTGCGTCGTTCTTTTGCTTTAGAGTGTATGATAGGATTGTAAAATAGTGAATCCCTCGTTTAGTTCTTCATGTAAACGAGACAGTCGACTACATTTTACAGTCGTGAAAGGTAACCGCATTGTGAGAAGTTCGCAAAAATTATCGTCCGGCAGGGTGACTGTTTCTGAAATACAGACAGTATGAGATGTATTTGTCTCTTCATCGCTCCAAACTGAGTGGCTATTTATTCCTGCTAGCTCTTCATTGTACTAATATCACTAACTTACCTCAGCGGGGTCCTCCTTCGGCAGATCAACGAATTCCACCTCTGCTTTCTTGCAAATAGTCTCGGCGTTCACAGACAGTTTACAGGCGTCGTCCTCGAGCGGTGGAATATCTTCTAGCACATTGGTCACGTCGAAACGCCCAATGACGCGGACCTGTGGATAGTTTGACTTCATCATCACTGACTCAGCTGTAAAGGCAAGCGTCTAACCTACAGAGATCCTTAGACACTGACTTAACTTTCTAAAATGGGTTATACAAGATCTCCATGTGTAGGTTGTAATAAAGCTGAAGAACAGTGCTACAGATGCCTGTTAAAAAGTAAGATAGAGGCAGAGAACTGACAGGTACAGGAATGTAATGGAGGGGGAACACTTTTATGGGCCAGACTGATGAGAAAGGCTAACGTGAATACTGGTAAGGCAAGGAGGAATAGTTAATCGGGCACTTGAAAGTAAGAATTGTTAAGATATGTTCAGGTTCGAACAGGCAGGTTATTGCCCATGCAGTGCTTCGTGCACACCATGACACAAAATGATCGAGCAGAAAAATGAAACTTGCTAAGAGAATGATGATCTAAAAACTTCAGACATTGTCTGTGGTCTATATGGCATGTAATGATTGTGATGGTTTTTGTTTACTAGTTACAATAGAACACATACAGACGTACAGAAACTCTAAACAAGGGAGCTTGCTAAAGAAAATGTAGAAATATATTTATTTTTTATTTCTATTCTGAATCATGTAGTAGCCGGCCAGAGTGGCCGAGCGGTTCTAGGCGCTACAGTCTGGAACCGCGCGGCCACTACGGTCGCAGGTTCGAATCGTGCCTCGGGCATGGATGTGTGTGCTGTCCTTAGGTTAGTTAGGTTTAAGTGGTTCTAAGTTCTAGGGGACTGATGACCTCAGAAGTTAAGTCCCATACTGCTCAGAGCCATTTGAACCAATCTGAATCATGTAGTAAAGTTAAGTAACACATCCAATAATCGTGATATCGTTTGGAGTTAAAAGGAAGCATATTTCTCAGTTGTACAGATAATTAATTTCATTTACAATAAAAGTGTTTAGTCAAGTATAAAACGTTCACACGTCTTTCACGTTCATGTGTCATATATCAGGACTTGTATGATTGTTCTGAAGTTGTTAAAGATTTATGTTTTAATTTACTCCAATAAAGTTACATCCGCTTCCCCCCAACAGATGTTGTTCTTCTACTTAACAGATGTCTGTTATACGTATGATTTCATATTATTAACCTCCAATAAATAGAATTACTTCCTAATGCATTACTAGTAATCGTCTTGTTGAGCAATATATTCCTCATCAATGTTTTCTGTTTCGTTACGTATTACACATTTGTATACATGCAGTGGTAACATTTTTATATCTAGAATTGTTACTGTGTTATCACGTGGATCTATTTTGCACGCATTTATGTGCGTCACTCTCTTCGGTCAAATCATCCCGGGTAATAAGTGTGAGGAGTGTTTTTAGCCGTACAGAATCTGTCCCTTATCGAGTCATTCAATAAAGTATTCGACTTCCTTAGGATTTCGGAAGACCAGTGCAACACCATCAACCACACAGTTGTAAATTTCACAAAGATGTTATCCGACGTATCCCTAACAGCACAGCTGTGGCGAGGCAACATAACATGTAGAAAGTGCGTGCAGTGGCAGCCGCAATGACGGGAGTATGCTGATTGAGACGTAACGTACCATCGTTGACGAGGTCATTAGAAAACTGTGTCTAGATAAGGGAAAGGATGATGGGTGAAAGAGCATGTGTTCTTTTCCATTGGATGCATCTCGACTATGTTTTATAACAGGACCAGCGAAACACGTAACACAGTTCGCACAAATTTCCATTTCCTTCTAAATTATTCATTTACTCTGATTAAGTATCTGAAGTAAAAAGTAGTCAGAGGTAATCCTCTTTTGTGACTAAGAAGCGCAGCCTTTTGGTAAACACTACTATGTAAGTCGTATTTCGCACATTCGTTGTCTTCGGACTACATGGTTATGACGTTTGAAGTGGGACACACTTGCAGATAGACGACGAACTAAAGGGAAGGGGCTGCTCACTAAATTCCAAAAATCCTATCTTCGCCGAGAATGTAGAGCATATATTATTACGACCAACTTTCAAATCCCGAAAAGATCACCATTCAAAGATAAGGGAATTTACAGTTCGTACTGAGGCATTCAGACAGTCGATTTTCCCTCGTGCGAACCGCGAGTGGAAAAGTGTGTGTGTGTGTGGGGGGGGGGGGGGGGGGATAAATATGACTACAGCGCGAGTAGTGCCCTCCGCCACACACCGCATGGTGGCTTGCGGAGTATATATGTATATATATAGTTTGCCCCATAAGATGTAGCTCAGCCTCCGACGGAAGGTGATCCAAAACACAGTTTCATTTAAATAATTTATCCTCGAAGGCAGCCTACTACTGACTGTACAACTCAAAATTCTTGTCATATTTCTTTTTATGAATTGCTATCCAACAAAGACGTCGTAATACTATAGTAATTATCTATAACTTCGGCATCAAATCCGATAGATACCGGTGTGGACGAACAGATGGGATGCCACTGTTTCAGTTCTCGTGGTACGTCTGTCAGAACCTGTACCGAAAATGTCTGGGCCACCCGTCATTCGCCCTTTCCTTACGGCTTGTGCCATTGATTCCATGTGGTCTCTGCCAACTGCTCGTATGCTCTTACAAGTTTTATACTCTTACAGTCTACTTATCCAGATCGTTTTCATCAAGAACGTAATTAAAAGATCACGTGAGCGTCAGCATTAGAACAACCGGTGACAGTATCACAATAAGGCAAAACAGACGCCACGAAAGTTTAGCTGGAGCAATTAGGTGTGAACTATGTTAGAAGGTAGATAAAAGAGTCCCAGTAGAGCGCCTTTGTGGATGTTATAGAATATTCCATAAGTTCATTCGGAATCTTTATGTCGTCACATTTATCGTGTTGAACTTTCACAAGGATTGAACCATCGTGCCCGTTACCACGCATACTGATTTGGTGTAATAGTCATTCCGTTTCTATCATCTGTCTTAGGTGGCACGTTCACCATCTAGTTGGCTACAATCATTGAGATGCTGTGATTCCTTCTGTCTTCTTTATCTATCCCTTACTGCCACACATGTTAATTTATGGCGTTCATAGTCATTTATTTCCAGCTCTTGGTTTCAAATCCCCTGACATCTGGATGTCGGATTCGAGACATCATTTCAACTAATAGGTCTGCCTAATGTCACACAATTACAGAACTGCATCGCAGCTTTTCCCTTTACTATTGATACGTCTTCGCAATGATACCTCTGTTTAGTGTGTGTTGATGAGACAAGTTGTGCAACTGCGGTCTACAATTACAGTACAGTGAGGCCTGTAGCCGACCTCGTCTGTTTGACCCACAAAATGGCTGAGGACGCAATCTACTGGCAGCCACAGGTCAACTTAAGCTTAGTGGCAAGCATCAGAACAGTCCAGCTTTGATACGGTCGTATGCTTCAGTAAAGTATTATATCTTTCTTAAAGACACAAGGTAAACAAGGATTTATTTCCGCAAGAAGTATGTTCTGTGATAATTTCACTTTTTCCACGTGGATTTATGTGCTCCACGTTTCCATAAATCGCTCGACACTATCCTCGTCGTAGTTGGGTTAATAATGAGCCAACCGGTTTCAATCTCGCTCGGCCCACAATTCCAAATCGCACTGCGTGTGTAACGCCATCGTCGCAAACTGAAAGTCAGCTTCTAATCCTACACGTTTGCGTCGAGCTTACGACACCGATGGACAGATGAGTGTCTGGCCAGCAGTAGAGCTCGACCAGCTGCGACTCTACAAGGCTGTCGTCTATAATCGGTGCATCCCAACTCCTTTTAGACCGACATGTGTCACGCTAGTGGCATTCCGAACTCATGGCAATTTTAGAACTGAAGCTTACTGTATCTCAACAGTAGTATTGAGTTCGATCTGAAGTTTACCTTAACAGCTTGTAACCAATGGACTTTAGTATTACTGAGTTGTAATAAAATGAATCCCTTGTACAGTCCTTCATGTAAACTTGATTTTCGACTGCATTTTGCTGTCATGTAAGAATGTCTGGAGCGTGAGACATTCCAAATAAATAAACAAATTTCGCAGAGAGGGTGATTCTGCAATGCATGCAGACAGACGTGTAATTGGCTTTTCTCCGCTGTAACCCTGTCAGGCCATTTCTCCCTACTAAGTATTCATGGTAGTAATGCTACTGACTTACCTCAGTACGGCCCTCTTGCGGCGCATCAAGCAACTCTGCCTCTGGTTTCTGCGGTAAAATTTCAGGTAGAGCACTCAGTTCGGAAGTGTCGTCCTCAAAACGTGGAATCTCTTCAGCCATCTCTTCCTCACCGAAGTCCCAAGAAAAATTGACCTGTGGGAGGTTCGAGTTTATTATTCATTAGTGACTGAGCTAGAATAGCATGTGTCTAAAGGACAGAAATCTTTAGACGTCTGTCTCAGCATTCATAAATGGATTACATATTAAGTAACTACGGCTTAACTGTAGGCTGTAATGAACGTGAAATACAGTGTTTTTAATGTATGTTAAAATTGCGAAGATATGGGCACGTTAGAAAAAAAGAATGAGACCATCGCGTATACAGTGGGATAGGGCGTGTCATGACGTAAAATGATTAGACCATGGAAAAGAGTGAAACCAAGAAAGACTATGATGATCTAAAAACAGGACGCATCCTTTTATACCCGTATGATATGTAACGTCTTCGATGGTTTTTGGTGGTTACTACTTGCGATCTTAAAGTAACTGTGCCGGTAGATTTAAAAAAGGAAGATTACTAACGAAAATATAAATATATTTCGATATTGCTACACTGTATCTTTCGCCAGATTGAAATACTACGCCTGATTAACAATACTTCATGTAGAGTTATTTACTATATGTTTATCAGTGTCTCGATATATTGTTTTTTACATATTTCAAATTCATTCTCCTTTCACACTGTCCTGCTATATTATAAGATGATGCATAATTCCTCCGAACATATTAATATCGTATTCTTTGATTAATTTACACCAATTATACTGGAACCACGTCTCCCTATGTGTATTGTTCTTCATCTTCCTTCTTCTTCAGTTTCATAGCCTACTATTTCTTTCAACATTTATATTCTTGCATGCAACCTTAGTTTTACCTTAGGACCTTGTAACAAGTTGAGGATAATATTATTGGTCTGTAGTAGAGTGAATGTCTCTCTCTGCTCTTCTTGTAAATCTGAGAGTCAGCTGCGGTCTCCCATGTTCTGAAAGCACGTATGGAGCTTGAGCGATTCCCAATAATACACTGAAGCACCAAAGGAAGTGCTATAGGCATGAGTTTTGAAATACAGAGATATGTAAACAGGCAGAATACACCGCTGGAGTCCGCAACGCCTGTATAAGACGATAACTGTCTGGCGCAGTTGTTAGATTGGTTACTGTTGCTACAACGGCAGGTTATCAAGATTTAACTTAGTTTGAATGTGGTGTTATAGTCGGCAAACGAGTGATGGGACACGGCATCTCCGAAGTAGCGATGAAGTGGGGATTTTCTCGTACGATCATTTCATGAGTGTACCGTGAATATCAGGAGTTCGGTAAAATATCAAATCCCAGACATGGATGTGGCCGGGAAAACACCCTGCAAGAACGAGAACAACAACGACTGAAGAGAATCGTCCAACGTGACAGAAGAGCAACCTCTCCGCAAATTAATGAAGATTTCAATGCTGAGCCATCAACAATTGTCAGAGTGCGAACGGTTCAACGAAACATCATCGATATGGGCTTTTGGAGCCGAAGGCCCCTTGTATATCCCTGGTGCGTGCACTACAGAAAGCTTTAAGCCTCGCCTGGATGCGTCAACACCGACATTGGACTGTTGACGAGTGGAAACATATTTCCTGGAAGGACGAGTCTCTATTCCTGGAAGGACGAGTCTCTATGTTTAAACTGTATCGGGCGGATGGACGTGTACGGGTATGGTGACAACCTCATGAATCCATGGAACCTGCATGTCAGCAGGGGACTGGTGGAGGCTCAGTAATGGTGTGAGGCGCGTGCAGCTGGAGACAGACATGATCATTATTGAGACTTACAATGTCTTGTTCAGAAGAGATCTCCATCCCCTCGAACTCTTACGGATTTATATACAGGCCTGCACGATTCATGCTGTCAGTTCCCTCCAACACTACTTCAGTCGTCACTCGAGTCCGTGCCACGTTGTGTTGCGGTACTCTGGGTGCTTTGCAGGAGCCCTACATGATATCAGGCAGGTGTACCAATTTCTTTGGCTTTTCAGTGCATTACCTGGCAGAGTGGCGGATTCCGCAGTGCATACCATCTGAAATACCATCTGTGCATTCTTCCCCCTCACCCTGTCTGGCCGTTCCCTCCTGGTTATTTATCATGGTAGTAATAATATTGACTTACATCAATTGGATTCTCCTGTTTCTTCTCTCGTCTCTTCCGGCGGTTGCGAGGTTCTACAGGAAGCTTGAAATCGTGGGAAACAGACGGAGGAATTTCTTCGTCCACATTTATCACCTTGAAGCGCCCAAATAGACGAACCTGGGGGAGTTTTATTTTTACCATCACTAATTTAGACAAGACGTCATGTATGCAGCAGATATAAAGGTTTAGATATCTTGATTGTAATAATTAAACAGACTATATATTCAATAAGTAGCCCGTAATTGTAGTTTTAAAACAATTTTGGTACGGTGCTATTGATGTGTGCTGAAAGTTAAGATATCGAATAAGGCAGAGAACTAAGAGATAAAAGGGGAAAAGACAAAGGAAGATGGTTATGGAGCACACTTAGTAAATTATGTGTAGTTCAAATGGTTCAAATGGCTCTGAGCACTATGGGACTCAACTGCTGTGGTCATTAGTCCCCTAGAACTTAGAACTACTTAAACCTAACTAACCTAAGGACATCACACACATCCATGCCCGAGGCAGGATTCGAACCTGCGACCGTAGCGGTCTTGCGGTTCCAGACTGCAGCGCCTTTAACCGCACGGCCACTTCGGCCGGCAATTATGTGTAGTTTGTTGCTACTAGTGCTAAGGCATCAACAAACAGTTAACGTATGACACAACATCAAATAAATTTGAAGTGCCAGTACACAATTAAATACGCAGGGAATTGCAAGTGAGAGTGCTTACTAACGAAAATGTAAATTAATGTTTATAATTATCTTTGTGATCACACTAGTTTTTCTTAGCTTATTCTTACCATCGTCATTTGAAGTTATGTTTTGTGTTCCTTGACACTGCCTAATCAACCTCGAATTTCGATTCTGGAACATTACAGGGGGTCTCTACGACAGCACTGTTATCTTTTGTTTAAGAATCCCCACGCTCTAATACCTTCTCTAACACGTCTGTGTTCTCTGTTCCGGTTATTTATTTTCTTATCAACTATTCTTCAAGTTTCTAAACTTTCTCCTGCATGAGCTCTTGGTAAGCGTCACAGGCACTGGAACTGTAACTTACGTTATATCGTTGTGCCCTTGTGTACATTTTTCTACAGTGGATACGTACTACTTCCTGAAATTTCTGCACGCACATTATAGTCATCTTTCGTCTTCTTTTTAAACTGATGGTATACGCTTTTACCTATGTACGGAAGTGCTTAGTTTTATGCACAGGTATCCAAACTAACACTCCCTATGTCCGTATCTTGCCTACTGGAGACTGAGGCAGCACGTCGAAAGCTCTTGCCAGATTTTGGTGCACTGAGTCACTGTTAACCTTCGTTTTTCATTTGGTGGAGTGCGGAAGAACACTATTGCGTGTGAGACGAGTGATATATTCCGAAACCCTGACAGTTTTACAGACGAAGCTTAGTGCACAAGTACTATTGCTCCTTTGCACCTTAGAATTACCTTAGGTTCTTGTAACCAGTGCACGATACTAATATTGGATTGTAATCAAATGCAATTCTTATTTAGTCCTTCATGTACAAATGATAGAGTTATCCGGCAGAGTAACAGATTCTGCAAACCATACAATTTGCTACTTTATTTGGTCATTCTTCGCTCTCGTTCTTTCTTACCCTGTCTTCGAGTTTACTTCACACGGCTGTACTGATATTGACTTACCTCTGCATGGCCGTCCTTCAGCGTACAGTCCACACTATTATCTCCATTACTGATGTGACTGGCTGATTCTGGGGTCCGCTGGCAGGGAAATATCTCAAAGACAGAAGGCACTTGTGACACCCTCCTCTTTTTCAAGCGGCCATAAATCTGGAAGAGTGGGTTGCATATTTTTCTACCAGATTCGAACTTTCTAAACACTTGACTTACAATACTGAAACAGATTTTATACAACTTATGCAGTCCATAACTGTATCGTTTAAGAGATGTGCAGTATGGTGCTACAGACGGCGCTTATAAATTAAGACATCAAATAAGGCAGAGAACTAAGAGCTACAAGAATGAAAACGTGAGGTAAGATTTTAATGGAAAACACTAGACAAAACTGTGGCACGGTAATATGGCTACTGCTAAGGCATCCTGGCGCTTGAAAGGAGAAAAATTGTACGTACAATGAAGGTTTAGAATATGTGAAGCAAATGTGAATAGATATATACAATAAACACGTGGTGAAATATGAAGGCCGGGATACGCCGGACTGGAACTCGAGTACGAGACCTTTGCCTTTCTGTGAAGTTTGGAAGTTGTGAAATGAGGCACTGGTGGAAGTACACTTGTGAGGACATGTCGTGTGTTGTTCTTGGTTAGTATAGTCGATGGAGCGCGTGCCCGCAAAAGGTAAATTCATTCTGCTGCCATCGTCCCACTGTGATCTCTATACCACTGACGAATGAGACGAATTTGAAAATTCGTTAAGAACATAAAGACTGGAAGCCTCTCTATGTTGGAGAATAAGCCTGCTACATAAAATATCATTTAAGGAACACACATCTGTGTGCAGCCGGCCGGTGTGCCCGAGCGGTTCTAGGCGCTTCAGTCTGGAACCGCGGGACTGCGTTGGTCGCAGGTTCGAATCCTGCCTCGGGCATGGATGTGTATGATGTCCTTAAGTTAGTTAGGTTTAAGTAGTTCTAAGTTCTAGGGGACTGATGACCTCAGATGGTAAGTGCCATAGTTCTCAGAGGCATTTGAACCATCTGTGTACACTAAACGCATATTCTTATTGATGGCGTCATGAAAATAATGCTCTGTCATATAGCTCTGGTTAAGATCATGATGTCAGAAATGGGAAACATGTGACATTACTCGCAGTACCACGCTGGGATGATGACGTAAATAACTGTAGACGTTTTACAATCTACTGTGCACCTATTTTAATACCGCGTAGTCTGCGATTGTGTGACATGTCTGCGTTACATCCACTAAGGGAAATGAACTTATCCATTAAAAGATACAAAGTTTTCGTAAATGTTTGAACCATTCATCAATTGCTACTCCTGAATATTCTCAAAAGGGACGATGTTTAATCTTACCAGGCATGTTTTTATGGTTTGACCCACAAATCTGTAACAATATCGACTGAATGTAATTTTCGGTTGCCTTCATGCGTACTTCACTTTACTATTTATTAAAGACAGGATGCTGCTGTCCGCAGCGTTGCGACTGATTGCCACATTATGTATAGAAGTTGCCTCCTAGTTGGAAGAACGTAAGTACGCGGTCTTCTTTTCTCAAACCGTTAATGACTGCATGCTTGACTGAAGGAAATTGTAATGTAATATACAGACATCGTATAAACACAGACTGTGTGATGGTTGTAATAATTAGTCTCTCCCTCCGCATGCACAACAAAATGCGAACATAGAAAATATGGGCAATATGTGACATATGGAAGTTTTGGTCGGTCCGGGATGCGAACGTGTATAGCCGAAATGTTTTCTTCAGTTCAGTTTACTAGCTTAATTCCAACCATTAGTGTTGTTACCGTTGTCACCAGTTATTACGAGTCCTTTTGTAAGCAGGTATAGCTATTATGCTGATCCGAAGATCATAGGAAAGTGAGCGGCTAGTGTTATGGGGGTGATGGATACGAAGACGTGTGGCTGCAATTGGGTTACGTGGCTCGATCCACACTTATTTCACTGTCGCTGAAAATGCACTTATAAAACGGTGGGGTCAGTGTGCACTGTAGGAGCAGCTGTCGTTTGGTGATGGCTTGTTTATGACGAGTAGTTGAGAGAGTTTAGCCGAGTCCAGAAGCTGATACAGTGAGATTCTGTATGGTGCTGTATCAGTGACTATATTAACTGTAATGTAACTGGTCGTTGGCTTCATTGTGGAATTTTTCATACACCTTAGAGTTGCTCAGTGCTTACCTTCTCCATGTCCACATTTCTGTAATCATAGACTTCCGTCGAACGTGCTTTCTTTGATTTCTGCCCCAAATCACGTGTCTTCTTCCTGCAGGGAAGACACAGACAGCACAAAATGCTGTAAAGCACCTGCGAAGACAAAAGAACATTAGAACACGTGTGATTCAGAGTTTATGTATTCAGACAGCAAAATGACACCGCCTCAAACTCTTGCTGCACAGCAGTCAGTAAGTTACGAATTTTTTGTGGACTACCTCTCACATGGACTTGACCCTTTCCTCAATTTGTTTGAAAAATACCCTAAAACTACCAAATACCACATGAATAGTGCCGGAAACTCACAGACTATCCCCCTGCCTCCTCTATCCCAGGAAAGAACGACATGTCATGAAGCAGGCACGCAAGTAATCTTCACGACGTTCACGAAGAATGGCAGCCACTATCAGTACACGCGTAACACCAGCAGCATCACATTAACAACCGAGGTGCTCTTCCCCACCAAAGTAGAGGTACACATGAGAGATTTAAGAAATGATATTGTATGTGCTATCACCTACCACGGTTTTCGGGGTCGTTCAGTGGAGCGTTCGGTCAGCCAAAGAAAATCAAGAAAGTCTTCCGAGAGATTTCATATCCAATTATATCTGCAGCTTGCGTTTCCGAAACCTTTTTGGCACAAGACAGACGTATCATTTCTAGAGAGTTCGTCATTATCAGGTCGAGCACACCAGAGTGGAAAGGCGGTGTCCCTGTACTGGTGTGGGAAGAAAATACTTTTTTGGAAGCACAGATCAGTTCCCGTACTATAAGACTGTAGATACCAGTAGCACAGATATAATTACGTTTTGTATCATTCACCCTGTTATCGATACGTTTCTCCCCGTAAAGCAATGTAAGCGAAGTCATCTCATCTCTCATTCCGACAAACTCCCCTCCCTGCAACCCACACCCCTACTACTACTGTATCCCCTCACCGTCATTGCCTCCCTCTTGCTCTCTCTTACTGCTACTATTTCATTCACCCCTTCAAACTGCCGCCGCCTGCTCACTGTCGCTATCTCTCTCGTCCTCGATGTCACTATCGTAGACGCTGTCTCTCTTTATCACTGGCTGTCATTCACTTTCAACTGCACCTTCCCTTTACTCCTGTATCACTAGCACAGTCTCTTTCACTCATTTCCTAGCACTGTCAACTACGAACCTATGCCACTGTACACTCTCCTTCTCTCACAATCCTAATGTCTCCTTCGATCTTTCTATGCCACAACCAGCTTTTACTATCTTCCAGTATATCTGTGTCTTTTCCACTGCTGCTTTAACATTCTCTCTCTGCATAAAAAAGCGCGCGAATTTGCCTGCATGCCAAAATTTTTGGGAAATTTTTTAAAGGTGCTGAGGAAAGTAAGATGAGGCAGCTGGTACTCCACTTTTCTGTCAGAGTCTTTAAACAACAGCGTGTTCGCCGTTTTCGTCCTCCGGTAGGAGCATTTTTCCGCTACTTCCCCACTTTTGCCAGCCACAGTAGGGCAAGTCACTCTTATGGAGAGAATTTTATGGGTCAGTAAAATTTTGATACATTACTTTTATGAAACTGAAATATTGCGCGACTAATTTTACACCTCACAGAGGATTTAACGCGCACATGACTTTCCCTGTGCCTCAGTACTACAACGTGGGCTTCCCAGAACTCTTCTGATGTTAGTGAAGACACTTTACAACTTGTTCATCGGTGCTATGCCACTACATAAACTACGTTTTCGGCTCACAAGGTATTACGCTTCTTCGTTACACGCTAACACCCCTGTGATATCATAGAATACGGAATCTTCACAAATGATTGCGTAGCGTTGGCTAGCACGTAAGTAACATAAGATCTCCATATCTTAAAAAGACAACCTGCAATGCTGGAAGACCGATGCTACAACTAACAGGTTGTAAAAATAAAAAAAAAGTCAGGAACGTCTGAAACAAATAGTTATTGTGAAACGTTGAATAGTGTTATTAAGCTGTCCGATGTGTTGAATACAGTATGAAAACTCAGAAATCGCAAATGGAGCCCGGACAAAATGTTTGTCTTACGACTGCAGTACCGTTATTCCACCAGTAGCCGTAGAATCTGGCCATATCCTGTGATCACTTTTTCAGTTAAAAGAGCTGAAGAAAATGCTGCAGTCCTCGACGAACTCTGTCCTTGTAGTGGATCATGTTCACCATCCTTCGCTGTGTAATTCGCCAAATAGTGCATTGACAAAGTTTCTACGAACTTTGAACGGTATTTGGATGACACTCCTCTCCTCACTGTTCAAATAATTATTCCAGCTCCGTGACCTAAAGCAAAGGCCGGAAGTACAACGTCGTCTTGAGCCAGAAGGACCCTTAGATAGTTTATTAAGACCCACTCAGAGTGGTAGCTGCGATAGAAGTATTTGCTTTCAGAAAACCAGGTGGGGTTTACGAAGGGTAACGGAAACTATGCGTTCTTCGTATTATACAATTTGAAATTTTTCGAACGTTCAACACTAGGCAACATTTTTGCATTAGCGTTTATCGACGTAAAAGTGCTCACGACAATGTTTAAAATTCACTTCTATTACAAAAATTAAGGGATATGTGTATTCCAGAGACGTTTTTGTTTGGTATTCAAACCTTCCTAAGATACAGTGCTCTGACTGCAGAACAAATTGCTCGTACAACCTAGAGAGGACTGCCTCAGTGCTCCATGCCCAGCCCTTATATGTTTTAAACGTACACACGAGATACGGACCACGGAAAACATCATTTCACCCGGCATTGATACTCTCCGGGTTCAAATGATTTATACCTTTCTCCTATACACCACGATCTTGAAGCCTATTCAGCGTCTTGATTCCTGAACAGCATGATCTTGAATATCTTTGCATTGCTTTAGACAGAGTAGTTTACGCATTAACACGCTATTACAATGTCAACGACCTAACAATTTCAACTCAGAAATGTTCGATAGTTCTCTTCAACCGGAGATGGTTGCGACGGTGTAATTCATCCATTTTATTACATAGTGTCTCCTTCCCATAGGTAACTGAAGCCTGTGGTGTTTGGAACGCGCTTCAAATGTGATGATGACAAAACTCTTCTAATCAGGAAATAGCATTAACATTACGATATCTGTAGATGTTACTTGGTAGGGTGTGGAGCCCACCATTCTCTTGAACGTACCCTAGAGTTTTCTCCGCTCAGTCATCGATTGTGGATACCAAAGGTGCACCTCATAAACTTGAAGCAGTACATCTTGGTTGCCAGCGACTCTGCCTTGCAACAATGCGATCAACTTTGACAAATACATTACCAGTAGAAACGCTTGAATCTCCGCAGTATAAACTACTATTTCGCCTCACACCCCGTTACACATGCATATCTTACTTGTTCAAGTAGGGTAACTTTCGACCTTCGTCTCACGGAAACGGATAAAGATATGAAGACAACTTTCAAGGTTATCTGGGCTCGGTATTGTAGGAGTATATCGTAGGAAATCCAGTCATATGCTATTAAAATCCGTCTTGGAATCCGCGGCTCGGTTTTGGTAGAAAGAATACATGAAAAAAGTTTTGGGTGGTTTTCTGACAACCGCCCATAAATTAATGGTGCCTCCACAAGTCTCTTAAGACACACCATACACAATATGAAACGCAAAAAAACACCAAACGATTGTGTCCGTTTGCCACAGCAAGACATATTGTGAAATGTTCATATTTTGAGCCTGCACTGTGGGACAGTGACACTAAGACGGTGCTCCTGTTGGGTATACAATATAGAAGAGCATAGCACTTAAAGAAAAAATCTGTTCGTCAACTGCCATGTTCTTCTATATTGATCCCAACTTGGCCGACCGTGCTGGCCGAGCGGTTAAAGGCGCTTCAGTCTGGAACCGCGCGACCGCTACATTCGCGGGTTCGAATCCTGCCTCGGGCATGGATGTGTGTGATGTCCTTAGGTTAGTTAGGTTTAAGTAGTTCTAAGTTATACGGGACTAATGACCTCAGATGTTGAGTCCCATAGTGCTCAGAGCCATTTGATCCCAACTTGAAGCTGTAATATTTGCTATTATTACGTGGGTCTTCAAGACTTAAATATTTGCACTGAAGGTGGTTACTCAGTGACTAAAATCGATTTTCTGTAATAAATGCTTTCACACCCTTTACGACGGATGCTACCGATTTCGTTGTTTACATACTGTCAATTGTCAACGATGGCTGTCCTCTCCTGATGTGTCTTCCCCCATAAAGGCAGCTCTGTTGACGATATCACGTTATGTTCGTTACCAGACGATACGGTTTCTACTTAATATGGCATGACCCATTAGGATCAGATCATTTCCCTAATGTTCTGATGACAATCCGACAGCAAGATTCTTCCCTAACACTCCTTGGCACTCTTTCAAACAATCGTGGAGAATACAGTAGCTGTTGTGTCAGAAACGGATCCACAGCACGTATCCAACTACACATTGTTCAATGTGTTAAATGTGACAGATCTCTCTATCCCAAAAACGACAAGCTACTTCGTTATAGATTAACAGCTCTGTGCCATGGGATACGGAATCCTCACAATTACTGAGCAACGTGGAGTAGCATTTAAGCAATATAAGCTCTCCTTATCTTCAGCAGACAATCTGCACTGCTAGAAGACGGATGCGAAACTAACGGGTTGCAAAAAAGAACTAAAAACGTCTTATCTGGATAAATTATTGTGAAACGATGAATAGAGATATTAAGATATCTGATGTGTAGAGTACAACAAGGGAACTCAGAAATCGTAACTGGAATTCAGACCAGAGAGAATTCGTTAGATTTTGTACTTGACAACTAAGTACTTGGCGAGAATATTTATTGGTCTAGAGGGACAGCAGTCCGACAGTAGATCAATCACCCTCCTACGGGATGTAAGATAAATTCTTCCGCACATAAGATCCAAATCGGAAATGTAGCGTCTTAATTGCTGACTAGTTAAAACATTAGATTCGGTGTGTAACACCTCCGGTTGAGTTCAATCTCATATCTGCATAGGCCCATTTCGTACTCCATTGCTACATATGTTTGTAAACCTCAAAATTATCTACTACACCTCAGCTGTCTTATTCGACGAACATTGTTCATGTTTATACTAATGTCTTGTGCTTGCAAGAGACTTCAGCAGTACGACGTGTATTTCTTGTCCAGAAACTGAAATATTCCAAGCAATTTCGTCTTGCACCACATTTCTCATTTTCTACAGCAGAAGGTATAGCGATTCGAGTGACTCTCAAATCTGGTCGTCCCGCGGTGCTCCAGAACTTTCTGTAGCGTAACAATCCAAATGTGTATACGAATGTGTTCAGCAATGTCTATGGATCAGTAAAATGAATATTCGGGTACCGCAAATAAGCGAAGAGGTACATGAATTTCCTTTCCATGGAACCGAGGACACTTGGTATTAGTTTACAACGACTAGGACGAATAGATGACGAACAAGGCCGGTGTTTCTCACCCTGTAATTAATGTCATTTACCATCCTAAGAATTCAGGTTGCGGAAGACGAAACTTTCCAAGGAAGAATGGGCAGAGGATTGGGGCCTTTTAGTGTACGATAGAAGTCAATACTACACTCCAATAAAAGCACCTATTAGAAGCTCCAGCAGGTTTCGAAAATTTCAGGAGAGGAGGAGGCTGGTAACTGTTTTTCTACAGATACATCGAAACACAATGGAACTATTTCCTGCAAGATCTTTAAGCTCTCCCTTCCGTCAGGTGCTACTGTTTTATTGTATCATGAAGATCCTGAAATATCCTTCGCAGTCCTCACGAAGCACATACTGAGTATCCAAATTTTATTTGTTTTGGTCTAGGCCAGGTAAGAAACTGAACTTGTTGTGCCTGATTGTAGGTTGTACTTTGCACCATGTGTTTTCTGTTCAACACTTGGTTCCCTTTCTGCAATCTCCCAGTAAGTTTCAGCATCTGACTGAAGAAACCTGTTTATCGCGCTGTTTGCGTGGTTTGAATAAAGAAAGGTAATTTCAGCTTGTATATGTGCATATATTCCGCTATAGAATTAGAGATCGTTTATTTGCTGAAAACAATGTAAAGTTAAACTTTTTCGATGTACGAGAGCGTGCTGAAAAGTAATGCCTCCAAATTTTTTATTCTGTTCACAAGATCGGTTGGGGTATTACGTGTCATGCAAATTGTTCGGTTGACTTTTCAGCTTCGCATAAGGAAGATGAAATACGCTGGCGCTAGAGCAGCTCCGAGTTTAACGTGTAACATGTCTGTGTGCATCGTAATTATGTCGTTGCGTGAGAAACAGAATCTCAAAAAACAGAAAATACGAATTCGGAGAGTTCGTCTACACATGGAACACAGACGAGGGCTGCGACATCTGCAACAATCCGTCGGTTGTGTTTACTGTCATGGGTCATCCCCCGTACATTCCCGACTAGGTTCCGCCTGTTTTCCATCTGTTTCAAAAACTTAAAGGCTACCATCGAGGACTTCGCTTCAATAGTAATGAAAGGATGCAAGCAGAGGTGATGTAGGCATGAAGAATAAAGGTGTAGAATGCTCTCTTACACTTCAAACTGACACAGATACATGAGACTGTTTAGCAACATAGTTACCAAATCTCTGTAAATAGGCCTAGGAGCCTTCTATCAGTCCTTCAATTACTCGACGACAGAAATCCGCTCGTTGGTCACGGAGCCTTTCCAGAACTTCTAAGTGTTTGTCTTCATCGCGGATAAACCGCGACTTCTTTGAATCAGTTCCTCGATGGCCTTTCCTATCAGCGTCATACAAGGCTGTTCAGCATTGGTTAAATTGATAACACCGTTTCAATACAGCGGGACGCGTCATTGCATTTTGTACACACAAAGCCAGAATTCACGGTTAGTTTGTGTGCAATTTAGATGTTTTGCCCGCAAGAATCGGACTGTCTCGCGCAACTAAACTTAGTAGCAGCTTTCCAGTCGCCGTTCCATTTCACTCTCAAACTGTGACGCAGTTACTATCCGTACCGCAGTGTAGCTGGGCCTGCAGTAGTCTCAAGGCATGTACTCTCTTCTCATAACGCGCCAATCCAGTTGCGCAGTGATCTTAGCGTGGGACAACGTGTGATACTCTCTGCAGTCGCTGCGTATGTGGCGCGATTCTGCTATTTTTATGGTATTGCAATAAGCAGTTGGTTTTTTCTGCGAGACAAATGTATTTAGTGCACTGCATAACATGAAACCCTTACATCCAGGCAACAACCATCTGAATCAAATTCTCCGTGTTGTATTCAGTATCTCAGGTGGACACGGCACATGGCATGGAGCATCTTTACTGTCAGTGTTGGCTCAGGGTTTGGTGTTCTAGAGCATTTCCTCATTCGAAATGCATCGCTTTTGTCATCACATTCCACCTCTTCTTCCTCACTCTCTTCTGCGCCTTGCATTCTCTACTGTGAATGTGAATGTGTATGTCGTTGCCGGATGTGTACAAAGTGCTGAATCTCTTAAGGCTTTTTAAATAAAGCGCACGTTATTAACATTCTACACCTTTATTCTTCATGCCTACTGTGGTGTCACCGCCAGACACCACACTTGCTAGGTGGTAGCCTTTAAATCGGCCGCGGTCCGTTAGTATACGTCGGACCCGCGTGTCGCCACTATCAGTGATTGCAGACCGAGCGCCGCCACACTGCAGGTCTAGTCTAGAGATACTCCCTACCACTCGCCCCAGTTGTACAGCCGACTTTGCTAGCGATGGTTGACTGCCTACTTACTCTCTCATTTGCAGAGACGATAGTTTAGCATAGCCTTCAGCTACGTCATTTGCTACGACCTAGCAACGCGCCATATACAGTTACTATGTCTTCTGAACAGATAATACTGTGAGTCATGTACCGTCAAGTGCGGCGCTCATCATAATGGATTAAAGTTAAGTATGAAACTAATTACGTCCGCTTTCTGAATTCTAATTCTTTGTCATGTTCCAGACCTCACGCCAGTATAGTTCTTCCCTCCTCACGCCAGCCTGCGTGAGCTAAAACGCGTGCATTTCGGCTCCTCTGCCAACCCAACACCTACATCACCTCTGCTTGCACCCTTTCATTACTATTGAAGCGAAGTCCTCGAAGGTAATCTTTAAGTTTTTGAAACAGATGGAAAACAGGCGAGACCTAGTCGGGACTGTATGGGGGATGATCCATGACACTGAACACAACCGACGGATTGTTGCAGATGTCGCAGCCCTCGTCTGTGTTCCATGTGTAGACGAACTCTCCGAATTCGTATTTTCTGTCTTTTGAGATTCTGTTTCTCACGCAACGACATAGTTAAGATGCACACAGACATGTTACACGCTAAAACTCAGAGCACTCTAGCGCCAGCGTATTTCAACTTCCGTCTGCGAAGTTGAAAAGTCAACCGAGTAATTTGCAAGTTAGTTGGCCTATCACGACAATCTCTAACTTACTATTTGAGGGCCCCTCGTACATAAAATTTTCTTATCTTTCCTTCGCATATAATAATAAATTAATATTCTGTGGTACTTGCACATTTATATATCAGTCGGCAGTTTATAAGTAAAGGTCAGCAAATTAATCCGCGGAAATAAGTAATTACCAGGATGAAAAACGTGTGTGAGTACTGATGTAAAATATATACTATGTGTCCTAATATTTGGTGGATATGAAGAATTTTTGTAATTTAGTATTTCAGTCTTTTCTAGTCGGGACTGCATGGTGGATGATCTGTGACAGTTGACACAAGGCGCCGATTTGTTGCAGGTGTTGCAGTGCTCGTCTCTGTTCCATGTGAAACCAACTCTTCCTCATGGAGAGCGGTTCATGTGAGCAGAGATGACACCCAGAGGGAGTCATTTCTGGCTGTAGGGCAGGTAATCAAACAATTTTCAGTGAAAACGCTGCAGGAGCATCTTCATTGCCGCTGCAGTGTGTGGCCATAAGTGTCATGGAAATGCCTAACAGTTACGTTACGTGAGCTGCATCTAATAAGGCGAAATCCCTCGGCAGGCATTTGTTCTTGGCGGGGAACACTATCTTCTGTGCATTTTTACTTGATCTCCGTTCTCTCAGAACTGAAAAGAGTGACAAGACGCTATCGACGGGCATATCTGGGACACTGCCGGAGACATCTGTGCAAGGTTTCATCGGATTTTCTCTGTGATTTAGACTTCACGACCCAGCAGACCTTAATAATGGAATAGCCCACATCAATCTTAATCAGCTACGACGTATATTTTGAATGTGGACGAGTAGGAAGAGAAGCACACGTTGGCGGAGAGGTTAATGCACTGGAGTTTCCTACGGTTCGAGCTGTTCAGCGATCTGAGCTGGAATTTACTTCATTTCCATAAGTCAGTTCAGTCAGGTGCCAGATTGGTACACCTAAGAATAGATGATCCTTATGGTGGCACAGCTTTGTTGGATCCGCATATCATCGAGAAGCCAAAGCCATGTTTTCCTTTCAGCTATATTGTGATCCACCGCATAAGCTGAAGTTCCAGCAATGCTCTAGATATCCTTTTAATCTGTTGGCAAATTTTAGAATCGTTAGTTGACAGTTTGACTACTAGTAATTAAGTGTGAATCTTCCTAATTCGTGCCTGGAACTCAACAAAACCACTCACTATTTTAATTGGAAACTTAGTAACTTCCCACACAATAAATGGTTCACAGGTATCATCCATTTCCAAACGTCTTTTATGAGTTTGTGATGTCTCCGTAAGTAGTGAGGGTATTCTGTTACTGACAACGCTAAACAATTACCTTCAGTGCATTAGTCATAAATTTCAGGGAATGTGTCAACGACAGATACATAATGAACAAACAACTGAGATTCGAAAATCAGCTGCTAGTTGCCTTTACTACGAGTTGTTGCGTTGTCAATGTACACCTCAGCACAAAATGCAGCTGTAGCAAGATGATAAAATACGGTGCCACTGCCACGCGTTTTTTTATGATAGCAGATCTTTTAATGTATACGCACAACAGACTTAGAGGCGTTTAACTAATTATATTCCATAAAGACCTTACTTGTGACTAATATACCGTTGTGTCCGAATGAAAAAACTAAAATCAAGATTTCAGGAACACGCAAATAACATTTAAAAAATCTAAATTCTCTTCTTATTCGCAGTACTTACCTATAAAATGCTGTCACAGGAGGGATAATTGTTATGTATTGCCTACGTGACAACAGCTATAAAGGGCAATTTACATATTTTTCTGAGCATGTCAACCTGTATAAAATATTTCGAATCACTTTCAGTAAACAATATAATTATTGCTAAGCTGATCATAAGTTGCTATACGGACGTAGTTACTTCGCAATGCTTCAGCTCCATCTCAACTATATGTGATTCTAAGCAGTGGGAAAACAAAATTCTGGTACTGTGAGGAAAGAGAGATAATAACTTAAAGCTGGAATATATTTTATTTTCCATTCAAACCTATCTTCTTGTGGATTTAACACAATTTATTTGTGGTGACCGGTTATACAGGCTTTATTTAATGAAAAAATATCCTAACTTGGATGCTGATATTGCTACCACAGTGCTACATTCGGATTACACGTACTAAGGAATTAATGGATCGCATTCAGACAGTCCTGGTAATCAAAAAGCTTAATTTGGTTGACACCGGATGAAAGGCAACCTATTTGCGAAGCACATACGGCAAAGCACGTGTCTGTGGTGACGGTAGTTCGGAGAATTACTGATCAACCATTTTACCGGACGTAGATTCACTGCTCTTGGGAGAAACATGAACACACCAGAGACGATGAGAGAGAGCTAAAATTTAGCAACTTCTTATTCCCGATTACTGCATCTACTCTGTGGACTGGTGATACTAGTTTCACGTGAATTAGCTCAAGCAGTATACGTTGCTCACATCGACAGTTTTATAGAGACCAAACGGGCCATACTGCGACTCCCTTAAGTGTTAATCCTTTGCAGAGTTAACAGTCCCCCGAAAATCGCCTTAAATAATCGGAATGTTTTATTCGGTCTTTCGATTGACCATACTTGCACCGAAATGGTAGACAATAAGGAGAAAACCAAACTAATGAATTCGATATTCAGAAAATCTGCCACCACGGATAATCGCAATAGGTTACCTCCTTTCAGTCACTGGACAAACGCCGTGGTAGTAGTTTGAGACAAATTATCACGAAAAAGAAAATCAACTAAAATCGCTCATCAGAGGAAACACATCGGGACCTGATAAGATGCTGGAATATTCTGTAGAGATTACTCTAAGAACTTGTGATCCTTCAAGTAACTCTTTACCGTAGGTCGCCTGAGCAACTGAGGATGTCAACGGATTGGATAAGAATTGCAGGCCATTCCCGTTTTCGAGAAGTTCGTCCCGATCGATGCATATAATTATATCACTGTATTGCCAAGACAATCTGTTGGAGAATAGTGGAATATTTTTTTTATATTTATGCACTAATTTATATTAAGCTTTTGCAGGAAGAAAGTTCAAAAAGAGACTTCTGAAAACACAGATCTTGATCAGCTTAGTGGTTAACGTCGAAAGTTCCTTGAGGCTACGCGGAGGTGAATCTATCATCTATAGAAAGGTTGAAATGCCAAAAGACTATAAGCAAAATGGAGAAATATCTGCAGTGAATCAATTAGTCGCACAGGAACAGGTAGTACCGTGAAAATTCTTCTCATTATAACACATTGTGTATAGATAGTTGAGGAAGTCCATTATTGTTCGATTACGGTACTGGCGATATATCAATGGAAAGTGAAACAACGATAAAACACGCAGAAGCGGCATGAAGTCGAATGATGGTGTACAAATAATTGTAGGAAAAACAGATCCAAAACTGAGACTCACTAGAAGAGTCTTGAGGAAATGCAATGCATCCACGAAAACAGCTACTTATAAAAACCTTGTTCGACCAATTCTTCAGTACTGCTGATTACTCTATGCCCTATATCATCTTGGAATAATAGAGGAGTTGCAGGAGATCCATCGGAGATGGATATCTGTCGTCACGGGATCGTTTAGCAGGTGCGAGACCGTTATGGAAATGCTCAAGTCCAGTTGGAGACGGTAAAAGGGTTGTTGTGTACAGCGGAGAAGCTACTGTTGAAATTGCGAGAGAGTAAGTTCCGAAGAGAATCGGACAGGATATTATTTTCTCGATTCCAGTTCTCACGAAATGATAATGATGTGAAACCCTGAGCGTTTAGAGATGTTACGGTAGCGAATTATTATGTTATCTTCTCAATCACCTTTCGCGAATACAATAGGAAAAGTGGGAATTCAGAAGCACTCTCGGCCACACGCCGTAAAGTGGCTTGCGTAGTATAGATTTCTATGTACAGTGATAGGCGATTCACGCTGGAGACTGTGAGTCCCACATACGAAGCTCTATATTATTCTGATTAGGACGTATGAGATAATAGCATTCAACAGTAACGGTGTTTTTGGTTGATGAACACTGTCGGGCTTTCTGCTTGGACATGGATGATGGCTGAGTGTAGACAGTTATTGGTCACTTACCTCCACTGGCTTCATGGTTTTCTCTTATATATGCCTCTCTTCAGTAATCAAACTTTTTTCGGCGACGAATTAAGCTCCTTCTAGCACAGATGTGCAGCTCACTTCACTTTTCAGCAGATTCTTTTTCTACGATCACTGATACGCACTTCAATAGCTTAAGTTCACCAGGCAGACAAATGCTAGGCAACGCACGCACGACGTTGCACGATGTTTTATTGTTGTGAGCCTCGCCTGGGAACAATACTGAAGAGTTACCATCCATCGTGTGTGACTGTAGAAAACTTTCTAACCATTCGCGATTTGTTTGTAACTGTCTATTATCCATTACAACAATCCTCGTAAGAAAAGAAGAAAACATAAAAAATTTATTTCTTCATCACCGAAAATCCGGAATCTAATTTAAAGTTCCCCCAAAACAACGAAATAAATGGGTAATAGAGACATTCAGCGAAACCCACATTTTTCTCAGTTAGTATAGCTAGAACCGTTCCTCGGTTTATTTTATTGTGAAGAGATCGAAACATTTTCATATTGTGATATTCTGACGAAACTGTGCACGAAATATGATCGAAGAGACATTCCCCGTGAAATTTGTAAATTTATGCATTAAAGCAACGCTACAATCTATAGTTCGTTCAGTGTATTGAAATTTATTTCTGATTTTGGAGAAAACATCCGTCATTAAATGGCGTGAGTGTGAAAATCACCTAATCGTGAGAGGTAAATGTGTTAAGAAGAGTGGACAGTAGCACACATTGATAATACGTTTAACGTGTTAACAAATTAACGAAGGTGTAATGCATATAGTTGTTTCTACATTAAGTCAACAGGACAGGTTGAGCGTATGAAGTACTAAATAGCAGAGCTCCCTGTGAAATATCCTCATTGAAAATGGCGTGTACACGTACGACTGAAGTTCTTTAAATTCGAAACGTGAGCTAACACAAAAGTGCTACAGATGGAGGTTTCCGCGCCCCTTTCTGTATCAGTGCAGTGCATGAAAAGTACGGGGAAAATGAGAAAGAAAGAGAGAAGGAAAGAAGACAGCGTAAACGTTCCAGATGAAAAGGATGAGAACGGAGTAACTGAATGAATAAAGACGTTCATAATAAGGGAAAAGGAATGTACCAGGGCAAAGGTGCAGATACGTTTCACATCGAAAATTATACCTGTACCCAATAGCTGAGAGTAATCAAGAAATGACAAAACGCTTTTAACTGGATAACTGAAGAGCTTCAGAATAAAATGAACTTAATCATGCGATATTTATCTCACAAATATATCGAAAACCTTTAAACAACCACCTTAATAATTCGCAAATACTCATTTAAAAGAAAGAAGTATGTATAGGAAATTTCTTCCCTTAAAAACGTTACACTTAATATGGTACGTGATTATCCACCTGGGCCCTCTAGTGTCGTGTCACATTTTCGGTCAATACGTTTCAGATTCAGAGACGTAGTTGTCATTTTAGTTTCTGAATACTTTCCATCACGCAAAACTTACGCCCCGTCGCTGTTCGATGTGAGCGCTTATTACCACGAATGAGAAGGAACTACGAAAAACCGTCCATTAAGTATGGTCAACTCTACCAAGGAAAAATTGGGCTTGTGGTTGCTGTATCTCAAGATAGACATCAGCTTCTCTCCGTGGATAACCAATAAAGATGTACAGCCACGGAGAAAATTGCGTTGCCATACCCGGTCTGAATCACAACCAGCTGTTTACCTTGATACCAACGTCGACGAAGCGCAAATATTTCACGGACATGTAGTAATCTTCAGACAGAGAGGTATTAAAATCCTCAATGAAGTAGCAGCAATTGACCAAAGAAATTTTCTGCTGTCACTGCAACCAGAAAGAAAGTACCGCAAAGCAATCGGAATCGCTATTGTGGGCTACAGATCGAGCGTTTGGGTTCACAGAGCCACAAAGGTTAGGACAGCCCAGGCTCTACTGGGAGCACAGAGAAGTGTACTCCTGCACTTGACAGGCCATAACACCGTCTGAGGCGCTGCAGTGATAATAGGCTTGCTGTCTCTAGACCCGAGCTTAAAAAAGGCAAGTTCACAATTTTGGCTGACAAATGGCGAACATGATAAGCTTTATGAGATACTGGACATAAGAGCCACATCGAATAAGGAAATGGGGGCATGCATTTATAGACAACGACGTGAAATCTGGACAGGGCAGAAATAGCTGTAGGGACACGGTCCATACCTAACTGCTTACTGAGTACACTTGTTGATGTGGAGCAATCGGCACCCTGACCACATCGTCACAGAAAGTGCCATCAGCCTACATGTTACAGACAACGAAAGGAACGTCTTTAGCATTACTACAGTCTGTAACATAATAAGGAATGAGGAACTGTGGAATCAGCTGAATTCGCTTAAGTCTAAAACATCAGTTTATGAACTTCAAGCCTACATAGCAGAGAGGCTACGAAGACGAGGCCACGCATCATGGAAACGACACACAACACGGCAGAAGATCCACCTACGACAAGCTTCCAGAAGCAGTGAGGAGATGAGCCTCGAGGAGGACAAGGAAGGATTACCTGAGACCCTAACAGCCACCTACAAATCTCCACATCTTTCGTGGCACAGCAGCACAGCCCCTGTGAGTCCCGAGTTGTACCTCAGGGCCGTATGGGATAACTATCCTGACAAACAAGTAATCTAGCTTCGTTCTAATACGAAGTACTGTAGTGTAGTGTAGTTTAGTGCTGTGTAGGACGTAGGTTGCAAGTGCTACTCTGAGATGAAGAGGTTGGCACAGGAGAGGAATTCGTGGCGGGCCGCATCAAACCAGTCAGAAGAATGATGACGCAAAAAAAAAAAAAAAAAAAAAAAAAATGTTTTCAGTCTAGATTGTGGCCTCTGTATGTGTATGGGAGGGGGGAGGTGGTTCAGTCCGACTTGTCCACACTCTTGTGAATGACTTGGCGTTACAGGCAGATTCTCAAACCTTATCCGTGTCCAGTAAATATTAGTGGGGGAGTGGTTCGTGATTGGCCATATCATGCCTGTCACGCAAGGCAATCGCTTTCCCTTTTCCACATGCCCCAAGGAGATCTAAATCCACTTCATTGCTACCCTTGTCACCTATCCCAACTGCCAGACATATAATCTATACTTCCGGATGTCACTCTTTCACTAAATCCCAAGCGTTTTCCGAAGGCATAAGCCATTCGTGCTTAGTGAACTCCGTGAGTTTTTCCCCAGTTTCCTTCTTAGCACCTGCTAATCGCCACACAGTTACGTAAATCACAACTTAGAACTAGGAGTACATTACCCCAGGAACACATAGCATAAATGATAGTTGTTAGAACCTCACCCTATATCCCTAAGCAAATAATGTTAAGTGAACTACGCTATCATTACAAAATCAAACTCGAGAATGCTAAAGTGGAGTTTTAAGTTAATCCATGAGCGTGAAGGGATGATCAACAGCCTGATATTTGCAGTGTTCTGTAAGCCTTTCACGGCAGCGCTTTCTGGGTCGACAACAAGGTAGCGGTGGTCGCCCAGAAGTTATATGACTGCGCAGGGACCGTCATACAGCGGACAGATCTTGACTACTTTCTTTTCTAAGAGATCATATGGGTGATGGTTTCGGACTAGAATCAAATCGCCTTCCCTAAACGCAGGATGCTCGGCTGTCTGATCATGTTGCGCCTTCTGGTGAGATTCCTTCCTCCTCATTCTTGTTAGTGTGTTTGACAATTTGGTTTGCAATACCTCTTCTTGGGAAGGAGGTAAATGCACCGTAGCACTGAGAGGCGTAATTACTGGTCTCTGAAGCACAAGTTCGGTAGGGGAATAACTTGTAGAATCGTGGATTAAACTATTAAATGATCTCTTCGAACTGCGCGATATACTGTACCCATTTGGTATGTTGGGCTGAACAGTGAATCCGTGTCAGTCTCCCCACTTCGAGGGAATACCGTTCAACTGTGTCTGCGGCTGCTTGGTAAATGCTTGTCCGGCGAACAGTTACTCCTCACTGCTGTATTTCGACGATCTAGGCACGAGAAGTAAAATGTGGGCCACCTTTCCGGTTGTCGAACCTGTAAGTGTAACGCCACGAACAACTCACGAGATCATCCGGATACCTGCACGTGTGCCAACGAATATCTTTCATGTGGATTCAGAATAGTGGCAAGCTACGCGTAGACTTTGATACGCCTGTACTGATACGAGAAATTCTTCCGCCAGTAAGCATTCAAAAGGATTTTGCGGGCAGTTCAGCTCCAACCCGAAATCACTACACACAGACAGCGGGAGTATCTTGACTGTGCTCGTTAGCTTTCCTAAGCAACGTCTGTAACGGAAGCGGCTGCCGTTGGTTGTGTACCATCATTATCTTTCTGAGACGGCACAGAGCGTCAAGTTTTCTTGATTTCCTTTCTTACTGAATTAAAACACTGAGGGGCAGCGTGAAAGCTATAACTCAGTCAAGAGCGGCCAACAACTGTAGCTGGATTGAGCGTTTGAAACTCACGACCGTTACAAACCCAAAATATGTTGGAGGAGATATGTAGTCGATCCTGACACAGTCGCCACGTCTGTAGCCTTCGGGTGTTGGTGGATGCGACTCTAGCAAATTAGTAAAGAACCACAGACTAACATTGCTCTGTAGCAGATCGCTAACCAGTCGATCATCTGTTTCAGGCGTTCGACTTCATTTCTTACAGCAGATGTTTCATCGCCTAGTAAGGAACTGATTTACGAAATGGGAATCATCGAAGCTACAGACAATGAAATTCGAGATAATTTGTAGAAATGTATACTCAAAAATGTACACATAAGTGAGAGGAAACACTGTACAAGTTATCATACACGGAATTCAGCCGCTGGGCGAGCATTACATTTGCCAAAGGACAAGTTGAAAGTGTACAACTTCACACAACAAAACCGTCTTCAGAATACAGACAACACAACGGACAGAGCACTGGATTGAAACAACGGGTATCGCTACACCAGAAAAAAAACAACGGCACACACGATAACGGTAACAGCGGTCGGCCCTAACAGCTTTCCAAGCTACATGTCAGTCTGCAGTACCAGTACCTCTCGGCGCAGACATAGAGGTAGTAGAGTCCCAAGTATAGTAATTTCGATGTGCTTAGTACCTCTAAACATTACGAGTGGTTCGAGGGTGACTAAACTAGGCTGTCCCCATGGTAATGGACAGCACTAGCTGCCAAATGTCGGTAAGTACCGTACAGTGAACCTGGAGATGTTGCACCTCTGCAGACTGCAACGGAATGGACTGGAGAGCTGCACCTATGATTAGTTACAGACTCGGTCAATGAGCTATGGCACAGCTCCGCGGTACACGAGAAAGTCCTTGTACCCAATAAAACAGATGTGAGAGGTGGAACGTTCCTGCTGTCCTGGCCGCCTGGGGTGACCAAGTTCCGGTTCTCACGGTGGGTGACCTGAACTGGAGAGAATTCTCAGAACGCAGGAGTACTGTGTGTGACTTCGTCACGGCGTGGCTTCAACAACGACACGAAATAACGGCTAGAGGGCCGATTTCACCATCTGGGGCGTTTCCTATATTAATTAATCGTGAAATGTTAAATTTGTACTGCGTCTCCAACTGATGGAACTGTATGTAGACAATACCTCGATAGTGTCTGTGGACGTGGGAAAATTAATTTAGTAGTGTCAGTTCAGTATTTGAGTTTGATGAATTCTGAAGTAATTAATCGACTCCTCTCAGCTAAGCGTCAGTTTATTCGGATCTTTCTCTTTTTTTCTGGGTTAGAATCTGTGATTTGAATTGAAGGATTAATTTTATTACTCTCTCTTCCGTTGTGGTGGGGAATGGTCTGGACATATGCTGTGGCCTCGATACGTCCGTTTTGTGCTTGACAAAAGCACTGTACTACAAACTGAAACGAGATTCACACTTTTCGTAGTCATTCACTTCGTGCCTCTTCGTACGAGCCAGCCTCTGAAACACCAAGAAACGGACGCACGTCGAGGGCCGTCTGGTGAGTAATACACAACTGTACTGGACGTGCATCTCATCAAATTTAAGCTCTCCAAAAAGCTGTCTTGTAGACATACTTGGCCTTCTATGTGGTGTTAATCGTAGATATTGCTCCTGTTGTAGCATTGGTGGTATTCTCGATACATTCATCTGACACTTTTATTCGAAGCCTGGAGTTCTCCTTTGCAGTGCTGTTGTCACATTTGCGTTTTTTTTTTTTCAAAATCTTGACTGCCAGTCATGCGACTGCTCACATCTTCTTGTTATATTTATCTTAATTGGCAGCCAGCATCTCGCCACTAGTGTACTAGATAGGTGGATTGCTGACAGACTGCCACAGTTCTGGATAACCAAATCCAGCAAAAAACCTGTCGTTGCTGCAGTCATGTAAAGTAAAGAGACCGAGCAAATAACTGTAACAACTCATAGTGATAAGCAGCCCACAAAGCTGGGACTGTTTTGAACCGAGATAAAGGCAAAACTACGGGCACTGACTGTTCCGTTCTTCAGAGAAGCTGTGAAACTGGAGTCCGCAAATGTATCCGCCACTGAAAATGGGTGTTCAGCCAATAGAAACGAAAAGGATTTTACACCAGGAGGTTTTTTTACAGAGGTCAGGGCAATCACGTGAAAGGCCGTGAAAAGCCTAGAATCATCAAACAAATACATGTCACCAAAGACTGTGTCATTATTCATGGTGAGTCATCGTCAGAAGCAAGGGTAGGTACTTCTGTTTAGTGAGACAGCGAACTATTATCACAGTATACAGTAGTATCGCTACACTCCACTCTAATGCGTAACTAATGATTAGATGTCAGAAGAGGCTGGCCTGGCAGTATAAAACGAGTTGGGGAGTACTGGATTGT
The DNA here is from genome assembly GCF_023898315.1 of Schistocerca nitens. NCBI lineage: Eukaryota > Metazoa > Arthropoda > Insecta > Orthoptera > Acrididae > Schistocerca > Schistocerca nitens. The sequence continues at coordinate 1,109,770,726 of NC_064615.1, read as the reverse complement.
TAGCAGACCGAGTCTGTTAGGAGGCGTCAGCAACTTTGAACGTGAAGTAGTCACTGGATGTCAACTGAGTACAAAGGAAATTGTGGTATGGTATGAGGGTGCTTTCTATAGTTAGGTGTGGTCCTGTTACTACGGTTAAGAATACTCTGAAAGCACAAGGATGTGAACCCATATTACAGTACAGAGAAGTACATATAGTAGAGGTTCATTTTGCAGACAATGATTGTTCATTATAGTATGACATTCTACCCTATAATAAAGCAGCATCTTTGAACCAATCGTCTGCCGACTACAACGTTGCAGAAATGGACTAGATTCCCCAGAGTCCTGGCATCAAACCGGGTTATTTAGAACGCCGACTTCACTCCAGATTCCACTGTCTAAGCTTACCACCTTCTCTGGAAGGTAATGGTCAATTTCATCTCGTAGTTACTGAGGAAACTAAACAGCTACAAAATGGTTTTCAATATTTGAGGGTGGAATAAGAACGGAACAAATGACGCTTCTTAAAAAACTTGAGAGGGTATCTGACTAGGAAGTGGTAACTCAAATTCAAGATCAAATTTCCAGTCCTGGTGCATTACTTAAGTTCAGAAAAATGTTCTGAAGGACTGGGGGCAGATTGTCACCGATAAAGGAAGAAGCGAAACAAACATTCAAGAAGGCATATGGGTTTGTTTTGTACAGTTGTAAAGAATTATTTGGTGATGATTAGAATCATTTCATATCCATCAAAAAGATTTATGTGCTAAATGACATTCATCCTCATGCTTGCTTGGCGTAGTTTGATTTTCCACCTCGGTCAGGCAATTGCCAAGACTGATTAGTGTGTGGTTACTTGGTGGGTAACTGCAATGCAGATGTCTGACAGATTACAATTGCGAATAATATGAGAAATTTTGATGCTTCTTTTTTACATACTGGTCTCAGGAAGCACAAGACAGAGTAAAGCATGGTACACTAATGATGAAAAACTTTTTCAGTCTGGCTTTAAAACTCCCGCTTGGTTTCTTGAGAGTGCAGGGTCAGGAAATCAGTTTTTGCAAACTTCCTACATTCCTGATGAACGAACTTGCATTTGGATTATGAAATTTCTCTCAGAGCTCCACCAAATCATTCTGTTTGGTGTAAAGCTAATCTCTAAAGAGTTCCAATGTTTTACCACAAGAGGTATGGTCGTGTTGAAAAGGACAGTGCTGGCCAGAATGATAATGTTTTCTCTGCTTCAACTGAAGTCACAGGGAAACGCAAAGTACGATTTCAGGTGACACAACTCACTTTTTGGTCGACATGGCGTTGAAACTTGAAGTGGTTGATGGAGGAACTCCCTGCTAGAAATGATGAGGATAATTTTAACTAAGAGAGAAATCAGTGAAATTTTAGACGTGTGTGGCAACAGTAAACATCATTTGTTGTTGCACTGTGGTGTATATGATATTGTTATATTTTAATTAACAGTTTTCTTTTGTGTGCAACAAAGTAACGAATGTGTGTTCTTCTAAGGGGACACTGTACGTGAAACTTGTTGAAATTTGACATTTTCTGTGTTCTACTTCATAATGTATTTTGGACTTTTTTTAAAAAAAATTTGGTATATAACACATTAAAAACAGACAATTGTGAGATCTTGAAATAATATTCTGAATGTTGACGTGTGACTGTCAAATTTGGCGGCTAGGTATACACTGCCACAGTTGAGCAGTCATATCTTGGGAACTACACAGCCTAGGAGGCTGTGAATTGCTTTGTTTGGTGCCTACTGCTACGTCTCAGATGTTGGCAGTACGAAAAGACAAATCAGTCCTTTGTTTCTGATACCAGTTTTCGTTGAAAGTAGTGTAATTATCGGCTATTTTTGTAGTACGCTAAATTCTATTCCTTCTTATACATAAATAAAATGACTAAGCGTAAAAGTAACTTCAAGAAACGCAGATTTGCGGATAACAGATATGTGAGACCTGCATTTTCTTCTGAAGCACTTAAAAACACATATGCTAGCAGTGAAGAAAATAACGATAATGTTTCTGAAATGACTACACCCCATAGTGCATCTAAAAGCAAAGTAACTTATTTAAACATAAATATTCTGTTCCTTTGGCAGGAATGGAGGCAATCAAACCTATTTACAGAGATGTGGCAAATCCTCAGCTACTGAGTTAGTGTTTACATGGAAAGATCCAGAATGTGACTGAGTCCTTCAATAATGTTGTGTGCTGCAGCGTGCCTAAAAATGTATTTTTGGCCTTATGACTCTAAAGTAAGCAGTGTCTGATGCTGTAATAACTTTTAATGGTGGGAACTATGAAAGACGTTAGGTTCTGAAAGAAGTTATGGTATGATTTGGACAGACCACAGCTAAAGGACTGTGGAAACTGGATGAGCTTCATGTACATGTAGCAGAGTAAGCTGCTCAGCAAATGACAAAAGAAGTAAGAAAGAAAAGGAGGAGGCAAGCACTTGGCTGTTTTGACACTGAATGAGACACAGACTATGGGCCAGGGCAATTCTAGTGCATAAAAGACTCAGAAATGTAAGTCTGTATAAGAATTTGTAATAAAGTTTTTAACATCAATATCTCTCAACTACACTTTTTGCAATAAATGACCTGTTTTCTAAAAATGTACTGGTGGTAGAAGCACGAAATTTTCACAGCATGCCAAGTGTGAAATTCAAGACATATGGAACTAGAATAATTAAAATATCCTGCGTTGTTTTGTTTTTATGTTCATTTATTTACAACATTCTGTCAAAAAAATTGAGTGTTTGAAAAAAAAAAAGATAACATGTCCTACAACACAATTTCAATAAAAATTCTAGTTCTGTGTATCTGGAAAGGTGAATTCAATATAGAAAATTGTAAGTTGGCATCTTAAAATGTTTCTAAGATAATGGGACACAAAATTCGGTAATTTAACATCGGATGCATAGGACATACAGTGTCTCCTTAAAGAGTATTTTGTGTGCCATGATTCATTCACCTGATGAGATCTTCTATGTGCTATTACTTTTTAGGCCACTATGTGTGACTATACATGAAGATGGAGTCATTTTTTTGGTATGATAATGTGGATGGACTTCCATAGAATATTTCTTTGTATGCCACATTTTATTAGTCTTTCTTATGATGCTGATGGTGAATGTAATGTTATGGAAGTTACAGTCTGTGAAAAACAATTCCAACGTCTGAAAACAAATAAATATGCCTACGCAATGTTACAAAGCACTCAAAATATCACAAAATACAATAGAGGCAGTACCATCATCAGAACCTCAGTAACGTGGTTTGATAAGCGAATTTGAATGAAATCAATTTTTACTTCCAGGTAGCCTCAACCGAAGTTATACATCTGAAGCTTGCAACCATTAAAGTAATCTATGAGAGCCATTACACTTGAAATCTCTGTGTGAAAAAAATACTGTGTTTATGAATATCTTTTATGAACAAAATCCAGTCCCAGAACTTGCTGAAAGATGAGACTTGAAAGAGTGACATGGGTCCCAATGCTCCGTCATTGGCAATAATAAAATATGCTTCATTATATACATTGGAAAACAAAACATTATGGGCACTGTCTTAACAGTGTGTTGGCCCACACTGGAACGCAGTACAGCCGCCTCTCTGATGGCACCGACTCGACAGCCCTCCAAGGGTATGTGGTATGAGATATCCATGCACAGGATACAAAATTGCCATACATTATGCTCGATGTTTGAATGTATGGAGTTCACGCCTGATAACACCCATATGTTTGTCATCCGTATCACAGCAACCAAATTTGTTGGCCAACACGTCAATGTGAGTAGGTGCTCAAAAATGTTGAAATGTGCTTGAAATCTTATGGGACTTAACTGCTAAGGTCGTCAGTCCCTAAGTTTACACACTATATAATCTAAATTATCCTAAGGACAAACACACACACCCATGGCCAAGAGAGTCTCGAACCTCCGCCAGGACCAGCCGCACAGTCTGTGACTGCAGCGCCCTAGACAGCTCAGCTAATCCCGCACGGCAGTAGGGAAAGAAACTGTAACAAAACTGTAACAAAAATATCGGCTTGTGACACAGACAGATATCCTGCTGAAAGGTGCCACCGCTATCAGAAAGACATGGTATCCAGGTAGTCCACAGCTGCCTTGGTGCTTTTGATTACAACCATAAATTTCGTGAGATCTCAGATGAATGTCCCCTTGGAGGATAATACTGACCCAGTGGACTACGTCCCTGAGGCAGTGCATGTATTTAGCATACATAGACCTGGATAGCGGTGTATCCAGGCATGAACATGGACCGAGTGTAGCAATAAAAACAATAAACGTGATTCATCCAATGATGTGACACGATTCCACTGATTATGAGGATAATCTCAATGCTCCTATGTCCATTACAATCTCAGTTGATGATGTTGTTGGATCAACATGGGAGTTTGTAAGGGCCGTCTGCTGCAGAGGTCCAATACTGTATGCTGAAAGGTACGGGCCGAAAAGCGCCTGCACTAACACTCTAGTGTCTTGAGATTTCCTGCAGACATCAGCCTATACAGCTTTGCAGAGCAGGAAAGCCCCTGTATTTTACATTCTGTGATGATGCCTACTCTTGGCTAAACATTGTGTCAAGCGGACCTGCTCGTGAAAAATAAACAAAAAAAATCTTGTTCTGTAGAAAAGAGCACTTCTTGCTATATTCAAAAACTGTGTAATTTATCGACATTTTGATTTACCAATTACTTGTAAACATAATTTGAACGTAATGCTGCACAGGTGGTACACTCATTTGTAATTTTAAAGTCCGTTAGAATATGTGATGTAGCCTTCTTTTCCATCTTCTGGCTTTTAGACACGGATCGTAAACACAGACGTATTCTAGAAGGCTCTGACTACCGGAACGTAAGTATAGGTACATCTAGAAGGCTGTGGCTTAGCTGCAAGTAAAGATCTAAATACATTTGTTTAGCTCTTCCTATCGGAATTTCAAACACGTGAACTTTGTAGTTACCACCGTGCTGTTCTATTTCAGAGTACGGTTTCCTACGCTAGAAATACCGAGACTGAAAAAATTTAACACTAAACAGAGGTTTCGAGGCAATCAGTTCAAAGCAACGTCGAATAATAAGCTGAACATTATTTGTGATCAGTTGTGACTCACTGAAACAGGGTGTACATGCATATAATTCCCTCACAAGTATTCCATCGTGTTATGGAGAATTAAATAAAGGGATCAGACAAATACAAACCTTCTTAGAAGATATTCCCATGGTCTCTCATTGAATTCCACCGAAAGTATCAACAGCTGCAGAGGGGTGCGAATACCGAAAACAGTATTAGTCGGGCTGACAGTGTCGAAGATAGGTGTAATGGATGGAGTAATAACTTTCAATGATAGTGCAGTTTGTAGGATTTATGTTCTGAAAACGTTAGGTATCCAGACTGGAAAGAATACAGTTTAAGATGAAACCGTTACCGATCAGTTGCAAGTAACTGAAGCGAAGAGAGTAGCAGGAGGTGTTACCCAGGTGGCTAGCATAATTCAAAGAATGAAGGGAAAGAATATGGAGGATAAAGAAAAAAGTGAGCAACAGGAAAATGCAGCTTCGAAGTTCTAAAACGGCCGACTGATTATTAATCTACATTTTTAAATATATTTCCTGCAGTAAAATAATATTTGTAACGTTTTCTGTAGGTTGACTGATTTTTAAACTATGCTGTCAGAGATACGAAAGAAAACGTTTGCTCTGTTAAACAGTGTTCAGTTTTTTAGCCTTTTATAAATATTTTTGTCAACATCACTATAAGATAGCTAACTGATTTTCTCAGAACTGCTGGGGATAATAACGTTAATTGCAAGTACAAATTTTAAGCTGCTTCTGCTTTATAAATCCGAACTACTGTGAGGGAGAAAGGAGCGTTAAAAGTGCAGCCCTTTCACAGATAGGTCCCCTCCGTCTCTTTCCCTGGACGCAGACGGCAGCAGCACGCGGACAGTCGTCTGTTTCGCCGATTCCGAGATGCTCGTTCCCAGCCAGCTGGCCACAACAGTCGACTGAATTCGTAAATATCTGTGGATTTCCCAAGGTGAACTCCAGGTAGATCCACCACTTACAAAGACAGTTCCCCAGCGGCGGGATAGATAGTTTGAAACTACCTCTACGGTGATATAGCCTGAAGTCCAGCGCCATTCAGCATGGTAGGCCCTCGTTTAGGAGTAATGGAAGTTAAATTATTTGATTTACATGCAATTTATTATATTTATATTGCTCTGTCACGTAAATTTAATCCACGTATTAACATCTTCAATAGTTCATTTTTATTCTTATTGGAATATCTGAGCCCGTAAATTTAATTAGTTTTATTTACCCACCATACCATTTAAACATTTTAAAATACCGATATGAATACCGATATGTCGATTAAAAAACAGAAGACGAAATAATCAATTTATACTGATTGTGCATTGGTGCCGAGAACGTGATTTTCGTTACAAGATGTACAATTTTTGAATGTCAGTCGTCACATAAATGTTTAAAACATATTAAAAGCGACGATTATAAGTAAAACGGTATTCACAAAATGAGAAACAGAAGTAACGAATGCAGTAACATGGAAGAACATGGAAGACGATGAAATGGAAGACATTAAAACGAAGTTAACGCATAACAATAATCCAAATCAAACGAACAAGGATTCAAAGTGGAAAAATACTTAAAATTTTGTATTTGTGGCGAGCCACAGCCTCCACATCCTTAATAAATGTAAACATAGTTAGTATTAGGCTGTAACGCTAAGTTTATTTAATCGTGCGATTAGCTAATTTCGATTAAGTGTCATTGTCAAGCACGTTTGTAACATCTGTATGTCATGTCATTTTCAAGTGACTCTTATGGCTAGTATTTACTTTTAATTTAGAGTGATTTGAAAATTACGTGAAATACCGATGTTACAAGCGTGCTTGAAAATGACGCTTGGTCGAAACTGACTAATCGCACGATTAAAGAAACGTCGCATTATAGCCTATTACGGACCATGTTTCGTTTACTATGGAAAAAGGCTGATAGGAAGAGAAATGAAATCAAATAATGTATTTCATACGATTACCAATACGACGTGACACAGGTATAGAAACAAGTTACATTTAAACCAGTTAACGAATAAAAGTAATGATCAAAGTCATCTCGATAAAAACTTAAAACTAAAAAAAAGTTGAAGGCACCTCACAAGACTGAAACCCACAACCTTCTGCATGTGAGGTCAGACTTTAACAGTTACGCTATTAAGTCAGTCTGTACTGTACTACTATTTTTAAAGCCATGAACCGCCACGGGACACCCCGATATATTTTTTCGTCTGTTACTCGCAGACGAAGGCATACCATAGTGAATGGCTGCAGACTGCGATTCCATAGACCTGAAAATACATCATCGTATAGAATGTTCCAAAATTTTTACCCCACCCCTGGGGATCTCTCCACGTAACTAAAAATAACGTAACAAGGGGAGACAAAAGGGACGCAAAATTTAGTACGTTTATCAGGGCGAAGACAGTAAGGCGTAGTATTGTGTGCCAAGAAAAAACGTCATTGCCTCTAACATCGGCAACATGTAAACTGATACGCCAAATGTCCAAGTAAGAATATGAAACATAAAAAATCACTTCTTGCCTCAATAAAACGTATACAGGTTGGATAAAACTTGTGTCGTGTAATTTTAACCCTAGATAGATGATGCCAGTAGGAACCAAAATTACTAATTATGCGTAGGTCGACAACACACAATTTTTACACTACGGAAACGTGGTGCCACACACTCCAATGGCCGCTGGATTGCCATGTTGTCGGATGCTCTGGACAACACATGACCGCGAAAGCTTTGCCAACCAGAGATCGCGATATATCCAAGGTGTCTCGCATGGTCAGTGGTAGCGCGCCAGGTCCTGGGGGCGAATCCGCAGGGATCACGACACATACATTGTAGTTTCATGATAAGACGTACCGGGAACAAACCCGTCAACAGCTGTTAGTTCGCGTACAGAAAGTCCTTTACAAATTGTGTCGACCTTGAAAAGGGCCCTTTTTGGAGCTGGGACATTGTTTACTTAAAGCAGGTGCTGGAACTGACGACACTATGACGCGACACAAGCTTGGTAAAGTCGAACAGTGTTTTGCGAGATGTCTTTCAAAGACTGCTGGCATTGCCATGATGTGATTGGCGGTATGTGGAATGCGTTTTGCCGAACTCTTTCAAAGACTGCTGGCATTGCTCTGGTGTGATTGGCGGCATGTTGAACGCGAACCATTAATTCTTCTTCGTTTCTAGGTGGTTCGCCTCCAGGTGGGTGAACTAGAGCCCTGAAGAATCACCATAGGATAAAGTCTGGTGGCGTGAGGTCTGGTGATCGCGGGAGCCATTTCCTGTGAGCACCTCTGCCAATTGCCCGGCCGTCGAAGAGTTCATTGAAATATCCTCGCATAGTACGACCGGTATATGCGGGCGCCCCAACATGCTGCAAGCACATACGTAGCCGTATGTCCAGGGGTACATCTTCCAGCAGCACGGGTAGAGTTTCTTACGAAATGTGAAGGTAATTTGCTCCGGTAAGTCGAGGAGGTAGCTGAACCGACCCAGTCAGATGGTCACCCACAATGGCTACCCAAACGTTGAGGGAAAATCGTTCCTGCTGTCCGTGGACGTCCATGAGGTGAGGATTTCCCCTTGCCCAGTAATGAATGTTTTGTGTGTTGTAAAGGCCATCCCGATGGAAGATGAACTTGTCGGTAAACAACACAATGGCGGGTAAGTCGGGATCTCGGGAAACACGTCGCAGAAACCACTGACAAAACCATAGCCCGTGTTCATAGTCCGCCACAGGATTTAGGTCTTGGACGGAGTGGATACTAAATGGATGCTGACCGTCATCCCTCAAAACCTCCCAGACTAACCGATGAGTGAGCCAAGTCGTGTTCAACTTGTCATATGTGCTTCATCGAAACGCTCGAGAACAGTCAGCATCTCGTCGTGTTCGATGTCTTCTAGCATCACTAGGATATGCCGCCGACGAATATGTTTTCGCCAAGTCGCCGGTGACTTGCTGTAAACGTCTACGGATGTGGGTGGCGTCTTAGGTGTGAATGCCTTTGACATGAGGGGGAGACCTATTCGACGCGTGTGCGTACCACGTTGGGGCAGTGGCAGGGCGATTGACGTTTGAATGTGTGACTGTGAACCGACAACCACAGCACTGCCCGTCAGACGACGAACAGCAACAGGGCAATCCCGCGCGCAATCGGAGCGCGTGGCGCCAGGTTTCCGTAGTTTAAAAACGGCGCATTGTCGACCTACACAACATTAGTAATTTTGGTTCCTACTGTCATTAGCTATCCACGGTTAAAATACTGAGACACACTTTTTCTTCATCCCTTATAGTAGATACAAGCCCGATACATTTGAGGATGTTTTGGTAACATAACAGACGATTGAGAAGAAGGAAAAATGTATGGTTTATTCGTGATGGACTTCCAGATGGAAGAGGTTTCAAACTTTTTATGTAAATCACTTGTGCTATCAGTTCTGTAGTACTCTTCTAGTGTTTGCATTCCGTACCAAGGTGGTACTGGAAAAGGGAAAAATGATTCTAGAACACGAACACAAGTTCCTAATACGATACAGTTCTACACTTAGACATGCTATAATGTTAAAGCAATGTAGTTTCAGATATACTAGGTGTGGGGAATGCAACACTGTTAATACCCCAATTCAGGGAATATATTTTCTGCACCTACATTAATTCGCCCTGCGAGTTTTCTACTCCACTCATTATGATGAGAAACTTTAAGATGATAAAAACTACTACCCTCTATGCCAGAGGAAAAGACGATACATTCTTTGTGATGCATGCACTATATAGCTCTCTGGAGGTGTGTAGCACTCAGTTTTCAGATCCAGTTACGATTAAGAAATTATGCTACGCTCGCATCAGTCCTATAAAACGATCGTCAACAATGGAAAATGCATGAAACAACGAAATTTTATGGGGTAGTAGACATATGAATAGCAGCAGGATTTGACATGTGAAATTATACTCATGGTGCACTAGCTCCATGAACAGAACACAGTCTCTTCCACACACAACATCTGACAAACAATTGAACACAGGGATTGCAGTACCTCAAATTGCAGTACCTCACCAATGCTTTGTCACTAACTCAGAATCACTGCAGTTATGAAACTGAAGACTCGATTTATGTCCAAGATGTGACAGATGGTGCTGAAATAAGTTTTCCATCGGTTAGGTGGACATGATTCATCAAACGTGCGTTGAAAACCCTCTGCTGACTGTGGTATAGACAGATTTGCTGTTAACGATTGCAGGTAGAAAGCACTCTAAGTCACACAGTGAACACGCAATTGCATAAAAGTCGAACACAGGTTATACCACAAAACTAATACATCCCGAAGAACAACAGAAATAGTGGTTAAATGTGTTATGAATGACCTACCGCAACATCTCCCTCTCTCTAGAATGCATCATCAGTCTACCATTAAATCATACTTAGTTACTGCTACTCTCAACCGACTACTCCATCTACTTTCAATTAGTCTTTAACGCAAATCCATGTCAATTTAGAGGCACATGGTCCTCTTTTTTTAAGAAAGCAACTTGTATGTATCCCTGTTACCTCAATAGACATACAGCAGAATGTTGTTAAAGAACCATGCAACAACTGTTCTGTAAGGTACTTGTTAGCTGATACCGTGTGGTTGTGATTGTTAGAGAATACGTAGAAACACATTGTAACTGCTGTTTATTAGAGTTTACAAGACATAAACACTTCTGCACAGGATCAAACATGTGAGACATTCTGTAGCTGTATATTGCAGTCCCCAAAAATGATAATACAATGCTGTTTAGCTGAGGACACTTTATAAAAGTCTGCAAGGTAGTTGCTCATGACATTGGGGTCACACCTGTGCTTGTCATCTGACATGTATAAATTTATTACTCTGCGTTAGGTGTCATCCACGTTAAACATTCTGTTACAGCTGTCTTATTTCTGTGCACGGAAAATGATTGTTTCCCTTGTTCCGAGTGCTCCCGTCTCACCTTTTACTCGTATTTCTCTTGCTGCCGCATACTCGTTCTGATGTACAAGAACTTTCCTGCGTGAATCAGACATGTAAGCACTCCCTCATTGTGCTTCAGTTTCCCCAGTTTCACATGGGAGGCCTCCAGACCACGCTCCGAACCTACCACCAATAAATCCACGACCCCACACATACAGCGAGTGGATTAACTTCTGAAGCACTTCCTAACGAATTCGTGGCCATAGCGCATGGTGGATCCAGTTTCGAACACTATCCCACCCGTAATGCATGATAGATTCATATCCGAACTCTATCCGGACCATAATGCGTTGGGAATGCACCCTCAAATACTATCCCTGATATAATGCAATCCCTATCCTGATCATATCCCTAAGCAACCTTGTGCCACGAAGGTCCCCGAACGTGAAACCGATACAGGCACAAACACATAGAAAAAGAGCGTAGTGGTGCTAGGTGGTGACAGTTGTACTACATGTACAAGCAGATTTAGAATACGTGGTGAGACGTGATGTCATGATTACACGAGCAGAAGTGACATAAAATCTGTAAAATTAGCGAATTTGACGGAAAATACATCTAAATTGAGGGAAAATACGCCAAATTCGGGAAAACTGTAGGGCAATGAAGGAGTACTTACATGTCTGTTTCTTGTACATGGGAAAAATGTATGTGACAATAATAAGTATACGAGAAAAAGTTGACATGGAATCAACGGGAACCAGGGAGACAGTCATTTTTCGTACACAGCGATCAGACAGCTGCCGTAGAATGTTTAACGTGGATCATCAACAAATGTAAAGTAATAAGTATATATAAGAGGCCTGCTCAAAAAATTCCGGAACATTTGTAATTTTGCGCCAATGGTGTGTTGCAGCGAAATGCTGTTGGCATCCCTGTAAACGCTTGTGCTTATGTGTAACTGCTGGGAGTTTCACTGTTGTATGTCTGTTAGTGATTGTTCTGTGTTGTAGCGAGTAGAACCTTATGCCTCACAGTTTGCGAATTTCGGGATGGAAGAGTTAGAGAAGCAGCGTATCTGCTTTAAATTTTGCATGAAACTCATAAAAACGTTTACAGAGGCACATCAAATGATGCAGGGAGCCTACGGCGATGAGTGATGAGTATTACGAATGGTTGACACGGTTTAAAAATGGCCAGACGGAAGTTAAAGACGGCCCTCGTTCAGGACGCCCTCCGACGTCTACTGACGACGCTCGTGTCAGGAACGTCAATGAAACTGTGCGTGCCAGTCGAAGACTGACTGTCCGAGATACTGCAGAAGAATGTAACATTTCACTTGTGTCATGTCACGAAATCCTGACACAGCATCTAGGAATAACTTTTGATGAAGTACACTCTAAGGAAAAAAAGAATACGACGCACCACACAGAAACTATCCGAAAGGGACGGAAATCGGTATATGTAATGTACAAGTGAAAACAAACGATTGATTACAATTTCAGAAAACTTGTATGTTTATTGAAGAAGAAGACCTTCGCAAGCCACGGAAGGCCGGCGTATAGCAGATTCAATGCCAGTGTGAGAAGACAAACAGGGCGCAGCGTCGGGCGTCGTTGCCGAGAACAACAGAGGCACATTCGACAGATGTATGCCAATAAGTCAGCTGTGGTAGAGCACTGTTTATCCTAGGCTAGGCGCAAATTGAGAAGCGTATAGCACGTGTGACGTGACACGACACTACAGCGCGACATGCACGTGCCGCACAGGTCGCGCGGGTGCAGCGCATATTGCGACGCGTACACCATACTTCGCACGCGCCGACTGGCGACGCTCTGAGCTGACTGAACCGAAGCGCGCGGAACCTCTTATCTTTCTCAAACGATTTTACAGAAACTATTCTCTGAAAATATGATTTTTGTCTTACTTGTAGCGCTATATGTCAGCTTCGTGACGAAGTGCCCATCACCTCGCTAATGACCATTCTTATTGTGATGTACACATTTTAGTAAGACACCACGCAAAACTCAAAAAGTTAATTAGGGGTCGCTATGATTTTGCGTTTGGTGTTTATTACACCATATGTTGCTGCGTATGAAATTTAGCTAACATGATGAATTTTTGTTTAGACTTGGGAGGAGATCTCCATCTGCTTCTGATCTCGAGGAAATGGATCCCATGTAGCGCGCTCACTTCCGATTTCACGTCCGCGAGAATGAAATACTCACAACATCTCTTATATCTCCTAAACCGCTAGAGGCATCGAAACGAAAGTTTGGCGAATGATAGCCCACAAGGAGAAGAGTGTTTTGCCAATTATTAAATACACGGAGCTTCCTTAACTATGGCGCTATATCACTACTTATACTTCCTTTTTTATTTATTTCACTTCAGTGACTAATTTTTTAAGAGTTATCGACAGCTGGCGAAACAAGAGCTTCCTAGTATGAAAGTAAACATGAAATTTCTTCTTTTATGTTACCGTAAACCGATACTATGAGGTTTTTCGTAAGCTATTGAGATCTGTTATTGCCAATTACTTATTTAATGAGGCCCTCCGTTTCGGAATTCTGTCTCAATAACTGCTGTGAGATGAGTCTGGCAAATTACATTGTGACAAAGGAAGTACAAATAAACCTGTCACCAAGAGAAATGTCGCCTTTCCTCATAAATGGTGATGCTTCTTCGAATGAGAAAAGGTTAACAACTCACACAAAAACAGATTGGCAATTCTGTTGGAATTTTGGTGGAATCCTCGTAACCCATCGTATTTTTAACACTGAGCGACTGCAACGGAAACTTACCAAAGGATTTTATTCCTTCTCTTGATCTGATCAGTATTAAAATAATGCCGGCCGCTGGTGGCCGAGCGGTTGTGGCGTCACAGTCTGGAACCGCGCGACCGCTACTGTCGCAGGTTCGAATCCTGCTTCAGGCATGGATGTGTGTGTTGTCCTTAGGTTAGTTAGGTTTAAGTAGTTCTAAGTTCTAGGGGACTTATGACCTCAGCAGTTGAGTCCCATAGTGCTCAGAGCCATTTGAACCATATTAAAATAATGACGAGCGTTCCTTCAGGCGGAATGATAGGCGAATGCCAGATATTGGTTACTCACCTAGGGCTTGTCAAACTGACAATTTGTGATCGCGAATAAAATTGTTGTTATTCAGAAAAATAAGCCATTGATCTGCCGCACAACACAATGCTCAGTGTTTTGTCAGCAGCGAAGGATAATGTGCGCGACAGGAACGCAAAAGCTAGCCATGTGTGCCTTGTGAGTTGGAGGTCGAAAAACATTGTCATGAAAGTAGATCTGCCTTTGTCAGCGGTACATTTCAACAAATTAAATATATCTAATCATAACACTCTTTTAGGATATTCCTACTTTCGTAATAATACTGACCATTTTCTTCATATGTGTAGCCTCTTGTATAATTAGTTTATTAATGCTGATAATGTGCATGCAACAATTGAAATGATTTTTCTCATCACGGCGATCAAATTAAAACATGGTTATTTGTGACTGCTTTTGGACTGATTCTAGCTTGCAGTGGAAATATGATGTTCACATGCATGTAGTACAGTGTGTCGTATTACATCCATATCAGAGTAGTCACAGTCAGACTTCGATACTTCAGATCTTGGACGCTTTTTACCAGAAGCACAAAGGGACCACACCTATGGAGATTATCAGATTATCCCTTTCTAAACTTTTGCAACAGATAGGAGAGATACGCCAGCATACTAGGCACCGAGAAGATAAACTTGTTTTACTTTTCTACCTTGATTATTACATGATTTTCTAATATTCCTTGCTTTCTTATTCACTACCCTCTGTTCCTTCTTGCGATCGGAAAACATCGCGGAGGCATATGATGCAATTCCAGCGGTCAATGGCTTATCAGTTACTGAATTATGCATTTTTCTTGACAGAAGAAAAAACAGAACTATACAGATATAAATAACAGAAAAGTATAATGTACTAACGAAGAAAGCTGGAGCGTTTAAATGGCGAAAAAACGAAACACTACCCAAAGGCAATAAAATTTAGTACACAGTAAGGCAAAATTTATCGTATGGGTAATACTACCACTGCTCATATGCGCCGTTCCGATGTGAGCATATGGCCGGGCTACTTTTCCGCTCCCCGCCTCAAATTTCCCACGGTGCTAGCGAGGCACGCGTGACGCGCGGCGCGAGAAACTGTGCCTCAACCACAACGCCGCGCGACTTGGCGCAGGCGTGTGTCGCGTCCGAGTCGCGTAGCTTTTCAATTTGCGCGGTCCCATTTGAACCTGTGATGTTACAAAAACGGGCGCTGCGCTGCGTCGCGCCACACGCGCTATACGCGTCGCAATTTGCGCCTAGCCTAGGCGAGGCGTGCCTTACCGGGCTCCGCTTCGGCGAGGAAGACGGTTTACCCGCCCCCGGTATGCGCGCCACACTGTGCTGAGGTTGCTGAGACGCGACTGCTGTAGAAGAAGAGATAAAATAAATAAAAGTTGAGTACATTGCTTACCGTTGCTGGCACGGTGAAAGAAAGAATTCTGTCGATCACAAGGTTATAAGCAGAGTGCATAATTACGTTTTTGGCTATGGTTCCAGGGCGTTAATACTTCATCGGGCGACTCGACCACACCTGCAAAAAAGTCATCGTCATCGTCATCTAATAGGGCCAGATCAGAGAGACTTTATATGACCCATTCAGGTATGTCATCGTCCTCGTCAGAATCTGGTCTGTCTCGCCTACAACAACAACAAACATGATATATAAACCGATTTGTTACAGAAAAAATCTTCCTACTTTACTACTACTAGCACTACTACTAGAGGCACGTACAAACGTAATCGTTTTACTTTCAAGTATGCTGCTTGGGCATCTCATTATTTGCTGGAGGCTATTCCTGCATCTGCTGATGAAAAGCCTCCAGCTGCCTGTCCTACAAATCGAATTCCTCTAGAGCAGTTCCTGTAACAGGACGAGACATAATTTTATTTATTTTGAATGTCCAACAAATCGAACTCCTCTAGAGCAGTTCCTGTAACAGGACGAGACACAATTTTAATTATTTTGAATGTCGAATAATACAGGGAGATCACACATGGATATGTTTTTTCTGTGCTTACGCAAGTGTTGTTGGTTATACACAGCTGGGGGCTGTTCCACGTAGCGTTGCTGCTGCTGCAGCGGATAGTTCTTTTCAGCCCCAAGCTCGGCCTCCTGCTCAGTTTGCATTTGCATCAAGTGAGCTAGAGAAAAAAAAAAGTATGAAATAAGAAAATTTTGATTACTACTATACAAGAACAAATTACAATAAAAATTATACTCCCTGGACGTGGAGAGCCTGCCGCTGTCCAGCCCCCTCCTGTCTCTCCTCACACTCAAAGAAATATTCCTGGAGTTCTACTAAAACAAGAAGACGGAATTAATAAGGCTAATTTAACATACACACGAAAATTTACACTCAAAATAGAAATTATTTACTCACTTGATAATCCTGTCTCCAAAACTATAAGCCTCTTGCTGATACAGTCTGAAGCGTTGCTGCAGCTGCCTCTCTTCATCTTGCCGAGAGAAAAGAACAAGTACACACAAAGACGATAGAACGCAAAGCAAGGCGGACTGAGGCCGATGGAGGTTGGTTGTGGGTTTATACACACATCAAAAAAAGTTTTGCATTACCCCAGTTCCCAGAACTCCTGAAGATAGACGTTGACTGTGAATATTGTATCACAGACACAATCCATTTGACTGTTCAGAGATGTCATTACACCCACCCAAAGATATAAACAACCATGTACGAGCATCGCCTATTAGACGGAGCGGGTCTGACAGTCGATCAGTTCCTGTCAGGAATGACGTACACGGTTCGTGTTGTCTGTAGTTCAACCATGCCTAAATGGTCAATACCGCGGTTCGATCGCGTCCGCATTGTCGTGCCAGGAAGGGCTCTCAACAACGGAAGTGTCCAGGCGTCTCGGAGTGAACCAAAGCGATATTGTTCGGACATGGAAGAGATACAGAGAGACAGGAACTGTCGATGACATACCCCCTCAGGCCGTACAAGAACTACTACTGCAGTGGATGACCACTATCTACGGATTATGGCTCGGAGGAACCCTAACAGCAACACCACCTTACTGAATAATGCTTTTCGTGCAGCCACAAAACGTCGTGTTACGAATAAAACTGTGCGCAGTAGGCTGCATGATGCGCAACCTCACTCCCGATGTCCATGGCGAGGTCCATCTTTGCGACCACGACACCGTGCAGCTCGGTACAGATGGGCCCAACATGCCGAATGTACCGCTCAGGACTGGCATCACGCTCTCTTCACTGATGAGTGTCGCACATGCCTTCACTCAGGCAATCGACGGAGACGTGTTTGGAGGCAAACCGGTCAGGCTGAACGCCTTGACGCACTGTCCAACGAGTGCAGCAAGGTGGAGATTCCCTGTTGGTTTGGGGTGGCATTATGTGGGGCTGACGTACGCCGCTGGTGGTCCTCGAAGGTGCCGTAACGGCTGTATGATATGTGAATGCCATTCTGCGACCGCTAGTGCAACCATATCAGCAGAATATCGGTGAGTCATTTGTCTTCATGGACGACAATTCGCGCCCCCATCGTGCGCATCTTGTAAATGACTTCCTTCAGGATAACAACATCGCTCGACTAGAGTGGCCAGCATGTTCTCCAGACACGAACCGTATCGAACGTAGCTGAGATAAAGGGCTGTTTATGGACGACGTGATCCACCAACCACTCTGAGGGATCTACGCCAAATCGCCTTTGAGGAGTGGGACAATCTGAACTAACAGTGCCTTGATGAACTTGTGGATAGTAAGCCATGACGAATACAGGCATGCATCAATGCAAGAGGAAGTGCTACTGAATATTAGAGGTACCGGCGTGTACAGTAATCTGGTTCACTGTCTCTAAAGATTTTGCTGTATGACGGTACAACATGCGATGAGCAATAAAAACATGCATGAGCAATAAAAAGGTCGAAAACGATTTTTATGATGATCTCTATTCCAAATTTCTGTACAGGTCCGGAACTCTCGGACCCGAGGTGATGCAAAACATTTTTTTGATGTGGGTATGTAGACCGAGAACCTCATTTTTAATGTTCAACCAATGAAAAGCTTTTATGGAACGTCACTATTTCTGGAAGGGCTTGATGCAGCCATCGTCTCTCTCTCTCCAAGTAACAAAAATGATTTTATGATTAACGGTGGTTTTGCAAGCGTGCACATTAGGGTGTGTTAAAAATCGAAGTAGTTTTTATTTGAACGCATAACCTCTTAATTTATTTGTACGATGCCAAAACAACTATATGTAAGATTTTAGAACCGTAGGATGGTGGCAACCCGTGCCGACTTGCATTGAAATACGTCAGGTTGGCTGTACTTGGTAAGAAAGGCGAAGGCGCGCTCCCTCGTGTCGGTGTGTCTCTAACATTGTTAGTCTAAATTGTTGTCAGTAAGTGAAACTGTCAGTGGAATTATGTAGACTTCTAAAACGAGTACATTTTTAATACTTGCGGAAAAACATCAGATAACACGTTCGAAACTGCCATCTAATGGACAAGTTCTAGCAGTTTTTTTTTTTTTTTTTTTTTTTTTTTGTAATATCCGGGAAGTAATTAAACTATCAGTGAAAGTGAAAATCTCACTATTCGGAAGTGTATGATCTTTTGGGAAAAGGCGCGTATACCTACCAAATCTGTACCTAATTGTTTGAAGAAATTAGTGAACCTATATCAAGTTTGGAGGAAGTTGCAAAAAAATGCTCAAAAAACCCAAAAGGTATTTTAGCAGCGCCGATAAGAGTTTGTCAACAAGTTGGATGATTTGTTCGACATTGCACACGCCGATGCACTTCAGTTAATGAAAATAAATGAAGATAAAATCTTTTTACAGCGACGGAGAGAGCCAGGTCGGCCTGGCCACTTAGCTGGAGTGGACAAGAAACTGGCTAATAAAGAGGAAAGGTCGCGCATCAGAACTATTGAGTAAGAAAACCGACATGCTAAATATTTGTCCACGTCAGCTCCTTCGACAGCATCTTATGAAGCATTACAAAATGACTCATCTTCAGATTGTAATGAAAATGAGATGTGTTTGCAAGAAAATTTCCCAACTGTGATTGAGAACATAAAATCTGGAACCAGTAAAACAACTATGCGGAAAAATTTCATTACTCCAAAATTAGCAGCAGCGCTAGATAGGTGTCAGTTGAGTGTGAGAGATTCAGTGTGTATTCTTAAAGCTACCATTGAGGCACTTGGATATAATACTGATGAATTTCATGTAAGTCCTCGATTCAAAGAATTCGTACAGAGAAACTGAAAGAGTGTGAGAAAGCTATAAAAGTTAATTTTCAAAACGAAGTACCAGATGTTGTGACTGTCTATTGGGATGACAAACTGTTGCCTGCTACACATGATCGGGAATCAAAAGAAGGAAGTCTTCCGATAGTTATTTCATATAGAAATAAAGAGCAACTTATTGCTGAGCCAAGTTTGGAAAACTCTTCAGGATGTGAACAGGCGAAAGCTGTTTGGAACGCGATTGTGGGCTGGAATATCGAAGACAAAGTGCAGTTTCTTTGTTGTGATACAGGTCATATCAATGGTACCTGTGTGCTACTTGAACAAAAACGTAACTGAAGTGTCATTCTTTATCCTTGCCGCCACCACGTGTATGAACTAGTGTTAAAAAACGCGTTCCAGGTAAAAATCAGTTCAGTGACACGTCCTAATATTCCAATCTTCGAAAAGTTCCGAGACAACTCGAAAAGAGTAGATCCAGATAACATACGGTGCTACAAAGAAAAGGTTGCAATGCACCTGATTGTTTCAGAAATTGACAATCTGCTTGAGTTTCACCGTACTGAACTGACAAAAGAAATAATCAGAGATGATTACCGAGAGTTGATAGAGCTTTCTGTTATATTTTTAGGTGGAGATACAGACAGAAAATTCAAGATACCGTCTCCAGGCGCCATACACCAAGCTCGATGGATGGCGAGAGCTATACATTCCCTAAAAATATCATTACTTTGTGCTCAGCTAAAACTTTCGATCAAGGAGAAGATAGCGCTGTTTGATGTCTGCCTGTTCATCGTGACATCCTACGTCAGGCCATGGCTCCAGTGTATTTTGGCTGTAAAGGCACGCTACCCAGATTTGTGCTTTTTGAAGTCAATGAAGGGATACGAAAAAGTAGATAAAGACATCTCAAAATCACCTCTACAGAAGATAAGCCAGCATTTCTGATATTTGACTGATGAAGTTTCTGTCTTGTCACTGTTTGACGATGATGTGATCTAGAAACAAAAGTAAAAATGCTTGCGAACTTACCAAAGATAATTTATCAGCTCATGCTAACCATTAGACCCTACATCCCTTCGAAGGAAGAACTTTGCGGTCCATTGTATGGTGAATTAAATAAATGAACAGAGGCGTTGTTTCATTAGGTTTCTGTTTGCATCACAATTTTGTTAACTGGTTTGCTCTCTCTTAATTACAGAGAAAAACATCTACGACTTCATTTCAGTCAGAAGCAAGTCATTGTTCTATCGTCTTAAAATTGATGACAGTTTTCTCCACGAATGTCCTGCCATGTGGTCAAACAATGCTTCCTTTCAAGAAACCAGAAAGAAGGTTTCAGCACTGAGAGCAGTGAATGATACAGCTGAAAGAGCGGTCAAGTTGATGCAAGACTTCCATGGTTTAGTCTCGGTTTAGGAGGAACAAAAACAATTTTTGTTACGTTGCGTACCGAAAGATTTATTCTGACTGCAAAAAATAAACTTTGAAATGAAAATTTAGAGACTAATGTTTTTACATGTTAAATAGTGAATAAACACGATTTGGACAATTTGGTTCCAGAATCCCTCCATTCCCACATAGTAAAAGTTTTCAAGTCTTATGTTTAGCGTCAAGTCGGCACGTGTTATAATAATTTAATTGTAATAATATTTAGTATGTGAGTTATTAACGTCAAATAGAAAATAATAGAGGGTATGCGTTTTCGATTTCACGAAAATAAAATCCCCATCATATCTTGGGACACCCTAATATATATATATATATATATACGTTTACAGCTAATGCAGAGGTACTACAAGCTAATTATACTATCTTACACAGTAAATACTATCGCTAGTGAAGTTCCACCCAAAAGGTGAAAATATTTCTTTGAGGTTGCTGGCTCTAAACATTTTACACTACCACAAGCAACTCAACATATATATTTCTTTGAAGTAAGTGGCTCTAAGCATTTTCCACTAAAAAAAGTAAGTGACCATATTTATTTCTTTGAATTCGATGGCTCTAAACATTTTCCACTACAGCGAGCAAGTGAACATATATATATATATATATATATATATATATATATATATATAGAATTTAATTGGGTGGAACTCACATACTTAAAACTAGTTCTGACTGGATGGCTAGCGGTAGGTGAAACTTACAACTAAAATCTAACCTATAGCCACTCACACGGAAGCACATGTGAAGTGTGAAAACTTGGTTTTTTCTTCATATATAGGTACAAATGAAGTGCGAAAACTTGCTTTTTGTTCATATATTAAGTAGTAATAATGATGAAAAATATTTACATAGATAGAGACTTTTTTTCTAAATGCTTTTTCAGTTTTAATTTTTTTTCGTTTTTATGATTTTCTTTGGCAAAATAATCAAAATATATTTACACAGACATATACTTAACACAGGCCCCCCACACTCATTCGCACTCTCAGGCATACATGGAAGCATGCAGACTGATACACACCACACAACACACTCATCCAATATTTACACTGTGATAAAAGAGCCATACTATTTCCATACATAATCCCCATTCAACCCATTCACACGCTCATTCCCTCTCTATCAATCAACCAGAGTCCCCCCTCCCCCTACTTTTGTTTCAAGAAAATAGTATGAGTATGGGAGGGTTTCCACCCCATCCTCACAAATGACTCTTTTATCGCAATGAGGAGACAATCTGACTTTAGACTGCAACACAGTGTACACATCGTGACCTCGTGATCGAACGCTAGTTTGTTGAACCATGCGTGGACGAGCGCCTTGAATGCTGCAACCATTCAGGCATTGCAAATAGTCATGAACCGTAAGAGCACGAGATGCCATGCATCTAATAACCTTTCCCCGCCATTAAGTGCCGCACATCCATTGTACTATATGCATACATTTTGGACCTCAACCCCACAAACTCTACAATCGTAAACCATTCGAGTCGTCATGAGACTGACAACCTTCTTGTTCTGAGGAACAATACCGTAAGGATTATCGGCCCCATAAGTAGATGTGTCGAATTCTTTACCGTTGCATCTAATTACTTTATATGGATCGCAGTTCTTGATCCAGTAGATAAAGCTGTCTGTATCCATATAAAGTAACTTTGGTTCTACGAAATGAGGTTTCGCAAACTCGTAGTGGAATCAGTACATGTAGAATTTGGAGATATCCAGTATGCACATCCCCAAATAGATAGGCTTCACAAACTCTTCTGCAGTCTTCGACATCTCCAAAGCAACAAAGTTTTCATTGAAGATGGTTGCACGCTTAAAATTTGGCCTTGCTATAAATTTTCTCACTCCATAACGCCCTTCCCATTCGATTCTAATCACAATATAGTGTTCATTTCGTACATTCTGCACAGTTTTCCCGAAAATGTTATTATTCATTAATTTATAAAAATCTTTCTCAGAATCATTACTCGCGACGGCCCTCTTTTCGGTATTTAGTTCAATATACTCTTTCAACCAGGAGGATTGCTTGAAGGAGACTGGCCGGGTGAATCACACAACCTTCATCCCTAATCTGAGGCACTGCTGCAGGTTACGATAATGAATAATGTACCTCTGCTTATCTCCAACAGTAGCCAACAGTTTAGGGCACGTGCTTCCAAGCAGAAGTTACTGCTCTGGACATAACGGCAAGTCGCTTGTCTCTCCATGCAAATTATTAGGATATGCGATGTCTGCCTCTAGCACATACCCTACATCAGAATCAGCCGCAAGACCCATTATTTGTCCACCTAAACCCTTCAATTCGTCTTTGGGCACTAATCGAAACCCACCAACCGGCGGTGGCTGCATCATGGCGTGCCCATATAAGTTGTTCACATCTAAGTTCAAAATGTAACTAGAATCAAGGAATGCATTGAACTCGATGCCCATCCGCGGTTTATTTGCTTGGCGTACCTGTGAACACATTGACAAAGTGCCCCACTGATCCCTCGCTCAAAAAATAGAAACATTGCAGCATCAGTCAAAAGTTCAATGTTGCACCCAGTTTTTTTTTTTTTTTTTAGCATAGCGTCCCAGGACAACCCAGGTTCCATGTAATAAAAGGTGGGGTCCAGAGAGTACGTGGTCATACATACACTCCGGAACTTTTCGAAAACAGCTGCAAGCAAACGCATGTCTGTGTCCATGTATAACCTTGCATATTCTCCCAAATTAGGGATCCTGAATTCCCCCCAGACATTCACAGCATGCTCATAATCTGCTGTAGTTATGGCATTGCCTGTGAGATTACTGGTAAATGCAGATATGTCTGGATGTCTGGTTTCATTGAGTGTCGCCATACAATCAACATACTCGCATGGGAAAATTCCTTTCCTAGTCGCAAGCTGGAACTTTTCCTCATCGAGAAATGCAGATCGAGTGATATGCGTATCATTCCGAGGTAAAGTCTCAACCAGTTTCTGGAGTGAAGTCTGGAGTGAGTCAAGGAAGCGGAGCGTAATTTTTCGCGTCATTGGTTTTGAAAAAGAAATGTACTTCTCAACACTTTCAGGGAGGACACTGACCTGATCATTCTTCTTACCGAAATTAGCCAAGTGCTCAACGAGAAAATGAGCGTCATACCCGCTTAAAGTATGAATAAAGACGGGTATGTGTCTAGGTAACTGATACTTCAAATAGCATGCGTTATGAGCTGCACTGCGGAACTTACCCGTAAGATAACAGTGATCTTTAACAGGAGTTTCCGCTATTCTATCTAAAGCCAGCCCGAATATGACAACTAACCGCCGTTTCATACATTTCATTATCTTCCTTTGATTTGGCCATTGGCAAGTTTGTGCTGTAGAGGCTATCAACTTCCCATGAGAGTTTTTCAAGCTTCAAGCCAAACTGCTGGATCGTTCCCTATATAAGACTGGTAGCGGTTAAGTTTACAATCATATGCACATACAACTTGGAACTGCGTAAGGTACGCGTTTTTGTGTGAAATTTGTGTGTGGGGCTAAGGGGTTCCCTTCACAGCAAGTAATAGAAGCCAGCAGACATTCAAAGTCAGCGTACACTACAAAAGGACATCGCTGCTGGTGGTGAGCACTTTGAAATTTAATGACATTATTTTCCTCAGTAGGCATAATCATACGTGCCACATCCTTAGAAGCACAATCTAATGGATGTATCGCTAATAACAGTTCAGATGAAAATTAATTCAAACACCTTAAACAAATATGGTTTTTATAGTGATTTTTTGATAGTTGGATGGAAAGGAGTCGGGACATGTCTTTGATCCAGACGTAATGGTAATTAGCATCTTCAGAGAAGAGCAGCATGTTTACATGCAACTCTCTCTCACCTGCAAATTTTGAGAAATGGAGGGGACCAATTATTGTGTGCTTGTCTTGCTCATCTGACTTGTCCTTCTTCTTCTTCTTCTTCTTCTTCTTCTCCAGAGCATAAACGTGAACCGATATTCCGGTATTCTGAGCCTCAAACTTATGTATGTCCTGGACCTTTACAGGGAACTCAATACCATCAAAGTTATACTGTCTCTTAATATCTTTGACTTTGTAACAGCTGGGACATGCAGGATGATCTTTGTAATTGTAATTTCTCTGACAAGCCAGGACTGACCATACAAAACAAGCATTATCACACTGATTTTGAACATTAATGTACACATACTTGTTCTCAATATCTTTAGGGAGTTTAATATAACTGGACCCTCCATTTATTGATCATAGACGTTTATATGGATGTTGAGGTGTGGTATACAGCTGAGCTCTTTAGCGGAGCCATGTACTTGCATCTCAGGAAATTGGGCCATAATAGCGCTCAAGGTACATTCTCGATACCACTCAGCAATGGATGTGCTCCGAGAAATAACGCCATTATCACCCCATATATAGAGTCCTTGTCTCTGTGTCACCTTGATGTTTAGGGGGATGACTCAGTTCGCAGCATAATACTGCACTGCATTTAATGGCGTTAAATCTTGGATCTTCTCTGACTTCGAGGAGCTCAGTCTCCAAGACATGGATGCATGCCTCTAAACACCCGACAGGGTCGCGGTACCTCCCTCCCGGATTCTCAATTCTAGTGAACGAGATGCGCCCCTCAAAAGCCTTAGCCACCGCTGAGTGTTCTAGGGGTGGTCCAAAACAGATATAACACGTAACACAGAACATATAGACATGCACGCACACACACACACACACACACACACACACACACACACACACACACATACACACACACAAAATCTGTTAAAGGACGAAGCATTCTGTATAGAGTGAGATCGAAAACATATTTAAGACAAATACACTGAATTAAAGGAGCAGATATCAGAGCAATGAAAATGTACTTACGAGGTAATGGAACTTCATCCACACGAGATGGTTTACTCCTGCTCCTGCCGCTGGCACAGTCGCTGGTGCTGCATGCTCACTTAATAATGACTGAATTCACAATCACGTCTACACACACACGCTTATCGAACAAAGTATAGGAGCAGAGTGAGTTGGGTTTTGGTCTGGTTTATCTAGGTTCTATGATGTAGAGTCAAATGACTAGTGCAGTAGCCAATAGGACAGCAGCATTCTAGGGGTGGGGGTGGTACATCACTGCGCTCGTAGTGAGGAAATGTGAAACTTGTCATTTGTTCATTGAATATCGAAGTGGTACATTAAAACTGAAATGGAATTAAGTACTTCGGCAATTCATACGTTAGATGTGCGATGTGGGTGTTACTTTAGTTAGAATATTTACAGAAGGTAGATGTCTGGCGCGAGTATAATTGTCTAGGCTGGGGGGCTGTGACATCAGCATTCGTGCGCTCGTGGGCCGCTGACGCGGCGTGAGAAAGACAGCAGACGATCTTGCATCATCACCCGACATCACAGTGGCGACGATATGAACTAAGTCAGTTGGGCTCTGGACTCCGTGGTGAACACAATTGATGCTGCCATCTTGAATAACGGTACTTGCATCACCTGACGTCACGGTGGCGTCCTCTGGTGGCGACGACATGTCAGTTGGAGTTCAGACCCAGTGGTGAACACACCTGCTTGAAATTGGATAAATAATAAAGACAAGTCCTTTCTTCCCACGAATCCTTAGGTTAGTGGATGTAGGCCAAGTGTCGTATCTTCCTGCGATTTTCTTTGATTAGTGTGGTGCATTATCCTGTTGGAATTTGAACTTTTCGGCATTTTTCTGGGGGGAGAGAGGCGTGACACTCACCAAAATTCTAATTTCCCGCCAAAATCCGCCATATTGAATGACGTCACGGCCGCCATATAGGATGACGTCATCGCCGCCATCATGGATGACGTCATCGACGCCATCTTGGATAACGGTACTTTGGAATAGCACTAACATTGTTACAATACTATCACACTGCCTGGGTGAAACGGTGGGTGGAGTGTGTGGAGGTTATATAAACCCTCTTTATGGTGCAGTCACTCTCTCTCTGCTATCATCCACAGCGGGATGAGCTCGATTGTGCTGTTCTCGCTCGTGTGTGTGTGCTACCGGTTTATTTGAAAAAAAAAAAGAAGCGATCTGCGGCAACAGGTGGCAGTGGCAGTGCCAGTGGCGGCAAACGCCCAAGACAACGGGAATTACCGGGTAAGTATATACTTGAATTTAATTTCATAGCATAGGGTCAGCTTTCGCAGTGTATATTTTCATAAAAAGTTTTGTAGCATCAAGTTCAGATTTCCATTCTTTAAAAAAATGTTTCGTTGTATAAATTCATTATGTGTTCAGATTTCTAAGCTAAAAAAAGTCTTGCGGCATATGTGTTCAGATTTAGGTCTTAATTGTTTTGTTATTGTTTCAGCGAACGTCCACCAAATCGTGGAAGAGTTATAGGCAGAGGTTCAACAGCAGCAGCAGCAGCAGAAATATCCTCATAAGTAGTATATATATATTTTTCATCGAATATGTAATATGACCCCCCCATGATCCATGGACCTTGCCATTGGTGGGGAGGCTTGCGTGCCTCGGCGATACAGATGGCCGTACTGTAGGTGCAACCACAGTGGAGGGGTATCTATTGAGAGGCCACACAAATGTTTAGTTCCTGAAGAGGGGCAGCAGCCTTTTCAGTAGTTGCAGGGGCAACAGTCTGGATGATTGACTGATCCGGCCTTGGAACACTAACCAAAACGGCCCTGCTGTGCTGGTACTGTGAACAGCTGAAAGCAAGGGGAAACTACATCCGTAATTTTTCCCAAGGGCATGCAGCTTTACTGTATGGTTAAATGATAACGGTGTCCTCTTGAGTAAAATATTCTGTAGTTAAAATATTCCCCCATTCGGACCTCCGGGTGGGGACTACTCAGGAGGACATCGTTATCGTTATCAGTAGATAGAAAACTGGTGTTCTATGGATCAGAGTGTGGAATGTCAGATCACTTAATTGGGCAGGTAGGTTAGATAATTTAAAAAGGGAAATGAATATGTTAAAGTTATATATAGTGGGAATTAGTAAAGTTCGATGGCAGGAGGAACAAGATTTCTAGCAGGTGAATACAGGGTTATAAATAAATAATCAAATAGGGGTAATGCAGGAGTAGGTTTAATAATGAATAAAATAATAGGAGTGCAGGTAAGCATAGTGAACGCATTATTGCCACCAAGATAGACTCGAAGCCCATGCCTACCATAGTAGTACACGTTTATATGCCAACTAGCTCTGCAGATGACGAAGAGATGATGAAATGTATGATGGGATAAAAAAAATTATTCAGATAGTGAAGGGAGACGAAAATTTAATAGTCATGGGTGACTGGAATTCGATAGAAGGAAAAGGAAGAGAAGGAAACGTAGTAGGTGAATATGGAATGGTGGTAAGAAATGAAAGAGGAAGCCACCTGGTAAATTTTGCATGGAGCATAACTTAATCATAGCTAACACTTGGTTCAAGAATCATGAAAGAAGATTGTGTACATAGAAGAGCACTGGAGATACTGGAAGAGATTTAGGAACCAGGTTTTAAATTGTAAGACATTTCCAGGGTTAGATGTGGACTCTGACCACAATCTATTGGTTATGAACTGTAGCTTAAAACTGAAGAAACTGAAAAAAGGTAGGAACTTAAGGAGATGGGACGTGAATAAACTGACAGAACCAGAGGTTGTAGCGAGTTTCAGGGCGAGAATTAGGAAACGATTGACAGGAATGGGGGAACACTGTTTTAGTATATACGTCCATTAATTTTCTTTTTCATCTCCATAGTAGTGTGTATATGTGATAAAATTTCATCGTACATGTAATGGGGTGCATATCCTTTGTTGTTGTAGATGATTTCCTGGTAGACGAAGAAGGGGGACAGGGAGGGGTATGTGCTGGAGGTATGCAGGAACCATTGCAGATGCCATGTGAGCGTATATTCTAAAAAGAATATATTTGTGTCCCATTGTTTTTGTGTGTATTTGTTTTTACTGTTAGATCATTGTTGTTGTAGGCAACATCAGTGAGATGAACCGATGGGCCCTCCCCAATTCAGGCGGCAGCGAAATGCCACAGTGGGTAGAGGAGATGGACGAAGACCTTCGTCGGTGTGGGGAGGTGACAGAGATGCCAAGGAGCCAGTGAGAAATAGGCAATGCACACTCACTCTGCTTGCAAATAATCGGCATTCTTTCTTTCCTTGTAGCAGTAGCAGAGCAGCAGCAGCAGCAGCAGCAGGCGATGTCTAGAAATTTGTGCTTATTTTTCTGTCGTTATTGTACAGCGGCTGCATCAGGGGAATAACTCACGTAATACGCAGAGGCTCAGGTGAGAAGAGGCGGCGAAGCCTCTAGTATAGAGACGGGGTGCTGTGCGACATGCTTCACCAGCAAGAGCGCAAGGGCCCCCCCAGTCGCCACGTGGGTGGCCGCTGGCGCCGCCCTGCACCGCTCTGGCGTCTGAGGACCACCCTCCCTCACGCTAGTTGCAGCAACCATGCTGTTCGCACTGGCACGATTCTGCAGCATCACCTCCTCCTCCTCCTCCTCCGTCATGACGTTCTCGCCGATGTCGTGAGGTACAGCACACAACCCTCAACACATTACCACAAGAAGCTTCATCATCTAGTTATAGTTTTAGTGTTAGTAATGGAGATGATCCTCTGGCTAGAGGCAGTTCCCTCTCCCATGCTTTTAGTGAAAGCATCAGGTCAGTGACACCATACCACAGCTAGAATACTCAGGGATTGGAGACGCCTTTGAGTAACGAATCTGGTTCATGAGCATTGAGAATCTATCAGGAGGGTATGGTAACCATGTCAGGTTTCTAAGGGCGTGCCTTCCTGTCATGGAAACACAGCTCCTCAAAGTAATCAATAATCCATGGTATGCCGCCTTAAATGCAGTGTGCTGCTCTGCGCCGAAATGTCGCACGCCCTCACTGCCCACCTCCCCAAAAGTTGATTTTGTGACATTGAAGAGACAGGTCTTTATCATCTCTAGGGGAGGGGTGGGGGCGAAATGGTGTCATAACGCGGAGCACATCAGTCACCGAGTGGTTTCGTAAATCCATCTGGAGTGCTATACTGGCCTCGTTTCCTGAGAGGGAAGTGAATACTACACCTGGACATCCATACACGTGCCTATGATCCGGTAAATGGAGGGTCTAGCTATATCAAGCCCCCTAAAGATATAGCTAATAAGCAGGCATGCATTAATGTCGAAAATAAAAAAGATCAGGCTTGTTTTGCGTGGTCAGTCCAGGCTTGTGAGAGAAATTACACAAAAGATCCACAGCGGACATACAGTAGATACTTTGACATTCATAAATGTTATATCTTTGATGTTATACAGTTCACCGTCAAGGGATCTCAGACAATCCTATATTTGAGGTGCAGAGTACAGGAATATTGGTTCATGTTTATGGCCTGGAGAAGAAACGCAAGTCAGATGAGCAGGACAAGCATATTGTCGTGGGCCCCTCCATTTCTCAAAATTTGCCAGTGTGTGTAAGATGCTTGTAAATACGAGGGTTACTCCAAAAGAAATGCACACTATTTTTGTAAAAATAAAGTTTTCATTCTGCATGTATGAAAGTTTTACAATGTGTAGATACATCCTTCCCGCTTGTTTTCAAATTTAGTTCAACCTGTTTCCGTGAGCGGCGCCGTCACAGCATGTCTTCAAGATGGCTTCTACACTTGACGTTCGTCAGTAGCAACGTTGTGTCATAGAATTCCTGTGCTGTGAAAACGAGACAGTGGGAAACATCCACAAGAGGTGGGAGATGCTGCTGTCGATCGCAGTACATTTAGTCGGTGGGCAAGCAGGTTACGTGATGAATGTGGGCACGACAATATTGAGGATTGTCCTCGCAGCAGCAGGCCTCGTACTGCACACACTCCAGACAATGTGCAGAGAGTTAACGAATTGGTGACTGCTGACAGACGCATCGCAGTGAAAGAATTGTCACGCTACATTGGGACAGGGGAAGGAAGTGTTTGCAGAGTGCTGAAAGTGTTGGCGTTAAAAAAGGTTTGTGCCAGCTGGCCAGAGTGGCCGAGCGGTTCTAGGCGCTTCAGTCTGGAACCGCGCGACCGCCACAGTCACAGATTCGAATCCTGCCTCAGGCATGGATGTATGTGATGTCCTTGGGTTAGTTAGGTTTAATTAGTTCTAAGTTCTATGGGACTGATGACTTCAGATAATAAGTCCCATAGTGCTCAGAGCCATTTGAACCATGTTTTTTTTTTTTTTTTCAATTCTGAAGGACTCTTGTTTGTGGACATCATGCCAAGTGGAACCACCATAAATTCTGATACATACGTGACGACACTGAAGAAACCTCAAGCTCGACTGAGTCGTGTTCGACCACATCGGCAAAAGCAGGATGTTTTACACGACAATGCACGGCCACATGTCAGTCAAAAAACCGTGGAAGCGATCACAAAACTCGGATGGACAACACTGAAACACCCGCCTTACAGTGCTGACCTGGCTCCATGTGACTATCATCTCTTTGGGAAACTGAAAGACTCTCTTCGTGGAACAAGGTTTGAAAATTATGACTCCTTTGTGCACGCTGCCAAACAATGGCTCCAACAGCTTGGTCCAGAATTTTACCGTGCTCGTATACAGCAGCTGGTTCCAAGATGGCTTAAGGCAGTTGAGGGGGATGGAAATTATGTGGATAAATTAAAATATTGTTCCTAAAGGATGTATCTATACACTGTAAAACTTTCAAACATGTAGAATAAAAGAGGGATTAAAAAAAAAATAGTGTGCATTTCTTTTGGAGTGACCCTCGTGT
Source organism: Schistocerca nitens (assembly GCF_023898315.1). Taxonomy (NCBI): domain Eukaryota; kingdom Metazoa; phylum Arthropoda; class Insecta; order Orthoptera; family Acrididae; genus Schistocerca; species Schistocerca nitens. The sequence continues at coordinate 1,109,739,125 of NC_064615.1, read as the reverse complement.
GTTGCTCTTCTCTGGAGGTAATAATTATCATTATTTTTCCACCAAAGACGTGTCCTGACTCCTATTCTCTCAGTTGAGTAATCATAAGTGTAAGGAGCATACTTGCTTAAGGTGTCTGAATCATTATTCCTAAGACAAAGTTATTAGCGGCGCCTCTAGTAAATTGTGCTTCCAAGGACCCGGTACGTGTTATTATGGCTACTTAGGGAGACAAATGCATAAAGTTTGAATATTCTCACCACCAAGAGCGTTGCCCGTTTGTAGTGTATACTGACTTTGAATGTCTCCTCGCTCTTGTGACATCTTCACTGCTTAACATGGACACAGACGTGCGCTTGCTTGCAGACGTTTTCGAGAAATTCTGGAGTCTGTGCATGACCACATGTTCTCTGGATCCTGCCTTTTATTACACGGCTCCTGGGTTGTCTTGGTTCTCAATGCTCAAGACAACGAAGTACAACATCAGATTATTGACTGATGCTGACATGCTACTTTTCTTTGAGTGAGGGATCCGTGAGGGACTTTGCCAATGTCTTCATAGGCACGCAAATGCAAATAGCCCATCGATGGGTGACAAGTTCAACGCATCCTTTGATTCAAGTTACATAATATACTTGACTGTAAATAACTTATAAGGACACGCCATGCAACAATCATTGCCGATTGGTGAGTTTCGATGGGTGCCCAAAGACGAGTGCAAGGCATTATGAGGAAAAATCATGAGGAGTATGGCGACTGATTCTGTTGTAGGGTATGTGGTGGAGACAGAACTCACATACCCTATTAGTTTGCATGATGCGCACGCCGATTTGTCGCTGTGTCCAGAGCAACTAGTTCCACGAGGAGGCTCCACCCCAAAACTGATGACAACACTGGAGAATAAGCGGAGATACATTGTTATCACAATATCCAGCAGTGTCTCAGCTCAGAGATGGAGCTGGTTAGAATCAACTGGGCTATCTCCTTTAAGCAGTCCTCTTGGTTGAAGGAGAATATTGATTTGAATACAAGACAGAGAGCTTCTGTGATATGTGACGTTGAAAAAGATTTTTATAATTAAAGAATAATTCAATTTTCGGTAAAACAATGGAGAATTTGAGGGAGCGACCAGAAATTTTGATTATAACCGAATGGGATGGGCGTTATAGCGTAAGAAAATGCATCAAATGTTAAGCGGATCACCCTATTCAATAAGAACTTTGTTGCTGTGGGGATGGCGAAGACTGCAGTAGACTTTATGATACCTATTTATGTGGGGATGTGCGTACTAGACCTCTCCAAACTCCACATGTACCGCTTTCATTATGAGTTTGCGAAAACTTATTTCGCAGATCCTAAATTACTTTATATGGATACAAATAACTTAATCTATTGGGTGAAGAACTGCAATCCATATGAAGCAATGAGGTATCACGGTAATGAATTCGACACGTTGTTCTGTATCAAATCGCATGGGTTACGTTCGCCCTTACTTGTGCTGAGCATCCTACACGATAACTTTATAATAACACTTGGTGGTTACTCTAAATATAAGTGTATGATGTATTAAGGAAAAAAATATGTTGTAGATGAGCCGCGAACGTCGACGAAAAAACAGGTGGTGAGCGCACGCGACTTCAGCGATGCAATAACTCGCCTTCGCTGGACCCAGAGATGCTGTGTGAGAGACGCGTAGTAGCCGGCCGCTGTCGTGGAGAACCGACAGCAGCAACGAATAATTAATTATTTGTCAAAAGTTGGCGTAGCGCTGCGAGTTTGTTCGTTATAAATGGTTCCTATGGTGTGACATAAAGAGTTAGTTAGTTCCCATGTAGACCTCTCACCGACTAACAGGATATATCGGTGTGCGTTGTAGGTCTGGTAGTAGAGCGACCCACTGTGTGGTGTATTGAGGCAACACAGCTAGCGGTTAGGTCTTGGGAGAGGGAAAGGAGTTTTGATTTGTGGTACCAGTATTTTAATCTGGGTACAGTTCGCGGAGGCAGCGTGGCTATTTAGTCTGTTAGGCCACTGTTCATGTATGTGGCTGTGATGGTTGTTTCTTCCCAACGCTCAGCAACGGAATATACAGAGATCTGTGGGATTTTCTGAATAGTCGCTGGTGATACACTGGTTTTAGTGAATTTAGGTGCACAAGCTATCGATTGATTGTCGTCTTGTGGACAGTTTCGGTCGTAAAGTTTGCTGTGGTAAATCCAGCATGAGTATGTTTAGAGAGAGAAGCAGATTTGTAGGTGCTGAGTTTTTGGGAATCGGTGGAACCGATATCCTGTCCGTATTGTACGATTAGTGGTCGCGTCTCGCCCAGAAGTAATTGGGTTGTTAGCCGTTTTATTGAAGTGGTTTGGTAGTGGTTGGTGTGTGTGTCGAGAAGGGACAGCCTCGAACACATGTTCGTTGTTGTTGTTTAAATACTACTATCTTACACCGGACCGAAAACTGGCTCGAATAAATACGAACTGTTTCACTATATTGTGATAGAGTGCACCAGTAGTTGAGTGGATAAGCGGCGAGAAAATAAAGGAACCATTTTTCAAGCAGCACACAGCTAAACAAAAACTTGATTAGCCAAAGTGACGAGTGGCCGAATTCATGTAGGGAACTTAGCAGATCGCGTATTGTCAACGCCTGAAGAGGTTCAGAATTGAAGCTTCCTGGCACATTAAAACCATGTGCCGGACCGAGATTCGAACTCAGGACCTTCGCCTTTCTCAGGCAAGTGCTCTGCCAACTGAGCTACCCAAGCACGACTCACGCCCCGTCCTCACAGCTTTACTTCTAACAGTACCTCGTCTCCTACCTTCCAAACTTTACACTTGCCTGTGACAGGCAAAGGTCCCGAGTTCGAGTCTCGGTGCGGCAGACAGTTTTAATCTGCCAGGAAGTTTCATATCAGTGCACACCCCGCTGCAGAGTGAAAATCTCATTCCAGGTTCAGAATTGGTTTAGATTGTCAGTAAAGGTTAGATTTAAAGTGGCGGTGGCACTTAGGGTTTTTGTTTAATTTTTTTTATTACTGAATTTCCGTGTTGTGGAGTGTAGTCTTTGGTGGCACTCGCTCACTTACGTGAATGAAATTGTATTTAAATACCTAGAGAAAATAAATTCTTTAAGTTTTCTTGGGTTAACTTAACCCTTACGTGTATTTAATTAGTATCTGGTGTGTGTATATATATTTTACGAGAAAAGAAAAGGGGGAATTTCCAGAGATCTTAATACTGCGTTGCAGGACACAAGTATACGCTGGTATTTGTAAGTTTGCCTAATCAAAAGTTCACTGATTGAGTGGAACCACGATAAATCTACAGAGGGTAGATAATCTAAAAAGTTAAAACGTTTTCATTAATGGAAAGAGTGTCTAAGTAAATGCAAGTAGAATTGAAGTTGTTGTAATTTATTACGGAAAGGTCAACGATTACACCAAGGACTAAGATTATTAAATCTGTGAAGTACGTGACGACGTATTATTTACATAGAAACGCTGGGCTAAGTGGAAAGAGATTTAGTGGTAGCATAAACTATTTCACTTCTTATAGATATTAGTGGAAGCGTCTTAATACAAACTGCTTATAACACAACGGTATATGGAATAGGAATTTTATAAGTAATTAATAAGTTACAAGTTTTTTCCAGAGATAATGTACTGCACTGTGAGAATTTCGTTGAGTGGGAGAACAATTGCGTAATTTTTCGCGTCATTGGTTTTGAAAAAGAAATGTACCTCTCAACACTTTCAGGGAGGACACTGACCTGATCATTCTTCTTACCGAAATTAGCCAAGTGCTCAACGAGAAAATGAGCGTCATACCCGCTTAAAGTATGAATAAAGACGGGTATGTGTCTAGGTAACTGATACTTCAAATAGCATGCGTTATGAACTGCACTGCGGAACTTACCCGTAAGTTAACAGTGATCTTTAACAGGAGTTTCCGCTATTCTATCTAAAGCCAGCCCGAATATGACAACTAACCGCCGTTTCATACATTTCATTATCTTCCTTTTATTTGGCCTTTGGCAAGTTTGTGCTGTAGAGGCTATCAACTTCCCATGAGAGTTTTTCAAGCTTCAAGCCAAACTGCTGGGTCGTTCCCTATATAAGACCGGTAGCGGTTAAGTTTACAATCATATGCACATACAACTTGGAACTGCGTAAGGTACGTGTTTTTGTGTGAAATTTGTGTGTGAGGCTAAGGGGTTCCATTCACAGCAAGTAATAGAAGCCAGCAGACATTCAAAGTCAGCGTACACTACAAAAGGACATCGCTGCTGGTGGTGAGCACTTTGAAATTTAATGACATTATTTTCCTCAGTAGGCATAATCATACGTGCCACATCCTTAGAAGCACAATCTAACAGATGTATCGCTAATAACTGTTCAGATGAAAAATAATTCAAACACCTTAAACAAATATGGTTTTTATAGTGATTTTTTGATAGTTGGATGGAAAGGAGTCGGGACATGTCTTTGATGCAGACGTAATGGTAATTAGCACCTTCAGAGACGAGCAGCATGTTTACATGCAACTCTCTCTCACCTGCAAATTTTGAGAAATGGAGGGGACCAATTATTGTGTGCTTGTCTTGCTCATCTGACTTGTCCTTCTTCTTCTTCTTCTTCTTCTTCTTCTCCAGAGCATAAACGTGAACCGATATTCCGGTATTCTGAGCCTCAAACCTATGTATGTCCTGGACCTTTACAGGGAACTCAATACCATCAAAGTTATACTGTCTCTTAATATCTTTGACTTTGTAACAGCTGGGACATGCAGGATGATCTTTGTAATTGTAATTTCTCTGACAAGCCAGGACTGACCATACAAAACAAGCATTATCACATTGATTTTGAACATTAATGCACGCATGCTTGTTCTCAATATCTTTAGGGAGTTTAATATAACTGGACCATTGATCATAGACGTTTATATGGATGTTGAGGTGTGGTATACAGCTGAGCTCTTTAGCGGAGTCATGTACTTGCATCTCAGGAAATGGGCCATAATAGCGCTCAAGGTACATTCTCGATACCACTCAGCAATGGATGTGCTCCGAGAAATAACGCCATTATCACCCCATATATAGTGTAGAGTCCTTGTCTCTGCGTCACCTTAATGTTTAGGGGGATGACTCAGTTCGCAGCATAATACTGCACTGAATTTAATGGCGTTAAATCTCGGATCTTCTCTGACTTCGAGGAGCTCAGTCTGCAAGACATGGATGCATGCTTCTAAACACCCGACAGGGTCGCGTTACCTCCCTCCCGGATTCTCAATTCTAGTGAACGAGATGCGCCCCTCAAAAGCCTTAGCCACAGCTGAGTATTCTAGGGGTGGTCCAAAACAGATATAACACGTAACACAGAACATATAGACATGCACGCACACACACACACACACACACACACACACACACACACACACACACACACAAAATCTGTTAAAGGACGAAGCATTCTGTATAGAGTGAGATCGAAAACATATGTAAGACAAATACACTGAATTAAAGGATGCAGACATCAGAGCAATGAAAATGTACTTACGAGGTAATGGAACTTCATCCACACGAGATCGTTTACTCCTGCTCCTGCCGCTGGCACACTCGCTGGTGCTGCATGCTCACTTAATAATGACTGAATTCACAATCACGTCTACACACACACGCTTATCGAACAAAGTATAGGAGCAGAGTGAGTTGGGTTTTGGTCTGGTTTATGTAGGTTCTATGACGTAGAGTCAAATGACTAGTGCAGTAGCCAATAGGACAGCAGCATTCTAGGGGTGGGGCTGGTACATCACTGCGCTCCTAGTGAGGAAATGTGAAACTTGTCATTTGTTCATTGAATATCGAAGTGGTACATTAAAACTGAAATGGAATTAAGTACTTCGGCAATTCATACGTTAGATGTGTGATGTGGGTGTTACTTTAGTTAGAATATTTACAGAAGGTAGATGTCTGGCGCGAGTATAATTGTCTAGGCTGGGGGGCTGTGACATCAGCATTCGTGCGCTCGTGGGCCGCTGACGCGGCGTGAGAAAGATAGCAGACGATCTTGCATCATCACCCGACATCACAGTGGCGACGATATGAACTAAGTCAGTTGGGCTCTGGACTCCGTGGTGAACACAACTGATGCTGCCATCTTGAATAACGGTACTTGCATCACCTGACGTCACGGTGGCGTCCTCTGGTGGCGACGATATGTCAGTTGGAGTTCAGACCCAGTGGTGAACACACCTGCTTGAAATTGGATAAATAATAAAGACAAGTCCTTTCTTCCCACGAATCCTTAGGTTAGTGGATGTAGGCCAAGTGTCCTATCTTCCTGCGATTTTCTTTGATTAGTGTGGTGCATTATCCTGTTGGAATTTGAACTTTTCGGCATTTTTCTGGGGGGAGAGAGGCGTGACACACTCTCACCAAAATTCTAACTTCCCGCCAAAATCTGCCATCTTGAATGACGTCACGGCCGCCATATAGGATGACGTCATCGCCGCCATCATGGATGACGTCATCGACGCCATCTTGGATAACGGTACTTTGGAATAGCAGTAACATTGTTACAATACTGTCACACTGCCTGGGTGAAACGGTGGGTGGAGGGTGTGGGGGTTATATAAACCCTCTTCATGGTGCAGTCACTCTCACTCTGCTATCGTCCACAGCGGGATGAGCTCGATTGTGCTGTTCTCGCCCATGTGCGTGTGCTACCGGTTTATTTGAAAAAAAAAAAAAAACAAAAGAAGCGATCTGCGGCAACAGGTGGCAGTGGCAGTGCCAGTGGCGGCAAACGCCAAAGACAACGGGAATTACCGGGTAAGTATATACTTGAATTTAATTTCTTAGCATAGGGTCAGCTTTTGCAGTGTATATTTTCATAAAAAGTTTTGTAGCATCAAGTTCAGATTTTGGCCGGCCGAAGTGGCCGTGCGGTTAAAGGCGCTGCAGTCTGGAACCGCAAGACCGCTACGGTCGCAGGTTCGAATCCTGCCTCGGGCATGGAAGTTTGTGATGTCCTTAGGTTAGTTAGGTTTAACTAGTTCTAAGTTCTAGGGGACTAATGACCTCAGCAGTTGAGTCCCATAGTGCTCAGAGCCATTTGAACCATTTGAGCCAAGTTCAGATTTCCATTCTTTAAAAAAATGTTTCGTTGTATAAATTCATTATGTGTTCAGATTTCTAAGCTTAAAAAAGTCTTACAGCATATGTGTTCAGATTTAGGTCTTAATTGTTTTGTTATTGTTTCAGCAAACGTCCACCAAATCGTGGAAGATAGGCAGAGGTTCAACAGCAGCAGCAGCAGCAGAAATATCCTCATAAGTAGTATATATATTTTTCATCGAATATGTAATATGACCCCCCCATGATCCATGGACCTTGCCATTGGTGGGGAGGCTTGCATGCCTCAGTGATACAGATAGCCGTACTGTAGGTGCAACCACAGTGGAGGGGTATCTATTGAGAGGCCATACAAATGTGTAGTTCCTGAAGAGGGGCAGCAGCCTTTTCAGTAGTTGCAGGGGCAACACTTTGGATGATTGACTGATTCGGCCTTGGAACACTAACCAAAACGGCCCTGCTGTGCTGGTACTGTGAACAGCTGAAAGCAAGGGGAAACTACATCCGTAATTTTTCCCAAGGGCATGCAGCTTTACTGTATGGTTAAATGATAACGGTGTCCTCTTGAGTAAAATATTCTGTAGTTAAAATATTCCCCCATTCGGACCTCCGGGTGGGGACTATTCAGGAGGACATCGTTATCGTTATCAGTAGATAGAAAACTGGTGTTCTATGGATCAGAGTGTGGAATGTCAGATCCCTTAATTGGGCAGGTAGGTTAGATAATTTAAAAAGGGAAATGAATATGTTAAAGTTATATATAGTGGGAATTAGTGAAGTTCGATGGCAGGAGGAACAAAATTTCTAGCAGGTGAATACAGGGTTATAAATAAATAATCAAATAGGGGTAATGCAGGAGTAGGTTTAATAATGAATAAAATAATAGGAGTGCAGGTAAGCATAGTGAACGCATTATTGTCACCAAGATAGACTCGAAGCCCATGCCTACCATAGTAGTACACGTTTATATGCCAACTAGCTCTGCAGATGACGAAGAGATGATGAAATGTATGATGGGATAAAAAAAATTATTCAGATAGTGAAGGGAGACGAAAATTTAATAGTCATGCGTGACTGGAATTCGATAGAAGGAAAAGGAAGAGAAGGAAACGTAGTAGGTGAATATGGAATGGTGGTAAGAAATGAAAGAGGAAGCCACCTGGTAAATTTTGCATGGAGCATAACTTAATCATAGCTAACACTTGGTTCAAGAATCATGAAAGAAGGTTGTGTACATAGGAGAGCACTGGAGATACTGGAAGAGATTTAGGAACCAGGTTTTAAATTGTAAGACATTTCCAGGGTTAGATGTGGACTCTGACCACAATCTATTGGTTATGAACTGTAGCTTAAAACTGAAGAAACTGAAAAAAGGTAGGAACTTAAGGAGATGGGACGTGAATAAACTGACAGAACCAGAGGTTGTAGCGAGTTTCAGGGCGAGCATTAGGAAACGATTGACAGGAATGGGGGAACACTGTTTTAGTATATACACCCATTAATTTTCTTTTTCATCTCCATAGTAGTGTGTATATGTGGTAAAATTTCATCGTACATGTAATGTGGTGCATATCCTTTGTTGTTGTAGATGATTTCCCGGTAGACGAAGAAGGGGGACAGGGAGGGGTATGTGCTGGAGGTATGCAGGAACCATTGCAGATGCCATGTGAGCGTATATTCTAAAAAGAATATATTTGTGTCCCGTTGTTTTTGTGTGTATTTGTTTTTACTGTTAGATCATTGTTGTTGTAGGCAACATCAGTGAGATGAACCGATGGGCCCTCCCCAATTCAGGCGGCAGCGAAATGCCACAGTGGGTAGAGGAGATGGACGAAGACCTTCGTCGGTGTGGGGAGATGACAGAGATGCCAAGGAGCCAGTGAGAAATAGGCAATACACACTCACTCTGCTTGCAAATAATCGGCATTATTTCTTTCCTTGTAGCAGTAGCAGAGCAGCAGCAGCAGCAGCAGCAGGCGATGTCTAGAAATTTGTGCTTATTTTTCTGTCGTTATTGTACAGCGGCTGCATCAGGGGAATAATTCACGTAATACGCAGAGGCTCAGGTGAGAAGAGGCGGCGAAGCCTGAAATATAGAGACGGGGTGCTGTGCGACATGCTTCGCCAGCAAGAGCGCAAGGGCCCCCCCAGTCGCCACGTGGGTGGCCGCTGGCGCCGCCTTGCACCGCTCTGGCGTCTGAGGACCACCCTCCCTCACGCTAGTTGCAGCAACCATGCTGTTCGCACTGGCACTATTCTGCAGCATCACCTCCTCCTCCTCCTCCTCCGTCATGACGTTCTCGCCGATGTCGTGAGGTACAGCACACAACCCTCAACACATTACCACAAGAAGCTTCATCATCTAGTTATAGTTTTAGTGTTAGTAATGGAGATGATCCTCTGGCTAGAGGCAATTCCCTCTCCCATGCTTTTAGTGAAAGCATCAGGTCAGTGACACCATACCACAGCTAGAATACTCAGGGATTGGAGACGCCTTTGAGTAACGAATCTGGTTCATGAGCATTGAGAATCTATCAGGAGGGTATGGTAACCATGTCAGGTTTCTAAGGGCGTGCCTTCCTGTCATGGAAACACAGCTCCTCAAAGTAATCAATAATCCATGGTATGCCGCCTTAAATGCAGTGTGCTGCTCTGCGCCGAAATGTCGCACGCCCTCACTGCCCACCTCCCCAAAAGTTGATTTTGTGACATTGAAGAGACAGGTCTTTATCATCTCTAGGGGAGGGGTGGGGGCGAAATGGTGTCATAACGCGGAGCACATCAGTCACCGAGTGGTTTCGTAAATCCATCTGGAGTGCTATACTGGCCTCGTTTCCTGAGAGGGAAGTGAATACTACACCTGGACATCCATACACGTGCCTATGATCCGGTAAATGGAGGGTATAGCTATATCAAGCCCCCTAAAGATATAGCTAATAAGCAGGCATGCATTAACGTTGAAACTAAAAAAGATCAGGTTTGTTTTGCGTGGTCAGTCCAGGCTTGTGAGAGAAATTACACAAAAGATCCACAGCGGACATACAGTAGATACTTTGACATTCATAAATGTTATATCTTTGATGTTATACAGTTCACCATCAAGGGATCTCAGACAATCCTAAATTTGAGGTGCAGAGTACAGGAATATTGGTTCATGTTTATGGCCTGGAGAAGAAACGCAAGTCAGATGAGCAGGACAAGCATATTGTCGTGGGCCCCTCCATTTCTCAAAATTTGCCAGTGTGTGTAAGATGCTTGAAAATACGAGGGTTACTCCAAAAGAAATGCACACTATTTTTGTAAAAATACAGTTTTCATTCTGCATGTGTGAAAGTTTTACAATGTGTAGATACATCCTTCCCGCTTGTTTTCAAATTTAGTTCAACCTGTTTCCGTGAGCGGCGCCGTCACAGCATGTCTTCAAGATGGCTTCTACACTTGACGTTCGTCAGTAGCAACGTTGTGTCATAGAATTCCTGTGCTGTGAAAACGAGACAGTGGGAAACATCCACAAGAAGTGGGAGATGCTGCTGTCGATCGCAGTACATTTAGTCGGTGGGCAAGCAGGTTACGTGATGAATGTGGGCACGACAATATTGAGGATTGTCCTCGCAGCAGCAGGCCTCGTACTGCACACACTCCAGACAATGTGCAGAGAGTTAACGAATTGGTGACTGCTGACAGACGCATCGCAGTGAAAGAATTGTCACGCTACATTGGGACAGGGGAAGGAAGTGTTTGCAGAGTGCTGAAAGTGTTGGCGTTAAAAAAGGTTTGTGCCAGGTGGGTTCCCAGGATGTTGACAGTGGCTCACAAAGAAACAAGAAAAACGGTATGCAGCGAACTTTTGGAACAGTATGAGAATGGTGGAGATGAATTTCTTGGAACAATTGTGACAGGTGATGAAACATGGCTCCATCATTTTTCACCAGAGACAAAGAGGCAATCAATGGAGTGGTATCATGCTAGTACACCCAAGAAAAAATATTCAAAATCACACCTTCTGCTGGAAAAGTTATGGCTAAGGTGTTTTTCAAGCTGGCCAGAGTGGCCGAGCGGTTCTAGGCGCTTCAGTCTGGAACCGCGCGACCGCCACAGTCACAGATTCGAATCCTGCCTCAGGCATGGATGTATGTGATGTCCTTGGGTTAGTTAGGTTTAATTAGTTCTAAGTTCTATGGGACTGATGACCTCAGATGATAAGTCCCATAGTGCTCAGAGCCATTTGAACCATGTTTTTTTTTTTTTTTTTCAATTCTGAAGGACTCTTGTTTGTGGACATCATGCCAAGTGGAACCACCATAAATTCTGATACATACGTGACGACACTGAAGAAACTTCAAGCTCGACTGAGTCGTGTTCGACCACATCGGCAAAAGCAGGATGTTTTACACGACAATGCACGGCCACATGTCAGTCAAAAAACCGTGGAAGCGATCACAAAACTCGGATGGACAACACTGAAACACCCGCCTTACAGTGCTGACCTGGCTCCATGTGACTATCATCTCTTTGGGAAACTGAAAGACTCTCTTCGTGGAACAAGGTTTGAAAATTATGACTCCTTTGTGCACGCTGCCAAACAATGGCTCCAACAGCTTGGTCCAGAATTTTACCGTGCTCGTATACAGCAGCTGGTTCCAAGATGGCTTAAGGCAGTTGAGGGGGATGGAAATTATGTGGATAAATTAAAATATTGTTCCTAAAGGATGTATCTATACACTGTAAAACTTTCAAACATGTAGAATAAAAGAGGGATTAAAAAAAGATAGTGTGCATTTCTTTTGGAGTGACTCTCGTGTGTTGCTCTTCTCTGGAGGTAATAATTATCATTATTTTTCCACCAAAGACGTGTCCTGACTCCTATTCTCTCAATTGAGTAATCATAAGTGTAAGGAGCATACTTGCTTAAGGTGTCTGAATCATTATTCCTAAGACAAAGTTATTAGCGGCGCCTCTAGTAAATTGTGCTTCCAAGGACCCGGTACGTGTTATTATGGCTACTTAGGGAGACAAATTCATAAAGTTTGAATATTCTCACCACCAAGAGCGTTGCCCGTTTGTAGTGTATACTGACTTTGAATGTCTCCTCGCTCTTGTGACATCTTCACTGCTTAACATGGACACAGACGTGCGCTTGCTTGCAGACGTTTTCGAGAAATTCTGGAGTCTGTGCATGACCACATGTTCTCTGGATCCTGCCTTTTATTACACGGCTCCTGGGTTGTCTTGGTTCTCAATGCTCAAGACAACGAAGTACAACATCAGATTATTGACTGATGCTGACATGCTCCTTTTCTTTGAGTGAGGGATCCGTGAGGGACTTTGCCAATGTCTTCATAGGCACGCAAATGCAAATAGCCCATCGATGGGTGACAAGTTCAACGCATCCTTTGATTCAAGTTACATAATATACTTGACTGTAAATAACTTATAAGGACACGCCATGCAACAATCATTGCCGATTGGTGAGTTTCGATGGGTGCCCAAAGACGAGTGCAAGGCATTATGAGGAAAAATCATGAGGAGTATGGCGACTGATTCTGTTGTAGGGTATGTGGTGGAGACAGAACTCACATACCCTATTAGTTTGCATGATGCGCACGCCGATTTGTCGCTGTGTCCAGAGCAACTAGTTCCACGAGGAGGCTCCACCCCAAAACTGATGACAACACTGGAGAATAAGCGGAGATACATTGTTATCACAATATCCAGCAGTGTCTCAGCTCAGAGATGGAGCTGGTTAGAATCAACTGGGCTATCTCCTTTAAGCAGTCTTCTTGGTTGAAGGAGAATATTGATTTGAATACAAGACAGAGAGCTTCTGTGATATGTGACGTTGAAAAAGATTTTTATAATTAAAGAATAATTCTATTTTCGGTAAAACAATGGAGAATTTGAGGGAGCGACCAGAAATTTTGATTATAACCGAATGGGATGGGCGTTATAGCGTAAGAAAATGCATCAAATGTTAAGCGGATCACCCTATTCAATAAGAACTTTGTTGCTGTGGGGATGGCGAAGACTGCAGTAGACTTTATGATACCTATTTATGTGGGGATGTGCGTACTAGACCTCTCCAAACTCCACATGTACCGCTTTCATTATGAGTTTGCGAAAACTTATTTCGCAGATCCTAAATTACTTTATATGGATACAAATAACTTAATCTATTGGGTGAAGAACTGCAATCCATATGAAGCAATGAGGTATCACGGTAATGAATTCGACACGTTGTTCTGTATCAAAACGCATGGGTTACGTTCGCCCTTACTTGTGCTGAGCATCCTACACGGTAACTTTATAATAACACTTGGTGGTTACTCCAAATATAAGTGTATGATGTATTAAGGAAAAAAATATGTTGTAGATGAGCCGCGAACGTCGAAGAAAAAACAGGTGGTGAGCGCACGCGACTTCAGCGATGCAATAACTCGCCTTCGCTGGACCCAGAGATGCTGTGTGAGAGACGCGTAGTAGCCGGCCGCTGTCGTGGAGAACCGACAGCAGCAACGAATAATTAATTATTTGTCAAAAGTTGGCGTAGCGCTGCGAGTTTGTTCGTTTTAAATGGTTCCTATGGCGTGACATAAAGAGTTAGTTAGTTCCCATGTAGACCTCTCACCGACTAACAGGATATATCGGTGTGCGTTGTAGGTCTGGTAGTAGAGCGACCCACTGTGTGGTGTATTGAGGCAACACAGCTAGCGGTTAGGTCTTGGGAGAGGGAAAGGAGTTTTGATTTGTGATACCAGTATTTTAATCTGGGTACAGTTCGCGGAGGCAGCGTGGCTATTTAGTCTGTTAGGCCACTGTTCATATATGTGGCTGTGATGGTTGTTTCTTCCCAACGCTCAGCAACGGAATATACAGAGATCTGTGGGATTTTCTGAATAGTCGCTGGTGATACACTGGTTTTAGTGAATTTAGGTGCACAAGCTATCGATTGATTGTCGTCTTGTGGACAGTTTCGGTCGTAAAGTTTGCTGTGGTAAATCCAGCATGAGTCTGTTTAGAGAGAGAAGCAGATTTGTAGGTGCTGAGTTTTTGGGAATCGGTGGAACCGATATCCTGTCCGTATTGTACGATTAGTGGTCGCGTCTCGCCCAGAAGTAATTGGGTTGTTAGCCGTTTTATTGAAGTGGTTTGGTAGTGGTTGGTGTGTGTGTCGAGAAGGGACAGCCTCGAACACATGTTCGTTTTTGATGTTTAAATACCACTATCTTACAGCGGACCGAAAACTGGCTCGAATAAATACGAACTGTTTCACTATATTGTGATAGAGTGCACCAGTCGTTGAGTGGATAAGCGGCGAGAAAATAAAGGAACCATTTTACAAGCAGCACACAGCTAAACAAAAACTTGATTTGCCAAAGTGACGAGTGGCCGAATTCAAGTAGGGAACTTAGCAGATCGCGTATTGTCAACGCCTGAAGAGGTTCAGAATTGAAACTTCCTGGCACATTAAAACCATGTGCCGGACCGAGATTCGAACTCAGGACCTTCGCCTTTCTCAGGCAAGTGCTCTGCCAACTGAGCTACCCAAGCACGACTCACGCCCCGTCCTCACAGCTTTACTTCTAACAGTACCTCGTCTCCTACCTTCCAAGCTTTACACTTGCCTGTGACAGGCAAAGGTCCCGAGTTCGAGTCTCGGTGCGGCAGACAGTTTTAATCTGCCAGGAAGTTTCATATCAGCGCACACCCCGCTGCAGAGTGAAAATCTCATTCCAGGTTCAGAATTGGTTTAGATTGTCAGTTAAGGTTAGATTTAAAGTGGCGGTGGCACTTAGGGTTTTTGTTTAATTTTTATTACTGAATTTCCATGTTGTGGAGTGTAGTCTTTGGTGGCACTCGCTCACTTACGTGAATGAAATTGTATTTAAATACCTAGAGAAAATAAATTCTTTAAGTTTTCTTGGGTTAACTTAACCCTTACGTGTATTTAATTAGTATCTGGTGTGTGTATATATATTTTACGAGAAAAGAAAAGGGGGAATTTCCAGAGATCTTAATACTGCGTTGCAGGACACAAGTATACGCTGGTATTTGTAAGTTTGCCTAATCAAAAGTTCACTGATTGAGTGGAACCACGATAAATCTACAGAGGGTAGATAATCTAAAAAGTTAAAACGTTTTCATTAATGGAAAGAGTGTCTAAGTAAATGCAAGTAGAATTGAAGTTGTTGTAATTTATTACGGAAAGGTCAACGATTACACCAAGGACTAAGATTATTAAATCTGTGAAGTACGTGACGAAGTATTATTTATATATCAACGCTTGGCTAAGTGGAAAGAGATTTAGTGGTAGCATAAACTATTTCACTTCTGATAGATATTGGTGGAAGCGTCTTAATACAAACTGCTCACAACGGTATATGGAATAGGAATTTTATAAGTAATTAAAAAGTTACGAGTTTTTTCCAGAGATAATGTACTGCACTGTGAGAATTTCGTTGAGTGGTAGAACAATTGCAAGCTAGTTGGGGCGTTTATCTCGACATAATATAAACAGGTGCTGTATTTAAAAGATTTGATGCTTGGATTAGACCAGTAGATTAGATAATGGGAGTTGTTATCAAAATCGGCCTATCTCGTAATTACTGCTTGATATTGGTGATCACTGTCATTAGAATGTTTGGATGTTTCTATTCGTAGTGTCATCGTGTCATTGTTCGATCTCGACGTTGTGTAAAGTAAGGGTGCTGTCTATCATTATTCGATACTCGAGCCGGCTGCATAGTCAGTGGTTGAGGTTGCCGCAGTAGTAATTATACTAAAGTTGATCTGTCTTCAATTTGGCCCTGAGAATGCTATTACGGTACGAGTTAGACTTCGAGTAGTCGCCAGGCGCTCCACTACGACTGGAATCTTCTAAAATCAGAGAGCGATCCGCAGTCATAACATCGACTGTGAAATTAAAAACTGTACCTAATTAAAGCTGTAGTGGTCGATTGGTTAGCCCAAGTATATTGCGCGGCAGGAAGCCATACAATAACGGCATAGCGACGTTGGTACAGTACGATCCATTGTCGTAAGTTAGATCCTGGGTACTGCCAGACGGCGCGTTACAACGTCCTCATACACGTCCGACAATCCTTGTGGTATTTTCCACAGAACAAGAAGGTTATTGGCCTTATGAAAGATGAAGCGAATGAATTGCCAATTGCTGAGTTTGCAGGTCTGCGATCAAAAATGTAAGCATATCACACATTACAAGATGCTACCCAGAGGCAGGCTAAGGGTGTGCATTGTACAGCATCGAGAGCCTCTCTGTCGAAAACTATTTGCAGTGCCTGTACAGAAATGTTTGAAGTGCTGCACCGCTGCCATCCCATACGACAGAGCACATTAGAATCGAGAGGATACGAGGTGTACACTGTGTTGCAGTCTAAAATCGGCTTGCCGCCTCATGACCATAAAAGGGTCATTTGTGATGACGGGATTGAAACTCTCCCCTACTCACACTACTCACTTGTAGTGAGAGAAGAGGTAGGGGACTCTGATTGAGTGAGAGGGAGAGAATGAGTCAGCTAGAGAGAGAGAGAGAGAGAGAGAGAGAGAGAGAGAGAATCTACAGTGTAGCAGTATGACCCTTTTATCATTGTGTAAGTAATCTTGTGTATATGTGTCTGAGTGTATGTGTGTGTGTGTGTGTGTGTGTGTGTGTGTATGTGTGTGTGGCTTGTAAATACACTCCTGGAAATGGAAAAAAGAACACATTGACACCGGTGTGTCAGACCCACCATACTTGCTCCGGACACTGCGGGAGGGCTGTACAAGCAATGATCACACGCACGGCACAGCGGACACACCAGGAACCGCGGTGTTGGCCGTCGAATGGCGCTAGCTGCGCAGCATTTGTGCACCGCCGCCGTCAGTGTCAACCAGTTTGCCGTGGCATACGGAGCTCCATCGCAGTCTTTAACACTGGTAGCATGCCGCGACAGCGTGGACGTGAACCGTATGTGCAGTTGACGGACTTTGAGCGAGGGCGTATAGTGGGCATGCGGGAGGCCGGGTGGACGTACCGCCGAATTGCGCAACACGTGGGGCGTGAGGTCTCCACAGTACATCGATGTTGTCGCCAGTGGTCGGCGGAAGGTGCACGTGCCCGTCGACCTGGGACCGGACCGCAGCGACGCACGGATGCACGCCAAGACCGTAGGATCCTACGCAGTGCCGTAGGGGACCGCACCGCCACTTCCCAGCAAATTAGGGACACTGTTGCTCCTGGGGTATCGGCGAGGACCATTCGCAACCGTCTCCATGAAGCTGGGCTACGGTCCCGCACACCGTTAGGCCGTCTTCCGCTCACGCCCCAACATCGTGCAGCCCGCCTCCAGTGGTGTCGCGACAGGCGTGAATGGAGGGACGAATGGAGACGTGTCGTCTTCAGCGATGAGAGTCGCTTCTGCCTTGGTGCCAATGATGGTCGTATGCGTGTTTGGCGCCGTGCAGGGGAGCGCCACAATCAGGACTGCATACGACCGAGGCACACAGGGCCAACACCCGGCATCATGGTGTGGGGAGCGATCTCCTACACTGGCCGTACACCACTGGTGATCGTCGAGGGGACACTGAATAGTGCACGGTACATCCAAACCGTCATCAAACCCATCGTTCTACCATTCCCAGACCGGCAAGGGAACTTGCTGTTCCAACAGGACAATGCACGTCCGCATGTATCCCGTGCCACCCAACGTGCTCTAGAAGGTGTAAGTCAACTACCCTGGCCAGCAAGATCTCCGGATCTGTCCCTCATTGAGCATGTTTGGGACTGGATGAAGCGTCGTCTCACGCGGTCTGCACGTCCAGCACGAACGCTGGTCCAACTGAGGCGCCAGGTGCCTGTGGTTCTGTCAGTGTGATCATGTGATGTATCTGACCCCAGGAATGTGTCAATAAAGTTTCCCCTTCCTGGGACAATGAATTCACGGTGTTCTTATTTCAATTTTCAGGAGTGTACTTATGAGTACTATGTGCACGTGTACATACACATGCAACATATGCGGAAAAAAGATAAATATATGCACACCATGTGTGTGATAAAGAACTTTAAAAAAACAATAACGAAAAAATATTTATTAAAAAAGTCATAAACAGAAAAATATTTGTATATTTACTTATTCATAAGTAACATATATGTACCCTGTAAATTTATATCTACACACCATGTGCATCTTGTAAATAGTTGTTAAGTTTTCCCCTGCTACTAGCCATCCAGTCAGGTAAGTTTTTAAGTATATATATCTATATACCTCACAGTCCATCAGAATTGTTATTGTAAAAACCTTTGCTATTGGGGCTATGGAATTAGATTCTATGTGTACACAGTCCATCAGAGTTGTTACATAAGAAGTGCTACTGGGACTGTGAAATTTAGTTGTAGCAGTAAAATTAGTATCTCTGCATTAGTTTTTAGCATAGATTTATATTTCTGGAAAGATTATAACATTCTCATCAAGTGCTACTGAGAAAAATTTGTAAAAAAATATTCTCAACCAGTGTCATTGTTGTAGCATATAAGTTAAAAATATCTTTGCACTGGAACAGCGGAGTTAAATTTTACCTCGAGAACTATACTGTACCTCAAGAACTGAACTGTACCTCAAGAACTGAATTGTAATCTAAAAAACTGAATTGTATTTGTGTGAACTGAATAAACGATAAATTCGTTACTGTCCGTCTTTTTTGTTATTTACAAAAAAAAATCTATCCCTTATTGCATTATGTATGTTTATATATAAAGGCTGTGCATACAAATGAAATTAGATTTTCTGAAGATGAGTCATAAGAAGGAAGTGAAGTTTAAGATGGAACATAACGAAATAAAGTGTGTTTGAAAGAGAACTCCCTAGTTTTAATGTGTCCTAGAATCTGTCAAAAGTGATATACACTATTCTAGTTTGTGGTATTTGATTGATCAGCTCTCCATGTTTGGCTCCCCTGCAGTTGGAAGGTCTGCTTGACCTTGAGACGGCACCAGTGCTGTTTTTCTCCTCTGTGCATGCAGTGCAGTGCAGAGCACCTCAGTAACAATGTGTATTCCATAACAAAAAGAGCAGCGTCATTTGGCTTGTGAAAACTGAGTTATAACAGTGCAACGTAATATTATACATCAGTATGGTGGTGAACCACCTACTGCAAAAACTATCTGTCATTGGCTAAAGTCTTTCAAGAAAACCGGTGGTGTTTTACAAGCAAAATCACCAGAGAGACAGAGAACTTCTGAAAATGTTGTTGAACAGATCCGTGTTTCGTGTGTTCAGAGCCTGAAGAAGTCATTAGACAGACGTAGTCTACAATCAGGAGTGCCTAAAGGTACTGTGTATGATGTGCATGAAAGACTTAAGTTGCTCACCTAGAAATTGCAGCTGTTACATGAAATAAAACCAACTGATAAAATCGAAAGATATGAGTGCTCTGTTGACTTTCTACACAGAACTGATGTTGATGACAATTAAAAAAAAATCCTCTTTTTGATGATGCTACATTTCATGTCAATGGAACAGTTAACCGTCACAACAGCAGAATTTGGGGGGCAGATCATCCACATGAAGTTATTTGGTATCAACTTGAGTCCCCCAAAGTTAATGTCTGCTGTGGTTTGATGAAAGACCATGTGGCTGGTCCAGTCATTTTTGTAGAAAAAACAATAAATGGGGACATTTACTGCGACGTGTTGACAGAGTATGTCTTTCCCCAAATGAACGATATTGAGGCGGAAAAGGGGCTTGTGTTTTTCCAACAAGATGGCGCCTCACCACATTACAGTAACCATGTGTGTGCGGCTCTTGACACTCGCTTTCCAGGAAGGTGAACAGGCAGGTCTGGCTCAATACCTTGGCCACCACGAAGCCCAGACTTAACCCCACTGGACTTTTTCTTTTTGGGCCACATAAACAATGTTGTGTACAGTGAAAAAATCAAAGACATCAATCATTTTTGGGAAAGAATCGTCGTGGCAGTTGCGACATTTACACCTAAAATGTTGGTAAATATGTGGCGAGAAGAGGAATATCGCCTCGAAAGTGCAGGGCAACAAATGAATCCCACATTGAAGTCTACTAACGTTAAACAAAACTTTAAGGAATTCTCTTTCATGATATGAACTCATTGATGTAATTTTTCATTAATTTCCCCATTAAATTTACACTTAAAACTAGGGAATTCTTTTTCAAACACCTTGTACATATAATGGCTGCATGGGATTACACCTATCGTGCAGCACAAATTGGCTTATGAGAGCAGAAGGCATGTGACCATGTCTGCTTCCAAAGATATATAGCAAACATATCTAAAATTATATCTCCTGTCATTGACGAAAATCACAGACATAATCTGGGTAAAACTGTATACTATCAAAGGGGGAACAGGGCGGGGAAAAAAATACACTGAGGTTGTGAGGCAAAAATTCATTTATTTCTCACCCAACTTAAAAAGTAATGTTACATTTTCATAAATAGACACAGTAAAACTATTTTCACACATCTTCCTCCTGAGTTGATTGAGAACAGGGCACCCATAGAATTCCAGGTCTTGAAAGCAGCAAAGTTCAAGATTCTATGGAACCATGAGATTTTCTCCTTCCCCTTACGTATATGATGGTATCTGTGTGATCAAATAACCAAAGCGACATCACCATATCTCTGTAGGATATGCCAGGATGATCCTAGTGAATTCCATGGTAGAGAAGTGTTAACCACTTCACAAGCTTGAAATACCTTGGTGATGCAATATTTGCTGAGAATGTCCCTATTATTATGCCATCTTCTGTGTACGCTACAAATGCAACATCTTTAAATATAAACTGCCTACACTCAGCATCATAGAAACCCTGAAAGTGTGCATTGGCTTTCACACCCCGAGATGCCATTGTAGAATGCTCTAGGTATGGCACAGCACCTGCTCATTTATACAGCTCGGTGCACAACACCAGTGAGGAAGCAGTAGCTGATCACATGGTCATATAGAGCTGGAACATATGTGGCAGTGTGTTCTGTGAAATTCGTCAAAGATTCAAATTCAATTTGTACATCTATAGGTCCAGACTTAATTATCTCGTTCTCTTTTGAGCAGTCTATTACGATGATTGACGCCAGTTCCTTGAATTACTGTGAACCAAGTAGACATCCCTTCCGTTCATAGTATGAAGCACAGAACCTCGCATACATGTCATATGCTAGACTGCATACATTTTCATTCCACTGCAGGTATAAATTATCATACAAGTGTAATTTATAGATCAGGCTGACTCTGGAATTAGTTAACTTTCAGTTGTCGAATACAATGGAATCATTTGCTATATTGCCTCTTCTATTGGTCTGAAACGCAAGTATGATGAACCTAGGCATCTCTAGCTGAGAGGAGGTTTTAATAGACCACATTTGTATGCTTGCAGTCGGTTACACAGAATACTCGAAAATCTCCTCTGAAGGGAAAGGTAGCGCTAGAAATACACTAAAACTTCAAACGCTGCTCATCCAGTACTGTGATGTACGGTATTTTCCATATTATTTTATTGATGGTGATCTCGTTCTTCTCTTGGGTTCCTTGAATGCATAAGTTGTCAACCATTGAACTTTGTACCAGAATAAGTTCCTGTTTATCACTCAGAAGAATCTGCCACATGTCCTCAAAGTACCCCTTAAGCAATTTTAAAGGTATACACACAGTAAATCTCTTGCTCTCTTCCACTGTTCTATCCACTGGGTAGTTTATGAACCATGCAGAATTTTATAAATCGTTCAAATCCAAGGGAGAAGCAGAGATATACATTTTAAGAGTTGATGTTATGCCTACAAGGGGCGTTTGAAAAGTCCATGCAAAGTCCGAGAGATGGCACCACCGGCGCGTATCGAGGTCATGTTTAGTTAGTAGGATCTTTGGAAAGAACGCACACCAAGTTTCAGCCATATTGGGCTATTTCTTTGTGTTTGGCATTCGTGTGAATCAAGAAAGTCGAGTGATGGTCAAAAAATGGAAGAAAAAGAATTTTGTGTGGTGATTAAACATTACTTTATTAAAGACAAGACGCTTCAGGAGATTAAATAGGAGCTTGATAAACATTACGGTGACTCTGCACCTTCGATTAGAACAGTTTATAAGTGGTTTCGAAATTTTCGGAGTGGCCATATGGGCACAAGTGATGCTGAACGTTCTGGACGCCCTGTGGAAGTTATGTCTCCAGAAATCATTGATAAAATCCATGATATGGTGATGGATGACAGAAGAGTTCAGGTGCATGAGATTGCTAGTGATGTGGGCATCTTGAATGAACAGGTCAATAATATTTTGCATAAACATTTGGACATGAGAAAGCTATCTGCAAGGTGGGTTCCGTGATTGCTCACGCTTGACCAAAAACGGAATCGTGTGAAGTGTTGCAAGGATGGTTTTGCAGCTGTTCAGGAAGCATCTGCAGGACTTAACGCGTCGTTTCGTCACTGTAGATGAAACATGGATGCATTACTATACTCCTCAGACCAAACAACAATCTAAACAATGGGTTCCCAAGGGAGAATGTGCACCAAAAAAGGTGAATACCATTCCTTAGGCCAGAAAGTTTATGGCGACTGTCTTCTGGGATTCGCAATGGATAATCCTCATCGACAGGTGCATATTATTCATCGTTATTGAACCGTTTGAAAACCGAGCTGTAAGAAAAACGCTGGCGATTGGACCTTTCCCATCATGACAATGCACCAGCACACACCACAGCCGTTTTGGTCGCAAAATTAACGGAAAAAGGATTCCAACTCGTTTCACATCCCCCTATTCTCCAGACTTGGCTTCCCCGGACTACTACTTGTTCCCCAACTTGAAGAAATGGCTGGCGAGACAAAGATTTTATTCAAACGAGGAGGTGATTGCAGTAACTAATAGCTATTTTGCAGACTTGGACAATTCCTATTATTCGGAAGGGATCAACAAATTAGAACAGTGTTGGACAAAGAGTATTAGTCTAAAAGGAGACTATGTCGAAAAATAAAAAAGGTTTACCCCAAACACATAAGTAGTTTTTATTTTTGCATGGACTTTTCAAATGTCCCTTGTACATTGTGTGTACAGTCAATCTCGACCCCTTTAAGTTCATATCATATGTCATGGAACAGGAACACTAAAGCATTCTGTGTAAGCTTCGATGCTGTTGTAGCTGTACCATCCCTTTTTGTAAATGATCCATCAAGATATATGAAACTCTTGCACGAGAGGGTTGAAACGTCCTGCTGCTGGATGGCAATCCTAATTTCATTGTTCTTGTTAAATTTGATTTATGCATAAGGCTGGTGTATAATACTCTCGTCATGTTCCACTGGGCTAGTTATATCGAATGACGTCATTGTGCGGTTTTGGATCCGTTGGCTTAAGAAACTCGTTGTTTCCACATGTCTTCACCTTGCTGTTCTGCTGTGAAATGCAGTGCCGCACGTTCTGTACTTTGCTTTTATACCTTCCTCCCATCCTGTCTTCGTTGACAATACGGGGCTGCTGCGATCCCCTGACTGGTTGAAGCTCGCTATCAGCGCTTCTGGGTCTCTGCAATTTTAAGGTCGCTGCTGGTTCGACTTTAGATGTAGCTGTACAATGATTTCATCACCGCGAAAATCGAAAAGTTGATTATCCTGGTCCACAATACAGAGTTCCAAATGGCCAAAGCCTGAACTGTTACTGAGAGCTAAATACCGTTGGCAGGGGTCTCAACGTTCTTATATCCTGTTCCCACTGATGGGAAGAATCCGTAAATGCTATGAATCATTGTTGAGAGAGGAGTTTGTTGAAATGTTACACTCGACACAGACTGTACTGACAGGGAGTATATCCACTGACTGGGCGGATCTGTAGAATTTATTAGGATCCTTCTTCAAATGGTTCAGATGACTCTAAGCACTATGGGACTTAACATCTGAAGTCATCAGTCCCCTAAACTTAGAACTACCTAAACCTAACTAACCTAAAGACGTCACACACATCCATGCCCAGTGAAATCAGCGCAATAATCCATTTCCCATTGCTTAAATCAATCGGTGGGAAGTAATTTGCACATAATATCGACTATCGTTCTTTTAAAATCAGAGTATACGATATTGCATCTAAACCTCGACTTGCAGGTGTATGCTTAATGCATCTCCTTACATATATATGCTTCTTTGTAAATGTTATGAGGAATACGATGCGTAGATGCCAACATAAATAAGTACTGTATTTACAGGAATCTAATGCGCCATCGAATGGTATTCGCATCCCAATTTTATAAATTTAAATTAATAAAAAAAGGAATTTTGACACATCACTGGTGGGGTATTTTTTAATTGTTAAAATTTATTTAACAATGGTAACTTTATTTCAAAGAATAGTGAATTTTTACATGAACTATAAGAAACAACCGTAATTTATTTTTAAGTTACTCATTACAGTAATAAGTGACATACATTATTAAAAAAGAACACCTAGCTTGATTACCTAAATCACATACAAAGAAACATACCGTATTTAAGTGAATCTAATGAGCCATCGAATGTAAGGCACACCTAAATTTCGAGTACTTCAAATGGTAAAAAAGGTGCTCACTAGGTTAGCGTAAATACGATATTAAAGTCCCGGTAGCGATGAAAACTGTAGAACACAGGTCTTCTGTCAGTGAAGTTCTTTACTCTTCTGACTGTTGCAAGTCTCCAAATGAGTCTAAAAAGTAGACATTATTTGTATTTTTCTTAAAATACTACATCCAATGGGTTCCTGGTCCTCCAGCAACATCTAAATTCACAGTTCCACATTCTCTGGATTTCTACATAGTCTTTGGTAATGTATCCTGCATAAACCCATCATGGAATCTTGGAATGCTGCATTTTTTCCTGACAAACTTGAGCAGATATGTATTTCTAAGCAGTCTGTCCAGTAGAATAACTAATGGATAATTTTTTTAATTCATGAAGAGACCTACTCCTTACCTGTAAGGTTTCAGGTATAGTCCTTGTGCGATGGCTGCTGCTTCCATCATGTGGTTATGCCTTCTTGCTTCCTCTAGCTGTGCCTGGGAGTTATGTGTGTTCTTTACTGTTCTGGCAATAGCTGCACCACCACCCTGTGAAACAATGTGAGAGGACAGGTATGGGGAAGAGGATAGTTCTACCTGATGGCCTGGGCATTGGAAGAACACTTGGTGCTTTAACCGCTCCTTTATGCTTCAGGGCACTTTAAGCTGCATACATTGCTCTCAGGCTACAAAAAAATGGCTCTGAGCACTATGGGACTTAACATCTATGGTCATGAGTCCCCTAGAACTTAGAACTACTTACACCTAGCTAACCTAAGGACATCACACAACACCCAGATGTCACAAGGCAGAGAAAATCCCTAACCCTGCCGGGAATCGAACCCGGGAACCCGGGCATGGGAAGCGAGAATGCTACCGCACGACCTCTCAGGCTACAGTTTTTTAAACACACCATCTTCTTTATCAGTGTCTTCTTCTTCTTATTCTTCAGAGCACGACATGCAGCATTCATAACTTACTTGAAGTTCATCGCCCCTAAGCCCAATTTACCACGAATTATTTTGTCAACTAAAAATGCAGCAATGTGTTGTCCTATTCCAGCGTCCTTTCTTCTGTGTATCACCTTGGCCTTATCAGCTAGAATTCGATATGTGGCGTGACGTCATGGGAGATCTTTATGTTTTGCGTATGCAATGTCATGTTCTAAATATTCCCCGTCAAGCAGATTAATCCCCATATCACCATGGGCCAAACGTTTTTAAGCTTTGTACCAGTCCACAATAGTTATACCCTGGAATGTGTAATTGCACAAGCAATTTGTCTAGAATACCACTGCCTCCTATAATAGTCTCCTATCACACATATTAAAATACTGTGCTGGTTGTGTTCTGTGCACCCCACTAAATAGCAAACCATCAGCGCAATCTAGCTGTTAGGGGAAAATCAAGCAATTTAAAGGAGCTGGTCCATGAATACTAGGGGAAACCTTGAAAAAACTGTCAGTTTTCGAAGCAGTGTAACTCTAAGAATAAGATTTGTAAGCTCACATAATGCTTACCATCTATTGGGAATATTTTTATGTATGAATCACAGCTTTAGCTCCCACACTTTTTTAATAGTATTTTATAGCGGCAAGTGAAATAAATCATGCTAATTATTTATGTACATCATAGGTACACATTACTTAAAATACAAACAAAGTAGAAGGTTTATGTTTTTCCTGTAAGTACTGTGCACTATTATCTTTAAAGGAGACTATTGAAAAGATGATGCTGACATAAATTATAGTACAAAAAATTTTAAGTAAGATTATAAAAAATTTTGGAAATGACATCAGGTTTTTTATTCAAAAAACATTTTATTTTCAAAGTTAAGTCACAAGAATAGTCTACTTTTTAGTTAAGCATGTTTTAAGACAGTATACAAAATTTCAGCTTTCTATCTTTAATAGTTTTTAGCCAAAGTGTACCAGAACATTTCATGTTCTACTGATTGGGGAGATTAAAGGTTTAAGTTAAAACTTGCTTTTTCTATTAAACATGGATGACACTAATGCATCCCAGGTCTATATTCATCTTTTTTCCTGTGTTGTTTTCCCTCCCTTCTCTTTTTCACACTTCTTCTTCTTGTTCTTGCTTCTTTGGTGGCTTCCAACACTGAATTTTTTGCTTCAGAGACTCTCCTTTGGTCAATGGCTATTAGAGCTCTATGCCTATTTAGTCCATCAGGCACTCCCATCAGTTCCACAACATTAAGCCCTGACACTACACCATCTCTGAAATATAGAACAGCGTTTAGCACACATATTTTCCTACTAGAACAGTTTTTGGTATTTGTTCCCATATATAATTGTTGAAACCTTCATTTAGATTTTTAATCCTAACATGTAAATACTTCTCTAATAATCTTGTGGCACTAAGATCCCTAAAAGTAGGATTTATAAGAAGTTCCATTATGGCAAATGGCAAAGAATGTTTATGGTTGAGGTTCTGACCTTGGCTAACAGCCCTCTTGCAGCCACACTATGAATCACTGCTGGGTGGGCAGAGTGCATGACATGAGTTGTCAACTGTGGAGGATTTATGAAAGAAGGTAGCCCAGACTGGCTTTTTCATTGCCTTGGGGTCATTTTTATTTTGTTTTATGGCTTGTCTGCAATAATACTGCAGTGTATCTATTTCTTTGTCTGTAAGCCAACCACGTCCACTAATGCACTTACCAGTAGCTAATTTCTTTCCCTACAATTTCCTCTTCAAATTCCTCAATTTTGCACTTAACGTATTCTGGTAATGTCCAACACATTCGGTTTTTCAATTTTTGTGTCAGCATAAGGTTTGGATTCACAAACTGTTTGGTATTCTTTTGAGTCTCCATCTCCTACACCATATTTCTCCACTGATCTGTGAAATCTCTTCACAACACCTTCAGATTCCATCCCTCCAATATAACCACTAAAATTAATCAAATACTTATGATTTTCAGTTCCACTAGTACAGCCAAGACAGTACTTGATTATACGTTCCACATCAATGACTTTACCATTGTTGAGTAATCGGGTCTACTGCCGGATGTTTGTGTCGCTCTGGCACAATATTTCGGCCACGTAACTCGTTGCCTTCCTCAGGTGCTACCTGAAACTGCTGTATTGGAGGACCTTGTCCAGTGTTTATGCCCAGAGAGCGCTGGGTGCTCTCTCTTCCTTCCGCGCCCGCCTGGCGTGCCTGTAATGTGTTGTCTCTTCCCCGGTGTGGAGCGACACAAACATCTGGCAGTAGACCTGATTACTCAACATGTCAAGATCTCGCCGGGAACGCCTGAAGAGTTACGACTTTACCATTGTCCAAGAAAGTGGCTGTCACTACACCATTTAGGAAAGATGGCCCCTTCGTTGCCAGGATGCATCTAGGGCTGCAGACATACATGTATTTATTGCTGTCATTCATGTCTACACTTTCAGAACAGCATTTTTCATACTATAATTCGTTACTTCTTCTAAAGTCTGTAGAACAATTTTATTGTACCTGTGAAACCTTGTAGGGGGAAATAAGTCCATAAGAGCACAGAAAATCTATGCACTTCTGTACCATTTGCTTCATAAGTATAGCCAGATTCGCTTAAACAACAAAAAGTGAAAACCGTTCTTAATTTTGATGCACAACCTCTTCTAGCACATATCCCCTATACTACCTTCACACCACTATTGCCACATATCTTATCCTGAAAAGCTTTATTTACTAGTTCAGATAGAGCAGAGAGTTCAACAATGACGCAACCCAAATCAATAGTTGGCGTCTCTACATATATTACCAGCATTAATAATGTCAAGTGCATTTTCGAAATATTTCGGGTTTTAGCTTCGAAGCACTTCGAGTATTTGAAGCTGATTCAAGTGTTGTATCACGTTGTATTTCAGTATTAGCAGAGTGAATCCGTTTGTGAACCGATTACCATAAAATTTATGTTGTTTAACACTGAACTTAATTCTTCAAATTGCTTTCAAGTGGAATAAGAAACTCATGCACACAATAAGAAATTCATTCAAACAACTACTTCGCTGTGAACAAAATATTCGCGCCAAAACAATAGCAGACAATGACTAAACTCTCTGTATAAACAAAAGCTTTCACAGGTTAGCCAACTTAAGGGACTAAAATGTCATAAAAATGAAACAAATGAGAGCAAAACGTTATTTTTAACGGAGATGACTGTGTGCTATTCTTTCTGTGGTCCATTTTCCTGGAAGTAAACTTTTTCTTGTTCAGAAAATTAGAGAGAATTCGATTTTTTGACCGTTATTTACATACAAGCCCCTTAACTATTACCTTATTCCCTCGACTTCTTAAGACACGTTTGCTTCTGAGCTCTTCTGCATTTCCTAGGTGTAAAAGCACCCTGAAATTTCAGTACCACTGCTATCCTTCAAGATGTAAGCTCTGAGGTTTGTTCGCTGTACTTTGGAAACTGTGAAGAATTCGCTCGATCAGTGTGTTCTGAGATATGCGCCAAATCACGTGTATTAAATTTCTGGTTACTTGCATCCAGCATTTTAACATGATAGTACACTGTATCCATGAATCAATTATCATGGACACCAATTGTTCTCATTTTTATTGTGCTACGTTTGGCTCAATTATACTGTAGAGTTATTTCTGGGAGACATCTATCCATTGGTATGAGTCACGAAGATTAAAACACATCCTCATTGGTCCTTTTATTGTTCTGTTCAGACGTTCCACTATACTTGCCTTTTGATGGGTAATAATGAGTAGTGATGTATTCCATACTGCAGCATCACAGTCTTGAAATACCTATTGTAAAACTCTCCACCATGATCGGTTTGTTGGTTGTCAGGGCATTGATTCGTCCCTGTCTATAACAAATGTTCAAACACTTTGTGACATTTCTCCCTGTTTTTGTTTCAGCAGGTAATGCCCAGGCAAATTTGAAGTATGTGTCAATAACCATTAAAATATATTTGACTCCATTATTTTCATGTGAATCTCTCATATCTATAAGACCAGCCTGCCATAAGACACCCAAACCTTCACAACATGCCCATGAGGGTATGTTTTGCTTACTGAGTATTGCGGTTCTTGGACTACCATCTCCATACTTATTCGATTATATATTTCTCTCTAAGCTCTGAAATTATTGAGATAACCTCATTTCAGTGAGCCATATTGCCCATGCAGCTGATGTCATGAGCAGTCGTAATCGATCTATTATCTCATATATACTGAGGACACTAACTGCTGACTCTTTTATACAGAATGTCAATACCATCACCACTGCTTTACCGGCTGTCTAA
Source organism: Schistocerca nitens (assembly GCF_023898315.1). Lineage (NCBI taxonomy): Eukaryota > Metazoa > Arthropoda > Insecta > Orthoptera > Acrididae > Schistocerca > Schistocerca nitens. The sequence continues at coordinate 1,109,709,204 of NC_064615.1, read as the reverse complement.
TAATAATGGTTTTATAATGTCCCTGTATTTTGCACTATGTTGGTTTCCTATTTTCCTGTGTACACTGTTCAGTTGTACTATTTCACCATGCATCTCCAGATCTTTGGGTGAAAATTTTACAGTTTTTGAGTGTTTGAGGAAAATGAGGTTCGGTAGACATGGTTTTCTTTGAAATTGCCTATCTCCTCTGCATTGTTTTTTTCATTGAAAGTTATAGGTCATGTGCGCAACATGTATGGTTTTCCGCCACTAACACCAAATGTTTTGCCTATTCTAGCACTGCTGTGACAGTTAATGAAACTGGTAATAGCATCATTGTCATTGTAGTGTCATTTCACAGAGAGTTCATCGAAAGATTCAGTAACTGGTTTAAATATTTCTCCCAGTGTATTCCCTTGATCCAAATGTCCTAACTCCAGCAACTGTATCTTTTCTCGAATGGCCTTCCTTGCAGTGATGACCTTATGCTTAGTTGACATCTTGCTATCTATTAAGCAGAGTGCTTCAGCAGATGCACCTTATGTGCATTTCATTCAGCCTTTACAGTTAAGTCATGTACTTTCTTTTCAGTTCCATCAACTTTTGCAGCTAAGTCATCTACTTTCTTTCTCAGAATGATGTGGGTGTATATGTATAGTTCCTTAACCCTAGCATCTAACTCATCGATCAGTCTCGGAAAGGTCTGGGCATACGTCTCTAGGTCTTACATTTACGTTTGAGAGATTGAAATTTTCCATCTGTGTACAGATGCATTCTCTGTCTACACACACCTATCCTCTCAGGCTGAGTGCCTGACATACGTGCAAACTTGTTGATGGTGTGATATAAACGGACATGCTCATCACTTTTTCATATATATTGAAACGTCCCCTTAGAAAAATTATACATGATTGTGCTTAAACTGACACACAATATTTTTAGCACAACGCAATCTGACTTTCAATAATCCCTACAAAAGAATGGCCCTGACTAACATTAACCTATACCTTTCACAAATCACTTGCCTCACAAAGATCTTCGTTACTCGAACTACTGCAATACAGCGAGCGCCACTACTGCCAGCTAAATAAAAGATTCAAACTACTGAAAGCACTAACTACTGATAGGCATAGTTAGCAAATGAAAGATTTTGACAGAGAACAAACAATGTATTTACCTTAATAGTGTTCAATATATAGCAGTTCATGACATTCATTCTTACAAATGTACTGTTTCTGATGGACACACGTCCAGATCATCCGGTCTCAAAAATCCGCCATCTCACTTCCCCATATCCACCACTGCTGGCGGCTCACCTCCAGACTGCGCAACGTTATGCGCTGTTAACATCCAGCTGCCCAACACTACAATGGCAGACAACAATGCAGACTAGCGACAGACTGCACACAGCATAGCCAGTGAATTTCATACAGAGCGCTACGTGGCGTTACCAATAAGAAAACCCAAACAGCCTACTTACATAGCCCCCTTGCTCCCCACAAAAAATTTTACAAATTGTTTTGCGCAGTGGCCAATACAGATTTGAAAAAATTTTTCATAATTACAATAACAAAGAAATCAAATGCACACACTTATTGATACAATGTTGGTCAAAAGCTAAAATTTTCTCACAGTCCATAAAGACGGTCCTGATCATTCATCACAGAAAAATTGCAGTGTTTTTTTTTTTTGTTTTTCTTTTTCTCAAAGTCTGAGCAGTAAAAGAAAATGCACAAGGAAGTAGTGGATTTTCATGCAGTTTTGAAGAACTAGTGTTGTCCTTCCAAAGGAAAGGCAGTGCTGACTCTTGAAAAAATGGTTCAAATGGCTCTGAGCACTATGGGACTCAACTGCTGAGGTCATAAGTCCCCTAGAACTTAGAACTACTTAAACCTAACTAACCTAAGGACAACACACACATCCATGCCCGAGGCAGGATTCGAACCTGCGACCGTAGCGGTCGCGCGCTTCCAGATTGTAGCGCCAGAACCGCTCGGCCACCAGCGGCCGGCGCTGACACTTGACATGCAGACAATGCAGACAGGTAATGGGCCACAACAGAGTAAACCCACAGCAGATTCAGTCGAAGTTTTGAAGAATATTGGTAGGTAGGTCATCACAGAGCAGATCCACTGTAGTCCTGGTAGAGAGTCGCAGTTTTGATGAATATTAGTAGGTAGGTCACCACAGAGCAGACCCACTGAAGTCCTGATAGAGATTACGGTATTGGTGGGCCACCAGAGGTGCAGACCCACTGCAGTCCTTGTAGAAATAATGGTATTGGTGGATCATCGAAGGTGCAGACCCACTTTAGTCCTTGTAGAGACGGCCAGCAGCCATCTGTTGCGACTATGCAGGTGCACAATCACCATCGAAGAGTCTTGTGGACAATATAGCAAGTCGATGAACACCACTTGTGCACTCACAAAAAATTTTTTTTTAAATGTCCTTCGAACCAGCAATGCTGTTATCCAGTCCCTTGCTGAATTATTAACACACGTGCAAACACTAACAGGGGACACCGCCTTATAGTAGGCACCTTCAGTGCCGGGCGGGAGGGTTTGCGTGCTTCGGTGAAGTCGAGAGCTATGCCGGCGGTAGCATAGCTACTGGCAGGGTCTCCCAAGCCGGACTGGTCTTGACAGAGGAGCCAGACAAAGTGTGTCCCACAACATAGGGCAGGGAGGGCTCTAGAGGCGTAGTGAAGCCAGCTTCCCTAGAGGAGTAAACCTCATACAAATCCTGGTCCTCCAGGTTGGGGGTTGGGCATGGGGCTAATAACCCCATACTGTAAAAAAAGAATATTACGGAAATTCAACAGAAGCCTCGGAAACTGGATGGAAAGCATGTATCACGACCCCGGCAAAGGAAACGGATAAAGGATCTAACAGTAGCATCGTGGAATGTGAGGACAATGCTTCAGCCTGGAAAAATGAAAGAAATAGCCAATGAAATTTTAAAATTCAAATATGATATTGTAGGGCTACAGGAAATAAGATGGCAGGGGAATGGGCAGATAGATAAACCTGAGTACTCATTGGTATATAGTGGACCAGAAGAAAGAACAGGCCAGCTTGGAACAGGGTTTATAATAACTAGGGAAGTTAGGAAAAGCCTTCTAGAATTTGAACCTATAAATGAAAGGATGTGCAGACTCAGACTAAAAGGTAAATTTAGGAATATATCAATAGTTAATGCACATGCACCAACAGAGGAAAAAGAGGATATAATTAAAGAACAGTTCTACGAAGGCTTGGAGAAAGTATGCTGTGCAGTACCTAAATATGACCTGATGCTAGTAATAGGAGATTTTAATGCAAAAATAGGGAGGAATGAACATCCGTATGGAGTTTCTGGAAAATATTCACTACATGAAGAAAACAATGAGAATGGAGACTTACTATGCCAATTCGCAGCAAGGAATAATATGATTATTAAAAGTACCTGCTTTCCACATAAAAGGATCCATCTGGGTACTTGGAAGTCTGCAGCCAATGGAGTAGTCAATCAGATTGACCATATTTTAGTGATCGCATGCCACTCCACGTCAGTTACGGATGTACGGAGCTGCAGAGGACCAAACTGTGATTCAGACCACTTTTTGATAAAATCAGTCTTGAGAGAGAAACTGTCACTAACGAAGGGCAACAGAATGGGAAAGATGATGAAATGGAATACAGACAAACTGAACATCCCTGATGAAGTAAAAAAATACCAAGTAACACTAAGCAGAAAGTTGAGCAATGAAGAGACCACAGTAGGAGTAGATGAAAGGTGGAACAGGTTTGAAAAAGCCATTAAGGATGCTGCAGAGGAAATAATAGGCATAAGAAGGAACAGAAGAACCCAGGAGTGGTTTGATGAAGATTGCAGGTCAGCAATAGAGGAAAAGAACAGGGCCAGAACAAAAGTGCTACAGAGAGAAACCAGAAATAATGTGGAACAATATAGAGAATTAAGGAGAAGAGCTAACAGACTGTGCAAGAGAAAGAAAAGAGAGTGGAATAAGAAGAAATTTCAAGAACTAGAAGAACTAAAGGAACAGAGTGAAATAAGAAAGTTCTATCATGCCATAGGCAAAATGAAGAATAGATTCCAACCAAAAACAACGGCCTGTTCCAGTAAAGCTGGGAAAATGATAAGGGAGGAAGAACAGATAGTGGGAAGATGGGCAGAGTATTTCAAAGACACACTAAGCACCAGCCTAGAAGATGAAGAGACAGCTGCACAGGAGGGAAGAGTGGAGCTGGAAGTAGACAATGAAACCAATGAGGCAAGAAAGCCAACACTACAAGAGGTCTCTCAGGCTGTGTACAAGTCAAAAAACAATCGAGCCCCTGGGGAAGACAGCATAATTGCTGAATTAATAAAAACTGGTGGTGAGGCTGTAATAAAGGAACTGCACACATTAATATCAGATATATGGGAAACAGAAACTATGCCAGATAATTGGAAAATTGGAATAATAGTCCCCATTTATAGGAAAGGGGACAGAACAGCATGTGAAAACTATAGAGGTGTAACACTCCTAAGTACAGCTTATAAGATCTTCACAAGTATATTAAACGAAAGAATACAAAAGTGTGCAGAAGGCATACTAGGGGAATATCAGTGTGGCTTTCGACCAGGCAGAGGAACAACTGATCAAATATTTGTGATAAGGCAAATGATGGAAAAGTTCTATGAATATGATATAGATCTGCATTTCTTATTCATCGATTTCAAACAAGCCTTTGACACCATAAATCGGCAAGAACTATACAGAGTACTGAAAGAAGTTGGTATATGTGCTAAATTAATAAGACTAATCAGAATGACAATGACAGAAACAAGAGCAAAAGTAAAGGTCCTTAGCAGAACAAGTGATAGCTTTGACTTTAATAAAGGTGTGAAGCAAGGGGATAGTCTCTCCACCGAGCGAGGTGGCGCAGTGGTTAGCACACTGGACTCGCATTCGGGAGGACGACGGTTCAATCCCGTCTCCGGCCATCCTGATTTAGGTTTTCCGTGATTTCCCTAAATCGTTTCAGGCAAATGCCGGGATGGTTCCTTTGAAAGGGCACGGCCGATTTCCTTCCCAATCATTCCCTAACCCGAGCTTGCGCTCCGTCTCTAATGACCTCGTTGTCGACGGGACGTTAAACACTCACCACCACCACCACCATAGTCTCTCCACTGTCCTATTCAACATAGCCCTGCATAGTGCAGTAAATAAAATTAACAAAAGAGGCACCATATTTATGAAAACTAGCCAGATATGTGCATACGCTGATGACATTGCTATAGTAGGAAGAAATACCAATACACTCCTAGAAACATACCGGGCAATGGAAACAGAAGCCTTAAAAATTGGCCTCATAGTAAATGAAAACAAAACAAAATATATGGTAATGTCACAATCTGAGGCCAGAAGAACCCCTAAAAACCTAAACATCAATGGGAAATGCTTCAAAGGAGTGGCCTCTTTTAACTACTTGGGAGCCCTAATAACAAATGATAACAGTATTGGAAAGGCTATAAGGGAAAGAATACAAGCAGGAAACAGAGCTTACTTTGCAAATATGCAGCTTTTCAAAAATAGCCTTGTTACAAGAAAAACTAAACTGCTAATATATAATTCCCTAGTCCGCCCAGTTATCACATACAGCTCAGAGGTATGGACGTTGACAGAACATGATAAAAATGCTCTAAGAAGCATTGAGCGGAAAATACTACGCAAAATCTATGGGCCAATAAGGGAGGAAGAAGGCTGGAGAATACGCTACAATGCCGAATTACAAGAGTTAATACAAGGCAGGGACATAGTAAAATTTGTGAAATCACAGCGAATACGATGGCTAGGACACTTGGAGAGAATGGCAGAGGATCGAACTCCAAAGAAAATGATGAAAGGTATGATCCATTCAGTTAGGCGAAAAGGGAGACCTAGAAGAAGATGGATCGACGAGTTAATAATGGATCTTACCAGTATGGGAGTCCGGGGTGGAAAAGAGCAGCAAATAACCGAGAAGTGTGGAGGAAGATTGTTGAAGAAGCCAAGGCTCACCAAGGGCTGTAGAGCTACTGAAGAAACACTAACAGTCCCAACGTCTCACATATTGTGCATTACTGTGACCAACAGAAACGTGTGCAGTGAAATGTAACTTAATTTGAATGGCTCTGAGCACTATGGGACTTAACATCTGTGGTCATCAGTCCCACTTAATTTGAAGAATTGGTGTCTATACAATTATAAATTTATAACATAAGAATACAATAACAAAGGTACAAAATACATAATTAAAGAACATAATAGTGCAGATAACATTTGTAGTAATACAGGCTTTACAAAAGAAAAGAAATAGACATATACATCAGTGTTACAGGAATTATGACATAAGTAAATACACTCCTGGAAATGGAAAAAAGAACACATTGACACCGGTGTGTCAGACCCACCATACTTGCTCCGGACACTGCGAGAGGGCTGTACAAGCAATGATCACACGCACGGCACAGCGGACTCACCAGGAACCGCGGTGTTGGCCGTCGAATGGCGCTAGCTGCGCAGCATTTGTGCACCGCCGCCGTCAGTGTCAGCCAGTTTGCCGTGGCATACGGAGCTCCATCGCAGTCTTTAACACTGGTAGCATGCCGCGACAGCGTGGACGTGAACCGTATGTGCAGTTGACGGACTTTGAGCGAGGGCGTATAGTGGGCATGCGGGAGGCCGGGTGGATGTACCGCCGAATTGCTCAACACGTGGGGCGTGAGGTCTCCACAGTACATCGATGTTGTCGCCAGTGGTCGGCGGAAGGTGCATGTGCCCGTCGACCTGGGACCGGACTGCAGCGACGCACGGATGCACGCCAAGACCGTAGGATCCTACGCAGTGCCGTAGGGGACCGCACCGCCACTTCCCAGCAAATTAGGGACACTGTTGCTCCTGGGGTATCGGCGAGGACCATTCGCAACCGTCTCCATGAAGCTGGGCTACGGTCCTGCACACCGTTAGGCCGTCTTCCGCTCACGCCCCAACATCGTGCAGCCCGCCTCCAGTGGTGTCGTGACAGGCGTGAATGGAGGGACGAATGGAGACGTGTCGTCTTCAGCGATGAGAGTCGCTTCTGCCTTGGTGCCAATGATGGTCGTATGCGTGTTTGGCGCCGTGCAGGTGAGCGCCACAATCAGGACTGCATACGACCGAGGCACACATGGCCAACACCCGGCATCATGGTGTGGGGAGCGATCTCCTACACTGGCCGCACACCACTGGTGGTCGTCGAGGGGACACTGAATAGTGCACGGTACATCCAAACCGTCATCGAACCCATCGTTCTACCATTCCTAGACCGGCAAGGGAACTTGCTGTTCCAACAGGACAATGCATGTCCGCATGTATCCCGTGCCACCCAACGTGCTCTAGAAGGTGTAAGTCAACTACCCTGGCCAGCAAGATCTCCGGATCTGTCCCCCATTGAGCATGTTTGGGACTGGATGAAGCGTCGTCTCACGCGGTCTGCAAGTCCAGCACGAACACTGGTCCAACTGAGGCGCCAGGTGGAAATGGTATGGCAAGCCATTCCACAGGACTACATCCAGCATCTCTACAATCGTCTCCATGGGAGAATAGCAGCCTGCATTGCTGCGAAAGGTGGATATACACTGTACTAGTGCCGACATTGTGCATGCTCTGTTGCCTGTGTCTATGTGCCTGTGGTTCTGTCAGTGTGATCATGTGATGTATCTGACCCCAGGAATGTGTCAATAAAGTTTCCCCTTCCTGGGACAATGAATTCACGGTGTTCTTATTTCAATTTCCAGGAGTGTATATAAAATAATGAGAATAGTTTTCGAAACGTTAATTTCACACATGAGCATTGAAACAGAACAGAATTAGTAATGTCTAAACATCTTTACAAAGTAAATAACATATTATTAATGCAAATTATATTTGAGGATAAAAGTATTCCTCATTATAGTGAATGTAGCTTAGTACTAGAAAAGTTCTCCAACATAAATCTTATTAGCTAAACACATAAAGACAGGAAAACTACAAATACACAAGGGTACACAAACAAATTGCTGAATAAGACAAAAGGAAAGGACAGGGTTTGTTTTACTGCAGTATTTTCCAAACGAAACTTTCCTTACTTCTTGGAGATCTCCCTTCATTCATCATTATTCCCAAAAAGTCCTATCTATACCTTCTTTCTGTACTTTTTTCGTATAACTTCTCAATGCATTTCTTCCAATTCATCGCAACTCATTCTCTTATATAGCCTACTCCCTCTTAAGCTATCTTATATCTACTGAGCTCAGATGCTAAACTAAGGGACGAGGCAATGCTGCAGCACAAAACAATTAACAGAAACAGCAATGACAAAAAAATGCAAATTGGCAAAGCAAGCAGCAGCAAATCTAAATTAGCAGAGCAAATGCAACAGTACAACTAATATGAGCCAATGTGCAGCAACAAGAAAAATAAATGAGTAGTAAAACTGGCTTAACAGAGTAATACAAAGTGAAATTCAATAGCACTATGCCTGGCATACAGCAGCAGCAAATGCAATAACTTATACCTAAATATGACATAGCTCAACCAGAAAAAATAGTACACTAAAGACAACAATGCAGATAAGGGAAACGTCTGTTCACATCTTAGTGTCTATGTCATTAAAGTGGTGCACCACAACATTTTATTCTACCAAAAAATTACCAAGTAGTTGAAAAGAAAATTATGTATGCAGTTACTGTTATTAATCCCTTCTTATTGTTCTTTCCATTCCAAGTGCTCCTTTTTCGAAGAATGAGGATCATAAAATTATTATTTAATAGAACTGTTGGCAGAAAGTGTTCACATTAGCAAATGCATTTAATTTTATTTTATAAAACCAATGTTGCAACACAGCAGGAAACCAGATATCAAATGAAATAAGCAACTATGTACAAAGTAAAGCATAAAAATATCATTCAATAGTCATGTGGCATTTCATAAGTTAGTAGAAATTCTCTCAACTCTCGTAGAAAGACACTTGTCATAATCGGGTGTGCAGATGTAAGTATCTTTCCAAGTAATGAGCATGTCGTATTTGTGATGCTTTATAGAAAGGAATGTCAATAGCGAGGTTAATGGCGTCTCATTTTTTTCCACCTGTGCCTCTGAAAGGCACACACTAATGGCTTTTTTCCAGGCGACTGTCACACAGCTGGGTGCTTACAGTGCATTACATCAAGGTGACCTACCTTCCTTAACGAAATATTTACGACATCAGTTTCCGCTACAGTGACAGTTTGATACAAATAAAACGTCACAGGTCGAAATGTTTGCGTTACAAATCTGTAGAAACAAAATCCCATAAATAAAACTATGTCAAAAATTGTCGCCGGCATTTTGATACACTCACGCATTTACACACATTTCATAACTCTTAAAGTACGACCCTTGGTTTCCAACATCCTTTTTCACAAACCAGAGTCCCTAACCAATACTCATTATTCCTTACCTTATTACACATATACATATTCGTCGACACGTCAATCTTGCGTCGACACTTAAATATTTCATCATAATAAATACATAGCATAATCAGATTCCTCATATAGCATCAGCTTATTTATCATAAACATACCACAACAGCATAATAAACATTGTCATCGTAATAATAACATCATAAAAACTCAGCCAAATCTCAAAAACGTCGTAGCTTTCTGCAATAAGTTCAAAACCTACAAAAATTCTCTGCTCGTTTCAATAGTGTCATCTACCTCAAATGTACTTTAAAAATCATGATCCCATACCAACTACATCATTCAAAGCTCTCATAGTATCACAATGGTTCCAAAAAAATATGAAGATTTCACAAAGTACAGACAAAATACAATTCAATAAGTGTGAAGTTATCCAACTGTGTAATTGTGTAAACATGTGTCACTGACGTAGTAAAAAATGTTTGTTTCTCTGTTAAATAATCAGATAGCTGTGTAATTCTGTGTTAGAGACATATGGTACCGATGTCTAAAGTTGTATAAGTAAATACCATATTAGCTAGGGCTCCTAGTGCTCGCTACACGCCTAGCACACAAAGTAGTCGTGTACCCCCCTGAGGATTAATGTAATTATACCCTCAGGTGTTACAGATTACAGCAATGGAATGAAATGTATCACGGAAAACTTTCTTTGTAATTCAAAAATCTTGAAAAATAAATGGTTCAAGTACAAAATTAATCACTCAAATGCGTGTCCTGTAGCGCTATATGTGCGTCTTGCTGTAAAATAATTCTGTGGAAGTGTCGTACTAATCGTCCTCTGTAAGCAAAGTTCTGCTGAAGTCAATGTACTTACCTCATCGTAAACGAAAGTGAAATGCTTTGCGTATAGATATGGTAGTTATTATGTACCTTACCGTGATCAAGAAAGTACTATAATGTAATGTATTGTTGTGCTAGGGAAAAGGCTGTCTCATTGTAGCTATACCACAAAAGTTACTACTAAAAGATGTTTTACTTTCCAGAATAATACATAAAAACTGTGCAGATATAAAACAGGTACAGCACAAAAGCAACAATGTAAATTGTGTCATACATTAGTAGCGTCATGATATAATCGTGTAGCTGTCAAAGAAACCAAATTCTAAGTCATCTTTAATCCCACAGAAAGTACTTTAAATAAAGAATGTCTTTTCAAGTAAACCAAAATGTTGCATGAAAATCTCATTAGCAGTATATGTTCTAAGTATGTAAGCCGTATATTCGTTACGTAATCATGCAACTTACAAGGAAGAATGTACAAATAACAACACTGTGTCATCTGTTCACTATAACAATGCATTCGTAATTACTTGTCTAAGTTCCCTAGGTTCTTGACTGGATAGTTAACTTTAAAACATAGTTGCATGTAAACAGTTTGTAAGTGTGACAAAGAGTACTAGTAACGTGAAGTGAAAAATTTTATAGCAAAGGCTAAGTTAAAAAGCAGATTATCATTCAATAAACGGCTTTACATGTGAAATGTGGTGTGAACCTTTACTCTTCCTAGTACACAGAGTTTCAGCTTCAACGCAATTATCATGTGGTATACGTCGGTAAAGAATACTGGAAATTTTCTCAAGGTTAGTGTCTATCTTATTTTCCTCTGAGCCAGCCGGCGCATGTGGCTGCCTGTGGTGTGAGTCATTGTCTGTCTCTTTGTTGGCGCACGTCGTTATTGGGATTAGGATACCTACAAATTCACCTTGTCGAGAGGGCCCTGCCCTGTTTGAATCCCGCCAGTTCTGATGAAATTCAGGTCTCTGGTTATAATTATATCGTCTGTCGTCATGTCGGTAGTTCCTGTAGTTTCTTTCTTGTCGGTTAAGTGGTGGAGAATTTCTCCCTGAATTATCACTGCACGGTGGACCATTGCGTCTGAAGTTATTCTGTCTCCCGTGATAATAATTATTTTGGTTCCCATATTGTCTGTTTGCATGGAAGGCTTCATCAAACCAGTCTCAGGACTGAAGACCACAACAACAACAACAACATTGTCTGTTTCTCTGATTGTCTCTGACATATTCATTACTACGGAAATGCGATCTTTCTCTGTAACTATTACTCTCCCAACGGTTGTCATAAGGGTGGTGTCTGTTTTGGTCACGATTTGTGTTGTGAGAATAGCCTTATCATGTCCAGTTATTATTTCTTTCATCGCGGAATTGCGACGGATGTGACCTGTAATTGTTGTATTCCTGTTTTCGCGTTCCGCGATTGTCAGTGTCAATTTCTAATTATGTAAGAGTCCCTGAAAAGTTTCAATGTCGACTTTGCAACGTCCTGCCAAAATAATATGTCGTAAATGTTCAGGTAATTTGATTAAGCAAATGCGGATGAGCTCTGAGGGGCTGTATGGGTTTGACAGGTACTGATTCTTGTGCAACATGTCTTTTAAATATTTCACAAGACTGGAAAATTCAGATTGTTCGAAATGTTTCATCATTATGATGCTATGTTTTACTCGGTCTTGTGCAGCTTGAGTCCAATATGCTGCGAGGAAGGCATGATAAGATTCTCCTTCACTGGGGCAATCGTGAATGCCCGATCGCATTCTTACAGCTGGTTCATTCTCTAAATAGCCACACATAAATTCTAATCTGTGCTCTAATGACCAGTTGGGAGGAAAACAATGAGAGAATTGATGAAGCCACGCTTGTGGATGAATGTCGTTGCCGGAATTCTTAAATGTTTTGAATTTATGTGTAGTAATAAACAGCTAATAGTCAAAATCATCATGTCGGCGAGTCGCGTGTCGGTCATTGTTACGTCGTTTCGGCGGTTCCATCTAAAAATTCATAATTTCCGAAGTGCCCTGTGTTATTATTTAGTGGCTGTTCCGTATTTCTATGTCCCTCTTCCCGTATTAGAGCGCGAGTGTCCTCTGAAATACGTAATTCTTGTATTACCTGTGTCAGCTGATCTTGTACATCCCGGATTTCTCTTTGGTGTTGCGTATTAATTTGATTCTGATTTTGTTTGAATTTCCTAATTCGTTCGCACTCTTCTGTGTCATTAAAGACTACCGGTTTTGTGTCATTCAGATTATCATCTACCTTCGTAGATAAATTATTTAGCTGATCCAAAAGTTCAGCTACTTTCTCTGATAATGAACTAATTTCCTCCATGTGTCTTTCTGAACCAATTTTCAGAGTATCTATTGTGTCCTTTAAGTTTTCCTGAGTTTTTGCAAGTTGCGTACCCGAATCGGTAGATGCAACTGAGTCAATTTTAGCATGCAAGGTCTCATGATTGTCATGAACAATAGTTTGCAGTTCTTTTATGGCTGCTTTGTGATTCTGTAATTAATTTTCATGCCGCCAAAAAAATAGGCTGAAAATGCTCACAAATTTGTGTTTTTACGTCATTACAGACTTTTTGACATTTCGATTCAATGTTATGTAACTCAGTAGTTAAATCTTCACGTGTTTGTTCAAGCGTGGTGTCTAACGTTTGAAGCTTTTGCTGTGTTTGTCTCTGATTTTGTTCCATTGTGTCTAACTTTTGAAGCTTTTGCTGTGTTTGTCTCTGATTTTGTTCCATTGTGTCTAACTTTTGAAGCTTTTGCTGTGTTTGTCTCTCATTTTGTTCCATTTGTTGCATTAATTGCAATAATAATGTATTAGTGTCTGGAATCTGTTTCTCTATGCTTTTTGGCAGTGCATTTTCACTGGCAACATTCACATTTTTGACAAGCAGAAAATGTGTCTTGACTCATTTGAGAAAACTGTGAGGACCCAAAACCTGAGTCTACAGTATTTGCAATATTGTGTTCTGTCATTCCTGATTCCTGAGGCAAGCTGTTGCCGACCGATCGATCGATAATGCTTCCCTGTTCACTACTTGTTTCACTGTCTACACCATTATTTGCCACCCGCTCCATTTCCCTATGCACAATTACCAAATTACTACTTTGAATGTCCGTTAATTCATTACACAGTGGTGCTGATAAGCTACGCTCGTCGTCACTATTATTTTTCAGTTTACTTTGGAGCCTAGAGTTACGTTTTTCACACGCCATTATTGTCACAATATTTCACACGATAACACAGAAAAACACAATTTGAAGAGCAGAAATAAGAGAACACATTAACATAGCACTGAAAATAATATCTAGTTAATTGCAAGCGCAGCTGCAAAATACTTGGTGCAAATCTACATGCATGCCACAACTGTTTTACTGTCCAACAATGAGAGACTGCAACTACAAAGGAGATTCTCTCTACAATTGCGTGCTAGCAATAAACAAAAGCTACACTAATTACACAAACTACAAGTAAAAATCAGAAGATTCCAGTGAGGTATCCTGGCAGGGTCGCCATATGAAATGTCCCCTTAGAAAAATTATACATGATTGTGCTTAAACTGACACACAATATTTTTAGCGCAACACAATCTTACTTTCATTAATCCCTACAAAAGAATGGCCCTGACTAACATTAACCTATACCTTTCACAAATCACTTACCTCACAAAAATCTTTGTTACTCGAACTACTGCAATACAGCGAGCACCACTACTGCCAGCTAAATAAAAGATTCAAACTACTGAAGGCACTAACTACTGATAGGCATAGTTAGCAAATGAAAGATTTTGATAGAGAACAAACAATATATTTACCTTAATAGTGTTCAAAAGTCATAATATATATATATATATATATATATATATATATATATATATATATATATATATATATAGCAGTTCATGACATCCATTCTTACAAATGTACTGTTTCTGATGGACACACGTCCAGATCATCCGCTCTCAAAAATCCGCCATCTCACGTCCCCACATCCACCACTGCTGGCAGCTCACCTCCCAACTGCGCAACACTATGCACTGTTAACATCCAGCTGCCCAACACTACAATGGCAGACAATGCAGACTAGCGACAGACTGCACACCGCATAGCCAGTGAATTTCATACAGAGCGCTACGTGGCGTTACCAATAAGAAAACCTAAACAGCCTACTTACAGTATATAGAAACTCCAGGAAGTTCCATCTGTACCTATTGTCATTCAATTTTCTTGAGTTGTCAATAACAAGAAACCCATACTATGGGTGATTCCAGCAATCTGCACATGTCTTTACAAAATCATAGAGTAACTTGTCAGTCGATACATGTGCTTGGTAAATGTGTTTTACATTCAAATTGTCTTGCCTGAAAGCTATAATGACATTTGCATTATCCCTCATCAACTGTTTTGTGATTCTAGAATATGTCTGACACAAATAAAATACGAACACTGAGTTTGGCTTTACTTTTTCTGGTGGGGAAACCTGACTACTAAATGTCATGTATGTTACACCATCAACACTGCAGTATCTTTTGCAGTAGCTGGTACTTGGGTTGAAACAGCATTTTTGAAAATATGCACACATGCTCAAAGTGGACTCCATCTGTGTGTGTTAGTAGTGACATGAGAGCATATGTCTTGCTGCAGTGAGCTGTACCTACAATTATCGCTCTTATGTTATGTGGGAGGAGTATTCCATTCTTTTCCTTCTTCCTCTTCTCATCTTCTTCCAGTCTTCTTCTGCACCATCACAGGACCAGTCACATACACCAAAATGCTGATACTTCACCCACCCAGTCATGATAACTACTATGCCAGGTTTCGGTGTGCAACAGGGTTTTATAGAAAAAATAAACGCTTGTAATAGTAATAATATATTTTTGCTGCTACAGTGCAATCATCTTACCAAGTGAACTGCAATGGCTACACCTTATATTATATAATGATGAGATAGTAAATAAGAAAAAAACAAAGATTTACAATTATGTCTATTTTCAGAATGAGATTTTCACTCTGCAGCGGAGTGTGTGCTGATATGAAACGTCCTGGCAGCATTTTCCCGCGAAAGGCAAAGGTCCAGAGTTCGAGTCTCGGTCTGGCACACAGTTTTAATCTGGCAGGAAGTTTCTTATGTCTATTTTATTTACATTTCAGCAATGATGCATATGCTGCATTGCATCAACAACAACGGCAAAAACAACTGATTAATTTTTTACAGTGTTTCCCAAATAACTGTTCCTTGTATGCAGTAAATTCAGCATGTATTTCTCTCAAACTGATGGGAGTTACTTTAGGTTATTCCTTTAGCACCATATTGATTCACTGCTCTATATCATCTGCATGCACACTGTATGTACAGAGATAGTTCACAATGTCTTTGTACACAGTTTGAATACACCACAGCTCATGGTTCGATCTTTCCAGCACAAGGGATAGCATCGTCCATAGACTGAATAAGTTTGTAATGGTGGAGTGTTGCAGATAAGTGGGTCGACCTCCAGATCTCACCATGAGTGTCACATCATTGTATGATTTATGGAAAGTGTTAGACCTGCACAGTAAATGTCTGGAGATGGAGAATACTCGGAGGTCATCTGTTGGTTGATGTAATGTTCGGCATGACACAGTTCATCCCACTCCAGCTCCATAAAGAGCACTTCAACACTTTTCGATGCATTTTCAATCTCTAACACAACACCAGTCACTATCCACTGATGCTTCTACACCAACATTTAAGCGCTTTGAACCACTAGCTGTTAAATTGAAAGTTGAAGTGAAAAGCAGTAGAGCACTGGGAGGAACCGGCAGCTTCTCATCCATCACATCAACACTCTCTTCTTGCAGTAACACCAGAATGTTCTAAGATAGTGCATACGTTGGAGACCAGTACTGGCCTGCACTGAGTGGGGTAGGGCCCCCAGCACAGTTCTTCTGAGAGTCAGGGACTACCTGGGTTGCTAAATCAATGAGTGGAATGGATAGTAGCAGCTCGTTGTCCTGCTCTAGCATGCTGGTCAGGTGCCCTACAGGATCTCATGGTGTTGCTACCGCTGCTGATGTTGACAGGCCACAGTCCGCTGCAAGTCCTGATGAGCTGAAGATGGCTGCTACAGGTCCAGACACCCCAGGCGCTGCTGAAAAAAGAAGAAGAAGAAGAAATAATAAGAATCTACAGACAATTACAAAGAGTTGAACGAAGAAAGGGAACTTGACAAAGAAGAGGAGGAGAAGGAACTACTGCATGCAGTAATAGTATGAATGAAATGTAATAAGTACTTACTTTTACGCTTTTTCTGCGATGGAGAGGCCATGAGCATTTCGACTGCTGGCAATGCTTCATGGTTGTTCTTCTTCCAGAGACTGAGAGTGGTGAGCTATCGCACCCGCCATATAGCCCCTATATCACGATCAAGTGATCGGAAATTAATTATTTATAGACTTCAGCGGTAATCTTGGACGGATTCTGAGTCAGAAATTTGCCTTCGAAGGAGCTCTCGGGTGCGTCGGTACTCTGCAGGGGTTTACTGGATAAACGCTGCTTTGTTTGCGGTTCGGTCCGACCACAGACAACGGTGCACGCAGGCCAGGCAGTGGCACGCTACAAGACGAGAGATAGATAGATAGAGAGAGAGAGAGAGAGAGAGAGAGAGAGAGCACGTGTTTCGACATGAATTTCTTGTATGTCAAGTATCAAAGGATTGCCGCCGCCTAATGCTTTTGCTCGGGGACTAGAGAGACATCTGGTCTGTCAGTCGTGGGCCCTGAGCCGACACACTTGGACATTTGTTCATGGCAGACGTCCAATGGCACCCATTCAGCTTGTTCGTTCATCTGTTTGCTCAGTTTTTTTTTATTTATTAGAAAGGGAAGCTAACGCTCTTACCGAACACGCTGAGCTAACATGCTGGCACTACTCAGCTGCAGCCGCTTCCTGGTTAAAATGGCCAAGCACATATATATATATATATATATATATATATATATATATATATATATATATATATATATATATATATATATATATATATATATATATTCGACGACCGAAATTATCTTGCGATTTTCTCAGTAACGCTTGAGAAGTACGCGCTACTGCCTACACATTTTGTTGTCCTCATGGAGTACTACGATTGTACGAAGTTTGCAGTAAATCCGCATTCCAAACGAAGTCGCCTCCCCTTTTCAGTAATGTAGGGAGCAATTTCACCTTATCAGAAGTAAGATTTAAACCACCTGTTCATTCATTTTATAAACAGACTCTCTCTCCAACAATAGTCAGTTTCTTCTTCCTGGCCTTCTGAAATAAAATAAAGATGTAATCAAATCAAACGTGAACTTTCATTAGGTAATGTGCTATGTATAGAAATCGAAAGCACACATAAAGGAGTGACTTCCATATTTACTCAGAAATAAACGATTGATAACGTACATGAAGGTCATACAGTCACCTTTACTCACTGTATGCCTGTATTCCCATTCACTGTGCACTCTTTCAGTCACAGCTACTGTGTGTGGTACTCTTATGTGGAAATCAACTAGGTATAAACTGCGTTTTCAGGTGGTGGAAAAAAGCAGTCTGATTTATTCAACAACTGATCCTAGAGAATCATGTAAGAAACACTTCAATCGACCTAATGTAATAATATTCCAATGTTGTTATATATATAATTACTTAACTTATGTCAAAGAAATATAAAGAAATTTACTCCAAAAATGTAATGTACATGTGCACAGTACCAGCAAAAACTACATATCATATTCAAGGCAGTCACTGACACATAACAAGCACAAACACTTAAGTCTGAAGATGTATAACAAACTGTGACAACCAGTAAAAAATTTCAGTCATCCATTAGCAGATGCTATGTGGAGGGGCATGGGGTCAGCAAACAGCACTCCCAGCTCTTGTCGACGTTCCAGTCTTGTAGCTTCTCCTCAATTGCCATCACAAGGCTCAGTAAACTCCAGTCTAGTCCTCCCACCAAGAGAAAAAATCCCGTCAGAACTAGGAATCGAACCTAGGTCCCGGCATGAGAATCCGTCGCACTGACTATTGAGCTATCGAGGCAGACAGAATTAGAGGTGTGATTGTAAAAAAATGGTGTATTATTCAGTAGAAGAATACCCTCAAAGTAACCAGATGGACATGTATAATGTGGAAGAAATCACTAATGACTAGTAAATGAGAATGTCATAGCTGTATAATGATAATATACTTTTTCAGTCACATATACCATGTACATAATGTGCAACTGGAGGAATATGTATGCTTTGCAGTGTAACTGCCTTTCTAGGGGTAAACACTGTAAACAGAAAATAATTCAAAGTAAACATCAATACAGAACATTACCTTCCTCAATGGTAGCTGAAACAAATGATCTTGAAATGTGATGGGTATAGCTCAATTTGTTCAAAATAATGAACTTTGTACAGAACTTATCTTTATTTCGTTCCTTCGCTGCATCTGATGTTTCCTGTAAGTTTTTTTTATGGAAGAAAGGAATAGAGTACACCATGGTTCTCAAAATATGTGAAAAGTCAGTTGTCGTTTCAGGTGTAAAATTTATTACATCACAGAGTGCTACTCAAGATCTTACATCATACAGGGCCTCCAACACATTGTCTAATGGGACTTATATATTCTCGCTGACAGCTGATGCATTGTTGTGTGTAGTAAATTTCTCTAATTACAGTTACAAAAATTGTTGTTAATTACAAAAGATGTTATCATCCAGTAGTTACAGTAGAAATGCATGGATGTGACATAAAATGATTACATATCTCTTGTTATCATGGAAAAATGAATGATATGAAACAAATAAAGTACACTGAAACTGGATTATTCTAAACATTCCTACAGTGTTTCCTGTTTCAAATATGAGTACATAATTTTTTAATGTGAACAAAATTTCAGTAAAAATTCAGTAGCCCAAATAAACACTTTTTTACGTTGTTAATCTGCTTTCATTTTACGAATTGCAGTAATTATAACGTGATTACATGTTGTTATGTTAGCCAATAGCATAGCAAACTGGCAATATGATAAATAGAGTTGTTACGGGTTTCAAATAATATAGGTACAGTATATCTGGTATCTCTTTTGTTACTTGACTGTTCGTAAATAAAAACAGTAATTGCAATTGGACGAACTGAGAATGCATGTTTCTACCAATGGATGGAAAATATATTGATGAGCATTTTGACACAAAGCTGCTGAAAATTACGTTACAGAGGTCTAAGGACGAAATTACTTACAGGTATCCTACCTAATGATGTAACAGTTAATCATACAGTTCAAATTAGTTTCGAAATCGTATGAAAAATAAACTGTTACATTTCAACTTCTGTAATTAATATGCTGATATAATGGGAGAGGGGATGCATTTATCTATGTATGATTGTGTAGATATGTAATGAGATATTCAGAATGTAAATTATATAATGAAAATCATCAATTTGTAAATGTTTTACAAATGAAAAGGTTAAAAACTATAAGGTAAATGTACATATACAACTTCAATTAACGAAGTCAGCTGCTTGGTAAATGTTCTGAAAGGCTAATAAACAAACATCTAAACAAGCAGAAAGCATGCTATGAGTACCCCTTTCTACACATTCGCGAGTTTTCGCCCCTCTAGTGCACATACACAGACGTGTTTAGAAGTAGTGTCTACTCTTATTTGCACATGCATGCTAATTCCATTAGTTCCATCCATTGAACTGCTAGAATGCTCTCAAGCTAGTCATGTCCCTGTAACGAGTTACCCATTGAGGGTGCTCATTAACAGGAGATTGTGGTATGTCTATATTGACTTATAGCTGACTAGACATCAGCATAAATTTTATTGGTTTTTGTGTATTGTGTTGTGCAACTGTTGCAAATATGTGTTCTGTTTTTTTTAGTGAGGTATTCCCTCTCCCTATCTGTCTATAGAGCTGTGACAACACTGAGGTATTGCCGTATAGACATTTACAAAATCGTATTACATAATTTGTTGAGATATGTGCGGAAAGCTTCAGAGCCCAGCCCACTACTGGATCATACCCCTACAATAAATAAGTACATGAAAACAATAATATTTATTCACTTCCGACACTGTGTGATGGCTTGTGACAGCAAACATGTAGTTTTACAGTGATGAAAACTTACCTCTATCCCCAATGGAGTTGTGAAAGTTTCTGTGCCAGGCCTTGTCACTTCTCCACTATGAATAAATGACAGTGGCTCGCAGAGAAACCAGGACGCTTTTGGCACATCAACGACTTGGGAACTAATTTTCTTCTTCGACATGTAGTCGTTATGTACGCATCTGAAGCAGGAACGAATATTTTTCGTATCTTTTTTTAGTGTTTCCTTCATTGTTTGTATGTTATACATTTTTGTCAGGAAATGTAAACAGCAATTTCTCGTAATTCCGTCTTTGTAGTGTTCAGACTTGATGAACCACAAACAAGGAAAACAATGATTATTCTCCACAAATTCTATTTGTTTCTCATCAGCGGTTGTGCTAGTGCAAAAACATACAAAAAACTGAATCTTTTCACTATCAGTGACAGTCAAACAAACAAATAAATGGAGAGAACTGTGAACATACGCATGACTGTTGCACGTTTCGCCCTGACTGGAATGGGAGTCTCCTGCACCTGTGCATGGAGGCCTATGCACACACATCAGAGGCATGTGTGACTTTACACCAGTGCATGCACTCCCTTGCATCTTGCCTATTATGCTTTGAAAGTGAAACAGGTATAAACGCACCTTTACAGTATAAACAGCATATTATTTGGCACTGGTTCGCTCCACATGTATTTTATCGAGTTACTGATTGTTGACGTTGGCTACTAAGATGGCCACCTCGAAGATGCTGGAACAATTGTCTAACTAATTATATTTAGTACCTAACGTTACACCTCGTACCATAATACGGTTACATGTTTTGGCAGAAATTGTGGTGCAAAGGCGACAATATGTTTTTATTGGGGAATGTTGCTCATTGTACATAATTGGTTTATTTGTTCATCATCTTATGCACGTGTGTGATAGGAATGGTAGACTGAACAGCTTTTTTCAGTTCTTGCTCCGTCAGTTCAGTGTCCACGTTTCTAGAAAGTCTCTGGCAGTGCGCTCTGGGGTTTGGTAAGTATGCTGACAACTTTTTGCCATATGAATGCTTGTCTTCCGCAAATTTGTCAATCACCTCGCTTGTAGATAGATACATTAGAATTCTTTTCTTTCCCAATGTCTTGAGATTCGTGATTTTGTATACTTGTATTCAAAATTTATTGTGGATAGTACTTCACCTAAAGCCATAGGATAATATTTACCAACATTCTCATTGAGATCATAAAAAAAGACATAAAAGGAGCACCTGCATCACTCTAATATCTATTGGTTTTATTCTGATTATATTATATATTCATATTTGTTTGAGAAGTACTTTCAGTCGGATTATTTAGTGTTTGTTACAATTGTTATTTGCTATTTATCACCTAATAACGACTTTAAAGACATCTGTTGGAAATGGAACTTGGTTCTTCAGTTGAAGAAAATGTGCAAGACATACATTCTTTGCTGGTTATTGTTGATGTTGCTGAACAGTGACAGCCCGTTACATCTTTTGTCTTTCAATCCATTTCAGTGCGCGTTTTGGCTCAAAACTCGACGATTAATACATTCTCATGCTCATTTTCAGAAGAGCTTCAGTATCCTATAGATCGTGAGAGCATAGCTCCACGTCGAAGGACGGGGAGGGGAAGGGTGAGGTGACCTCCTCCTTTCCCGAATGGGCCACCGTCTATTCTTATTGAACCAATATCTATTCAGTTTATGTAAAGTTTTGATCTTATTTTAAAAATTGCTCACACACGACTTGTAAGAGTACTAAGCTCATTTTTCTTATTTACTGCAATCAGAAACGAAAGATCCAGAATTCTGGTTCTCTGTTGCGCTTTTGGTTGTGTTTGCTCGGTTAAAAAGTGGCTAAATAATCATATTAAGAATTCTCAAGATAATTTTGTTTTATTGACTTCTTATTGCCATGACTATTTAAAGAAGTTAAATTTTTATTTGCATATAAACCAGACTTATAATTTAATATACTGGTAGCACAGTCTAACATAACTGTGCTGGTAGTAAGTTAGTAGGAGGCGTGGTCGTACTTGTCTGTCTAAAATATTAACTTTGGATATCTTGCACAGTAAATTCATTGGTCAGCGCTTCAATTGTTATGTAGCAACTAGCAACTGTGTTTCATGTGTACTGCTGTAATCCGTGCAAAGAGTTTGTGTTCGTTTGTAGGCGTGTAAACTGCAAGCAGCAATAATGAATATAACATCAGCAGGTTTGCATAAGTTATTTGTGCTGGAAGTAATCAAATATATGACATTTCATTTCATTCTGGCGTAATATACAGCTAGTTTCATATTAGCAAGTAATAGTTCTAACGAAGTTGCAAGTCACCTAATGTCATGACGAGCTTAATTTGTAAACACGATGGGGTTTGTTGAAATACAACAGTACTCCATCGTTTTGTTTTGTATACTTATTATTTTTAAATTCTGATAATATTTTGCAGCGGGGATTATTTCCCTGTTAGACGAACCCATGCCGGAACTCAAGGTTTTCGCACTGAAAAAACTTGACTTAATCGTCGACGAATTTTGGCCAGAGATATCAGAAGCAATAGAGAAAATGTAAGTACTTTAATAAACATTTGTCGTGTTTTAGATATTTAAAATTTTAAACAGGAATGCAGTTCTGAAAATTTTCTGAAAGAATTACTAGCTGTTGCTAAATTTTTCAGCATATTGATTAGGTGGCAAAATGTCGAAATCATTTAGAAAAATTGGTTAAATTAAATTAGAAAGTCGTAATTTTTTTTTCCCCTCAGTATGGTGTTGTTAAGGGTTTTAATTAAACTTTGTGATAGATCAGGAACCAAAATCTGTCAATGTTACAATAGCTTCAGGAGGGATATCTTCAAACAGGCTGTTATGTCAGTACTTAAAAGAAAAATATTTAAGACTTGAGTCATACGTCCTGAGTTGGCTTAATATTACAGTACAGCTTGGAACAACAATTTGTTGATACCACATATCCTGAATGCCAACGTGGAGCTCATTGTGTATAGCATCATACTTCCACAACAAACTTCAGTATTTGTAGAGCCCCAATACTCTTTATTGTGGGCTCTTACACCTCATTTGTCTCTAATGATGTTGCTTGTTGATGGGTTTTAACCCCAATTTTCCTTAATTCTTATTTGTGTGTGTGATGTCAACAAACTACCTGTAGATGCTGTACTTTTAACACTAGATGATTTGTTACAGAAACTAGTTGTAAATTTTTAAAAAAAGTAGCCTTTTGTGATTCGAAAAAGTCATTCTTGAATCTACTCAAAGCTGTAGACCACAGCCTTTAGAAAGCAAAATGGATGCAGTTGAGGAGTGCAACTGTCTTACAGAAGTTCCATTTCACACTTTTTTGCTTTGATTATTTATTAATTTCCAATAATAGTTTGCCATTACATGGTTAGGTGTATCACTGTCATTCTTAGATATGCCTAATTGTGTCCATTTCTAATGTAGTGTTCCTGCTGAGTTTTCCATTTAGGTTAGGTGGAAAAATGCTGTCTTCAGTTGCAAAAATTAGTTAAATTAAATTTGTAGTTGGTAAATTATACACAAACAAAACATTTTTGTTGCTGATAGTGGTGTTACATTCACAACTTTATTCACCACTGTTCCACATACTGTTTTACGGAGATGTCGTGCAGCTTAAAGTTGATGGGCATTCAGTGTTGAATGTTGCAAAGACGTTAAGCTGCAGCTGTCGTTGTATTTGATGGTGCTGTCTGGTGGTGGATATGGAAGTGGTGAGTTTTTGTGGTATTGGGTTCATTTGAGTTTTAGTTGTCATTGTGGTTTTGAGGTGTGTCAGCGTGGGTTGTGGAAGTGTTTGCAGTGAAGTATTAAGGTGAAGTATTAAGGTGGTGGTGCTTATGGGTGGGCCTTTTTTTTCTTTATTTGTTTTTAAAAGGGTCTGATTTGTTTGGTTTTATTGTGTGGCAAGAAGTCTTAAATTTTTTTATTGCTTATTTGTTAGGTACGGATACAACAGTGAAGACCACAAGCACGTCATTACGTTTTGATGTGGTTGATGATATGATGTGTGTAATACAGTTTGTGCCAATGTATGGTCTTATTGCTGAATATGTTACATGTGACATTTGTGGCAACAACATGTAGGGGTTTTGGTTCCATGCTTCAGAGTTGTAGGTTTTGGTTTATTGGTATTGATAGTTGCAGTTAAGCTATGTAGGAGAAGGGAAGTGTCAGATTCTCCTGGGTCGTAGGTGTTGGCTTTTTTTGTATTGGTAGCTGCAGTTAAGCTATATAGGCCAAGGGGAAATGTCAGATTCCTGTATTGTTGTTGGTGTAGCAGAATGCTGTAATTTAAATTTTTTAGGCAATTATTTGTTTTGGTATGGTGCAGTGTTTTTCTATTGTTGTACATTTTGCTTGCCCCCACCCTAGACCCCACTTTTCCATGGTTGTCCCGTTAGTTTCATTTTATTTTTGGAATGAGATGTTATTGTCATTTTTATATTTGTTCACGTTTGTTGGCATGTGTATGTAGTGACATCAATGTCATTTTGTATATGCTGCAAGTAGCCATTTCCACCATATCAAAGCAGGCAGGTAGATAAGACTCTTCTGTAATGCCAAACTAGTTATACCTCCCGGAGCACCCTGTGTAGGTCAAATTTTGCTGTTTAATTTGTTAGTGAGGTTCTGGGTGGTATCTATTTGGTGAGCATTGTTTAGATATCACAACTAACATGCTCTAAATTTCCTTTTATGTGATGGTTGCTATATTGGTCTTTCCTTAAGCTAGATTGTGTAATGGATATATTGGTACCAATTTGAATTGAAATTGACTTGTTATAATGTTTTGTACTGATTGTTGCAACAGTATCAAAATTGGGTTTGTTAATGAATGATTAATTTCTTTGTCTGGGTCCACTGAACGTACAAATATCAGGTGGTGGATTCATCACATTACATAACGATTATGTGGCATGTGAAGTCATATATATACACACAAACACTGATAGTTTTTTCCCATCCGTGTTGGTTTTTGGAATGTTGGTTGTGGTGACAGACTGATTGGGAGCCTGAGGTCAAGGTTAGATCCTTCATAGAAAGATGCAGTCAGTGAAGACACCCACTGCTGAACCCCCCCCCCCCCCCGGCCCCCCATCGTCGTCGCTGTCAAAGTGCCTTCATCCAAAATCTCCCTTCAAAGTTCAAGAATAAGTGGCGGTCAGATGTGCGAGATTGTGATTGCATGGTTGGTAACTGAACTGCTCCCAACCAAATTGTTAAATAAGGTTTTGAGTGACAGCAGCAGAATGGAGTCATATATTATCATGGAGCAACACAGTGCCATGACTGAGCGATCCACACCTAATCTTTTGGATTACACACTGAAGTTTTCTCAATGTTTCACAGTATCGTGTCACAGAACACAGCACGCTTGATTCTTTTGTGCTGACATACATTTTTTCTATTTTTTTTGGGGGGGGGGGGAGGGTGGTTGACGGGTGGGGAGGGATCATGGAGTGCCTCTACTCTATCGGCTGTTTCGATTCTGGAATGAAGTGACAAATTCATGTTTAATCACCAGTCACGATTCTGTATAATAATTCCATCTGTCGTCTCCTCACCTGGTTCAGATTCATTGATGACATCTTTATTATCTTGATCGAAGGTGAGGATACCCTGTCCACATTGCACCAGAACGTCAACAACTTCTCCCCCATTTGCTTCACTTGGTCCTACTCAATCCAACAAGCTACCTTCCTAGATGTTGACCGCCACTTCAAAGATGGCTACATCAGTACCTCTGTCCATATCAAACCTGCTAACCACCAGCTATACCTCCACTTCAATAGTCGTTTACCTCCTCTCTGTATTTTTGTTATATGGTTCTGACGTGGGCGCTTATGACCCCAGTTGTTTTTTTGCCCCCTACAGCAAAACAAAACAAAAAACCCTCCAGTTCAACAGCTGCCACCCATTCCATACCAAGAGGTCACTTCTGTACAGCCTAACCACCCGAGGTCGTTGCATCTGCAGTGGTGAGCAGTTCCTCTCGAAATGCACCGAGGGTCTCACTGAAGCCTTTGCTGGCCGTAATTATCCTCCCAATCGTGTACGAAAACAAATCTCCCATGCCTTATCTTTCCAGTCTCCCACCACCTCCCAGGTCCCACCGTCTGGCCACAGAGGAGCATTCCCCTTATAACTCAGTACCATCCAGGAGCAACTGAATTACATTCTCTGCCAGGGTTTTGATTACCTCTCATCGTGCCCTGGGATGAGAAATGTCCTGGCCACTATCCTTCCCAACCCTCCCACAGTGGTATTCCACCATCCACCAAACCTACATAATATACTCGTCCATCCTGACACAATCCCTGCTTCCAATCCATTACCTCATGGCTCATACCTTTGTAATAGACCTAGATGCCAGACCTGTCCTGCCAGCCGGTGTGGCCGTGCGGTTCTAAGCGCTACAGTTTGGAACCGCGTGACCGCTACGGTCGCAGGTTCGAATCCTGCCTCGGGCATGGATGTGTGTGATGTCCTTAGGTTAGTTAGGTTTAAGTAGTTCTAAGTTCTAGGGGACTGATGACCTCAGATGTTAAGTCCCATAGTGCTCAGAGCCATTTGAACCAGACCTGTCCTATACATCCTCCCACCACCACTTACTCCAGTCCGGTCACAAACATCACCTATTCTATCAAAGGCAGGTCTACCTGTGGAACCAGTAATGTGGTCTACAACATAAGTTGCAGCTACTGTGCTGCATTCTGTGTAGGCGTGACAACCAACAAGCTGTCTGTCTGCATGAATGGCTACTGACAAACTGTGGCCAAAAAACAAATGGACCCCCTGTTGCTGAAAATGCTGCCAAATATGGTATCCTTCATTTCAATGACTACTTCACAGCCTGCATCACCACACCCAGTCTTCTTATTTCTCTCATTTTCCGTTCTCCCCTCCTCCTTCTCACCTTTCCCCTGGCTTCCATCTGACGTGCAGCACTTCACTGTACGCCACCCCTACTGTACCATCCTGAATCAGAAATGTGGCGCGCGCGCGCGCAGCGCGCACACACACACACACACACACACACACACACACACACACACACACGAGACTGCAGTCTCAGGCAATTGAAACTGCACTGTGAGCGGCAGCACCAGTGCATGATAGGAGTGACGACTGGGTGGCGGTAAGGAGGAGGCTGGGATGGGGAAGGATAGTACAGTGGAGGTGGTGGACAGTGAAGTGCTGATGAAGGCCTTAATGGCCGAAAGCTTTAATTGTGAGTGTGTTTGTTGTGCCTATCTGCAACTCAGCATATCTGCTATATGGTGAGTAGCAACTTTTCTTCTCATAATATTATCACACTATCTGGTAAGAAATGTCAAAACACTGCAAAATTGCTTCATTTTCGGACATCTATTAGCATTTTTGGAACCCAATGGGACCACAATTTGCGAAAATTTAAGCAACTTGTGACAATATCATGCAAAACATTTTTTGAAATCTATGGAAACACATCACAGAGCATTTATATTGTGAACCACCGATTTTCATGAATTTTCTCATTAACTTTCTCAAGCAAGTGTAAACACAATGCATTCTGGCTGTAATGGTGTCAATTGAAAGACAATGAAGCAGAGATGAGTGTGAATGTGCAAATCTGCGACACTAGTGCTGTGGTGGCAATAGAATGAAATGGTACATATTTCTGGATAAACCTTGTATAAAGGTTGGTGCGCATTTTTTAGGGTGGGTTTTCTGAAGATTAATAATGCACATTTCATGTGCAGCATGGCAACTTCACATTTCCTGAACAATTACATGGGCTGGGAAGCTAACTACAGCAGCACAGGTATGATTTTGTGTAGCTACAGCTTAGTTTACTTCATTTTGAGCCTCAGACAATTTTATTGATTGTTAGTGTTTTTCTCTTAAAGCCAGGGAACAATTTACATAAAAAAATACCCTCTGAATTACTGTCTATCAGATGTGACTGCAGTTGCTTCCATTTAATTTATCTTTAAACAGCACATTACAGGATTCAATACAGTGCTACTTTTGCTTGTGTAAAATCAAATTTGTAAATTTGGTGGTGGTCTCTAACAGCTTTCCTTCAGCACCTGATGATGCTAGGAAGATATTGTGGTGTAAAAAAAAGTGAGCTTGAAGATTGTATATGGTATTTTTGTGATCTGTGTTCTTGTCAGAAATAAATGTTAATGCATTTTGTCATCCACTTTAGTGAAATTCTTCATGAGGACAGGGGCTTCAACCAACATGAGCTAGCAGCTCTGGTGGCAAGCAAGGTGTACTATCATCTGGGATCATTTGAAGACTCCTTGACATACGCCTTAGGAGCTGGAGACTTATTTGATGTTAATGGCCATAGTGAATATGTGGATACAACTATTGGTAAGACATTACTTGTGAAACAGTGGCAACCCACACATTTTTTCTTTTAAATGTCGCTTGTAATTTCTCTTGCATTGTCAGTTGTTAAGAAAGTGTCTTTAAGAATTGGTTGGTGGTGTTGTAAATTTTTTTAGACTAAAGAGGAACTTATCTAAGCAACACAGCTGTTGATAATGATAATGCAGTTACTGTAATGGCTTTGTCAAAACTTTCGAATGTGTGCCAGCTGTTGCCAGCTGTCTGAAGTAGTCAGTGCCATAAATTACGTGAAAATGCCATCAGTTTAAAAAATGTGGACTAAGGGCCACATAAATTCAGAAGGAATTTCATGAGGATTGATGACTATTTATTACTGGAGAAGTGTTTGCTAGTGTGATCACATGAGCATTTCATGCTTGCCACAGTTGAGATGGCCTACTGAGGTTTTGTGTTAAATTATTGTTGGAATGCTAGGCATCTTGTATTAATAGGACTGTAACATCTGGGATGATAACCTGCGTAAATAGAAGCCAAATGTCGATGTGTGGGTTGTTTGATCTATCTGGACCAATAACACTTGGGGAAGGATGAGACTGGCAAAGCATAATCCAAAGGACATGTGGCAATGTGATGCAACTGACCGAACTGGGGTACACCGGTATGCTTTAGAGATGAAACTACAGTCTAAATTGTGGAATGGAGAGGGTGGAAAGCCAAAAGCTATTAGAGCCATCCTGGCTTTTGACTGTATTTTGTAATTTACTGGTTACGACCAGGTGAGGTGATAGTGGTGAGACTCTGGTCTCATCCTCAAGGACAGCGGTTTTGTCCTTGACTGACCATCTGGATTTAGATTTTCACAGATTCCATAAATCATTTAAGGCTTGGATGTTTCTTTGAAAGTGCGCTGTAAATATTCTAACCCCAATCTGACCTAGTGGACAGTTGTGATTGAGTGCAAGATTATAACTGCTTCATGTAGTTCACTAGGGGCTTGGTTGAAACAGATTTTTTTAATTTTTTTAATGAGTTATTTACTATGTTTTTATCAAACGCATTAGTGCACCTTGATATTCTTGTAAACCAGATCCATAATAATGCTTTCAAAATTGACCACCTGATGTTTGCAATATGGTGTTGTAAAAAGTTTTAATTAAAACTTAACAGTAGCCTAGGAACTAATTTGTCAGTATTACAATAGATGCAGGAGTGGAACTAGCGCATACTGCTATATCAGTATTCAAAACAAAAATGTTTAAAACTTGTTTCAGTTATAGGCCTTCAGATGGCATAGTATTACAGGGTGCATACACCCCAGGAAGTGTACATTTTTTCATCATGGAAAACCTGGGAATATTTCAGAATTCCTAGAATTTTTTATTGTTTTAGTTTTCAGTTAAAAGTTTTGTAATTTTGACAGGTAAGAACTGATACTCCAACAAAGAATTTTACTTTAGCCACTACTGAAGAATAATACTGCAGCAATAAAACATAAACGAGTGAATAATACCAAAATAAAACTTTAGTTGCAAAGAAAATGTGCCATTGGCAACAACAAAACACACCACACCCAAGTGTATGCTGACACCAAAATGTGTGAAAGGCTTTAGGGTGAAGACTATGCAATGCAACAAATGGCTTTCAATGAGCATGATGTCATAACTATTCACATTTCTAACAGGTCATGGGAAAATATTGTGAATGATGATTTTAGAAGTGTTACTTTCAAAGTAAATTTCCTTTTAGCAAATGAATTGATAAGTGTGAAAGGGGGTGATGAATTTGTAAAATCACAGAGCATATGACTCTCATTCAAAACTTGACACTGTTAGGAACAGCACTTAATTTATGCCATTATTTAGAATTTTACTGGCATATTTGTGTTTGATATATCTTAAAGGGTAACACATGCTAAAATAGACCAATATTATGTGTGAAAGGTGAGCTTTTCTTTTAGCTATAAATCATTAACTTTTCCTATTTGTGTGTTCGTGCTATTTAGCGGTCGTGTTGCTATTAGCTGACTACGTCATGTGTCCTATGCTCTTAGTTTCTGCTGTCATTGGCTGACAGGATCATGTGATGTGAGCTGTGACTGGTTGACAGAAGCACAT
This sequence comes from Schistocerca nitens, assembly GCF_023898315.1. Taxonomy (NCBI): domain Eukaryota; kingdom Metazoa; phylum Arthropoda; class Insecta; order Orthoptera; family Acrididae; genus Schistocerca; species Schistocerca nitens. The sequence continues at coordinate 1,109,678,295 of NC_064615.1, read as the reverse complement.
CTCGGTTTTGATTGGAGTGCTTCAGAAGCTACTGCACTGTATTTGGCAGAATTCGTATTTATACTTTCGTAATACAAAAATGTGCTGTGTACCTGTCCGTGTGTGTCGAAGATCTTTCCAAAACATGTTTTTTTTTCTTCTTGGTTTCATTTCCTAAAGTGGCAGGAAGTTCTGTGTCAATGTATAAAACCTTCCCCATTGAAAAAGGACTGATAAGTTTTACAGATCTGAGGGAAAGTATATTGTCACTTAATATGGAAAAAGTGTACTTTCATGTGGAATGTAGTGTATTGTCACCTGGGGAAAAGCTGGTTTATTTGGGAATAATCTGGACATTTTTTCTTGTTCAGGTATATATCCTTTATTATTACGTAGAATGAATGCTGACTCAGAGCCCAGTGTATGGAGCATCATGTTTTCACTACAGGCTTCAGTATTTGCAGAGCCCCAGTACTCATTATTGTGGGCTCTTACCTCTCATTTCTGTCTCAGATTGTTTTATTTTTGTTTTAGGGCGCAAAAACAACTAGGGTCATATGCGCCCAAGTCAGGACCATAGAACATTAAGACAAAGAGAGGAGTTAAAAACGACTACACATTAAGCTCAGTTGACGGAAGGAAAGACAGCTAAAAACAGGGACGTGGAGAAAGATCTATAAAATATACCATAGAGAAACAGAAATCCTGAAATAAAGATGAAATGTCCTTTGCCATATTGTTACACCAGATAAAAAGAAAATGCGGTTGACAGCCATTGTGTCGTCAGCAAAATGGATGATAACTCAGACAGCAAACACAAATGAACTTGTGAGTTGTTAAAGACATTCCACCAGGAAATGGCAGACCGTCAAAGGTTGAGGGCAATTAGCAGAAAATTGTGGGGGAGCACCACTTAACAAATTGCAATGGCAAAAAAGACTGTGCCCAGTATGCAACCTAGCTAAAATAATGTCCTCACAGCAAGAGGGCCAAGATGAGATCATCCAAGCCTCTAGCAGATGCCTAATTCCCTGGACCTAGTTCACATGAAGGTAGGACCAGTGATGATACCAAAGTGACACCTCTTGCTGACTGCTGATAGATGGCAACACAGAGATCATCGGAAGAAATGAAAGAACTAGTCAGCTGAGGTATGACAACTGCAGCTTTGGCAGCAGCGTCAGCGGCCTCATTTCCCATCAGACCGAGATGATCAGGAACCCTCATAAATATCACAGTGGCTCTATCAAGAGCGAACAAGTGACAGCTTTCCTGGACCCATTGCACTAAGGGATGGACAGTGTAATGCACACAGAGGCTTTCAAGGGCACTGAGAGAGTCGGAGCAGATGACGCAATTGAAAAGCCTGTGTCGCCAGATGTAGTGCATGGTCTAGTACAAGGTGAAGAGCTCTGCTGTAAATACTGAGCACTGTTCCAGAAGCAGATACCAGAAAATGTCGGTGCCAATGATGAAGGTACGCCTGGCACCACGGTCAGTCCGAGAGCCATCAATATACACAAAGATAATATTGCGAAGTTCTGTGTGCAAAGGTCGTGAAACATACAGCAGTAGAGTGAGGCTGGGGTAGTGTCCTGTGGAAGCAAATGAAGGACAAGGTGAACAGTCCTCACATGATGCTAAGTTGGTGAAGGGTTCACACCCATCGGGAAAGTGGCAATTAGCGTGAAGTGAAGCTGCTGGAGTAATAGCCGAAAGAGAACTCCAGGAGGTAACAGAGAAGAGGGACGCACCCCTTGCTGAGGTCATCAAAGAAGGAGGCATAGCATGGGTGGCCACTCATGGCAAACAAACGGCATGCATATCTGCTGAGGAGGAAGTCATGGCAGTAGGGCAGCGGTAGTTCGGCAGCTTCTGCATACAGACTCTCAACCAGGCTAGTGTAAAAGGTGCCAGTGATGAAGCGGATGTCACAATGGTGAGTAGTATTGAGACTACGTAAGATGGACGGATGTGCAGATCCATAAACGAAACACCCATCGTCTAGTTTCGAACGGACAAGGGACAGGTACAGATGGAGGAGGGTGGTTTGTTCGATCTGCTCCCCAGGAAGTACCACAGAGGACATGTAGGACATTAAGGGACCGCATACAGTGGGCCGCCATATAAGAAACATGGGAGGACCAAGGAGGATTCTTATTGAGCACTAGCCCAAGGAATTTTGTAGTTTCAACCAACGGAACAGCAATAGGCCTAAGGTGTAAAGACACTGGAAGAAATTCAAACAAATGGTTTTGTCATTGGAAAAATTAAACCAATTGTTAATGCTCCATGAGTAAAGATGATACAGACATTGCAGGAGATTCAGCTCAAGGAGACAGATCTGTGAAGAATTGCAATGGATCACAAAATGAACAGGGAGCCAGAGATGACCGGCGGAAGAAAAGTCATTGTAGGGTTAATGAGGGATACCAAAGAGGAAGATGCTCAGGACAGAACCGTGAGGCACACTGTTTTGCTGGATAAAGGTGTCCAACAAGGCAGAACCACACATGCTTTGAAGACAAGGTGTTTTAAAAATTCTTGAAGGAAAATGGGGCATGTGGCCACGAAAGCCCCATGTGTAGAGTATGGAGGATACCAATTCTCCATAAGGTGTTGTAAGCATGTCGTAAGCTTTCTCCAAATCAAAAAACACGCGCACAGTCTGGGATTTCTGCAGGAAGCCATTCATGACATGGGTGGAGAAAGTGACGAGACGGGCAACTGCAGAACAGCGCACTTGAAATCCACAATGTGCAGTGGTTTGTTAATTGTGAGACTTGAGTTACCATATCAGCCGTGCATAATCATATTTCCCATCACCTTGCAAACACAGCTGGTGAGAAAAATGGGCAGTAGTTAGAAGGAAAGTGTTTGTCCTTGGTGGATTTAGGTATGTGTATGACAGTGGCTTCACACTAGTATTTGGGAAGCGTGCCCTCTGTCCAGTTGCCGTTGTACGTATAAAGCAGAAAGTGCTTGCCCGCAAGAGAGAGGTTCTGGAACATCTGAATGTGAAGATTATCCAGCCCTGGGGTGGAGGATTGGGATGAAATGAGAGCATGCTCTAGCTCCCCCATAGTAAAAGCAGCATTGTAGCACTCGAGATTCTAAGAAGATAAGAGTATCGCCCGAGTCTTCTCCACCTCGTTTCCAATGGAGGAAGGCAGGTGATAGTGGGAGGAGATCCAAAAAATGGCAGCCCAAGGTGTTGGAGGTAGCAGTAGGGTCCCGTATGACATCGTCTGCTACTGTCAGGCTGGAAATTGGGGAATGGACCTTGGTCCCAGAGTGCCATCAGAGGTTAGTGCACATGTAGGAAGAGGGAGTGAGACTATTAAAGGAACTAATAAATGAAATCCAGCTAGCTTTTCTTGTTACCCAGAAAAACACGACAACACTGGGCATGCAACTGTTCACAATGAATATGCCTTGCCATTGTAGGATGATGATTAAAAATGTGGAGAAAACGTCTGTATGTGCGAGTTGTGTTGCGGCATGCCTCAGTCCACCAAGAGAGCGGGACACAGTGCGGTAAAGAGGAGGTGTGAGGAATGAAACATTCTGCGGCGGTAAGGATAATGTTTGTAAGATATTCTACCTGGTCATCACAACTGTTGGAGCGAATGGATCACTGGTGGGCAAGCTGGGCAGTGCAGGAGGAGAGGTCCAAATGGTAATAGGTGTGTGTGGAGTCTAAGGCAGATGAGGTTCAGCTGATTGAGAAGGTCAGCCAGGAGGGCACCTCTTGGACAGTTCTGGGAGAACTCCAAAGGGGACGGTGTGCATTAAAGTGACCGAGCAGCAGAAAGGGCTGAGGGAGTTGCCAAATAAGCTGGAGCAAATCTGCCATGATGACACTGAATGACAGAAGGATGTAAAAGGTACAAAGAGAAAAGATCAAGTGAGGAAGAAAAATGCGTACTGAAACAGCTTGAAACCAGATAGTCAGGGAGATGGTTTGACTATGAACGTAATCCTGTATCAGCAGCATGACTCCACCATGAGAAGGAATGCCACTCTCAGGGTGGGGGTGGGGGGTCAAAGCAGACTGGGAAGAAATGAGAGAGCTGAAAGTGGTCATGAAGATGCAATTTTGTTTCCTGGAGCAAAACACAAGTGGACGCTGTGATTCTAAGAGCAGTCCTCTTTGTTTGATCGAAGGCTGTGAATTTTCCATTGGAGGAGAGTCATGACGAGGAAAGGAGAGGAGGGAAAAAATGAATGGGTGTCACCTCAGCAGCTGCTGAGTGCCAGCTTTCGAAGATTCAGTGCTACAGGGTGCAGAGGCTGGAGGATCCTGCTCCTTGAGGTCTACAGAGGTGTTGGACCGTTTGCCTTTGTTGGATTGCTTGGAGATCTTATGGTTGGCAGAGTATGACTCAGATGTTTGTTGCCTGGAGGTACATAGGAAGTCTTCGCAGGAATATTCCTGCTGTCCCCTTTGCCTCACTCTGTGAGGCAAAATTTTGGTGGCTTGTTGAACAGATTGAGGAGATGGGGATGCTATCATTACACTGGGCAATTTTACAACAGTGGTACTGAATTTGAGGTTTGATGTGTGCGTGGCCACGTCCTTCGTGGAGTAGGATGTAGCAAGAACTGTACGGTAGGTGTCAGATAGTAAATGCAGGGCTTGCGATTAGCAAACAACTTGCGAGTGGCTGGGTAAGGCACTTTTTCCTTCACCCGGGTCTGCTGGACAGCCTGCACATACCGGACAATCTCGAGAGGCAGTGGCATGGTCACCTTTGCTGTTCATACAGAGGGGAGGAGGAGGTGGACAGTCGCCCTCGTGAGCATCTCTACCACAGGTTACACATTTGGCTGGGTGTCAACAGGACATTAGTGTGTGATTGTAATGATGACACTGGTAGCAACTCATCAGGTTCGGAATGTACGATCAGACTGTGATAACTTCAAACCGGCTTTGATTTTTGACAGAAGCACTACTTTATGAAAAGTGAGAAAGAGAGTGCATGTTGGCACTGAGGACGCATCTACCTTTTTCATCACCCAGTGAATTGCAATGACACCCTGATCAGAAAGGTACGTTTACGTTTCTCCCTTGGTCAGGCCATCAAACAGCCTAGTGTAAATAACACCACAGGAAGATTTCAGTGTTCAGTGCACCTCAACACGAACTGAATAGCTGTGGAGAAGTGGCAAGCATGCTTGCCAGCTTCTACAATGGTGCACTCCTTCCAACTGGGTGCCCTCTTCAGAAGGGGATGCACCTCCCTTAGGTGACTATTTGTGCCTCGGGTCACATCTCCTGAACACCTACTAGAGGCACCAATCAGCAATTTGGGAAGGAAGTGGCTCAGGCAACCACTCCTCCCTGGGCCTGGCATGTACCAGAAGGTACGTGCAAACCCCACCTGTTGACTTGGGGCTGGGAATTACACATTACCCATTCACCTGTTACGAATCAGACGCATGGGCTGGCCTTCAGAAAAAGGTAGTTTTTAGTAATTTGGAGAAGTCACTTCTGAATCAGTTGAGAGCTGTAAAACACTGCCTTTAGAAATCAAAACAGATGCAGTTGAGGGTTGCAACTATCTTACAAAATTTTCAACATTTCACACTTATTTGCTTTGATTATTTTCTAATTACATTCATTTCTAATGCAGTGTTTGTACAGCATTTTCCAGTTAGATTAGGTGAAAAAATATTGTCTTCAGTTAGAAAAATTACATTAAGTTAATAGTTACTAAATTATACACAAAAAAACATTTTTGTTACTAACATTGGTGATATGTTCACAACCTGATTCACCACTTTTACAAATACTATTTTACAGAGATATGTTGCAGCCTAAAGTTGACAGACATTTAGTGTTGAATGTTGCAAAGGCACCAACCTGTAACTGGTTGTATGTAGGACATTATTTTGCAGAGTTTAATTATTCCAGTGCACTTACTAGATTTTTGGACTGGAAATATGAAAGAACTGTAGTTCATCCAAAACATGTTTGTTAGGGTTCAGGTAGAAGCTGTGGGCTGTCAAAACCAGCAAATATACTAATTTTTTTTTTTTGGAGCCCTGATCCACTGCTTCAGTATCCTGTTGTCTAAATGTTTTTCATGAGCATGTGTGTTCATATTTGCTGAGCCAGACCACTACAGTATATTCTTGAGATTTCTGTTGTTCGAAAACTCTCATATTTGCAATTACCTGAGCATGGAGAGGTACACACACACACACACACACACACACACACACACACACACACACACACACACACACACACACACACACGGGCACCTACTGTGACATTTTGGTCTGTAAATTATTTTTACACTGTTCCGCAGGCCAAATAAGCTGGCAGCTTGAAATAAAAATGGAGAACAAGCAGTGAAACAATAGTTAAGAAACTTTACAGATTCAAAGAATGTGGTGCCATATTGTGAAATTGATGAGAAAATAGATATGGAAATACTCCTGATGCTTTGGCGCCACTGGAGCAAATAACAGGTTTTTGCTTGCCCTAGTGCAACAACGCAGGTGGAGTATAGAGTGGCTGATACCAATGTAAGCAAGTCCACCTTAATTGAAAGAAGCTAGTAACAACTTGTTTATATACCGTATTGTTTCGAATTTGGATGTGGCAGGCATCATAGTAGAATACATAAGGTTATTTGGTGTGCCCCAAGAAGAATGGCAAATGTTTTGGGATATGACAGGAAAGATCATTTGAAGCAAAAAAGGTCTAGGCTAAATGTGGGCTCTAATATGCATACTTTGAGAGCTATGACCACTTCTTCAGCAGAAGAGATGTTTCATAGTAGTGAAGACAAAAAAGTGCTCATAGCTCTTAAGATACGCAATTATTAACAAGAAATGGGTCAGTGTAATAAGCTTCTGAAGTACATTCCACGCACCTCGTGGATATGCATGCGTGGGGTTTTGTCACAATTGTGTTACAATAAAAAAGCTACAGACTTTCGTTAAGGTTCCTGTTAAGTACTGAGATAGTGGTAAATCCAGCTGAATTGCTTCTCCAGTATATGTAGAGGTATTATTTCAGAACCTACTAGCTGTTAATCTGTTAGGCAGAATAGTTGGTTGATGTCAAAATAGTACTTGTTAATGTAAACTCGTACCTAAGAAGATATTCAGAAAGTGTAAGCATTTAATAGACTGAGAAAACATTTGCATATAAATGTTGGTATTCTCTATTCTTAGCAATTGAATACAAATGAGAAATTCAAACTGTTTACTGTTTAAACTTTCTTATAATGACATGGGTTATGACAACTCTGCTAGAACATTGTGATTTCTGTGGTATGTCCGTATTCTTCGTAACAAACATACTTTTCATCCTTGCTTAATACGACAGATGTATATGTGTATACGTCGTATGCAACATCGCTTTGTCTCATTTAGCAACAATATTTTCCAAGAATCAACATACTGTAGAAGGAAATCTGTTGTAATAAGACTACTTAGCATATTGTTTTCTCTGCCATTCCGTTGACAATAGGTGTTGGATAGATTCCTCACCTGATTGTTATCCTAGGGCATTCACACTACAGTAATGGTGACAGTCACAGAACTCATCAACAGTACATGTGGTATTAGTTTCCATAACAATCTTCTATGAAGTGCACGCATTTTGAATGCATGGCAGTAAAAGAAAAAGTAAGTGATTAACTAAATCGAGAATGGAGCTAAAAGGATTGAATTATGCCATCAGTTTGGCCTCATAAATTCCACAGTCCAAATGATTTGGAAGAACAAGAATAAAATTGTTACCGCATTTGAACAAAATGGATCTTAAATCAGGCAGTTATGAAAAGCTGAATGGAGTGATGTGAGAAGTCCTGCGTAAGTGGTTTAAACAACAGGGAAACAACAATGTACCCGTTAGTGGACCTCTTCTTATGGTGAAAATGGAAGAATTTACCAAGAAATTAAAATATGGGGAATTTATTGCAGCAGTGGCTGGATTGACAGATTCAAGTAGTCACGGCATTACTTTTTGCAAAATGAGCAGTGAAGCCAACAGTGTGAATACTGAAAGAATGCAACAACAGCTCATTACCTTGTAGCCTTTGCTTCATGAAGGATATGCAGACTGTGACATCTTTAATGCAGATGATACTGGCATTTTCTTTAAATTGGCATCTGACGAAACTCTAAAATTAAATGGTGAAAAAATGTGTTGGTGGCAAGTTACCTAAAGACTGAATAACAGCTCTGGTTTATGCTAATGCAAGTGGAACTGAGAAGAAAAAATTGCTCATGATAGGCAAGTAAAAAAAAAATCATAGCTGTTCTAAACATGTAAAAAATCTGCCGGTGTATTACAATGCTAACAAATTCCCGGATGACCTGCGAACTTTTTGAACTGTAATACGGCATTGGGATTGGGAACATAGAAGTCAGAAATGGAAGATACTGGTTCTAACTGACAACTGTCCACCACATCCTGCACACGCTGGTCTGGAGAATATTACGTTTGTTTTTCTTCCTGCTTATTGCAGCCCATGGACCAAGGATTAATTAGTAGTCTGAAATGCCACTCTTGTAAGCTCATATTCCTGAAAATGATACTGTGCATTGAGAAAAAGTAGGGTTATTCTGTCACACTGAAGGATCTGGGCAGATACTTTACCAAAGTTTGTAGCTGGGTCATAGCCCAAACTATCAAGACCTCTGTCATGCAGGAATCACAAATGAAGGAATTAATGCCACTGCAGCTGAAGACATGTGTGATGACACTGATCTGGCACCATATGGATTGCTGCAAGAAACAAACTGTGATATTCTCTGTCAGTGCAACTATGAAATATATGCAACAATAGAGGATGTCCTTATTACAAATGAAGTGCAAACTGAAGACTAAATTGCAAATGAAATGAAGAATGTGGGTCACAGTGATCATGACGTGAGCTGAGGAGGAGGAGGAGGAGAAAGAAAGAAAGAAAGAAAGAAATAGCCGATCCTACTGTGAGTGGCACTTGAGTAGCCATTAAGATTATGAACATGCCCTATGAAGCTAGGGGAGGGAGCAGTGAAATTGCAAATAAAATAATGAACACAGAACGTTATTTAGAATGTATGTATTGGGCAAATGGACAACATAGTAAAATGACTGTCATTCATAAGTTAAGAAGTTTGGTGAGTACTAGATACACCGTTATGTATACTGTATTCATGTAAGCTTAAGAGTGAAACCTGTATGCAAAGTAAAATAATGCTAAATAAATTTGTTCTTTTCCATTTTCCACCACAATAGACTGAAAATACGAGTCTCTGTTACAGCACTCGTTTATAACAACACAATTTTCAAGATCCTTTGAATGTTGTATCTAGATTCCATTGTATTATAAATTCACTGTTTTGTAAAAGCAAAAGAAAATTTCTGCATTTACTTAACGGAGTTAATCTTGATATGTTAATGCAATGTTTTTGCTGCTTCTAATGCTGCATTGTTACTAGATTATGGAGACTTATTTGAAATTATTCTTACACATTTGCATTTTTTGGTTGCAGCAAAATGTATTGATTTCTACACACAGCAGCGTACAGCAAATGCTGAAGATGCGAAGAAGATTGATCACCGTTTGGAAGCTATTGTAAATAGAATGTTCCAGCGCTGTCTTGATGATGGGCAATACCGCCAGGCTCTTGGTCTAGCACTGGAAACTCGTCGGATGGATATCTTTGAAAGAGCTATTAAAGAATCTGTGAGAAAATTTTCATTCACTCTTATCATGGTCTACAAATTTTCACTTTGCCAGATATTCCTCTCTTTATATTTTCAGCTGATTAGTGATTTAATGCTAAAATTTGCTTTCCTTTTCCATGTTAAATTTAATTTGTGTGTGTGTGTGTGTGTGTGTGTGTGTGTCGGGGGGGGGGGGGGGGGGGGAGAGAATGAGTGTTAGTTCGTAAGTAATTTTCCAAATTTAATTGACTTTTTTGGGTGTTCCATTAGTTTAATTATGGACACACACACTGATGAGCTGAGGCTTGCTTGTTCAGGGGTGTTTGGTACTAAATTACTAAAATGGCACTAAATGGCTGGCCAGTGGCCTCCTTCAGGAGGCAAATTTCTTCTACTGCCAATAGATAGATTTAAAAGTAAAAAAAGAACTATCATGTAATTTCCAATGGCAAAAAAACAGGGATAGGTTTGGGAAGGATGGGAAAGTCAGTCAGATCATCAGTTGAGAAGGACCCATCTATCTAAATTTGTACACAATATACAGATTTCATCTGGCTATATACATTGATTAAATATACATTATATAAATACATCCACACAAGTAGCCACTCTTCATTTAAACACAAATACCTAAATACAGTTTTTACTCACAAAAATGGGCGCTTATGATCCTAGTAGCTTTTGCGCCCTAAAACAAAACAAAACAAGCTCCCCAAAGTGGCTGCAGGACAACACACTTATAAAAGTATACAAATTTGCAGGCTTTTGGAGTCATTGGCTGCTTCTTCTGGGAGAAGGGTTGAAGGGGAAGGAAGGAAGGAAGGAAGGAAGATGAAGAGAAAGTACTGGCAAGGTTTAGGAAATTGGGAGAGTTTGGAAAAGTTGCCCAGAACTCTGGGTCAGGGTTTCGACCCATCCTGTAAGACTACCTTGACCATTCATGCGATTAGACAGTCAGTTATTTATCATGCCCACACAGAATGTTGCACAGTAATTCCAACATAGCTGATGATGTATAATGTGGCTGCTTTCCACTGTGCCCTTTTCTTGGATAGGAAATAGCTGTGACTGGGCTACAGTTAGTGGTGGTGCATTTGTATATGGGACAGGTCTTGCACCTGGGCCAACCATAAGTGAATGACCTTTGGGGTGTAGGATTGGAATAAGGGTGTACAAGGATATTCTGTAGGTTGTGTGGGTAGCAGACTGCTACTTAGGAGGATCTAGATAGAATTTTGATTAGAATATCCCCCATCTCAGCACACAAAGAAAGGTAGTCGAAGCCTAGGTGGAGTGTGCGGTGGAGTTTCTCAAGGCTGAGGTGAGCACCAGAGGAGTAATGGTTGGTCACTAGTTAACAGGTTTACTGGTGTCAAGGGGAGCAAACGGCTCAGGAGATTTATGGATAGTGTATTAAAAGTTCTGATAATGTTATCGGTATATGTTGACACCTGCTTTCCACTGCAGACGTGATGTCCACAGGTGGTGAGACTGTAAGGAAGAGACTTTTTGTCATGGAACAAATGACAGCTGTCAAAGTACAGATACTGTTAGTGGTTGGTGTGGTTGTTATGGACAACTGTGTTTATGTGGAGCCATCTGAGAAGTGGAGATTGACATCTAGTTTGACAAATTTCTTAGCTTTGGCTACATAGTGTATTGAGGCATGTGATGTTTGGGTAGTTTGGGTTAAAGCAACAGAACAAGTATCAAACCATGTCAACCCAGATGCTAGACAGACTCTCCTCTTCCTCAATACTAAGAAGGATAAAAGAATGGATATGCAAGATTATAGTCAAGTCTCCTTAACATCAGTTTGCTGCAGAATTCTTGAACATGTTCTTGGTTAGAATGCAGTAAATTTCCTTGAGGCATACAAGCTTTTGTCCACAAAGAAGCACAGATTCAGAAGGCATCACAAATATGAAATTCAGCTTGCCCTTTCCTCACTCGATACCTTGCAAACCATGTGTGAAAGGCAACAGGCAAATCCCATATTTCTAGATCTTGGGGAAGTATCTGACTCTAGTCTACAACAGAGAGATGTTTTAAATCGTATTACATGTCCACCATACCGTTGGTTATCATTGTAAAATAAAGGAGTATGAATCTGCCTCATTATGGGTCAAAAGTGTTGACAATTGCAGCGAAATAAAACTAGTTGGTGATCTCACCCATTATTATAGAAATTAAGTGTTCCCTCTACCTATCCTTACCAACAGTACATTGTCCTGTGTTCATCAGAGACAAGGGTACTGCTAGGAGGGCCACAGGGAAGTGTGCTTATTCTCTATACACATAAATGGTCTGACAGAGAGAGCAGCACTCTGTGAATGTTTACTGATGATGCTGTGGTGTATGGCAAGTTGTCGTTGAGTCAGCGTAGGAGGATGTGGACAAGATGTCTAGTTGGTGTGATGAATGTCAGATAGATCAAAATGTAGGAAATGTAAGTTAATGTAGACAAGTAGGAAAAACAATGCCGTAATGTTGCAGTGTGGCATTAGTACTATGCTGTTTGACATTGTGATGTCTATTAAATATGCAGGTTTAATGTTGCAAAAAGATGTGAATTGAACTAGCATGTAAGAACTGCAGTAGAGAAGGCAAATGGCCAACTTTTGTTTGGTGGCAGAATTTTAACAAAGTGATGCTCATGTATAAAAGAGACTGCATACAGAACACTAGCGTGGCCTATTCTTGTATACTGCTTGGGTATTCACGATCACTACCAGGTTAGATTAAAGGAAGATATAGAAACATTTCAAGGTCTTGCTGCTTGGTTTGTTACCAGTAGGTTTGATCAACACAAGAGTATTATGGAGATGATTTGGGAACTCAAAAGGGGATCCCTGGAGGGGAGACTACTCTTTTAACTAAACTCTAGTGAAAAAAACTTTAGAGAACTGGCATTTGAAGCTGACTGCACAAAGATTCTGCTGCCGCCAATGCATGTTTCACATAAGAACCATAAAGATAAGAGAAATTAGGGCTCGTATGGTGGTGTATGGACAGTCATTTTCCCCTCAATTTGAGAGTTACATAGAAAATGAAATGAAATGACTGGTAGTGATACAAGGTACCTTCCACCATGCACCATATGGTGGCTTGTGATGTATGTATATAGATTTAAGTACCACCCTCTCTTGGCACCCCAAAGGTTCCTCTCTTCCAGTCTCTCCTCTCGGTCCAGCCTGAAAAATATGATCATAATGCCAGCCCTAAATTATATGCAACTTCAAGGCAGACACTGCTGCTTCATCCTCCTCCCTGCAGGCAAAGGCCTCATTTCTGTGGCACATTCTCTGAGGATGTAGCAGTAGGGCACTTTCAGTTCTGACACCATGACATACAAAACTTTTCCTAATGACCCCATTCCCTTTTTTTACCTTGTACATCTCAATTTTAATTTTTGATAGAATAGCTTTTAATGAGCAACATTATAGTAATAATGAAAAAATTTACTGTATCTGCTGCTGGCCCTTTTTTATGGGAAGAATTTGTGTTTATCCCCTTTGAAGTTGGGTGCTATGAATACATACTCGGTGATTTCTCAGAATTAGAAAGTCATATATTTGCATACTGCTGTCTGAGTAATGTTTAAAAGTGGCATGTGATCTTACCATACTATTTTAGTTAAAATATTTTCCAGTACTTTTTATGTGAAACAAAAATTGATACACAATAAAATGTATTGCAGTTCTGTTAAAAAAAGGAACCACTTATTTACATAACAATGAAATGAATTATGTGTTACACTCTTTTGTCTTCTCTTTGTCCTCACAACAAGTGGTCCTTCTCATCCTGCTGTTGGAGTGACCTACCATTCCTTTTTGACCTTCCCAAACTACCTGTCTCTCCTCCCTAAGGAGGAAACTTCTAGTTTAGAAAGTTGAGATAGTGTCACATACATGTGTGTATCTGCATAACATTCTGAAAATAGGTACTTGCCAATAATTCTCCTTCATAATTTTATGGTTTGCTGAGGAACTCTTTACTCTTGATAAAAATGTGTGTTAATCATTTAATGGGTGGAATATCTCAATGCTGCAACACATGAAATGCATTTCTGAGTATTGCAGTAATATCATGATTTAGAAGCATACGCAGCCACTGGAGTTTGGATACTGCCTTTTGAAACTAGTAACTCTACTGTTACTTCATTACTCGAATAATTCACAAACAAATTTATAAATATCCATAAGTGACTGGCATAAAATCTTCCAGTTTATGTGCAACTTGATTTGCTATCACTATTCATTTGGGGGAAAAAAAATAATTATTTTATCTTTTCAGGATGACATATTTGGAATGTTAACATACGCCTTCCAGGTGGCAATGAGCCTCATTCAGAACCGTGGATTCAGGAACACAGTTCTTAGGTCATTAGTTGATCTGTATAGGAATCTTGCCACTCCAGATTATGTTAACATGTGTCAGTGTCTCATCTTTCTTGATGACCCTTTGGCTGTAGCAGAGATTCTCGACAAACTTAGCAAGGATACAGAGGTAAGTGTTATGCTGAAGTAACAGCTTTGTACTGTATGATATATATTTTGTTATATTCAAAGAAAGGAAATGTATGAATTGGCACTATTAGTGAGGCTTAGTTTATGTATCTTGGACAACATGCAGGATGGTAAATGTTGTGCCAGCCTTTTCTGAAGATGTAACAGTAATAACTCGGTGTCAGTGTTCACACTGTTACAGTTGGATGAGTTTGAGGAAGCTCTGTATGGCTGATTACCATACCTGCTCTTCTGTTCTGTACCTGATTGAGGAGCTAAATTCTTAGGATATCCAGCAGCTCAAGGGAAATTGTTGTTGAAATTAAGTAATCTTAATTTAATGTCAGGGCATTCATTTTCATTCTGAATTGTGTGTTGTTTATTTCTTATAATACCAGTAGTACCTCTGATACACACCTCAGTTGCTTGTGCTCTGTTCTTGTCTTTCTTTCTTCTTTATGATTCATTTTTCACATCTAAACTCCAGAATGTTGGATCGCTTGCTTATTTAGTCTTCAACAATATGGAAAGGTTAGGGTGCTACTCACCATGTAGATGGAAGCATTGAGGCACAGACAGCTAAAGTGAAAAATAATTCTAGAAATCTTCTTCAGATGTGAAATTTTTACTTCCGAAGAAGGGCTTTGTGCTTAAGCTGAATATTTCTAGTATTCTTTTTCATTGTGCCTTTGTGTTACTCGGTGCCTCCTCTATGTGATGAGTGGCAATGTTTCCTTTCCATGTCATTGTTATCCAATGCTGGTCTTCCCATTGTGTGATTTATTACTTCCCAGATATTACAATTTTTTTATTTTTTTTTTGTTTTTATTTATTTTTTTTTTTCAAAACAGTGCAGTCCATCCAGACAAGTTTTGTTTCTAATTCACAGAAGCAGAGAACTTTCAGACCTGTGCCATTTTTTATGATGAATTTGTCCAACAGACTTAAACTTGCTCTGAAGTTATTTTAAAGTGACAAGGGGAAGGTGATTTTCCCCAGCCGTGATATGTAAAACCCCATCTCAGATTTCTATGTAAAATGCACCCAGAATGCTCGTATGTCGTCATAAAGGTTTATTTTGTGATATGTAAACCGGAGTACCTCATTGCTTACCATGTGATTAAGGATACATACAAATAGCCATGTAATTAACCTAATGTATGGCATGAAATTATAGATTTTACACTTAATTGTTGGTTGTTAAGAACACATGATTTTCTTTTTCTTCGTTTGGTTATGAGTGACTTATTACCCATCTGCAAAGCACATTTTTTAAGATTTCTCTTCCCACAGGACAGTGCACTGATGGCATGCCAGATTGCCTTTGACCTGTATGAGAGTGCAACTCAGCAGTTTCTTGGCAGAGTCCTCCAGGCATTAAGAGCCACAGCTCCCATACCGACTGGTACAAGTGACACCTTGGAGAAAAAGACTGATACTTCAGAGACCACCACTGCTTCTGCTGGTGAACAGGAAATAAAAACAGAACGCAAACTTGAAAATCTGGTATGTATCCCTCAACCTCACAAATTATCGAATTTCTGCCATTTTCAAACTGAGGTGCCAGTTATCATAAAAAGTCATGAACTGAGCATTACTGTTGAGGTTATTGTATTTGTAGTGATTATCTGCCATTATCTTCCTGTTCAGAATTAACAAATGTTTGTACATATCATGCAGCTGATAATAATGAATGGTTGTGCAGTACTATATTGTTTTTGGATAGGTAAAAAATCTACTCCTGAAGTGACTACAGAACATGCACATAAAAGGAGGCCAGAATTGTGCAAGCTTTTGGAGCCAGTGGCTCCTTTTTCTGGCAGAAGGGTTCAAGGGAAACGAAGAGGGGTGAAGGAAAAGGACTGGACAGGTCTAGGAAAATAGGTGGATTTCAGAAAAGTCACCTGGAACTGTGGATCAGAGGAGACTCTGAGGGATGGGATTAGAAGAAAAGACTGATTCGATGGGACAGCACTAGGTGAGATTTAAAAACACGAGAGCTTAAAGATGGAAGACAGGGTCTTACTGCCAAAATATTGTGCAAGAGTCAATAAGAGTGAAAAGCTAAGTGTATTGTACGTAAAAGAGGTGGGAGGGGGATGACAAAAAATATAAAGCAAGGAAATTGAAGATGTAGAAAACTCAAACAGAGTGAAGAAAGAAGTAGCTATTGTGACGAAATTCTGAGATGGAAGAAATTGTCGTGAATTAAGGCCAGGTGGGTGGTGAGAACCAAAGACATATGTAGCGGTAGTTCCTACCTGCAGAGGTCTGAGGGGAGCTCCGGGGGAAGAATCCAGATGGCACATGTGGTGAAACAGGCACAGAGCTCATAACTGTCATGTTGTAGAGCATGTTCTGCAACGTGATATTGTTTGTTGGCAATATACACCATGTGGCTCAAGGTATTCCTGTCTGTGGTAAGAGGCGACTAAAAGAAGTCCCACACATTTCGGCCTTTATGTGATGGTTTCCTGTAGGGTTTGACCTCCATCTTTCAAAATTTTCCTGAAGCGTGAGCCAATTGGTGAAGGGTGCCTTACATGGTGCATCGTGTCCATCATGCCTTGATATCTTTAGCCCACTTCCTTGTTATCACACTGCAGTCCACCTCATTCTCCATCTCTTGTATGAGGACGCCTTCCTGGGTGCATTTTCCACCATGCACTATGCAGTGCGCTTTTTGCACCGATGATGACCATGGACTTCTTTGCACCTCACATCCAGCACAGTAGCCAGTCTGTTGTGGTGGGGCTGTCATGTACCCTGTTGGCTGTAGCCCCCTGACAGTACAGGGATCGCTCTGCTGATGCCTGTGCCGTTAACTCCCCGCATATGCCATGGAGTAGATGCCAGTCATCCTGGGGCATCGGGACTTCCAGCAATGGCCATCCTGCCAGGAAGCCTTTGCTGCAGCTGGGTGGCACCGTGGGGAGGCCCCCTGGTCGGAGTAGATCGCATCAGGGTGGATGATGGACAATGAAGCGTACCACATCATCACTTCATGGTGATCAAACACCAGTAGTCTCAAAGAGTTCCAAGTCTCAGTACAATGCAAGAAAGTAGGACTCTAAATCATTCCCCTCCCTGGCCACACCGTGGGAGGAATGCTAGGCTAAGGATGGCAGTGAACCTTACTCACCGCAGTACCTTGTATGTACGAGAACTGATGGGGACTCCTTTGTTTCGATGAAGCCACAGTTTTTTGTACAGCATTTAGAGGACAAGTATGGGTAGGTGGAGGGCTTGTCCAAAATGCAACCTAAGTCATTCTTAATAAAAACAGCATCCTCTGCCCAGCCACGGACTTTAGTCCCTTGTATGAAGTTGGGGAATGTTTCTGTTACCATCTCACCACATAAGAGCTTAAATATGGTCCAGGGTATTATCTTCCACAGGGAACTTCTTTTGCAGTCTGACGACAAGCTGCACACCTGCTTAGAGCGACGAGGTGTCCCTTTCGCCCGGTGCACCCATCAGAATCCGTGGGATAATCGGGTTGCCACCAGTGCCTCCATCTTGGCCTTCGAGGGTGACACCTTACCCGAGAAGATCAAGGTGATGGTCTATCGCTGTGATGTCAAGCCATATATCCCTCCCCCGATGCGGTGCTTCAAATGCTGGAAGTTCAGCCATATGTCTTCCTGCTGTACTTCGAGCATCACATGTCGAGATTGTGGATGTCCATCACGTCCAAATACTCAATGTACCCTGCCTCCCATCTGTGTCAACTGCGGACAGCATCATTCACCTTGCTCACCAGACTGCAGGATTTTACAGAAAGGGAGGTAAATCATGGAATACAAGACCCTGGACTGACTGATGTACACTGAGGCTAAGAGAAAATATGAGAGCCTACATCCTGTGGCTATGACTTCCTCATATGCCGTCGCTACGAGAACAGTTCTGCGAATTCTAATCAGCTCTCAGACCCAGAAGGCTACACCTGCCCTCTTCACGGTGGGGGGGTACTTCCCTCCTGTTGCTTCCTCCCTCTACCTCGGGAGCACTGCGCCCCCCCCCCCCCCAACCATCGGGGACACCAGTTCCCACTTCTCGGCTGGAGAAGTGTAAGTCTTCTTCGGCTCATCTCGCCAGGAAGGAGTCCCTTCGGTTACTCCCTTCCCAGGTTTCTGCTAATGGGAAAGATGACACCTGCCAGTGGCTGAAGTGCCCAAAAGTGGCCGGTCGTAGGGCTTCGCGATCATCCTCAGTCCCGGAGCCTTAATCAGTGAACCTTTTCTACTTATGGGAGATTTTAATGCCCATAACCTATTGTGGGGTGGTACCGTGCTTACTGACTGAGGCAGAGATTTCGAAACATTACCGTTGCAATTCGACCTCTGCCTCTTAAATACTGGGGCTGCCACACATTTCAGTGTGGCTCATGCTTATGGTAGTTACTCGGCGATAGATCTATCAATTTGCAGCCCAGGACTTCTCCCATGTAGCCACTGGAGAGCACATGACGACCTGTGTGTGGTAGTGACCACTTCACCATCTTCCTGTCACTGCCCCAGCGTCAGGCACACTTGATGTCTACCGAGATGGGCTTTGAACGAGGCGGACTGGGGAACTTTCACCTCTGCTGTCAAAGCTGAATCTCCCCCACATCGTAACATCGATGTGATGGTTGAGCAGGTGACCAGCACAATTGTTTCTGCGGCAGAAAACACAATCCCTCGCTCTTCTGGGTGCGCGAGGCGTAAGGCAGCCCCTTGGTGGTCGCCGGAAGTCAGTGAAGCAATTAAGGAGCGTCGGTGAGCTCTATGACGGCATAAGTGGCACCCTTCCCTGGAGCACCTCGTAGCCTGTAAATGGCTGCGTGCCCGTGTTCACTACCTTATCAAACAATGGAAGGAGGAGTGTTGGGAGATATACGTCTCCACCATTGGGTGCCACATGTCATCTTCCCAAGTCTGGGCAAAGATCGAACATCTTTTCGGGTACCAGGCCCCAACAACTGTCACCGGTGTTACCATAAATGGCGAGTTATGTACTGACGCAAAAGCGATTGCCGAGCACTTTGCTGAACACTTTGCTCGAGCCTCTGCATTGGAGAATTACCCTCAGCCTTTCGCACACTGAAATGGTGGCTGGAAGATAATGTCCTCTCATTCACTATGTGCTGCAGTGAATCCTATTGTGGTGTGCGTACTGTAAGACCTTCAGTACACACACCATCAGATTATTTGACTTGCCGCTCTAACAAAGTAGGCGAGTGTCAGCAATATGTCTCGTGGTCTTATCGTGGCGTGTTTATCTTCTGCCGTTAGGTCAGACGATAGAAATGCCACTTGCACGCTTAGAGTAGCAGATTGACGGTGACCAACTTTAAACAGAACTTGATTAATTTTCACACACATTTATTAAAATAATAACAAGCATAAAAATTGCTTATCTTGGTTCTGGATGCTATTTACAATTGACAGTCTGAAGTTCCTTTGGTCTTGGTTCTCACATATATCTCTGATACTTGACAAAATTGTCTATACATTTATCTTATGTACAGGAATATGGTAATCTTATTAGGCGCAGACTGAAACTTGACTATAGACTGTTACGGACAAATGAAGAACTCGTACAGATTGGTACAGACTAATGCCAACTGGTGCAGACAAAGGCAGACTGACTAATCGGAGGTCTGTACACTCGTTATAATACCTCGCGCGTTCATGTATCACTGCGCGAGTGTGATCCGCGAGGAGAAAAGGTTCTACGTTAGCAGCAATCTTATTGGCTGCGTTACATATTAATACGCGGATCGGCGGAAGCAGAATTTGGTCAGTCTCTATAGCAGTGCCATCTTGTGCTTAGCGGGGCGCGCTCTGATGGGAAAGTTGTGTACGCTCTGACTACGCGGAACTGTGTACACAACACCTATAATGCCCCATTTACAGAGTGGGAGCTCCTCAGTGCCCTTGCACATTGCCCTGACACAGCTCCTGGGCCTGATCGTATCCACAGCCAGATAATTAAACATCTCTCATCTGACTAGAAGCGACATCTTCTTGTCAGCTTCAACCGGATCTGGTGCAATGGTGTCTTTCCATCGTAATGGTGGGAGAGCACCAACATTCCGGTGCTCAAACCCGGTAGCTATCGGCCCATCAGCCTCACCAACGTTCTTTGTAAGCTGCTGGAACGTATGGTATGTCGGTGGTTGGGTTGGGTCCTGTCGTCGCGTGGCTTGCTTGCTCCATGTCAGGGCGGCTTCCGCCAGGGTTGCTCTACTACTGATAATCTTGTGTCCATTGAGTCTGCCATCTGAACAGCCTTTTCCAGATGGAAACAGCTAATTGCCATCTTTTTTGATTTTCGTAAAGCATACAACACGACTTGGCAACATCATATCCTTGCCACGTTGTATGAGTGGGGTCTCTGGGGAACACTCACATTTTTTTCCAAAACTTCCTGTCACTCTGGCTCTGTATTGTGTCTCTATTTTTAGTGGCCATTAACGGTATAGCAGCAGCTGTCGGGCCCTCCATCTCACCTTCTCTGTATGCAGACGACTTCTGCATTTCGTACTGCTGCTCCAGTACTGTTGTTGCTTAGCGGCGCCTCCAAGGTGCCATCCACAATGCGCAGTCATGGGTTGTAGCCCATGGCTTCCAGTTTTCAGCTGAAAAGTCATGTGTTATGTACTTCTGTCGGCATCGTACTTTTCATCCAGAACCTGCACTTTACCTTAATGACAATCCACTCACTGTAGTGGAGACATATCAGTTTCTAGGACTGGTTTACGATGCTCGGTTGATTTGGCTCCCTCATCTTTGTCAGCTGAATCAGAAGTGCTGGCAGCACCTCAATGCCCTCCGTTGCCTGAGCAACACCAATTGGGGTGCAGATCGCTGCACACTGCTGCAGCTCTACAGAGCCCTTGTCCAGTTCCGAATTGACTATGGGAGTGTGGTTTATGGTTCGGCTGTGCCTTCAGCATTGCATTTACTTGACCCTGTGCACCACTGTGGGATTCGATTAGCGACAGGAGCTTTTAGGACCAGTCCAGTGTCCTGGTGGAGGCTGGTGTCCCTCCACTGCAGATCAGACGTGCGCAACTGCTTACCAGCTACGCAGCAAACGTTCATAGTTCCCCTGAGCATCCAAATTACTGTCTCCTTTTCCTGCCCCGGCAGTCCATCTCCCGCATCGGCGGCCCAGATCGGGGCTAACGATTGGGGTTCGTGTGCGGTCCCTTCTCTCTGAACTAGAGCCCTTGCCTTTACCACCTCTGCTTGCGGTCCGTTCACGTACGCCTCCAAGGTGTACGCCTCGGCCGCAGCTTCGTCTGGACCTTTTGCATGGCCATAAGGACTTCGTTAACCCCACCACTCTCCACTCTCACTTCCTCTCGATTCTTGACATGTTCCGGGGCTCAAAAAAAAAAAAAAAAAAAAAAAAAAAAAAAAAAAAAAAAAAAAAAAAAAAAAAAAAAAAAAATTTGTGGTTTACACCGACGGCTCAGTGTCGGATGGTCACGTAGGCTTTGCATATGTTCATGGAGGACACGTTGAGCAACACTCCTGGCCATTTGGCTGCAGTGTATTCACTGCAGAGCTGGCGGCCGTATCTCGTGCTCTTGAGTACATCCGCTCATGCCCTGGCGAGTCATTTCTGCTCTGTACTGACTCAGTGGGCATCCTACAAGCTATCGACCAATGCTACCCTTGCCACCCTCTGGTAGCGTCCATTCAGGAGTTCGTCTGTGCCCTGGAACAGTCCTGCCATTCCGTGGTGTTTCTGTGGACCCCAGGATACGTCAGAATCCTTGGCAATGAACTTGCCGACAGGCTGGTTAAACGGGCGATGCGGAAACCGCTTCTGGAGATAGGCCTCTCTGAAGCTGACCTGCATTCTGTCTTACACTGTAGGGTTTTCCAGCTTTGGGAGACTGAATGGCATAACAGAATGCACGACAAACTGCATGTCATTAAGGAGACTATGCATGTGTGGAAGTCTTCCATGCAGGCCTCTTGCAGGGAATCGGTTGTCCTCTGCTGGCTCCACATTGGCCATAAGTGGCTAATGCATGGGACCCACCACAGTGTCGCTGTGGCTCCCAAATGACAGTTGTCCACCTCTTGCTGGACTGCCCACTTTTAGCCGCTCTGCGGCAGACTTTAAACTTTTCCTACACCCTTCCTTCAGTGTTGGGCGAAAATGCCTCCACAGCAGTTTCATCCGTGAGAGTGGGTTTTATACTTCGGTGTAGGTTTTAGTGCATGTCCTTTTTCCCCCCTGTGTCCTCCACTCTAGTGCTTTTAGGGTGGAGGTTTTAATGTGTTGCAGAGTGGCTGGCTTTCCCTTTTTTTTTTCTCGTGGTTGGCCAGCCACTCTAATCTGCTTTCGTGTTTTACTCTCTCTGTTGTTTTCTTGCCTCTTTTGTTCCTTTTAGTGTTCATTGCCTTCCCTTCGTTCTTGTGG
Source organism: Schistocerca nitens (assembly GCF_023898315.1). NCBI lineage: Eukaryota > Metazoa > Arthropoda > Insecta > Orthoptera > Acrididae > Schistocerca > Schistocerca nitens. Next base: position 1,109,655,702 of record NC_064615.1, on the reverse strand, counting down.
CTTTTCCTTTCTTTCCATTTTGTGTTATATGTTTCGTCCGTTTTATTCTCACACTTCTGGCATTGTTTCATTAGGAGCAAGGGACCGATGACCTTGTAGTTTGATCCCTTATCCTACCTTTAAACCAACCAACCAACCAAAGATAGTTTCTGTGGCGGAAAACACTATCCCTTGTTCTTTATGGTGCCCCCAGCGAAAGTCAGTGCCTTGGCGTTCACCAGAAATTGATGAGGCCTTCGTTCCCTAGAGCACCTAATAGCTTTTAAACAACTCTGTGCCTGCATTCGCCAGCTTATAAAAAGACGGAAACAGGAATGTTGGGAGAGGTAAGTCTCGATTGTTGGGTGTCATGTGTCATCTTCCCAAGTCTGGAAGAAGATCAGATTTGTTTATGGGTACCAGATCCTGAAATGTGTCACTGGCATTAAAATAAATGGCGTTTTATCTACAGACGCAAACACAATTGCCGAGCACTTTGCTGAGCACTATGCTCGAGCCTCCGCTTTGGAGAATTATCCCCCAGCATGTCGCACCCTCAAAAAGCGGATGGAAAGGAAAGAGTGGGAGCTCCTCTGCATGCTTGCACATTGCCTCGACACAGCTCCTGGGCCAGATCGGATCCACAGTCAGATGATTAAATGTCTCCCATCTGACTACAAGCGACATCTCCTCGTCATCTTCAACCAGATATTGTGCAATGGCGAGAGAGCACCATCATTCCAGTGCTCAGACCCGGCAAATACCCGCTTCATGTGGATAGCTATTAGCCCATCAGCCTCACCAACGTTCTTTGTAAGCTGTTAGAATGTATGGTAAGTAGGTGGCTGTGTTGGGTCCTGGAGTCACGTGGCCTACTCTCTCCATGCCAGGGCAGTTTCCGCCAGGGTTGCTCTACCAGCGATAATCCTGTGTCCCTCGAGTCTGCCATCCAAACAGCCTTTTTCAGACGCCAACCCTTGATTGCCGTCTTTGACTTCCGTAAAGCATACGACATGACTTCACAACATCATATCCTTGACACATTGTATGAGTGGAGTCTCCAGGGACCACTCCTGATTTTTATCCAAAACTTCCTGTCGCTCCGTACTTTCAGTGTCCAAGTTGGTGATTCCCATAGTTCCACCCATATCTAGAATAATGGGGTCCCACAGAGCTCTGTATTGAGTGTGTGTCTATTTTTAGTGGCCATTAACGGTCTAGCAGCAGCTTTTGGGCCATCTGTCTCACCTTCTCTGTATGCAGACGACTTCTGCATTTTGTACTGCTCCTCCAATACTGTAGTTGCTGAGCGGCGCCTCCAGGGAGCCATCCACAAGGCGCATTCATGCACTTCTGTCGGCATCGTACGTTCATCTGTAACCAGATCTTTACCTTAATGACGATCCACTCACTGTAGTGGAGACATATCAATTCTTAGGAATGGCTTTTGATGCCCAATTGACGTGGCTTCCTCATCTTCGTCAGCTGAAGTGGAAGTGTTGGCAATACCTCAATGCCCTCCGTTGCCTGAGCAACACCAATTGGGGTGCAGATCGCTGCACAGTGCTGCAGCTCTACAGAGCCCTTGTTCAATCCCGCCTTGACTATGGGAGTGTGGTTTATGGTTTGGCAGTGCCCTCAGCATTGCGTTTACTCAACCCAGTGCACCACTGTGGTGTTCGACTGGCAACAGGAGCTTTTATTGCGACTCCAGTGACCAGCATCCTGGTGGAGGCCGGAGTCCCTCCATTGAAGAGTAGGCGTGCACAACTGCTGACCAGTTACGTTGCACACACTTGTAGTTCTCCTGAGCATCTGAATTACCGTCTCCTTTTCCCATCCACAGCTGTTCATCTCCCACATCGGAGGCCCAGGTCAGCGCCCCCAATTGTGGTTCACGTCTGATCTCTTCTGTCTGAAGTGGAGTCCTTGCCTTTACCACCTATACTCGAGGCCCATTCATGTACATCTCCATGGTGTACACCTAGGCCGAAGCTTCACCTGGACCTTTCACATGGTCGTAAGGACTCAGTTAACCCTGTGGCTCTCGGCTGTCACTTCCTCTTGATTCTTGACTATGAAGTCGTTTACACCAACTGCTCAATGGCTGATGGTCACGTCGGCTTCGCGTATGTTCATGGAGGACATGTTGAACAGCACTCCTTGCCAGATGCCTGCAGTGTTGCCACTGCAAAGTTGGTGGCAATTTTTCATGCGCTCGAGTGCATCCGCTCATGCCCTAACGAATCATTTCTTCTCTGTACTGACTCTTTGAGCAGTCTACAAGCTATTGATCAGTGCTTCTGCCGCCATCCTTTGGTAGTGACCATCCAGGAGTCCATTTCTGCCTTGGGATGGTCCAGTCGTTCCATGGTGTTTGTGTGGACCCCAGACCACGTTGGAATCCCAGGAAATGAACTTTGACAGGCTGGCCTAAGGTGCTACACAGAAACCGCTTCTGGAGATTGGCATCCCTGTAATTGACCTGCAATCAGATTTTGTAGGCGAAATGGCATAATCTCAATATGCGTGCCATTAAGGCCTCCACGTTGGCCTCTTGCAGGAACTCTGTGGTTCTGTGCCGGCTCCTCATTGGCCATACGTGCCTAAGACATGGCTACCTCCTCTGTCGCGAGGACCCACCTCAGTGTCACTGTGGCTCACATATGACTGTTGTCCATATCTTGCTGGACTGCCCACTTCTAGCCCTTCTTCGTCGAACTTTTAACCTTCCCAGCACCCTACCTTCAGTGTTTAGTGACAATGCCTCAAAAGCAGATTTAGTATTACATTTTAGTCCTGATGGGGTTTTTTATCATACCATCTAAGGGTGGACATTTAGCCTTCTCTCCAAGGCTGCCACCCTCTCTGCATTTTAACTCTGTCACACTTTCTTTGCATTTGTTTGTCTTGGTGGTCATCTTTTCCCTACTTGTGTTCATCTTGCCTTGTTTTCTTGGGGTGAACATTTTAATGTGTTGCAGAGTGGCTGGTTCATCCTTTTTTATCATTGTGATCAGCCAGCCTAGATCATCTGATCTATGGTTTTATTACCTTCTTCTACTTTTCCTTGTGGTGTAAGTTTTCCCCCTTTTTTTGTTCGTTCCATTTGTTTTGTTTTTAGGTGTGGGTCCCCATTCCTTTTCCCCCTTTTATTTTCTCAAATGTACTTGGTTATTTCTGTACCTTGGGCCTTGCTTGCATCAGGAAAAAGGGACTGATGACCCTGTAGTTTGGTCCCTTTATACCCCAAACCAACCAACCAACCAATCTGTGTTCCCTGAAAGGTAATGACTCCATTATCCTCCCAGCAGACAAAGGATCTACCACTATGGTAGTTGATTGAAAGGAATATGTTAGTGAAGGTCCATGCCAGCTGTCTGACACTTCTACATACAGCACCTGCCATAAAGTCCCATCGCTTTGATTCAAACTGACCTGCAGTCCATCCATAAAACCTCAGGATCCTCACAAGGACTAACACCTCAACCCATAGAACTTCTTACTCCACCCAAACCATGCTTCCCCAACTTTTACCAACAGACCCAATCATCATGGCTGTCCTATAGTTGCTGGCTTCAAAACACCCACTGAATGTACATCTGCCTTAGTTGATTGACACCTGCAATCATAGTACAAATACTTCCCTACTGTATCAAGACACCAACCATTTCTTAGATCGTCTGAAACTCCCACCAAACACCTTGCTTGTCTCCATTGATGCCATCTCCCTCTAAACGAACATTACTACATATGTGGTCTGTCTGCTGCTGGACATTTTTTCAGTCAGTGCCCACCTGATTCAAAACCGATGATGTCCTTAACAAACTTTGTGCTTACCAACTACTAATTCACCTTTGAGGGGCAGACGTACAAACAGATCAGGGATACGACCATGGGAACCAGGGTGGCTCCTTCCTATGCCAACCTTTTTATGGGTCACTTGGAGGGAGATTTCCTGGAATCCATAGGTCTTGAGCCCCTGGTTTGGTTCAGCTACATTGATGACAACTTTTCCATATGGACTCATGTGGACCTGATAAAATTCCTAAAATATCTGAATACTCCCCCCCCCCCCCCCTCCTACCACGTTACATTTCACATGGTCCTGTACTAAATCCCGTGCCATTTTTCTTGATGTTGGTCTTGTCCTCACCAAAGGCCAGCTACTCTCTCCTGTCCCCATTAAACCTACTAACAACCAACAGTATTTACATTTTGACAGTTGCCCCTTCCATGTCAAACATTGCCTCCCATGCAACCTTGCATTTGTTCAGATGCAGACTCTTTACAGCAATACACTGAAATTCTCACCTCTGCCTTCACTGGATGTAATTACCCCACCAGCCTAGTTCAAAAGCAGGTTTCCAGGGCCATAAAATCCAATCCAAAAAACAACTTCGGGGCACACAAGTTGTCACTCAGTATTATCCTGGTCTGGAATATATTAATCAGCTACTTTGACAAGATTATGACTTCCTAAAATCATGCCTGAAATGAGATACATTCTGTCTGATATTTTGCCCACCACCCCTAGAATAGCTTTCTGTCTCCCTCTCAATCTCAGCAATATCCTTGTCAGACCCTACGCTCCTTCTGCATACAATTCCCTACCCTATGGCTCCTACCCCTCTGACCATACTTGTGAAAGACTTGCCCTATGCACCCTCTTAGCACCACATACACCAGCCCTGTAAATGGCAAAACATATACTATCAAAAGGAGAGCTACCTGTGAAATGACACATGTTCGGCCTTTTACATCTGCACGACTATTAGGATGAATGGGCATAGGCAACAATATACTGTTGCAGAGCATGCTTTACAATATGACAGTTGTGACCTCAGTGCTTGTTTCACCACATGCACCATCTGGGTCTTCCCCCAGACAAGCAGTTTCTCAGAACTCTACATGTGGGAACTACCACTATAGCGTGTCCTTGGTTCTCGCCATCCATCTGGCCTTAATTTACGTTAATTTCTTCAGTCTCAGCATTTCTTCACAGTAACTACTCCTTTCTTCACTCGTTTTAGTTTTCTATATTTTTAATTTTTTTGCCTGTCTGTTTTTTGCTGTCCGCCTCCCAACTCTGTTACATACAATAGTCTTAGCTTTTCACTATTACTAACTTGTACATGAAGTTTCAGCAGTAATTCCCTGTCTTCCACCATTAAGACCTCATATTTTCAGATCTCATCAGGTGCAGTCCCCAAGAATCAGTTTTTCCTTCTCATCCCGTCCGTGAAGTCTGTCCTGGGTGACTTTCCTGAAATCTATCCCTTTTCCTAGACCTCTCCAGTCTTTTTCTTTCACCTGTCTTCCTTCCCCTTAAACCTTTATGCCAGAACATGGAGCCACTGGCTCTGAAAGCTTGTATAATTACAGCCTTCTTTTATGTGCATGTTCTGCCACTGCTTAGTGAGTAGATTTTTTATCTATACAATTACATTATATTTTTTTGTTACATGTGAATCTTGAGTGGGAAAAAAGAAATGTCAGATCCTATCCTCTGCATAGCCATGAAAGAATCTAATAGAGAAGTTTTTTCTACTTTTCATATAAACTGGAGATTATTTAATTTAACATGCATGATGCTGATTTAAAACTCTCACTTCACATATTGTGGTAATATTTTCTTAAGATGTACTTGAAATTTAACAAAGTACAGCTGTGACCATCTATTTACATATTCTACAAACCACTTTCACACATCCTGTTACATAAATATTTAAGTTTGAATTGTTCATATGTCTGTGTAAATTCATTAGAATTCTTTTCCTCCTAGAATGAAGATGAGAAGTTACATCAGTTGCGTATCGAGAAACTGTCAAGTATTCTTAGTGGTGAAGTATCCATAGATCTCCACTTGCAGTTTCTCATTCGTAGCAACCATTCTGATATGCTTATACTCAAAAACACAAAAGATGCTATCAGAGTATCTATATGTCATACTGCCACAGTTATTGCCAATGCTTACATGCACAGTGGCACGACGAGTGATCAGTTCCTTCGGTAAGTTACAGAATTGTGAACATTATTTACATATTAGTTTCCAAAACATTTTCAGAGTCACTGTAAGTCTGTGTGTGTGTGTGTGTGTGTGTGTGTGTGTGTGTGTGTGTGTGTGGTGTGTGTGTGTGTGTGTGTGTGTGTGTGTGTGTACACAGAACATGTATTGATAGAGGTATAGTGCTTGTAGGTCACCATCAGTTCAGGAGTAGTGTGTCTGTATAGTGCTATACATTTTATAGTGTTATCTACCCACTTTCAACTTAATCATCATCTCAGTTTAGGATTATAGAATGTTAAATGTTCCTAAAAACTGGTAATAAAACTGTAAAAAATTCTTCTTATCATTTTGTTGTCATACAATATTTTTTTTTTTTTTTTTTAAATGGGGCTGCTTGGTCTCATAAATAAAAATGTCAAAGGTCTGTACTTCTTGGTCTCATCTTTCGTCAGAGCAATGATTTGCAAGAGCCCGCCTTCCCAAGTATGTTGGGTGGTTCTGACAATCAGTCTGTTTAAGTATGTTGTGGCAGATCTGTTTTTTTTTTTTTCAACGTAAAATGTTAATGTAATGGTGTATTTTACCTGATCCGTTTGTATGTTACTGTTGAATGAAGAAACTAAGGGGATAAGCAGCCACAGAAAATGTGGAGGGCACACGACGTGCTCAAAGACTATAAACTAATGACGAGTACATGCACTTTTTACTGTGTACAGAGAATGGTAATGTGCATACTGTGATAACCTGGCAGCTGGTAATGGGCACCACAGGAAGCAGTGCAGCTCATAGGACTAAAGCCTAGAACAGTAGTGTCAGCTAGGGCACTTTTTGTGGTACTGCATCTTCTTGGTGGCACCAATGGGAGGATAGTTTACCAAAAACTTAGAAGAGCAGATGTACTATTTTGTGTGCCAAATTTGGAACTTTCTAATATTTTTAGCAGATTAATCATAGTTAAGTTGCTTTATAAGAAATTGTCATCACCACACCTTCTATGTGTGTTTCTTTTTTGGAATGAACATTGTGTTGACAGACTGATTGGTAGTCAGAGGTAGACTGTGTAAAAGAAAAAGGTCAGTTACAGTTAATGATTGGAGATTGGCTACAGTTACTGAAGTGTTCAGGTAGCAGTATCAGCTGTATACAGTGTACAACAAAATTAATTTTGCTGTGTCGAATATATTGCCAACTCTTAGAATTACAACCCCTATTTTTTTAATAAAAGTTAGTTATTGGTTTTTCTCACAGCAGATGTTTCCACAATTACTTCATGTTATTACTACTAAACATGCTGTTCTCTGTTGCTCTTGTTGGGTAATTACAACCAGACACTGACACACCACCTCACATTGTCACATTTCATAGTGGGTACAGGATCTTGGAAGGAGGAATAGAGGGGCTTTAAGAGAGATGAAGAATCATAAAGCGAGTGGAATTGATGGAATACCAGCAGAATTGTTTAGGAGTCTTGAGAATAGTGGTGTGGAAGAACTAACTTACATATGTGTAAGATGTATGAGGAAGGTAAATGGCCAGGTGACTTCCACTAGGCAGTAATGATCCTGATTGAGAAAAAAGCAGTGCCAAGAAATGTGAGGATCTTAGAACCATACGTTCAATTTCTCATGCAGCAAAAGTTCCACTAAGGGTCATACATAGAGACTTCGCAGTAGAGTGGGAAAAAAAAAGTATGCACAAGAGTTGTATGTATTTAGAAGAGGGGAAGGTACAAGGTATGCAGTTGGACTGCTGAGAATTATAGGCGAGAGATACATTGAAAGAGAAATAAAAGTTTATACTGTTTTCATTGACTTGGAGAAAGCCTGTGATAGTGCACAGTAGAATAAACAATGGTGTCGATTGGAGGGATAGAAGGCTGATTAAGAACCTACACCTATAACCAAAAATAAAGAGTGCAGATTGGGAATGGAGACGACTGTGGAAAGCACAATTGGAAGGGGAGTGAGGCAATACTCTTTAACATATATCTGTACAATTTAGAAATGTTTGAAATGAAAAAGAGGGGTGTGAGTAGGTGGCAGAAGGATAGAATGTATCAGCCTTGCAGATATGAGGTTATTGGCAGAGAGTGAAAAAGCTATGGTTGGAATGTGAAATAAGTTAAATAAGACCTGTGGGGAACTTGGAATGAGAATCATAAGAAAAGACAAAATGCATGGTGATAAGTGTAAGGAAAATAAAAACAACTAAAAATTAGAGCAGGAAGACATAGAAAGAGTTAGTAATTTCAGATACCTGGGAAGCATATTTACAGACAACACAATATGTAATAAGGAAGTGGAAACACGTATAGCAATTACCAAGGAGACATGGAGACATGGAGACATTTAACAAGAAGAGGAGACTTCTATGTAGGTGCGTGGACAGTGACTTGAAGAGATTGGTGAAGCACTTTATATGGAGTGTGGCATTATATGGAGCTGAGACGTGGACACTGAGGATAGGTGAAGAAAGAAGAATAGAAGCGTCTGAAATTTGGATTTGGAGGGGGATGGAAGGGATAAAATGGGCAGACTAAGTGAGAAATAAGATGTTGAGAAGAGTGGGGGGAAGAGAGAGAAATTTTAAAGGCAATCAGGAGGAGGAAACACATTTGACATGGAAATTGGATGAGAAGAGTTTGTTTACTGATGGATGCAGTGGAAGGAATGGTGAATAGGGGTTGGGGGAAGAGGAGGAGCAGATACCGTATTTACTCGAATCTAAACCGCACTCGAATCTAAGCCGCACCTGAAAAATGAGACTCGAAATAAAGGAAAAAAAAAATTCCCGAATCTAAGCTGCACCTGAAATTTGAGACTCGAAATTCAAGGGGAGAGAAAAGTTTTAGGCCGCACCTCCAAATCGAATCAAAGTTGGTCCATTGTAATATGAGACACAATTTAGGTCGAATGAATGACGATACAGCTACAGTAGTTTGGTTCGAGTCTTAAGCTTAGCAGTTAAGCTTTACCAGGTAGCCATTGCTATGCGTCAGGCGCTCCATCCGTATTTATATGTGTACCCTTCCTTTTTCACTTGCTTCGTCTGGTTTGAATCTATTGCTTATTTTGCTTCGATCTGATAAGTGCCGTTTTCTTTGTTATAGGTGTTTACGTCACTCTAAGCTGAAAATGCATTACTGTTCTGTGTCATGCATTGTTTGTCGCATTCTGATAGTGCGTGTTTACGGACTGTCGCCGCTCGCGGCATGGCTTGCTTTTGTGCGCGCTACTGCCGCTAGCAATAAAAAAAGAGAGAGAGGAATCGTCTCATTAGCGAAACAATGGCAAGAGACTGCTATTTGTTGTTACCTACACTGCTGCTTTTCTTTGATAATGATCAACAAGAACCAAATAATAGACTGCGTATGATAGAACATGTTCTGAACGAGAGTTAGGCGAAAATTTTTCTCTGTTTGAAGATCTTTGCGGCTGCTTCTTTAGTACATCAAATTCTGCACAGAAATTAGTCATCTTAGATTTGAAAATCGAGTCAATTGCCGTGCTTTATTTCTGACTGTATCACTTAATACGAATATAAACATGACATGATACGTATATTCTTCCGCGTTTGCTGTTGTCTCACTCTAGTTTCGTAGTTTATTAGGCAGGCAGGATTTAAATGAGATAGCAGCAAACACGTAAGAAAACATGGCAAAATGTTTATATTCGTATTATTCTTATGGTGAAGAGAATACTGCATGTGATTCATAATTCATAAAAGTTCCTATTAGCAACCATCTCTTGCCACAGGTAGGAAAAATTTCAGAACGTAGAGTTGGCCATATTGACAAACATCCCAAACAGTCTTGCCAGTCGGATTTTCTTAGTACATTGAAATTCTGCTACATTCGAAGATGAACAATACGGAGTTTGTATTTACTTCGTTGGATAATGTATGAAAATGCAGTGGTCGAAACTCGGGGCGGAGAAAAAAAAGCTCGTCTTCCACCTTTTTTTTTTTTTTTTTTAATTTATTTACTGACGCAGATGTCTTGGCGCCAGTATGTATCTTTGTGCCTACAAACCATGCCTGTGTAGCGCTACATATATTCGACGGCAGAAGTTCGTTGTGGCGGCACCTACCAACATTTTTCAGAACTCCTGCTTGCTTTGCACTCGATTCTAAGCCGCAGGCGGTTTTTTGGATTACAAAAACCGGAAAAAAAGTGCGGCTTAGATTCGAGTAAATACGGTAGTATAAGGATAAGAAACAATTATGAGAAAACAAACAGCGTAGCAGATAACAGGATTGCATGGAGAGCTAAATGTGAAGACCTGCCACACACTGTGCACGCACACTTTCATGGTGGCAAGGCATGGTCAATTAAGATTGAGTTGGCAAGTGAGCAGTGTCAGTAGGCCTTGAAGCAAAGAAAACGATTGGGTCAGTCAGGCGAATTGCACTTCCTCTTGATTTGCTGTGTCCCTTCAGTGTGAGATGTTTCTGTATTATGGTGTGACAGCAGATGTCTAGGCTTATTTGGAGTGTGTGTCAATTGCAGAAAACTCAAGACAACTCTACATTCTGCTGATAACTTTCACCACCAGGCCTCTCTTCCACTGTTTGATGTAGCATTTTCCTCTGGAACAGTTGTGCTAAATGTCAGGTGGTTTGAGGTAAATGGTGAACACCAAATGGCCTGTTACATACTTGTCGCCCTCCCCTCTCCCCACCCCCACAGTACCAACCGAATAGCAACTCCTACTGCATAAAAATCAAACAATGGAAAATCCATGATGGAATGTAACAATACCAGAGAAGGAAAGTTGCTACTCACCATATAGCGGAGATGCTGAGTCGCGATAGGCGCAATAAAGAGATTCACCCACACTGCGAACAGCAGCACCAGTGCATGATGGTAGTGGCGACTGGATGGGGGTAAGGAGGAGGCTGGGGTAGGGAGGAGGAGGAGGGGGAGGGATAGTATGATGGGAATGGAGGACAGTCAAGTGTTGCAGTTTAGATGGAGGGCAGGAGAGAAGGTGTGGAGGGGGGAGGGGGTAAGTAGCGGAAAGGTGAGAAAATAAAAGACTGGGTGTGGCGGTGAAATGACGGCTGTGTAGTGCTGGAATGGGAACAGGGAGGGGGATGGATGGGTGAGGACAGTGACTAACCCCCACCCAGTCGCCACTCCCACCATGCACTGGTGCTGCTGTTCGCAGTGTGGTCTCAGCTCTCTGAGAATGCAGATGTGTGTGCAAGGTGCATTTCTCTCTCTCTCTCTCTCTCTCTCTCTCTCTGTCTGTCTGTGTGTGTGTGTGTGTGTGTGTGTGTGTGTGTGTGTGTGTGTGTGTGTGTGTGTGTACTTCTGACATAGGCCTTAATGGCCAAAAGCTTTAATTGTGTTAATAATCTTTTTATTGTGCCTATCGCGACTCAGCATCTCCGCTATATGATGAGTAGCAACTTTCCTTCTCTGGTATTGATACTGCATAAAAAGTTTGTATGCAGCTGGAGCTGCTGTTGAATCAAATTGCTGACACTTGGGATACCATATCCCAGGAAGAACATGCTGAACAAAATAACAAAAACTTATCTTGCCACATTAAAAAAAAAAGTCATAATGGAAATATGCTTCAACAATGTTACGAGGGTTGTTTTTTAAGTAAGGGCCATTTTTATTTTAAAAAAAAGATACAAATACTTTTGTAAAAAAACTTTTATTTTCTGATTCTACACACTTTTACGTATTTTTCTACATAGTTGCCTTGTTTATTTAAGCACTTGTCATACCGTACAACTAAGTTTTTAATTCCCTCTTCAAAGAATTCGGCCGCCTGCTCTGACAGCCAAGATTTCACGGCCGCTTTCACTTCATCGTCGTCATTGAAGTGCTGCCCGCCAAGATGGTGTTTCAGGTACCAGAAAAGGTGAAAATCGCTAGGAGCAAGGTCGGGGCTGTATGGTGCATGGTCCAAAACTTCCCAGCCAAAAGAATCAATCAAATCCCGAGTCTTTTGAGAGGTGTGAGGCCTAACGTTATCGTGCAGGAGCAAAACTCCTTTTGTCAGCATGCCACACCTTTTGTTTTGAATTGCTCTGAGGAGCTTCTTTAGAGTTGCACAGTAGGCATCTGAGTTGATTGTCGTTCCTCGTGGCATGAAGTCCACTAGCAAAACACCGCGCTGGTCCCAGAACACAGTTGCCATAATCTTGCGCTTTGACAGCGTCTGTTTGGCTTTGACCTTGACGGGTGAGGTTGTGTGTCGCCATTCCATCGATTGTCGCTTGCTTTCGGGAGTGATATGGAATACCCATGTTTCATCTCCAGTGACAATTTGACTCAACATGTCATTTCCTTCTCCCTCGTAACGAATCAAAAAGTCCAGTGAAGTGGAAAATCTCTTCTCTTTGTGGTCCTTTGTGAGGAGTCTGGGTACCCACCGAGAACACAGTTTCTTAAAGTTTGGGTTTTCAGACACAATTTTGTACAAAACCGATCTTGAAACTTGAGGAAATTCCAAAGAAAGAGTGGAAATTGTGAATCTTCTGTCCTCACGAACCTTTGTTCCGACTGCAGCCACCAAATCATCAGTGATCACAGAGGGCCGGCCCGAGCGTTCTTCGTCATGGACGTTTTGACGGCCATTTTTAAACTCTCTAACCCATTGACGCACTTTACCTTCACTCATTGCATTCGAGCCGTAAACTTCTGTTAACTGGCGATGAATTTCTGCAGGTGACAGGCTTCTCGGGGTCAAAAAACGTATCACTGACCGTATCTCACACGCGGCGGGCGGTTCAATAATCATAAACATTATAAAGTAGCACAGCGATGCATACACGTCAGTTACAGAGCTGCAACTTGCATCAGTGTGAACGGGAAGGATGCGGCAAGTGGCGCGGTGGCTTGTTGCGGCGTCCGCGCGAACTACGGGACTATACGCGCGAACGGTCCTTACTTAAAAAACAACCCTCGTACTTTAAACTTGCTGTTGTTGCTGCTGCTGGCGTCATCATCTTCAGTTCGAAGACTGGTTTAATGGAGCTCTCCATGCTACTCTAACCTGTGCAAGTCTCATCACCTTCAGGGCCACCTCCATGGCGCAGCGGTAGCTTTACCGCCTACCATGCAAGGGGGTCCAGGTTCGATTGCCAGAAGGGGACTGGGTGTTGTATGTCTTTCATCATCATTTTCATCATCATTGACACACAAGTCGCCAAAGTGGCGTCAACTAAAGAGTCTCGCAATATGGCAACCGAATCCCGAAGGGGATATCCCGGCCAATAAATGCCATATGATGATTTAATTTCATATTATCATTATCTTCAAATAACTGTACTGCAACACATCCTTCTGAATCATCTTACTGTATTCATCTCTTGGGTCCTAAACCCCAGTTACCTCCAGTCTAAACTAATGGTCCCTTGATGTCTCGGAATGTGTCCTATCAGCTGATACCTTCTTTTAGTCAGATTGTGCCACAAATTTATTTTCTCCTCAATTCTGTTACCACCTCATTAGTTGCATGGTCTGCCCATTTAATCTTCAGCATTCTTCTGTAGCACCACATTTCAGAACTTCTGTTCCCTTCTTATCTAAATTGTTTATCATCACCATTTCACTCCATACAAATACTCCCAGAAAAGATTTTGTAACGCTTAATTCTACATTTGATGTTAATGAATTTCTCTTGTTCAGAAATACTTTTCTTTCCATTGCCAGTCTACATTTTATATCCTCTCTACTTTGACCATCATCAGTTATTTTGCTGCCCAAATAACAAAACTCGTCTAGACTTTAAGTATCTCATTTCCCAGTCTAATTCCCTCAGCATCACCTGATTTAACTTGACTACATTCCATTACTGTTGATTTGCTTTTGTTGATGTTCACCTTACACCCATCCTCCTTTCAAGACACTGTCCATTCCATTCTACAATTCTTCAGAGTCCTTTGCTGTCTCTGGTAGAATTACAGTGTCATCGGTAAACCTCTAAAGTTTTTATTTGTTCTCCCTGTTCTTTAATTATCACTCTAAATTTTTCTTTTGTTTCCTTTACTGCTTGCTCAATGTACAGATTTGAATAACTTTGGATAAGCTACAACCATATCTCACTCCCTTCTCCAGCAGTGCTTCCTTTTCGTGCTCCTTGACTCTTATAATTGCCGTCTGGTTTCTGCACAAGTTGTAAATAGCCTTGCATTCCCTGTGTTTTATCTCTGCTACCTTCAGAATTTCAAAGAGAGTGTTAGTCAACATTGTCAAAAGCTTTCTGTAAGTCTCCAAATGCTATAAACATAGGTTTGCCTTTCCTTGACCTACCTTCTAAGATACGTTTTAGGGTCAGCACTGCCTCGTGTGATACTAAATTTCTGTGGTATCCAAATTGATCTTCCTCGAGGTCCGCTTCTACCAGATATTCCATTCTTCTGTAAGCAATTCGTGTTAGTAAATTCTTCATTTGTGTGGCCATATTGTTAATTACAAAGATAGAATGAAAATATGCTCAAGAATTTGTATTAGTATTTTGCAGCCATGTCTTATCAAATTGATAGTTTGGTAATCTTCACACCTGTCAGCACCTGCTTTCTTTGGAGTTTTAATTATTAAATTATTCTTGTAGTCTGAGAGTATTTGCCTGTCTCATTCATCTTGCACACAAGATGGAAGAGTTTTGTCATGGCTGGCTCTCCCAAGTCTATCAGTAGTTCTGATCGAACATAGTCTACCTCTGTGGCCTTGTTTTGACATCGGCATTTCAGTGCTCTGACAAATTCTTTTCTGACTCATATCTCCCATATCATCTTCATCTACCGCCTCTTCTATGTCTATAATATTGCCTTTATGTTCATCTCCCTTGCATAGAACCTTTATATATTCCTTCCATCTTTAAGCTTTCCCTTCTTTGCTTATAACATATGAGCTCTTGATATTCATACAGCTGCTTCTCTTTCCACCAAAGGCCTTTTGATTTTCCTGTAGGCAGTATCTATTTTTTTCCCCTAATGAACTGTGCTTTTTAAATCCTTACATTTGTCCTTTAGCTATTTGTGCTTAACCATTTTGCATTTCCTGTCCCTCACTTTTTGGATGTTTGTATTCCCTTTCATCTGCTTCATTGGCAGCATTTTTATATTTTCTCCTTCCATCAATTAAGTTAAACATCTCTTGTGTTATCCAAATATTTCTGCTAGGCCTTATCTTTCTACCTATTTGATCCTCTGCTGCCTTCACTATTTCGTCTCTCAAGGAAGCTCCTTTTTCGTTTTCTACTGTATTCCTTTCCCCAGTTCCTGTTTTGCCTAATGCTCCCTCTGAAACTATGAAAAACCTGTGGTTCTTTCAACATATCCAGGTCCCATCTACTTAATTTGCTATCTTTTTACAGTTTCTTTAGTTTTAATCTACAGTTCATAATCAATAAATTGTAGTCTGTCCACATATGCCCCCAGAAATGTCTTGCTACTTAAAATCTGGTTCCGAAATCTCTTTCGTACTATTGTGTAATCAATCTGAAACCTTCCAGTGTCTCAGTATGTGTACAATCTTCTTTCATTATTCTTAAACGAAGTCAAAACACTCCCTATTAATGTGACTTGGATTGCCATGAATCAAAACAGGAATCTAATTTTGATATGACTGTGGCCTAATAAATAAATCTGATTGTATTTAGCTGCTTTGTGAGTTGTTTCTGGTCAGGGTGCGGATGCTAAACAATGTTGACACAGTGATAAAGGATTTTGCAATAATCAACATCAAGATGTTTTACACTGTTAGTGATATATTTCCTTCGACACAATATGAGGCAGATACTACTTTCGTCTCGTGCTTTTAATTATGGTTAATCTCATCACAGATATGAATTCTTGGTATTACATCAGATGCTATAGTAATGGTGAATACATACAATTCTCACTCCAGTCAAATACAGGGTGTTCATGCTAGAATATCGGGGTTTTAATACAATAAATATTATTAAGCATTAAAACACAGATATTCATTTGTAAACACCCTTTATTTAGTTGGCGCAGGTGATTTGAACGAAAATGTACAGCACACTTTAAACCTTTATAAGCACTCATCAGAAATATAACTTGTCATGAATTGGTAATGTTTTGCTGAGGGTCAACCCATGGTGGTAGGGCTCACTCATCCATTACAACACAATGCATAGCTCTCAGCTCCATCTGGACTCAATGGACTCAAGACTCAATCTCTTCTGACACTTACTTAGCACTAGTGGCACTTAACAATAGATTTTGCTTGCTTTAAACCTGTGCAAGGAAAAAAAAAAGTTATCATTGGGTAAGGAATCACAAACCCCCTTACAGAGTGTTAGCAATGATTAAATTATGCTATGTACAAAATTCTACCAGGCCCTTTCTCTTTCCTTCCTTTCCCCCAAGTCTGTGTTTACCTACAATTTTTTCTCCTCTTCATTTTCCTACTATTTGAATTCAAGTTCCGTATCACAATTAAATTTTTGTCTCCTTTAACTATCTGAATTTTTTAAAATCTTGTCATACATTTCTTCAGTCTTCATCTATGGAGCTAGTTGGCTTAAGCTGGTACTGCTGTGGTAAGTGTGGGCTTTGCGTCTACCTTGGCTACGATACGCGTTCACTATACCATTCACAGCATTGTACAGGCAGAATGCTGTGGCTGGTATATGCTCAAAAGACAGGGCACGCATAGGGAGAGCGGTAGTGGTGGGGGTTACAGGCAAGCGTTGTTAAGGAAATGCTGAGCACTGGAAGGGAAGTGCCATTCTAAACTGAAGCCTACGCTAACATCTTTTGTAAATACTAAGTGGCCCCCTCTGTGCGCACACTTTCATGGTGACCATTCAAAAAGATCTGCTGTCACATCTGCTTTGGTTAGTATCTAAAAAGAAGTCCTTCGAATATGCATCGATTTATTTTTGCTGGCTTCTTAACCATTTGTAACTTTCAGAGAACTGTCATGAGAGACAAATTTTGAGTGAAACCTACACATATCTCTGATTGCCAAGCTAAAATTTCTTTTTTTTTTTTTTTTCAAAATGCAGCAGAGTTTACACAGTCTCACCTCACTAATGTTTTGTGCAGACACAGTTGTGAGAGAATTCTGAAACAGTGGTGTATTAAGTTTATTAAGTGATGAACTGAGGAAAAGTGAGGTCATTATCTTATGAAAAAGCACGTTGTCAGTACAAAAAAGTGTAATGTCTTCACTGATCTTCCAAAACCCAAGCATTTCTTATTTCACCAGCTATCGATGGCCCTTAAAAACTGCATTCTTTCATCAAAAAATTCTGTTGTTACTGGAATAACTCGGTAGATAATGAAGTTTTACATAATAATGAAATGGCAAAATACTCTCCTCTTTGCACACTACCATTTGCCAAAGTCTCATTTCGATATCTGAAACTGCTTATGAAATATGAGGAATGTTGTGGATATCTCACTCTGGCTTTATTTCTGGCATGCTGCAATTGCAAATGAGTGTGCTATGTCAGATCAATTTTCTTGGGATTGGTGATAGATAGATACCTCTACTCAAGCCTAAAGAAAAATTCAGTGTGTTAGCTAAATTTCATACGCATACCAAACCCAAAATCACAGTGACCTGTATTTTTCATTGCAAACTTTTTTGAACATTGCATGGTGTCTTGAATCCATGCAAATATCACAATCGCCATGAATCTCTCATATAAAGCTATAAGTAAAACAAAAATGAAGTTGAAACTTCCTGGCAGATTAAAATTGTGTGCCGAACTGAGACTCGAACTCGGGACCTTTGCCTGTCGCGGGCAAGTGCTCTACCAACTGAGCTACCCAAGCAAGACTCACGTCCTGTCCTCATAGCTTTACTTCTGCCAGTACGTTGTCACCTACCTTCCAAACTTCACAGAAGCTCTCCTGCGAACCTTGCAGAACTAGCACTCCTGAAAGAAAGGATATTGCGGAGACATGGCTTAGCCACTCTGCTGAGTGAAAATCTCATTCTGGAAACATCCCCAGGCTGTGGCTAAGCCATGTCTCCGCAGTATCCTTTCTTTCAGGAGTGCTAGTTCTGCAAGTTTCACAGGAGAGCTTCTGTAAAGTTTGGAAGGTAGGACACGAGGTACTGGCAGAAGTAAAGCTGTGAGGACGGGACGTGAGTCATGCTTGGGTAGCTCAGTTGGTAGAGCACTTGCCCACGAAAGGCAAAGGTCCCGAGTTCGAGTCTCGGTTCGGCACACAGTTTAAATCTGCCAGGAAGTTTCATATCAGTGCACACTCCGCTGCAGAGTGAAAATCTCATCCTAAAAATGAAATTTTTTACTGAATAGTTTCTGTAAAATCGTTTGAGAAAGACAGCAGGGTATGTGTTGTGATTCTGTCATTGCTGACCAGCCGAAAGGTGGAAAATACTTGTTGGCCTCTCCTTCTGAACCAGAAAATGAACTCCCCCCTCACTTCGAACGAAAACTGGTCACTGCGTAGTGGCCACTGTGTCCTGTGAGGACCTTTACCCCCAATCCTGTTTTCTTATTCATTATTAAACCTACTCTTCCATCACCCCAATTTGATTTTTATTTATAATCCTGTATTCAACTGACCAGATGTCCTGTTCGTCCTGCCACCGAACTTCACTTCAACTGATTTCAACCTCCCCATTTCCCTTTTTAAATATTCTAACTTAACTACCCGACTAAGAAATCTTAACATTCGACACTCCAGTCCATAGAATGCCAGTTTCGTTTGTCCTGATAATGACGTCCATCTGAGTTATCCCCACCAGAGATTACAGCTGTAATTTTCGCGTGTTTTCAGCCATTCATAGTACATGGTTGGTGTTGCAAAGTGAGATCAGTCAATCATCCAGGCTGTTGCCTCTGCAACTACTGAAAAGGTTGCTGCCCCTCTTCATGAACCACGTATTTGTCTGGCATCTCAACAGATGTGGTTTACCAGTGGTACAGCTATTGTATCGCTGAGGCACACAGGCCACCCAACTAATGGCAAGGTCCATGTTCATGGGGAGGACTTTCAACATACTTAGACCATTATCTTACTTGTTGAAATGAGTCACAGTTGTCAATAATGATCAGAATTACTTTTTTCCTTTGATATTACATTAATTTTGTGAAGTGTTTATTGTATCTTTTATGTATTTGGCCAGTTTCAATGGATATATTATTCAATTTCAGAGACAATTTAGAATGGTTAGCAAGAGCAACAAATTGGGCCAAAATGACGGCTACAGCATCTCTCGGTGTTATACACAGAGGCCACGAGCAAGAGGCTCTTGCACTGATGCAGAGCTACCTGCCCCGTGAAGTTGGACCGAGCTCGGGCTATTCGGAAGGTGGAGGGCTCTATGCATTAGGACTCATACATGCAAATCATGGAGCTCGCATTATTGATTATCTGCTGGGACAGTTAAAAGATGCAGAAAATGAGGTAAGTTAATAAGAGAAGTTATAGTTAAAAATAGTGTGAGGACATAAGAGTATTTTCTCTAAATTAGGGGAATCAAAAACCAAATGCAGAGTATGGACAGCTGCCCAGAAAGTATTGAGGAAACGCCAGCAGATGTTTTATTAAGATTTAGTATTGGATCATTCTCTTGGCTTATGCTTTCATGCACAATGCATTCTATCCAGTTCACTGGTTCTATAGCTGGACTTCTGCACCAAGGATGCAAACGTTTTCTCATGACAAGATAAGAGACTGATGTGATGTTTTCTTTCCAATGTCAACAGTTTATCTCAAACTGAGAACCAGCCTAGTATTGTGACATATAAATGAATCCATCTTACCGGTTGACTCCTGCGCAATAATTCCAGTGAAGTGACATGCAGCTAAAACAAGCATTTGCAAAGCAGACACTGTCTTCCAACAGTAGAGTTCTGCATGGTGATAAGGATTAACTCGCAGTGCTTAGAGGCCCGAGACTTAGGTTGACATCTTATTCAATTAAAAACTCCGTTTTAGAACTTTTTTTTTTTTTTTTTTTTAGAATGGGAATTTGAAAAGACTCGAACTATTGAATGAGGCAGTGACATTGTAAAGACACAGTATTTCCAGTTTGAAACCCTCTCTGGCCATCAATTTTAAGTTTCCCATGGTTTCCCTATATTGCTTTAGGCAAATGTGCCACAGTGTTTCTTTCAAAATGTTGTAGACTGGTTCCTAATCTGTGTTTGTAATGTTTTCATCATTAATGGGACATCAAACCCTAATCTTCCTTCATTTCTTCATAACAAAACATAACCACATTTGGTGCCACTGACAGTTTGTAAACTTTTAACATTCTGTGTGAAGTCTCGTATTGCCCCTATCAGTGGCTGTTGGTCTTTTCCGCTCTTACAGTTTTAAACCGGATCCTTGTCGTTTATATGCCATGTTGTTGATTAGCTTCAGGATGTTTCTGGAAAGCTTGTAGACTATAGGTAACCAGCTAATGGGGGTGGGAATTTTGTAAGGCTTGGACAGAGCTCAGCCAGTAAAACAAGAATGATTCTGATGAATCGGCACAGTGGACAATGTCCACTCTACTGGAAATTGTCAAACAAATGAATATAAATGAATCAACTTTGAAGACGTATTTAAGTCAGCCACACAGTCATTGTACAGGCTCTCACGGAATGAGAGGTAGAACAAACTTAAGATGATCCACAAGATTTATAGGAAATCGGCATCATTTGTCACCATTGGAAAACCCAGTGAAGAAATTGTCAGTATTAGAGCTGTGAAACAAGAGGACCCAATGTCACCAAAACTATTCATGGGTGTTTTGAAGATGGCAGTGTCAAAGATCTCTTAGAAGAAAAGAGGGATGGAATGCAGTTAGACACTTTCTCTTTGCAGATAATATTGTACTTCTAGCTAATGACATTGAGGGACTGCAGTTTCTGGTTTTGACATTGTTGAAATGTGTTAAGAATTTGGACTCAACGTAAACATCTCGAAAATAAAAACAGTGTTCAGTAAGTCAGAGGTGAATGAAAAAGTGATCAGTGGCACAAAGGCTCCATTGTCATTTGAAGAGTTTGTGTGTCTTGGTCAGCTGTTGAATAATAAATGCAATATTAATTTGTCAGATCACTGCTGAGAATCACAAGTAGCTCGAACTTCCGAGAAATTACTGCTTAACTTGAAGAGGCTACATCTCACTAACTATCGAAATAGCTGTTTACTAATAGTAATAATAATGTGTTTGTCGGAGATCCAGAATGTCCCCGTCAAGTTTTTTTCTGTATACATAAATGATCTGACGGACAGGGTCAGCAGCAGTTCGCAGTTGTTTGCGGATGATACTGCTGCATCAGAAGGTGGTGTTCAGTGACTGTAGGGTGATACAAGATGACTATATCATCTTGTATGAGGTGCCATCAAATTTCTAGTTGGTGTGATGGAAGGCAGCTTACTCTAAATGTAGAAAAATATAACTTAATGTAGGTGAGTAAGAGAAACAATCCTATGACATTTGAATACAGAATTATTAGTGTGCTGCTTGACACTGTCATGATGATAAAATATTTGAGCATAACATTACAAAGCAACATGAAATGCAACGAGATCACAAGGACAGCAATAGAGAATGTGAATTGTCAACTTAGATTTATTGGGAGAATTCTAGGTAACTGTAGCTCATCTGTAAATGTGTGTGTGGAACACTTGAGCATCACATTCTTGACTACTGTTCAATTGTTGAGGATCCCCCAGCAGGTCAGATTAAAGAAAAACATCAAAGTAGTTCAAAGGCAAGCTGCTAGACTTGTTATTGGTAAGTTCGATCAACACAAAAGTATGAAGGATGTTCAACAAGTAACATAATGCATTTTTTCCGCAGCCAGTTTTGGTTGAAAAATGAGGAATTTGCTGTGGGACATTGTGGAATATTCCTACTTCAGTCGCTATAGTTTCATGAAATTCACAGAGGCTGTGCTACATGTAGCCCCCAAGATGGAGTCTGTAACAGTGGTGTGTTCAAAGCAGATACCTGTCATTGCTTTTTTTGGCAGAAAACCAGAGGATTGCTGATATTCATATGCACTTGCACAGTGTCATGGCAGGCCGGATGGCGAACAAAAGTACAGTGTGCCATTGCGAAAGATGTCTGTTATTAGTGCTGCAAGGTTGCACTAACCTACCTGATCTCCCACGTGCCTGCCAGCTGCATGCAGGTGCGACTCCTGCAGTGTTGGAAAGTGTGGATGCTCTCATTCAAGGTAATCAGTGAATTACAAACAAACACCTCGCTGCACAACTGGAAGTCTGTGTTGGTAGTGCTGACACACTCATCCACCAGTTGGGGGTACTGAAAGTTGTGTGCCTGCTGTGTTCCTCGCTGCCTAATAGAAGACCATACAGAGCAACGAAGGACCACTTGTGCAGGATTGCGTGCACATTAAGAGGCTGACTGTGACAATTTTTTGTTTGTTGAACCTTCATCGCAGGCGATGAAACAAGAGATCATCACATCAAACCAGAAACTGAACAGCAATCCATGGGGCGGTGCCACACCGTGTCTCCTCCAAATAAAAAGTTCAAAGCTATACTCTCAACCAGCAAAGTCATGGTGACGATCTTCTGGGTCTCTGAAGGGGTTACTTTGTTTGATGTCTTCCCTCATGGTGCAACAATCAACTCTGTTGTGTACTGTGCTGCCATCAGACAGTTGAAGAAACAACTTCCGCATGTTCATCACCATCAAAATGCAAAAGGACTACTTCTCCATGACAACGCAATGCTCCCCACAAATCTGCACACCCAAGAGGAGCTCACAAAACTTTATTGGAATGTTCATCCTCATCCACCCTACAGGACAAATTTCTCACCTTCTGACTTCCATTTGTTTGGCCCAATGAAGGATGCACACTGTGGGAAGCAGTATGTGGATGATAGGGAGGTTATTGTTATTGATGCAGCAAAATGTTGTCCCTGATGTCGACCAGTTAGAGAGGTACTGAGTGGGTACACAGGCACTCCCAGAAAGGTGGTGTAATGCAATCACATTGAATGGAGATTATGTTGAAAAAAAAAAAAAAAGGATTTTGTAGCCAAATGAGTGGGGAATAATGTGTCTGTACATCTTGTGTAAGGACCATGAGGATAAGAGAAATTAGGGCTCATATGGAGGCATATAACCATTTCTTTCCGTGATTTGTTTGGAAATGGAGTGGGGAAAAGGAAATGACTAGTAGTGGCTTGTGGAGTATGTATGTAGATGAGGTTTTTATATTATTATTATTATTATTATTATTATTATTACATTTCTACAACCTCAATTCTGAGTGCTATCATAATAATATTTTAGTTCAGTTAAACCGAATAAATTAACAAATAAGTCAGCGTAAGTGGTGGTGGTGGTGGTGGTGGTGGTGGTGGTGGTGGTAGTAGTAGTAGTAGTAGTAGTAGTAGTAGTAGTAGTCTTCAACCCAAAGACTGATTTGCTGCACCTCTCCACACTTCTGTCCTATGCAGGTATCTTGTTCTCTGCACAATTATTTCAGCCTACATACATTTGAACCTACTCATTAGCCAAGGTTTGCTCTCCTGCTACAATCTTTACTCCTCACACCTCTGTCCATTGCCATATTGATGATTATTTGATGCCACATGGTGTTTCCTCTTTTAGTCACTGTACCCAACAGATTTATTTTCTTTCCAATTGGATTCAGCATTTCGTTAGCTATTAGTTGCATTTTCAGCATTTTTCTGAAGTGCTGCGTTCAGAAGCTTATATTTTCCTCATGTCTGTAGTATTTATCATTAATGTTTCACTTCCATATAAGGCTACAGCTCTATATGAATATTTTCAGAAGACACATTGTCTTTTATTTTAGAAACGATAACTCAACATAAGTACAATGTGTTTTAGTGTAATGAGAAACAACATAGAAGGGAAGCTACACTCTAATGTTAAATGTTTTAAGAGATAGAGTGCCATACAAATTTCTTTCTTTTTTTATTTTTTTTTTAATTTTTAAAAAATTTTTTTAACATCATCAGTCTTCATTGAAATACTAATCTATTACATAGTTTTCACTAGTCTTTATAAGTGTACAGTGAATACAGATGACGATCCAGGTGGATTTATACTGTTGCCAAAACAATGACATAGGTTTTGTGTGTTCTCCCAGTTGCTGTCGGGTTGCAAACATATGGTGTGGTTTACCTACAGTCTTAGCACCACAGTGAGTTAAATCGTTGCCAGAAATCATAATGAAACAATATGGCCTCTCAAAATGTGGAGGCTTCTCATTAGCAGAGCCTGGGGGTGCAGATATAATCTGTTCTCTGTGATTTACTAAAGCATAAGCCCATGTGTCCAAATAAATTAACATATGGCAATCTTCTGTGCTAACACTAATAAAAAATGAGAACACAGAAGTATGGTCTGTTGTCAGTCCATCCAGTACACAGAAGCTCAAATACTGGGTTCGACAATCTTCTGTATTAAATGCATTGCATGTTACATCTGCTCTGCATCTTTGAAAATTTCGTAGATTCACTGACGCTCTCTAAGCAGTTGGGTGTCACTGTCCAATAAGAGAAATCTGATTAGTTATTTGCATAACCTGTGGATCGTAATTGCGACTTCTTGTTATGGTGTGGAATGGATCACTTTTACAATTGCAATAAATCTTCTTGGTGTGAAACATGGCATCATGGTAACCATTCACGAGTTTTCTTTTTTTTGCCCCCCTCTCTCCATACAGTAATTTATACTTATCTGTATTCCGCCTCTCTCTCTCTGTCTCTGTCTCTGTCTCTGTCTCTGTGTGTGTGTGTGTGTGTGTGTGTGTGTGTGTGTTTTGTTTCTCTTTTTTTTTTTTTTTTTTTTCTTCATCTGTCGACCTGCCAGCACTTTCATTTGGTAAGTCACATCATCTTTGTTTTTAGATATATTTTTCCTACGTGGAATGTTTCCCTCTATTATAATGATAAAATACTTTGCATGATAACTGAATAATAGCCTAAAACTGTGCTTGTCTGCTACTGAACTTTAACCTTATAGTTGCACAAGGTGAAAACCAGTTACCAACAAGATCTCTGGTATGGCTCTGGGCACACACTTTCCACAAATTGCAGAAAACTACAAATGAGCAATATTTTGTTGTTTAAATTTTGCGTAGTATGATATGTGATTTGAACAATGGCATGTACTGTGGAGAGACCATTTTGAAATCCAAATTGAGACTAAGGATATCATTTTGAAAGAAGTGTTTTTTTTTCTTTCTTCAGTATCTTTGAGGAGGAGGTAACTTTAAATTTTGGCAGAAATAAGGTATATATAATATTCAGTATTTCTAACAGTAGTATATGGTAATGAATTACATTGCAGATGGTTCGACATGGAGGGTGCCTTGGCCTCGGTCTAGCTGCCATGGGAACCAACCGACAAGATGTTTATGAGCAATTGAAATTCAATCTGTACCAAGATGATGCTATTACGGGTGAGGCTGCTGGAATTGCAATGGGCATGGTAATGCTTGGGTCCAAAGCTACCCAAGCTATTGAGGACATGGTTGCGGTATGTATTTCTTAGTGAACACTGCTTAAATCTGTATCTCTTCTTCTTCTTCTTCTTCTTTCTTTCTTAAAGGGGGGGGGGGGGAGAGAATGAAGGAGGAAGGGATGAAGAAGTATAACAGAAGTTTCATAAGATCATGTTAGTACAATATTGTATGAAAATGAGTTTTGGGGGTATGAGTAAAATGTGAGTGCAATTCAGGCAGCAGAAATGGTTTCTTGAAGTTGTGAAAGATCAGGCAAAATTGGAAATGGTATGATTATTGAATATTCATGTATTAAGAAATAAAATCCATAAGAGCAAAATGAAGTGGAGTGATGAAAGTATGTGAACAAACATTCAGAGGAAGCATTTGAAATTTGCAAAATACAAAACCTCAAGTATGAAAATTTGAAGGACGACAGGAAAAGATGAGGGTCACAACGGGCAAATGCCTAGTTCTCAAAATGCAGAAAAGACAACTTCCAATATTTTGGAAAGGGTTCTTTTATATTCTGTATTTCACAGTTGCACTGAATTATGGTACGGGAGGAATTTCTTTCCAAGGTCACCGAAGTTCTTCTTTGGTCATCCCTTGGGCTGCCTTTGTGTTTGAGAAGAAAATTAGCCTCTCGGCTAACTCTGTCCGTTGATCATTCAGTAAAAGAACAAGGACAAACCTCACTGCATTTGTACTGTAATGCAACACAGTAAATATATCTTAAATCTTCATTTGGAGTTGTAATTTACACTGAAAGGAGAATGATCATAGGGAAGAGACTAAAAAGGAAATGACGCTCTTTATCTGCAACGCTTACAAACTTTGTATTTCGGTTGTTATTCGTCATGTATGTGGCTAGGAATCGGATGGGTAAATTGGCTAACTTGTGAAGAGATACTGAATTGAACTGAGGGAAAAAAAAATCTTTATTGTACAACTTGACTAAAAGAGGGTGCTTTAGCAAGAACAAACTTGATCTATGGAATATTTACTACTTTGTAGAGCAACATGTAAGGGACAATGAAGGACAGATTGTACGTAGCACTGGAAACATTGAGAAGGCACCAGTAACATGGTTTACAGAATAGGCCGGGCGTACTTTGTGATCGCTTAAGTAAGACTGTTTCTTTGGTGGCTCACCACTGTGCACCAAGGGGCCGACCCAGCATCTATAAGCAGGCCTGTGAACTGTATGGACGTGCTGTCTCTGAAATTCTGCATGTCATGAGTGAAGGTACATCAGAGGGGTAGGTTGATAGCTCAGCTCGTGAGGTATCAGGGAGTAGTTCATAGTGGAGAGAAGTGTGAGGAGTAAAAATTTTATTAGATGATCAATGCTTGATTACAGTAAATAGGTTTAAGTGAATGTACATTGCAGTAGTTGTATTGAGATGATGAAGATTGCACAGGATAGAGTAGAGTGATACCAAAGCAGTCTATGGATTGAAGGTGGCAGCAGCAGCAGCAGCAGCAAAACAGGAAAAGTATGTATTAAATTGTTGGATGGCTCATTTTGTTAGACAAACTGTGTGTTAAATTACCCGCCTGCATAGCCCTGTATCTTAAAGTGCCATTTCCAGGATCAGATAACTGTCTGTACTTCGTCATAAATGTAGCATTACTGACATATAATGATGACATAACAAATATTGGCACCATATTGCCTATTCATTTGCTCTTGAAATGTAATGGTAAGTAATGAAGCAGTCACTTCACTGCTGGAACAAGAAATGTTTCTCTGCAATTTCATACTGTGGATGATGTAGTGTAGCCTAAGGGCAGAAGTGTGTCAAGTCTTCTTACTGAGAGGTCATGATGTTGCAGGCATAAAAGACGAATAAGAAATCAAGAGTTCCAAAGTTTCCATTGAATCAGTGTAGATACAGAGGACTCTGGCTGATTTCAGGGTAAGCTGTGTGATAAGTAGTTCCTTGTTAACAGTAATATGGAAGAATAAAACAACAAAAACTCCAGGTTGGAATATCAACAATGTAAGGAAAAGATAAGTTGCTGTTGACCGTAAAGATATCATAGTTTAGCATCCATCTGCTGGGTATTGGCTTGGTGACCCCAGGGTTCCTGAGCTGAGGGCTGGTAAGCGCTGCCAGTCCTCCCATTGTAAACTCTGTGTATGCTACAGCAATTGCCATGCTGTGTGGCAGTGGAACATTGTATCACTGGGAATGGGGATCTTGGCTTGACCGCCCAGATCTTGAGAATAGTAAAAAGCTCTATAAAAACCCCTCAATCTCGATGTTTGCTGTCCGCTGATGAGATGGGTGGCTGTTGAGGTGGAACAGTCAGTGGGCAACCTCTGGGGGACCTGCTGCACCTCATTTGTATGTGACTTACCTCGGCAAGTGAGCTCTGACTCTGTGTACTTTTATTTCCGTAGCTGCTTGTGGGGACAAGATGGTTCCTTAAAAATTTTCTCTTCCTGCTCCCAGTGGAAAGGACAGGCCACTGGGTGGTACCAACACAGAGACAAACAAGAGGGCTCATGTAACCTGTCCTCCCGATTCTTTTAGAATCTGTTATGTATAGTAACAAAAGTTGGATGGATGACTGGAGATGTTTGTATTGGCCAACGACAGCAAGGTCTTTAGTGCCCATGTGAAAACAGATTGAGAAGAGTGTCAGTAAAATTCACAAAATAGGAAGATAAAACAGCAAGCAAAACACAGGTATCAAAAGTTGGAAAACAAGGTGCTTACCCGCACAAAAGCCCAAAACAAAGTATTGCATCAGTGTAAAACATTGACAGAGGAAGAAAGTGGTATAAAGAGTTAAAACAATATAGCAGATGGGTTTGGCTGGCTGACCACAAGAAAAAAAAGTCAGCCACTCTGCAGCCTAGAAGTTTAGGCCAGAGTCCAGACATATCGTAAAACTTTAAAACCTTAATTACATTCATCTCATCGTCATCTAAAATAGGGAGCAGATCCCCACTAATATTTGATTCTGCCCTTACATCTCAGTATAAAATGCACTTTGTTAAAATATGGCATATAGAGATGTGCACACCACAAGCATCACAAAACAGGGAATCCTTTCACCATAGTAAAAAGCTGTGTATGAAAGGGCAGTGTCCAATTTTAAGACTTGTAAGAGTCACTTCATCTCGCCTGAGCAACTGGCAGGAGGCATGCCATGGCCAGTTTGTTTGTCACTAACCACAGCTTATTGGCCATCACCGCCAGCCACTCCTCATCCCACAACTGCATGCACTTCCTGTGTAGTGTAGAAATGACAACATGCAAGAGAATATGACACATAAGTTTGGGTTGCTGGAGGAGCCAAGGTGGAAATCTGCACCAACCTTAATGTAAAACATTAAGACCAGCCACATCAGTCTCTAAAAGGCAATCCTGTGTGTGAATCCCATAGGGCCTCATTGCTCGTCGCTGGTTATGAAAAAGTCATGCCAGTGGAAGCCGAGCAACGGTATGGTATGCAGGTGTGCGTGGTATAGACAGTGTTTTATATACCTGGTACATTGTAAGTAGTGGTCACCTAACATGAAATGATGGTTCACCAGCCTCTGCACTGAGACTTGTATGGGGGGCTTGTTCTGAATGCCTCAGTGGTCAACTGAATCCCTTCATGGTGCACCATGTCCAACATCTTTAAATAATAATTCTTGCAGATCCATACCTGTGTACCCATAATAAAGCCGAGATCACACAAATACCCTGTAAAACCAGAGTAGGCAAGTCCTGTTGGTTTCCCATGTACTGTGGCTAAGACATTTTAAAATACTGAGAGCCTTAAATGACTGTTTCTTCAGGTCATTAAGATGTGGCAACCATGTAAGTTGACAGTGAAATATGAGGCCCAGAAACCTCAGTGCATCTTTAAAATTAAGAACAGTGTCCCATATCATCAACTCAGGAAACTTAAGAATGGAATGAGAACAGTTAAAAAGAACACACACAGAATTCTCGGTTGAGAACTTAAAACTACTTTTCTGCAGCCATCCATCCAAATGTCAGAGTTAGTTGGAACTGATGTTTTTTTCGTTGCAAGGCTGGAAGAAGAGCAGAACACAGAGAAGGCTTCCACAAATAAAGAACACTGGACAAGACTTTGCACAACTGACATGAAGCTATTAATAGCTGTGTCAAAGACAGTCACACTTAAAACACTACCTTGAGGGACACAGTTGTCCTGCTTAAAGTGATGAGACAGGACGTCACCGTCTCCGTGTCAAAAATACTGTGGCGAGAGAGAGAACTAAATAAAAATGGGAAGACAACCACAAAAACCCCATTTGTGAGGCTGCTTGAGGATCAGATGTCTCCAAGTAGTATTGTAGGCCTTCTCGTTGTCAAAAAATATACCTAGAGAGCGAGGTTATCAAAAGTGGAGTGGTACCTCCTGAACCCACATTGAAAGCAACTAAGGAGTTGTCTGGATTCTAAGATCCAGACAATGCAGCAGTTGACCATCTGCTCCAAGGTCTTTCCCATGTAGCTAGTGAGGGCACATTCAATCTTTCCCATGTTCTAAAACAGGAATCAGAGGGGCCTCACGCCACGAGTTGGAAAAGTGACCTACCCCCAAATGGCATTAAAAAGTGGGAGGAGCCTATCTTTGTTTCGGCTTGTGAAATGCCACAGTATACTGTAATGGATTGTGTTCTGACCAGGGGATGTGTCACAAGTTTCCACGAGGGAAACTGGCAGTTGTAACCTTTATCAGAGATGGACTGGAAGTCCAAACTGCTCCTCTCAGCAACTGCTCTATGGTGCTGAAAACCTGGATCCTGATTGGTGGTTGCAGTAACTGTGGCAAAATAGGCCATCATTGTATGGTCAGTGTCTTGTGGATTGGTTTGGAGAGTGCTGTTCCACACTACAGCAGCCATGAGGCACCTCCCTCCTCTCCCAGAAATTCTCCTAATGGTCTCCCATTCAACAGAGCTCTTCATGGAACGATGAATGGTATTCAGGAACCATTGCTACGACCTCTTCTTGCTCTCTTGAATAATCCGGTGACATTTCGCCCTCGCCATCTGAAAGACTGCAAGATTCTCTGCAGTTGGTAGACACTTGAACCTACACAGAGCAGCACGCCTGGTTCTGATTGCAGAGTGGCATTCTGCACTCCACCAAGGGACTGTGGACTGTGGAATGGATGCTTCAGTGGCACAGTGGATCATGTTGGTAATACGATGCACCCATTCATCAACATGGACATGATGTTTAAACTGGGCAAGCTGCCTGTAAAGCATCCAGTCTGCTCTAGTGAGCACCCATAACAGCGGTTTCTTATCGGATTCCACTGTATTGGGAATGTGGATCCAGATCGGGAAGTGATCACTTCTGTGCAAGTCATCTCCCATTTCCCATTGAGCTATGTGCGCAAGGGCTAGAGAGCAAAGTGAGAGATTGAGGGCAGAGAATGACCCAGTTTGCAGTGCAGAAGTGCGTGCTCTGTCCTGTATTTAGCAAATACACACATGTTGACAAGAGAAGCCTCTCTACTGCTCTACCCCTGGAACAGGTAGTTGCAGAGCCCCAAAGCAAATTGTGTGCATTAAAATCACCACAGAGAATGAAGGGGTTGGGGAGCTGTGTAAGAAGGTCGTTCAGAGCCTCTTCGTCGAGCACATCATGTGGTGTCAGGTAAAGCGGATATATTGTCAATGGGTGATGCATGTGCACTGATATGGCAACTGCTTGTAAATTCATTGTGAGGGAGAGAGGTGAGGATTGGTAGTCAGAACTGATGAAAATACCTACTCCTCCTTTCTCCCTCTCTCCCTCTCTCCCTCCACTCAGGTCATCCTTTTTGTGGAGTACATAGTCCTGAAGCTCAGGGGTGTATGATGGAAATTAGTCTCCTGGAGACACATACACAATGGCCTAACCTGAGATGAAGTTCCTCCACATGCATCCTGAACCCCTGCAAGTTCCACTAAAGTTTGGAAGTCATCTATCACAGGGGTAGCACCTTCATTCTCACACTCCGATGGGGAGGGGGGGGGGGAGGAGAGACTGCAGCAGGTGGAGGTTCAGTTATGAAGTGAGATGATTGCCTCATACATACCTAATACTCCATCGGCTGTGGGGAAGAGTCAGATGAAGCATCAGGTAGAATCACATTGACATGGTTGGATGGTTTACCACTTAATTTTACCTGCTGTTGCTGCTTTAGAGTAGCCTTTTGTGGACTTTGCTGGAGCTGGAGTAGGGGTGGCTTCTGAACAGCCCAAGCCGTTGGAGCTATTAGAGACTCGCCCAAGGTGGCCACTGTACATTTGTCTGCTGTTCTAGTGGGGGCTACAGGCTCTGAAACACTTGCTGCCTTGCAAGTGCACTTATGCATGCAGGTGTTAGTGCCAACACACGCCACCTTTGTTCGCATAGAGGCATCAGCTTTTAGAGTAGGCTTCTGAAGCGGTGGATGCAAAAGATGTAGCAAATGGGAGAGGCTGCATGGATTTGTAAATCTTTTTGGCCTCATCATAGGGGATACGCTTTGTTATTTTTATTTCTATACTTTCCTCTAGAAAGATTCTGCAGTCCCTACTCCAAACAGGGTGGTTTCCAGAGCAATTGGTACATTTGGCTGGAGACAAAGAAACAACTCCATCATGAGCATCTCCTTTACATCCTAGGGTTGTATACCCAAAACACTGGCATTTGAAACAGCCCATTGTTTTTGGGTAATAAGGCCTCACACTAAGGTGAAGGAAGCCAGCCTTAACATTCTCAGGAAGTTTTGTGGTACTGAATGCTTGGGTCAAGGAGTCGGATTTGATGAGATTCTCATCAACCCTTTCCATGACGTTTTGTACATATACTATACCTTCTGGAGCCCACTGATGTTGCAGTTCCTCCTTGGGAATGTCGACTAGATCCCCGTGAATGGTCTCTCTCTCTCTCCCTCTCTCTCTCTCTCTCTCTCTCTCTCTCTCTCTCTCTCTCTCTCCCCCTGATGAAGGCTGTAGCTGATAGCTTTATGTGAGTGTCTTTTAATTGTGCCTGTCTGCAACTTGACATGTGTTTTTCATAGTAAGTAGCAATCTGTCTTTTCCTACATTTTATAAACCATGGTATTCATTATTTCAGTATCTACTGCCTCACGGAACTTCAAATAGATATGCTTTCTCAGCACTTGAGTGTTCCACTTTACATTTAGATTCTTCCTAATTATTCTTTTAAACTTCAGCCTATTTTTAGTGTCCATGGATTACTGCTCACAAAGATTAATAATGACTGTTCTCATTGTGAATAATATACAGTGTGTTTGAGCTAGAGCTATACAAAAACATTTGTTTATATTTCAGTACTTATAACTTTACTTGTCCCACATTATGCATAGATCAAACATTTTTATGCGTATTGGTGCAGTTCAATGTGGGCACCATTTGTAGCTCAACAGATTTTGAAACAGTACTTAACTTCTCACTACATGTTCGTAAGCATGACAAGTGTTATGGGCTCTTCTGTGGTGTAGATCTGTTGTCTCAGATCTATCAGATCCCAGACCCTTGTTCTGTAAACAATGTCTGTGATAAGCCCTTACACACTTAAATCCAGCGGAGTCAGATCGGTAGACGTAGGGGCCAGGCAATGGGACCCACGCCTTCAGATCAAATGCCCGGGAAATGTCTCGTGGAGAAATTTGGTAACATGTCCATTATAGTGAGGTGGAAAATGATGTTGGGAGGCATTTGCGGAACTGCATGGTTTCTCAAGTTGTTGAGATAGTGTGATCTGTCATGTTGTGCATCCACCATGCAACTCAGTGGTGCTCATGAAATAGTGAGGATACCCTGTACATTGAGTACAGAGCCACTTGGTAAGAACTACAGAAGGAAAACGTGAAGTGTGATGTGTAATGTGAACTAAAGACAGAGTGGTGGGAGTTCAGACTGACAAGACTGATGAGGCTGATAAAGCACTCCATAAGAACTGTCAGGCATAAAAAGGGAAATTATAATTAAAAATACAGGTGCTGGGATGCACAAAAAAGAAAGTAGGAAAACAAGAATTTATTGCAAATTGTTCTGGAAAGAAGATTAGGATACACAGAAGAAAGAAAGAAAGAAGTAAGTTTAAAATAGTGGTGCAAGATCTTTGAGATAAAGATGTGATTTCAAGTGTAAAGTGAACAGATAATTAGAATGAAAGTGAGGTTTCCACATAGTAAGTCCAGAATTTTACTGAAACAATTTCTAAGAGTGAATGTCCTTACAAAAGAATGATTTGGGTTGTAATGCCTTTTCAATCAATTTCTGTCCTTGCAAAACATTTTTGTATTGTTACACAGGGTGGTTAAAAAGCTGACCTGTATTCTTACAGGAGAAAGTACTTGTTGAAATTAGAAAAAAAGTTCTGAAAAAGTCCAGCAATGATGCTAGTTGTGTCTGTAGTTGTTAATTTTATGTTTCTGATTGGTTATGTTTGTCTCTGTACTTAGTCCTCTGATGGTACTACTGTTGTCAGGCATTGAACTTACTACTACATCCTATCTCAGCTATTTGGTACATATTGTGTATTGTGCTGGCATGAGAACATGAGTAGTGATTCACCAGAATGTAAAAAATGCAAACAGTGAGATGGGGTCCCATTATAACACACAGCAAGGGGCAGATATGATGTTAAATTATGCTTTTAGTTAATGATGTTAATGAACAGTAATGTGTTGTACATGTCAAACATCTGTCAATGCTACATTCTCCTCCCCCTCCTCCTCCTCCTCCTTTTTTTTCCCCCCTTGCAGCTGCACAGGATTGACATGGTTCTCAACAGATTTGGTACGGATAATTTTAGCGGTGGCTGGTTGCCCTTCCTATTACCACCCTATTTTCCCCAAGTACAGAATATATGTAGCCCAACTGTGTGTGTGTGTGTGTGTGTGTGTGTGTGTGTGTGTGTGTGTGGAGAGATTCCTAAATGTTTACGAATCGTGTAATTGATGTGGGTTTTATGTACCAGCCCGATATTCACTTAGTCAGGTGTGGGGGAAACAACCAAAAAATCAGTCAGGCTGGCAGGCACACACACCTTCATTGTTAATCTGCTGGGCAGATACGATCTAGGGCCAGTCCTGGAAGTGGCACTTAAACATGCATGGCTACCTGGGTTGATATTTGTCAATGTTACATTCCATCTGACGAAATTGTCAGCAGGTTGTTCCAGTGGATAGCTTCCTTGGGATCATTTGCATCAGGGACAAGAGATTGTGGTAGACCTCACACAGCACAGTTCGGATATCATATCTGGAGGAGCAAATGATGCCACTAGTAGATGATGATCCCAAAGCAAGTGTGAAGATTGGAGCTGATGAAGGCATAAGCCACACTCCGGCATGATCATATCCGTGTGAGCAATACTTACAGTGTGTGCAAGTTCTCAGGCCATAAGATGACCATATCTTGTTACTGGAACAAATAATGGAAACTCCAGGTTGGAATATCAATAATGTAAGGAAAAGACAAGTGTTACTTACAGTAAAGAGGATACATTAAATTCTCTCTCTCTCTCTCTCTCTCTCTCTCTCTCTCTCTGTGTGTGTGTGTGTGTGTGTGTGTGTGTGTGTGTGTGTGTGTGTGTGTGTGTGTGTGTGTGTCATGTTTTCTTTTTTTTACAAAGGCTGTGGGTGAAAGCTAATGTGTAAGTGTCTTTTAGGCATACCTGCAACTTAATGTGTTGTCTTTACTGTTAGTAGAAATCTATCTTTTTCTTATATTGTTGATATCTTGTTACTGTTTTGTAAATTGATTCTAAGGCAGGGTGTTGAAGATCTGCAGTTCAGTGTGCATTTTAATTACTGATAAGGTGACATTCATTTACAGTGGGATGATAAATTATGACAATAACTACAGTACATGTGGGCAAATCCTTGAGCAGTTGTGGAAGTAAGGCATCGGGTTCATTGCACATCAGTCTGTGGGCAGGAATTGTGGGACTAGCAGGACCGGGCAACATATTTGTGGCAAATTATCCACAGTGTTGGAGAATGTGATGTAATATGAGGGACATATAATAAATAATGCACAGGTTGGTGTTATTGTGGATTGTTTGAGGCAACAGCAATGAAAGTTACATTTGATGTAATTGGGAGCTTGAGGAAGAAGCACTTGTTTTTATTTTTTCACTATGTACACTAAAACAAAATTGTGAGGGGTAGAAAAGGACCCTGCAGGGGCTTCAGATACTGTGGCTGTTGAAGAGAAGAGGTTGTACATTAAGATCAAGACCTTATGCAGCAAAAGCCCGACAGAAATTCACAGTGTGTTAAGTGAAGTTTGTAGTGAGTTTACAGTGAACTGTAGTACGATTTCATGTTGGGTTAATCATTTTTATGGTTGTTGTATGAGCATAGACGTTAATCCAGGACTCGGAAGACCCGAAACATCAATAGATGAACAAAGTGTGAAACTTGTGGCAGATGATCTTCAACAAGATCACTGCAACTTTTGAGGAACTCTGTGAAGCCACTGGAATGCCCCCTACATAAATATTCAGTAATTAGACCAATAACTACAAGAAGAGAGAAATTTCCATGAGATGTGTCCCACACTGTTTGACTACTGAAGAGAAGCAGAAATCCCTGGACATTGCAACCTTGCTCAAACAAAGATTCAACCATGAAGATCAAGGATTCTTGTCAAATTGTCACTATTGGTAAAATGTGGATTAGAGACTTCCATCTGCAGTTGAAATTACAGTCCTCTGAGTGGAGAGCTTCAGAATCTCCACGTCAAAAAAAAAATTTTGGATGCACTCAATCAAAGCTCAGGCAAATGATCATTTTTGCTTATGGCCACCAAGGGATCATCATGACAGATAGTTCCATGTGGAGCAAATGTCACAGCAGTGCATTATTGTAACTTCATGCAAAATCTGTGCAGAAAAATGCATGAAACCCAACCTTAGCTGCTCCAGTTTGGGGACCCTTATTCTTCACGACAATGCTTACCCGCATTTTGGCAATGTTGTAGTCCAAAAACTGTGCAAATATGGATGGGAAGTATTGCCGCATCCTCCCTACAGCCTGGACATGAGTCCACCACACTTCAACTTGTTCCTGAAGTTGAAAAAAGTCCATGTGTGAATGTCTTTATCTTTCTCTGGAAGAGTTTTCTACCACCGTTCCCCGAGCCATTTGACAGATGAACAGAAGTTGCGTTCTGGATGGAATAATACAGTTTCAGAAATGTTGGGCTTCAGTTATACAGAAGCAGGGAGACTGTGTTGAAGGACTGTAAAGTGACAATGGAAAAAATAACATGTAAGTAAAAAAAATAGTGATCGTTATTTATGAAATGGCCCTCGTACTTCAGAAAGATGACGAATGTGGTTTATTCACGACACTAACCTATTTTCTATGTCTCTTAAAGATTGCTGAGGTGTGTTTGCAATAGTTTGTAATTTCTGGAGGAGCAAGGCTGAAGGATTTGTAAGAATGTGTGGTAACTGCACCTTCTGGAGTGTCGGCAGACAGCCAGGTGATTGTCATAGGACAGAATGTCCTGTATCTCAACAGTTATTTCATTCTTCAAAAACTGAGAGACATGTTTTAGAAAACTCAAAGAATATAGATGAAAAAAAAAAAGTGCAGTTAAGAGTAATCTTGCCAGTGTTTGACTGAGGTGACAGCACTTCTTAGAAAATTATATCATAGAAGGTGCATAAACTGAGAAGCCAAAGGTCCAGTTTGAAACTTTGCAAAAATACACTAAGGTAACAAAATTCGTGGGATTGGTGCAGCAGCTCGACATGGCATGGATTTGACAAGTCGTTAGAAAGTCCCCTGCTGAAATATTGAGCCATTCTACTGTCTATAATTGCGAAAGTCTTGCTGTTGCATGATTTTGAGCATGAACTGACCCAATTATGTCCCATAAATGTTGGATGGGATTCACGATGGGTGATCTGGGTGGCCAAATCATTTTCTTGAACTGTCCAGAATATTTTTCAGATCAATTGCGAGCATTTGTGGCCCAGTGATGTGGCAAATTGTCGTCCAAGAAAATTCAATCATTATTTGGAAACATGAAGTCCATGAATGGCTGCAAGTGATCTCAACGTAACTGAACATAACCATTTCCAGGCAATGATTGGTTCAGTTTACCCAGAGGACTCGCTCAATTACATGTAAACACAGCCCATATCATTATGGATCCGCCATCAGGTTGTACAGTGCCTCATTCACAACTTAGATCCAGGGTTTCATGGGTTCTGTTTCACACTCAAACCCTATCATAAGCTCTTACCCTCTTAAATTGGGACTCGTCTGACCAGGCCATAGTTTTCCAGTCATATGGTCACAAGCACAGGAGAGGGGCTGCAGGCAATGTCATGCTGGTAGCAAAGGCACTCGTATCGGTCATCTCCTGCCATAGCCCAGTAATGCCAAATTTTGCTGCACTGTCGTAACAGATACACTGTGATCAAAAGTAGCCTGACCCCCCCCCCCCCCCCCCAAACATAAGTTTTTCATATTAGGTGCATTGTGCTGCCACCTACTGCCAGGTACTCCATATCGGCGATCTCAGTAGTGATTAGACATTGTGAGAGAGCAGAATGGGGCACTCTGCGGAACTCACTGACTTCAAATGTGGTCAAGTGATTCGGTGTCACTTGTGTCATACGTCCGTACACGGGATTTCCACACTCCTAATCATCCCTAGGTCCACTGTTTTTGATGAGATAGTGAAGTGGAAACGTGAAGGGACATTTACAGCACAAAAGTGTACAGGCTGACCTCCTCTGTTGACTGACAGAGACTGCCGACGGTTGAAGAGGGTTGTAATGTGTAATAGGCAGACATCTATCCAGACCATCACATAGGAATTCCAAACTGCATCAGGATCTACTGCAAGTACTAAGACAGTTAGGCGGGATGTGAAAAAACTTTAATTTCATGGTCAAACGGCTGTTCAAAAGCCACACATCATGCTGGTAAAAATCCAAATGATGCCGTGCTTGGTGTAAGGAGCGTAAACATTGGATGATTGAACAGTGGAAAAATGTTGTGTGGAGTGACAAATCACATTACGCAATGTGGCAATCCGATGGCAGGGTGTGGACATGTCGAATGCCCGGTGAATGTCAGTTGCAAGCATGTGTAGTGCCAACTGTAAAATTCAGAGGCAGTTGTGTTATGGTGTGGTTGTGTTTTTCATGAGGGGGCTTGCAGCTCTTGTTGTTTTGCATGACACTATCACAGGACAGGCCTACATTGATGCTTTAAGCACCTTCTTGCTTCCCACTGTTGAAGAGCAATCCAGGGATGGCGATTGCATCTTTCAACACATCGAGCATCTTCATAATGCAGAGTGGTTACATGAGAACAACATCCCTGTAATGGACTGGCCTGCACTGAGTCCTGATCTGAATCCAATAGAATACGTTTGGGGTGTTGCGGAATGTTTTGGAATGCCGACTTCGTGCCAGGCCTCACTGATCGACATCAGTACTTCTCCTCAGTGTAGCACTCTGTAAAGAATGGGCTGCCATTCCCCAAGAAATTTTCCAGCACCTACAAATTAATTTTTTCACATTTTTCTGATAAAAAGTTAGCGAGTAATGGACTTTCAAAAATTGAAAAAATGACAAATTTTTGACTCGCGGAACAATGCTGTTTTCTTTATAACTCGTGTTCTAATTAAGATAGAACAATAAAATTTACTTCATTGGAAAGCTCTTTTAAAGAGCTTTTATATGATACCAAACATCATTAGTTTAATACATATATACACATTGTTTATAAAAACAACATTGTTGAATTTATCGAATTTTGAAAAACTGTGTTTTTAAAATTCCCAAAAAAATATATGTGAAAGATACACTTTACATCTACATATTCTGAAAGTTTCAACTTGGGATGAGCATGGGATCACTGTCAAAAGCAATTTTATGTTATGGGAGGTGCTTTAAAAATTTGTAAAAACTAATTTATTTTAGATATTAGGCCTACTTCTCACCAGCTGTATGTTGTTGTAAAATGTGGAAATTAAAAATAACTTATAATCAACAAAAGAACATATGTTTTATGCTTCTGTAATTAATAAATATAAAATGAAAACTTTAAAAAATATAAAAATAAAAAAATAAACACAGAAAGATGAATACCTGAGATCAGACCTAAATTCAGTTAGTAATTACCATTATTTACAAATAGGCATCCTATTAGTGCACTTCTTCATACTTCAAACTAATCAGCCTGTTGCACATCAACATTTATGCACTGGATAACTTATATGTTCGCCCTGTAGCAGTTTGAGGGTTCCAGAATGAGATTTTCACTCTGCAGCGGAGTGTGCGCTGATATGAATCTTCCTCGCAGATTAAAACTGTGTGCCCGACTGAGACCCGAGTTCGAGTCTCGGTCGGGCACACAGTTTTAATCTGCCAAGAAGTTTAATAATACCTTTGTTTGAATTGTTGAAGTTAATTAAATTAGTTTTTCCTTTGGATATTTTGCTTCACACAGTCGTTTCTTCTTAATTGCCGATTCACCAACGGACTGCAAAGAAGCATTCAGCCTTTCTAAGGCCTCACTTGCTGCAATGTCTTGTATGTCACTATCACACAAAACATTTTCACTTTCTTGTTTCACACAGAATACAGTAGATCATCATCATTTTCTGTGCTAGATGTATCACAAATTTCTACTCGTGCAATTTTTTTACGGCAGTTGTCACACACTTTAAATCAAAAAGTTAAGAAAGGTTTTCTTGCTTTCATCCATTGTGAAACAGGCCGTAAGTTTCTCTTGTGGTTATTGTGGCTTGATATTTCTCAAGTGAACAAACTAATTAAAAAAAAATGTTTTTGAAGTTGAATGCCCCAGCTTTCTATATTCAGTACTACACAATATTACTTCTCTATTCTTTCACTCCCTGTAAAAAATATTTCATTATGTTAATAGTATGCAAACATTAACTGGTTGTAGGCATACAAACTTACAGACTCTTGTGAGGTTTGTACAAAAGTACCTTTAAGCAAGATTCAAAACACATTTCAGAGTTAATCACATACTTTCACTACAGCTGCCTCACAACAAAAGAATGTGTGGGTCACTTTCAACAATAGGTGAAAATTGCTTACAATATTAACCAGAGATAAAATACTGAATAGATTGCAGATAGTAACACCAAATAATCATTTTATATATAATCTTTAAAATGAGAGATAGCTTCCATTTTTTTCTTTTTTTTCCCCCCCGTGGTTTTACAGCTATTAATAAATAGTTAGCACTAAAGTTTAATAAGCAGTTATTCGTTTCAGAAGTACAATTTTTGGACCATGTAACAAAATCTAACACTGTAATATTTTTATGTGTAGCAAAATAATAGAAATTCACCTATCTGACTGTGATTTTGGAGAATCGTGGTAAACATAAAATTGCTTTTGATAGTGATCCCATGCTCATCCCAAGTTGAAACTTTCAGAATATGTAGATGTAAAGTGTATCTTTCACATATATATTTTTTTAGAATTTTAAAAATACAGTTTTTCAAAATTCGATAAATTCAACAATGTTGTTTTTATAAACAATGTGTATATATATGTATTAAACTAATGATGTTTGGTATCATATTAAAGCTCTTTAAAAGAGCTTTCCAATGAAGTAAATTTTATTGTTCTAGCTTAATTAGAACACGAGTTATAAAGAAAACAACATTGTTCCGCGAGTCAAAAATTTGCCATTTTTTCAATTTTTCAAAGTCCATTACTCGGAAACTTTTTATCAGAAAAATGTGAAAAAATTAATTTGTAGTACTATTTATGAGTGCTACAGGCATTTAAATCCAAGAGGGTAAGATTGAAAGTGATGGTTTCATTTGTTGATTTGACGTGGAATGACCCATTGTCAGAGTCTGCTGATGATGGCTCCCTGTGCCTGCAGCATTTTTAACGTGTTCTAGTCTGCTTTTTAGCAACTCTTCGACTGATTTCACTTCATCTTTTGAAACATAGAATGATTGTATGCCAGAGAAATTTTTCTGTACCCAGGTAAATAATTGAAGAGGCGTTAGAATGTGACCTTCTGTAGGGTGCTGCAGACTAGCTCATGATGCCATGCTTTTAAAGGTAGCACCAATACCATCACATACATTTTTACCATGACTTGTTGCGAAAAAATTCCATTCTGCGTGAATCTGAAAATCATGGTAATGCATGCATAAATTTTTGAGATTTTGACATTTTTTCCTACTGACTAGCAGACCCATCACTGAAGTATCTCGCAAAATGTATGTGAGGCAGCTTGTTTTTCACATATGCCATGACAGTGTGAATGTGGGCATGAACTGCAATGGCATCATGAATTAGTCACTAAAAACACACAGGTTCATGACAGACACATCACCTGATTCACCTCTATAGTAAATCGCAAATGGCTGGAGAGTTGCTACACTGTTGTCCCAATGATATCCTTGGCATCTTGAACTATAAATGCATAATTTTCAGAAAAGTCTAGTATTACTATAATTTCATCTTGTTTCAAATTATCCTTACAAAACTGGCGATAAGCCGATTGTGCTGTTGCTGTGAAGCTGTGTGTGGTCAGTTTGTCCGTTTTTTGACAACACATTTCAACAAAATCTTCCACTGCATTTTGCTTTGTTTCAAGACTGGTGTGATCCATGTGTGTCCATTGTTTATAAGAAACAAGTTCATTGTCATCCATAAGGAGTTCACCAAACAGTTTGTTATTCATAAGTTCTGCAAGATTTGCCTTACCAGGATACTTTTCACACCCGTGTATCATGCACTGGTAGGAACTGATGTCACACTCTAGCAGCTTCATTGCACCTTTGCAATCCAGACCAGAATCCTTTATAGCAGCAAGCATCAGCTTAGCATTTTGATGGGTCTCACATACACAAACATTGTGTGTGCCCCTTGCACTTACAGGTACAACCCATTTTGGCCGAGGATTGAAAAAAGATGATAATCCTACATTGGTATTGGGATACTTTTCCTTGAATTCTACATATAGTTCTGATATGTTGCATAGCAACAGTCTTTTTTGCATCTGTACATGTACATTTCCCATTTTCACCGTTACATAGTCTTTTTTTCCAGGCGTTATTCGTCTGTAGTCATTATTTTCATAAAACTCCGACACTGGCACCTTTATTTCTGAACTCAATTGCTTACCTCAGCCTGCTGAAGTTGTGGAAGCACTCCTTGCACTTGGGTTGCTTTTATTTTCCTAACTTGCTTTACCATATATGTAGAAACATTGAATTCTTTTGGAGTGTAGTCAATAGACCAGCTGGAAGGTCCAAGGGTAAGAATAGCTACTTTTTTCTGGCGTGTGGATATGGAACATTTTTCTTTCAAATCGTGCACAATTTTGTCCAAATCAGAGCATTTCTGGCATGATTTCTGTTCCTTTGCAGCAGATAGTCCTTCCTCTTCCACCATTAGTGTGTCAGCTATTTTGTGTTTTAATTCCATTTGAGCTTCTTGTAGTTTTCTTCTACCATAGCTGGGCCTGTCTCTTTTCCCAACTTTGTGTGTCTTCATGGGAGACAAACCAAAAAATAAAAAATAAAAAGGCATGAGGGAGATTTGAACATGGTTCTTCTGCTTGGCAGTCCAACACAGTGACAACATAACCACAACTCCGTGGTTCTTGTAATACACTTGATGTTGCACAGCTTATGCTTGGCCTGTTAACTGTTTGTTTTGCTGCTTTTTTTGACAGTTCAGTACACATTCTTCTTTTCAAGCTTGATCTGTGTTCAGATTTTGATGGGCTATCCACAGGGCCATTTTACCATTAAATCTGAGGGTGATGCGATTGGAGTTTCCCCTGTGAGCATAAATGACAGCTCCTCCAATGCACTGCCCTTTTATACCTTGTGTACATGATACTACTGCTATCTGTATATATGTATATCACTATGCACAATTTTTGTCAAGCCATTTTCCATTAGTTCTATCACAACTCCACACAGTAACAACCTAATAAAATATATTAACCAAAATTCAACAGTGACTGCTTAAATTGCAGGATCATCTTGCTGACAGCTGGTTTGTCTGCAAAAATGTCCCTGGGTTGATAACCTGCTGGAAATGTGTTCGTTTTACAAATATTCAATTTACACATGCTGTCTTCAGAATAAATTTTTCATCCGACAGTGCATTACTTAATACCAGTAAAGTTACTCCAGTTAATACAATTGATTCCCATTTATTCAAATCTGCTATTACGTTAGTATATTCAAGGGATATTAGAACAGTAACAAGAATTTACCATTGAATCACAGTTTCATTAAAAGACGTGATAGGAAAATCCTTTATGGAATATAAATAATTTAAGGATTAAAGGCATCATGAGTTGTTATTGTTACTTCTTAGATAGTATTGCTCAAAAGAGACTATTTTTTTTCCTTTGTTTCTACATGAAGTTATTGCTATGAGTAAACATGTAAACTTTGATGGTCAGAAATATCGGAATTAATAAAATGTTCTGGGCTGTAATGTTGTGGTCGACTTAATTTCATCTTTAAACACAATGTTTGCCTCCATCTGTGGAGGACATTTAAGGGGGCTTGTAGCTTCTTTGACTGTCAGATTCATATGCTGCCTAGCTACTGCCCACACAACCAACAACAAAAGTGAGGCATCATAAAAACATTGGCAGATAGAGCAAGGAACGTCTGGGAACCGGGGCTGCTTGACACGGAATTAAAACATCTCGCCAATGCATTGCTGAAGAACGGGCTAATCATCCACTGAGGAAAAAATGCGTGAAGAGGGCCACGCAGAAATTGAAGCGATGCACAAGCACCTGTGGAGTCTAAAGTTTTCCTGCCTTCCGTTAAGGATGTTACTGACTATAGGAGAAATCTTGAAAAAAGTGACCATACTGGTAACCTACAAATCCATGTGGAAGATATGGCATCCCCTAAAATTGTTCAAGGGTGCTCACAAACTGCTGGAAAACCAGGAATTTATAGGGTACTGTGTAGTTGTGGGGAGGCGTACACGGTTTCTTCAAAAAGAACCATCAGAAAGCGTCTAGAAGAGGACAAAGGCAATGGTAGAAGTGGGAGAGTGACACATCGGCTGTAGCAGAACATGCTT
The DNA here is from genome assembly GCF_023898315.1 of Schistocerca nitens. Classification (NCBI taxonomy): domain Eukaryota; kingdom Metazoa; phylum Arthropoda; class Insecta; order Orthoptera; family Acrididae; genus Schistocerca; species Schistocerca nitens. The sequence continues at coordinate 1,109,611,207 of NC_064615.1, read as the reverse complement.
TGCAGCCAGGAGACCACCACATTCATTTTGATAGGACTAGAGTACAGGCAGCCCAAGCAGATACCATGAGAGGCTGTACCGAGAAGACATAGAGATTGTAAAACACCCATGTAAATGCAATAGCGAGGAGGAGGGCATGAAATGGAATTACATTTGGATCCTGGTGCTAAAGATAATGTGTACCAGTCTTCGACCGTCGGGTGGCGATAACAGCAGGTGGTGGCAGTTGACAAAAGGCCAGTTGTGCTGGGTACTTAAAACGTGACCTAACCCTACTGTTCAGGAGCGCACACAAACAAAATTTTCCTGTAGTCATTTTAGCGACCCAGCATGTGAATCACTCTCTCTAAGATGCTACAATCCCCCTTAAAAATGTCCTCCGCAGATGGAAACGAAACATTGATTTTTCAACTTTAAGGATGTGTTTGTTAACTGATATTTTTTATTGAAGGTGATACAATGTAAGGAACATATTTCGTAGGCAAGTAACTTCAATTCCTGTAAGACATCCTAAAAGTTACCACTACAACACAGTTCATGTTGGGGCTTCAGATGCATAAATATCTGGATGCACACAAAGTAAAGTAAATAATATGCCCAAGAAAAGTAATGGTAAAATAAAAGCTGCCCTAATTTTGTTGTGCCAAGTCATTCATATTTTTACCAGCTGCAGAATTGAAATGTCAGATTTCAGGCTACAGTTAAAATCTTAAGAAATAAAGAACATCTCTCCCTTACACATATAAATCTTTGGCAATGTTCAGCCATGTATGTGCTTATTTTTCTCCTTAGTTTGCCATTTAAATAAATATTTCATGACAGTGAATTTAATAGTAATAGAAATAAAGATAAATTTAAAAAATGGGGTGTATGTGCTCTCTCTCTTTCTCTCACACACTTTACCAAGATGGTATTTGTTGTTCTGGAACTGCTGCTGCTGCTGCTGCTGCTGCAGAACTGACCAAACACAAATGGTCTACTATTTCTTCATCCATAGGGCTTCTATGAATTAAGGCAGACAGGAGCAGACTATAGCAAGTACGAGGCGTGTTTTTTTAAGTAAGGTCCATTTTGCTGTAGACACTAATAGTTCGCGCATAACGCAATGAGCGCGTGCATTGTGTACCGGCATGCCTCGGGAACAACTGTGCTCAGTTTCAGCTCTGTAGCTAACCTGTACGGTTCTGTTCTGTGCTTTCAAAAGGTTTAAAGACTATCAACTCGCCTGCTGCTAGTGAGGTTCGCTCAGTGATTTGGTTTTTGTCAGCAAGGAACCTGTCTGCTGCAGAAATTCATTGACAGATTTGCAAAGTGTACGATGATACTGTTAGGAGTGAAAGCAAAGTGTGTAAGTGTGTAAGTGGGTACGACAATTCAAAGATTGCCGTGACAATGTCCATGAAGAGGACCGCTCCCGTCGCCCTTCTTTGATTACAGATGATTTGGTGGCTTCATTTGAATCCAGGATGCATGAGAACAGGCACTTCACAATAACAGGTCTCTCAAATGAATTTCTCAATGTGTCAAGGTCAGTGCTTTACAATGTTATTTCTGAACACCTAAAGTTTAGGAAACTGTGCTCCCGTTGGGTCCCGAAACTCCTAACAGAAGACCACAAAAACCAAAGATTTGAGTGTGCGTTGGAGTTATGACTCGTTATCAAGAAGAAGTTGACGGCTTCAAAATCATGGCATCGGTGTTTTGGGATAGGCATGGTGTTTTGTTGGTCAACTTCATGCAACGAGGAACCACTATCAATGCAGAAGCATACTGCTAAACCCTGAGAAAGTTATGCAGAGCGATTCAAAACAAAAGATGCGGCATGCTGACAAAGGGAATTGTCCTTCTCCATGACAATACAAGACCTCACATTGCAGGTCAGACCCATGACTTGTTGGACAGTTTTTGCTGGGAAGTTTTAGACCACCCACCCTACAGTCCTGACCTTGTGCCGAGCGATTACCGCATTTACAATGATGATGATGTGAAAACGGCAGTGAACTCTTGCTTATCGGAGCAGGTGGCAAGTTTTTATGAAGAGGGTATTTTAAAATTGGTTGAAAGGTATGATACGTGTTGGAACAAACTTGGCAACTATATTGAAAAATAGAGTGAAGTATTTACTTTCTGAAAATAAATTTACTTTTTTGAAATAACCTTTCGTTGTGTACTTACGTTCAAACGAACATTACTTAAAAATCACGCATTGTAGTAAAAAATTAAATTTATAAGAGGCTGGCAACTACAAAAAAGTTTGTAACTACTCAAAATATAAGTAATGATAAGTGAGGGAATGCAATTATAAAACAATTTTTATCTGTGAGCAGTTCAATTTCATAGGAATTTTCTTCAAACTACAACTGAATTCGTTTGTGACATGCTCATTAGTCAATGCTGAGAGATAGGAAAACTGGAAAATCCAGTACTGCCAATTTTGTCAAAATATACTTCATTTTCAGGATATGAATCTGTGATAATCAGTTATATCTTAATCAGTTATATCTCATATTGATGTTACATGAAGTTATTAGATTGAGGTGTCAGTTTCTGAACATTTCAGCAGTTAAGATTTCCATCTCATTTGTTTAGATGATGCAGGAATTCCCAAAGTGCCGAAGGCTCACAATTTTGGTACCAATTACAGCAGAGGTGAATGAGAGCTCATTTTTTTTTTTTTTTTTTTTTTGCGAACAGGAGACAGATACCAAATATAGTAACATTTCATATTTTTTGCACTGAAGTGGAAACTATGCACTTCTTTGATTTTGATCCCAATAAAAATTGTGCCCCCATTTGGATAAACTGAGCCACAGTAGTGTACATCCAATGTTTGCTATTACCACAATATCAAGTTCCATGCCGAAAGTGTTGCTGTGAAACTAACATTAGCACCAGTTGGCCAGATTTTGTGACTAAGGTAGGGACTTACGCTTTGTTGCAGTACGCACAGGACACGCAGCACGAGAAGATCCTCCGTGGACTGGCTGTCGGCATCGCACTCACGATGTACGGCCGTCTGGAGGAGGCAGACCCCCTGGCCACGTCCCTCTGCCAGGACAAGGACCCAATCCTGCGCCGCTCCGGCATGTACACGATAGCGATGGCCTACTGCGGTACCGGCAACAACCAAGCCATTCGACGTCTGCTGCATGTTGCTGTGAGTAGCTGCATGCATTTTATGTTACCAGAAGGGTCGGTCTGGCTAGTGTATATATTCAGTCCTGTTGCCCGATGGTGTTCTGTTGGATAGTTTTCTGTGAAGGATTGTAATAAAATGGGGGAAAACCTTGGAAACAATATGCCCAGTGTTGCAAGTAGTGCAGTATGCTGCAGGTAGATAAATGATAGTCTAGCATTAAATGGGTAAATATCAAATACTCTGTTCCACCAATCTTAACATTTGTAATTGGTAGGGTGTTGGGAATTAGAATATTCATAGAAATTACACTATCGAATAGTCAACTGAATATTAGATGAATTCTCTGGAGATGTAATTTACCTGCAAGGAGACAACTTGTAGAATATTGGAGAGACTTATTGTGTTGTAAATGAGACTGGAAAGAGAAATATAGTGTAATGGTAAATACATGGAAGTACATTCCCTGGATGGAAAATAAGTCAGATGTTGCACAGACAAACGAAGTTAGAAGGAAGGTAACTGTGAGGAGGAAATCTTGGGTAGCAGGAGAAATACTTCAATTGATCGATCAAATAAGGAAGAACAAAAATGTTCAGGGTGAAGGAGGGATACAGAAATGAGTCACTTATGAAAGGAATTATATGGGAAGAAATTGAAGTTGATAGGGAAGTGGTATGGGATCCAGTATTAGTCAGAATTTAAAAGATGTGTAAGACTTGAGATCTAATAAGGTAGATGAATGGATAACATTTCATTGGACTTTCTATAATTATTTTTGGGGAAGTGGCAACCAAGCAGCTATTCAAGAAAGATGACATACTAAGAGACTCTCAGAAAAATATCATTTACACAATTCTGAAGACAGCAAGAGCAGGTAAGTGTAAGAACTATTGCACAGTCAGCTTGACAGCTCATGCATCCAATTTGATGACAAGAATGATGTACAGAAAGGATTGAGGATCTGTTAGATGTTGAGTTTCGCTTTAGGAAAGGTTAGGACACCTGAGAGGTGGTCCTGATATTGCACTTGATAATGAAAGCAAGACTGAAGAAACATAAAGACATGTTCATGGGATTTGTTGACCTGGAAAAAGTGTTCAACAGTGTAAAGTGGTGCGAAATTTTAAATTTTGGAAATTCTCAGAAAAATAGAAGTAAGCCATAGGGAATGACAGGTAATATACAGAATGTAAAGAACCAAAATGGAATAATAAGACTGGAAGGCCAAGAATGATGATGTGTCTGGATTAAAAAGGGTAAAAGACAGGCATGCAGTCTGTTGCCCCTACTGTTCAACATGTACACTGAAGAAGCAATGACATAAATAAAAGAAAGGTTAGAGAGTGGGATTAAAATTTTGGGTGGGTGAGGATATCAATGATAAGATTAGCTGATGGTGTTCCTACCCGTAGTAAAGGTGAGGAGTAATTACAGGATCTGCTGAATGGAACGAGCAGTCTAATGAGTACAAATGTGGACTGATCGTAAATTGAAGAAAGATAAAAGTTGTGAGAAGTTGCAGAAATGAGAACAGTGAGAAACTTATAGGGATGGTGATCTCAAAGCAGAGAAAGTTAAGGAACTCTCCTACCTAGGCAGCAAAGTAACCCATGACGGAGAGGGCAAGGAGGATGTAAAAAGCAGACTAGTACTAGCAGAATAGGCATTTGTAGCTAAGAGAAGTGTACTAGTATCAAACAAAGCCTTAATTTGAAGAAAAAAATTTCTGAGTGTGTACTTAGGAACTCGGCATTGTACAGTATTTGAAACAGAGACTGTGAGAAAACAGAAGAATCAGAAGAGAATCAAAGTATTCGAGAATTGGGGCTTACAGAAGAGTGGACTAGTAAGGTAAGGAATGAGGTGGTTCAACGCAGAATTGGCAAAGAAAGAAACATCTAGAAAACACTGACAAGAAGAAGGGACTGGATGACAGGACACCTTTCCTACCATCAGGGAATGACTTCCATGATATTAGAGGGAGCTGTAGAGTGTAAAAATTGTGAGGAAGACGGAGATTGGAATGTGTCCAGCAAATTATTGAGGGATGTTGGGTGCAAGAGTTTCTCTTAGAGAAGAGATTGGCACAGAAGATAAATTTGTGGCAAGCAACATCAAACCAGTCAAAAGACTGATGACTCAGAAAGAGAGATGATTAAAATATCGTGTAACACTATTTGTAGCCATTATAATAGCCTCAGTATGGCAAGGAAGTTTTTTCAGGTTTGCCATGTGATGCTAAATTGATTAGACATTATAATGCTTTGAAATTTTGGGGATGTTGAGTCCTTCGTTTGGATGCTTTAGCAGGCCGCTCAAAATGTGGTAGGGTGCCTGAGTGGTAACTGGAAATACATCCTAGCAGACTCTTTAGTGCTCTCAGAAACTGGTTGTGATTGACTTGAGTTCACTGAGGGCACCAATTCCTGATGGTTTTGGAACCAACTGTCATCAGCCGTGCAAGACACTCATATGCAGTTACCAATTACGGGGCATAGGATTTTTTATGATCATTTATCTTACGCCGTGCTACATGGCTGCGAGTGGCACACCACTTGGTGCAGACACATTGGACTGCCTGTGTTGATGCACCAACAAATTGGGCAGCTTCTTCCACATTAATGTCATGGGTACCGCCAAACACTATAGCTCCTTTCTATTTAGTCTGTCACTTCTCCATGTCAACCTGTGTTACAATGCTAATTCCATATGATTGACGGGCACATACATACTACTTCATTGCAATAGCTTTCATCATAGTGTTGGCATTACTTCCTGGTACTAGTTCTATATTGCCTGCAGTGTTGGAATATATGTGAACTGTGATTTTGATGCCAGATCGTGTGTCTGTAAATTTTTCTGTAGGATATAATGTTTTTGTGATTTCTGGTGCGATGTGAGATGGAAAGCAGCTCAAAGGGTACTCACTTAACTGTAGTTGTAAGTTGTGCATTTTACAGTACGGGACTGTTGTGCTTTGAAACTACCACATTGCCCATTGCTTTTTACTTCTTTTTCCCACCCTAATGACAGTGTGAGCATACATTTATAATTTCTATAAATAATTTAAGAATAATTTTAAAATAAATGTTACACATAAATCTGTTTTCTTACCCTGTTTTCTGTGTTCTGTGGTTGATATATCACACGGAGGAAAACTTTCAGAATCACTACACATATTGCAACAAAGATAAGCTTTTTTACCCTGAGAGGTAGATTAATATAGGTTGGTAAATACAAATGGATGAATGATTTAGTTACGTATAAGGATATAGTCTCCCACTCGATTTAATAAGTCAATTCATATTCTGAAAATTTTTCACAGGGCATTGTTTTACAATTTTGTTTTCTTCAGTAACAAATTGAGATTATAGTCAATTCACATTTGTCAATGATACTTCTAAAAGTTTTGGGCATATTAAATAAGGGGTTGCCCTGTTACAATGTGAGTAATAACATGAAACACAAACTGTAATCACGAAAATACAAAATATGCGGTGCTCGCTCTTTGGGAACACAGCGTTTTTATGTGCAGAATGTGTGTGTAACATGTACATGTTGTTTAGCAGGTGCTGTCTTACAGGTGTCTGATGTAAACGATGATGTCCGGAGGGCGGCTGTAACGGGACTCGGCTTCCTGCTGTTCAGGTAAGTGCGCTACAACATTTTACAGAACATGGAAACTATACCTGACTGTTACTGAGATTAGAAAAACTGCCTTACAAGAGAACAGTTGTTTGGATTCCCACAGATCATTTTGCTACACACAGTTACGAAACTTTCAGATTCCCATACACTTGGAATGCTCTTACTGCATACACGTATTAGGGAGTGTGTGACTTCTTAATAGTACATTTATTGTCTAATTTGTCAGGTTTTGAAAGTTTTGAAATTTCTTCAACTTCAATCTGCTGCCCAGATTGTAACCTCGATTTCTGTAAGTAGTTGTTCAACTTGTAGTTAAGTTGCCAACTATTAGTTGGGCATTGGATATAGTGAGTCATGTTGTGTGTCCCACCAATGTGTAAGAAAGTGGAAATGACATGGATCAAGTGGGGAATTGCACAGTGTGTTAAAACCTTAGATGGACAGGAGCCAGATTTTAAAATAAACTGTGAGAATGTCCACATGTTGGCACTTGGTAGTTTCTCCAATTCTAGGAGTGGAATTAATTGATCACCATATTTTGTACAGTCATAGTATGGACCTTCAAGAAATTTGGTTCGCTTTCCTTACTGTGTTTCATATGACCCACACTATAATTGAAGTGTCCTAGAATGTTGGCAGGTTGCTAGAAACAACTCTCTGATAGGCCTACACTTTTCTACCCCATTGGTAGTAGACTACTTGTGAACGTGATTGGTTTATTCGCTTTCATTCTGATTCTATAAAAATATGTGTGGAAGCTCTTTTCTATTAAGATTTTCCTGTAGCAAGTCACTCTGCCAAGTAATGTGAGAGAAAAGTAATAAGAAAGTAAATGCATTTTAACTAACATGTTTGGTGACTGGCCGGAGGCTGTTAAATGTTGCAAGAGTTCTTCTGCCGAGTTCAGAGTGCAGGAGATTGAAATAATTATGTGGGGTGGCTAAGGGAATAGTGAACTTTAAATGCTCACAATCATCTCCAGTTGACACTATGAAATATACCAATGTGTGAAAGCTAAAAATATATGGTACTTAAATGGAAACTGGTTATGAGCAAAGGAACTGTCCTGTGCATTATTCCATTGTGTTAAAAATAATTTTAAACATTGTTCTTCAATTTAATTTGATAACCGTGTATGCTATATTGACTTGATTGATCGTTAAATACGGTGTAGTCATCCTTCATTGCCCACTCTGCGAGACAATTATGGCACATTTAAAGACCTTTTCTGCTGTCCAGTTTACTTCATTTACCATTGTTTAAATAATTTGAGTGTAAAGAGGTTTTGTAGTATTGTAACTAAAACCCATGCTCATGTCCTACTAAGTGACAGTAAAGAAGTGCGAGTTGTGGGGAATGGACACTAGTTTGCACTGCCTTAATGTAATGACTGTACTGCAGGAAGTAGCAAATCAGCCATCCATTTCCAAAGTGCAATGTCTCAACAGTTTTATACAGAAATACTTTCGCAGACTGTTGCTTTACTATGTTCACTTAGTGCAGACACACTTAAATCAACTTGCGTACCATTTTGCCATCAGGCAGCATTCAGTCAGTAAGTGTGGGAGATGTCCAATGTTACCAACCAGTCAGTCTCAGAGTAACTCCAGAATGCGGAAGTGATTTGAGGGAATGTCTCATTCGGACATACCTGTATGTTTTGTGGCTTCTGTTATGATACATACTTGATTAGATATAAAAAATACATGCTAAGACGTACCATGTTTTTCAGTAATATCTTCTCATAAGACTAGGCGATCGCTAATATAGGAGAGTTGTCTGTGGATATCACTAACAGTATTTGTCACGGTTCCCCACATATAAGTGGTCTGGGATAATTGTTACTATCTATAGAGCAAGGGGTGGATGTAATGCTGTGTCAGAGCTGTGCTGCACTGCACTGCACTGCACTGCACCACACCGTGCCATGTAGACCAGAGCAGAATGACAAAAGGTGTCAGTGGATGCACAGCTGTTTCCAGTTGGCTTGCGCGCACGCGCACACACACACACACACACACACACACACACACACACACACACACACACAACGTGCGCAATAGAAGCGGGAGTGAACCAAAATTGTGAAAGCAGACATCATTTATAAAAGAAAAGGAAAAGCTGTCATCAATGGGTAACCGCAGTATTAAAAATTAGGGAAATGTACTTCAGGATTTACTTCCTTAGTAAACTGCTTGCTGTTGATAATGGACAGTCTGACTTGAATCTAACCTGCAGTATTGAAGGACACAAATTCTAGGAATGCTGTAGCTTGCAAAGAGAGGTATGCAATACTTCAGCTCCTTTTGGTATCTGGATATTCCTTTTCAAGCTTGATTTATTTCTTGTATACATTGGAATAAAGTTTGTTGTCAACATGATCATCTCAAATACTTGAAAAGTAGTCCACAATATCTCTGCAAGTGCTAAGTTTTCAGATTTTGTTGTTATTCGTGGTGAAACTCTCCTAATGTCTGTTGCATCCAAAACTACTCGAATCCTCCACCAGGTATTGACACAACAGGAACTGGGCTACAATATTTACTCTTTGAATTGTCTGTTATTTGCCATTCCAACATTGAATTTCTGTTTACTTCCAATCTTTTGGCCGAAGGCAGAGTATAAGTGTGAAGACTGAATGATTCGTGAGGCTTCACTTAAAGATGACATTCATATTCTTTCATTATACCAGGTCATTACTGAAAAATGTCTACACAAAGAAGGGCTGCATGAATGATCACAAATTTGTTTGACATGGTAGTGTGTCATAGGGATGTTGAAAAATTTGAATTGGCAGATGCTTAAAGAAATGTCATATAGCCCACATAAGCCTACTTGAAACATTGTAAGATTCAGTATTAAGTGAAGAATCAAGATGTTCTTCATCCCCCTAAATATCGCTCCTGTAGAGATTGTGGAGACAAGATTGGAATAATTACAGCATGTACATGTACATGGACATTTAGGCAGTCATTCTTCCTGTGCTCCATGTCTGATTGGAACCAGAATAAACCTGTTCTACCCAACAGTCCTAAATTTTGTAAGATTATAATACAATGCATTTTAAATTTTAATGTGAGCTGTAATAATTTGTAATGAATTTTGAGACGGTCTATAAAAGTCAATTACATTCAGTCAGTCAGTCATCATTCCCACTTGCCAGTGATGGTGAAAACTAAAGTAAGAACAGTCTTTGTAAGTCCGTCTTTATACGGAATGACTGAGGGCCTTTGGCTGTTCAATATAAAATGTCAAATGAAAAACAACTTAAGCTGTCTAGATCTCAAAGTTTGTTTTGCGTATGTGACCAGTTTCGGCCTTTCACAATGCCGTCTTAATGATCCCTGACCGACATGTGGGAAGAATCCCACGTCATTTTCAATTGAAATAGTGTCCAGAATTCAATAATTGACTACTCTTTAACAACATGATCCCTTTGTTCATCAGTAGCAGTCTGCTATTGATGAATGAAGGGATCATGTTGTTAAAAAATAGTACACGGATACTACTGAATGCTGGCCCCTATTTTGATTGCACAAGAGGTGGGATTCTTCCTACACATTGAGCAGGGGGCTGAAGATGGCATAGTGAAATTACGAAACTGGTCACATAAGTAAAACAAAATTTGAAATTCCATACAGTTAATTTAAAATTTACAATGGAGGGAGAGGTTGTTCATAAAAGATCAGCTGAATAAACATTACAGGTAATTGAGTCAGTAATAGTCCAACAACAAGTAATGTTGCCAAAAATGAAGCGTTCAAAGTAACATCGTGTACGAATAAATGCAGTACTATGTAGTTGACCGTGTAAAATTGTTTTACACACAACAGCTATGCAACCAAATCTGCTGTTTTTCATGAGCGGTCGATTTTATCTGTCTATTATTCCCCCCCCCCCCCCCCTCTCTGCACTAGTCTCTTAGACCAATTTGCATGTGTCACAAATGCCTTTCTTGGTGTAAGTGATAGGCTAAAGTAACGGGGTTCTATGTGTTTTAAAGAACGACAAAGCAGTAAAAACAAACCTGAACTCTTACTTCACAACAAATGTCATTGTGAGGACTAAAATTCTTCACAGAAACCAAACTTTTCCTGGAAATAGAGATCCTCTTAACTACTAAAATCTCGTGAAAGCAAGGAAAAAAGTTATCTTGTCCTTGCGTGTTGATGAATCCTGATTATGATACAGACAGTGGAATTCTGAGGAAATTCAGGAAAGTATTTTTGCCTGAGTTCATGCAGATAATAAAGCTACTCTTCCATTTTTTGTTACTTAATGAACATAAAATGTGTGTACAGGAGTTGAGGTCCTGGTAATGAGGGCAAGTTTGTTTCTTGTCAGATTTCAGATCTGACATGCTGTGCTGTCAAATAAGTGCATGTGGCACATTATGAGGATGTGTCCAAATGGATTTTGATGCTCTTCTTCATAATTATCTGATCCAGCCACCAAGTCGTACAAACAACACAACAAGAGTGTCAATAAATTTATAGTCCTTCAAACATTCTGACAGTTCCTTCCTGGGTGAGTAATTATCCAGATGTTTGGTGGAAAGCAACGGTTAACTTCTAATAAACATAGTAAGTGGATTCCAGAATCATCTCCTGTCAGATGTAGCTCTGCTCAAAGTAATCTGCATTGATATGGTCAAAATGGTTCAAATGGCTCTGAGCACTATGGGACTCAACTGCTGAGGTCATTAGTCCCCTAGAACTTAGAACTAGTTAAACCTAACTAACCTAAGGACATCACACACATCCATGCCCGAGGCAGGATTCGAACCTGCGACCGTAGCGGTCTCGCGGTTCCAGACTGCAGCGCCAGAACCGCGCTGCCACTTCGGCCGGCTGATATGGTCAGACCCAGATAATTGTTGTGGCATTTCAATGGGAGGGGACATGCTTCATGGCAGTACATTGAGGAACAGCTGCTGACTGCTTTACAGTGTCTCTGGGTCATAAAGGATCTGGAAAAGAGCATTTCAGGAGAAACTGGACCTTGCAGCAGTGTTGTCCTTGTCATGGTGCGAAGATTGTTTGCAACTTAGAAGCAACCTGTGTATTTAACTTTTGATTTTCAGATAACAGTTGCACCCTTGCCTGAAGTAATGTCCCATGGTCAGTATTTGATACAATGTAGCTGCAGTTACAGACATGACGGTGCTTGGTGTCAGTCACAAGACTCTTTATTTCCCCCCACCCAAGCAATTCTTTGAAACATTTAGGTATTCGCTGACATCCCACATTTGTTCAAACTCTTAAACAACCATTTACTGAATCGGTACATTATTTTGAACAAAAAGGCAATGACAAACCCATGTTTGAGAAACTGTTAATTTTGAATAGTGGCAAGATGAAAAAGTGCCCCAAGCTACCTCAGCAGCCCACTGAAGTGAAGGGCAGAGACCAGCAGCAAGTGTGCTCAGGAGCTGAACTGCTATTTAGTGCCAGGAGAAAGACAGGTTAGTGATTTCATGCAGCTGGTAGATCAAGTCTTGCTGTATTCGATTCAAGGGCTCACAGAGTAATAAACCACTGGTCTGTGGATTCGGTATTCATTTTAAGCCCCAATAATGGTACACAAAATTTATGTATACTGTAAGAACATGTGCATTGGCTGGTGTCAGCATCTGCTATGATTTTGAAAAGAATTTTTGAAAACTATTGAGTAACTTTTGTGCATGTTAAGTGACTTTGTGGTGTACAGTATTGAATACATTCTTAATGTAAGGCAAAATCAAGACTGCTTGCAGAACTTTCTTTAACTTATAAGAGGCATTGTAAAGAACCAGATAAGATTGTTGTTGGGAGCAAACACAAATGATATTTTTTGTTCCAAATCCATCATGTTTTGAGCCAGGTGTAGTTCAAAGATATGTGACTGCAACAGTCTTCAGCAGCATTCTACCAGGTTTGTCAGAGGCACTGGCAATTTTTGAAGGAGAACAGGAGATCAAAGACAGAGAAATCACTGTAAAAGGTACTGATATGCCACCAGTCATAGGCTTCTGACTGTAGCTTGGAAGGATGTAAATATCTCACTTAATATGTAACATAATGATGTAGACAGTAAGACAAATAATCCAGCTACTGTAGTGTTATTGACAATGCCTTGAGGACACTGCTGGGTGCCTGGGATTGATTTCTTGCTGGGGTCTGCTTGTACCCACAGAAGTGCAGAAATGGACAGCAAATTTGAATTAATTTTTGCTCGGGTCCATGGATATGACTATTTATCCTTGGAAACTAGTGTCATTAAGAACTTGAGTGTCATTTCCTGAGAGTTTCTCTACTGTTAATCCAGAAATTCTTAAAATTTACACCAGAACATGAACATTTGTTTATCTGCACTGGCAGTCTTCAAAAGAGAAAGTAATCGGAGGTAGCTCACTATTATAAAGCTAAGTAGTGGCATTTGTCAATGCCTTTTGGGTAAAATAGTTGTTTGTATAAATCAATATGTGTAGGAACTTAGTTACAGGTAGTGTTTTTTGACAACATTAGAACTCCAACTATGCAGCAAGATTCAAAGATTAATGGTGCTAATGTTTGGCTTATTTCACACACCAAACCCCAGCTTTGTGGAACAGAAAGCATGATAAGTGAACTTGCACAATAATGCAAAAGAATTTCTCCTTCATGGCAAGTCTACACACCCAAGTCATGCATTCCATGAATGTGGTGTGCAAATTTTGTTTGTTACAAGGTCATTATAAATTTAAATAAGCTTTTCTTCCACTGTGTGCCAGTGCCTCCCACACTGCTCTACCAGCTTGTTACCTGTGCATGGTGACTTGTTGGTTGGTGCTGACGTTGTGATTTGTATGATTCAGAAAGGTTTCAAGAAGTTTTGGTTTTACTGTACTGTTATTGTGTTCTCTCTTTTCCACCTGCACTCATTTTTTTAACTGTTAAAATTTCAGAGATAAGTGTACATGAACTGAAAGTAATTGAAAATTAATTAAGAAATTTGAACACGCATCCTAGAAGTATGATGGTGCTTACGCTGCAAGGATGTAATAATTTGGCTTTTTGGGTACTTGTATTCCTTTATCTCACAAGGGATTGATACAGGATGCTGAAATTTGGCCCATGCCGCCAACAAGTTAAATTTGTTACTCTCGGCCATGCAGCTGTTGTCAATTTTTTTTTTGCTTTCTATCTCCTGGTTGTTTGAATATCTTGGGCTATCCATTTTGGCACCTCATAAATTTGTCGTAATTCAGCAGTTGTTAGAGCTCTGAGATCTGTCACTCAAAATACAGAGGTACAAAATCTGTCATATTTCTCAATGGTTTTTATTTAAATGTGTTTCTGTGTGTGTTTTGGCAAAACAGAATAACTAAAGTCAAAACCTGTTGATGGATTTATGACTGGAAATATTTGTGTATATTATTGCTCTAATGTAGGCTTGTTTTGTGGTATTTGTCATCTGTACGTAAAGTGTAATTAAGATGAAAATGCTTATCCAGCCCACCAGTGCCTAAACAGTGTGGGTAACCACCTGAAAGTCACTCTGAGACCTCAACAAAACCATATCTGAATTGAGACAGCATTTGCTTGCACAGTCTGATAATCTTGACACATGGTTGCCGTAACCACATCAGTGGCTTAAAAATTTTCCAGTGGTTAACAGACACAAAACACAGACTGGCATTTAACTATCTCTGCATTTAAACAGAGGAGTTCTTTGCTACATCACTGGACCGAATATTATTATGTTCCTCCGATGGTGGTCAAAAATGGAAGTGCATAACAACTGCAAATGTTTACATTAGAGAAATAAGATTGTACTGTACATTACCCTGAGCTAATATGGAAATAAAATAATAACTTCCAAAAGAATTGAGTATGTGTTGTTGGGTGGGGGCCAAGCAGTTCACATTAGTGGTATGGACCTAGCTCAACTGTAAACTGCCCACGGCTGTCGTACCCCTTTATCTATTTTGACTGGGTGTGGAGCTGAAGATGACTTGTGATAAAGGACAAAACTGGTAATCCAATTAAAAAAAAATTGACCCAGGCTGTATCTTCATTATATTAATACTCGTCCTTTTACCATCAGTTGACGTTGAATGGGTGTTTGGCATCAAGTTTTGGTTAGCAGCATATACAGACCCATGTGAATGTGCATCTGACCTTTGTGGTGAAGAGATGTACATGAATTGTGATGTTTCATCCTGGACTGTAAAGTGGGAAGAGTTTTCTGTGAAATGGTACTGAACTTCGGAACCAAAACAAATTCAGTCTCTGTTTATCCACCATGGACAGGGGACATCAGCTGGTCAAGTAATTGTCTGTGAAATTCACCAACAGCCATGTAATTGAGATGTTATTTTATTTTGACTACCAGTTTCAGCATTTCACAATGCCATATTCAGGCCCCACATGTGTATCTAAAAAATAAACAGTATTGTCATACAGTGCCATATATTTCTGGATGTCGTAAATTAAAAACTGTATCCCAAGTGCTTCATTTGAGGACTTGAAAGCAACTCGAAATAAAGTCTTCAGATGAAGCACTTGGGATATGGTTTTGAATTCACGCCATCCTGTATGACAATATTGTTTATTTTTGAGAGATGCATGTGGGACCTAAAGATGGCATTGTGGAATGCCGAAACTGGTAGTCAAAATAAAATAACATCTCAATTACATGGTTGTTGGTGAATTTCATTGATAATTACCAAAACAAATTTGTTGACTTTGAATTTCAATGGCATCTGCTCCCTAATATAAAGACGTAAAATTTAATAATGTGTTTATTTCTATCTCTCGGCAGTGTATTGTGGATGAACTGTGTACAGTAGTTTCATTACCTCAAACTATGAACTTAGATTCCTCTAATGCAGAAAACCAATGTGCCAAAAGAGATACAAAAATCCATCTAGCTCAAAGAGAAACACACAAACTGTTGGTGTCAGTAGGCTTGTGTGTCTGTGCACGATTTGTTTTAGTGTTTTACTGTCTGTGAACAGCTGCCGAGAACTAGAGGCAATGTGGATGTTGATGTTCTTATTAACAAGTGGTATCAGTCCTGCTGTTTAGTGTAGAATATTTTGTTTCTGTAGTCTTCCAACTGCGTTTGAGTGTGACCTAAACTCTTCCATTCTCTTCTGAATTCCATATGGCGCATGAAAAATTGTAGAAGGTAAATGGCACCTCTCTCTACTTGTCTTTGTTCTGCTGTTGTACAAAATGTCGCCACTTTCTGAATGATACACAGCTTTTCATAGATTTTTTTTTTGTCCTGCAGCCATTAGTCATTGGTGTTGACACATCACAACTACTTTTGGTTTATTCAGAACTAGTGGGAATGTAACCATCGCTACTAGTTTTCTATTTGTCTTTCAGTTTCAGTATCTTCCGACTGGAGCTCACTGGAGATGTTTCAACCATTCAGTTATGTCCTTGTCTGTTAATACACAACCAAGCACATTTGGTATAGCGAGATGAAATATTGTTGTGCCTATGTAGACTCTCCTGCCCTATTCATTTCATTCATTTATATTGTGTCATTTTTGCAGTCACTCTATTCTGTTATTGGCTGATATGTTGCAATTAAGTTAACAACACTGTGAGCAGGTTTTACTGTTTGCCGAGCGGGAGGATTCGATATGTGGTTTTGAGTTTGAAGGCATCTTGTCTCAATTGTGCAGTGTCCTCAGTTTGAAGTCAGTGTGTGTGATAATTCAAAGTAGAGGCTTAGGGAACTAATTTCTCTTCCCTGTCCCTTGAAACTCCATATCAAGAACATAGAGAGATTGAAGCCAGAAATAAAGGTAGTCAATAAAACTAAAAACAAAAGTAAAGAAATTATAATGGGCAGTAGATTGGATATATGGCTGCGATATCATAAACAAATTGTACTGCTTTCTATGTTGGTTGCATGCAAAAGAAATTGGTAGGTGGAAAACAAATTGGATGCCAAGAGGCATTGACTGTCGTGGATGTTCATCACAGAAGATAAGGAAATATGAGTGGTCTAAATCACATACGACTGCACAGCTAGAGCACAATGTTATAGGGAAACACAATATTAGACAACAACCGTATAGTGCTTCTAGGCAGGTAATTGAAAGACAATAATCAATTTGCAAAAGTCATTATGTATTCTCTAAAATTGTGGATTGTATGAAATTTTGTGCTACTTTAGAGATTGCACTTTGTGGACGTGATAAATGCAATAACTCATCAAATCCAGGAATTTTCTGCTGTCATAAATTTCACTGCTGAACTTCACGTGCTTACTAATCATTTTTTCGAAGGCTCCTGGTTTCAAAGGTACTACTAAACATGTTCAAAATGATTTATTTTTTTGTATGCCGGAAGTTTATCACAGCAGTTGTTGTTGTTGTTGTTGTTGTTGTTGTTGTTGTTGTTGTTGTTGTCTTCAGTCCTGAGACTGGTTTGATGCAGCTCTCCATGCTACTCTATCCTGTGCAAGCTTCATCATCTCCCAGTACCTACTGCAACCTACATCCTTCTGAATCTGCTTAGTGTATTCATCTCTTGGTCTCCCTCTACGATTTTTACCCTCCACGCTGCCCTCCAATGCTAAATTTGTGATCCCTTGATGCCTCAAAACATGTCTTACCAACCGATCCCTTCTTCTAGTCAAGTTGTGCCACAAACTTCTCTTCTCCCCAATCCTATTCAATACCTCCTCATTAGTTACGTGATCTACCCACCTTATCTTCAGCATTCTTCTGTAGCACCACATTTTGAAAGCTTCTATTCTCTTCTTGTCCAAACTAGTTATCGTCCATGTTTCACTTCCATACATGGCTACACTCCATACAAATACTTTCAGAAACGACTTCCTGACACTTAAATCTATACTCGATGTTAACAAATTTCTCTTCTTCAGAAACAATTTCCTTGCCATTGCCAGTCTGCATTTTATATCCTCTCTACTTCGACCATCATCAGTTATTTTACTCCCTAAATAGCAAAACTCCTGTACTACTTTAAGTGTCTCATTTCCTAATCTAATTCCCTCAGCATCACCCGATTTAATTTGACTACATTCCATTATCCTCGTTTTGCTTTTGTTGATGTTCATCTTATACCCTCCTTTCAAGACACTGTCCATTCCGTTCAACTGTTCTTCCAAGTCCTTTGCTGTCTCTGACAGAATTACAATGTCATCGGCGAACCTCAAAGTTTTTACTTCTTCTCCATGAATTTTAATACAGAGACAGAGTAAGAAAGGAAATTGAAGTCAGTGATGATGTATCAGTTATCTTGGGTGAGACAACTGATATTTCAATAAATTCACAGTTGATTTTGAACTTTCCTCATTCCTCGTGAACATGATGCAAAAACATTAGCAGAATCAATTAAAGAAACTGTATTGGATATTATAGATAATCCAGATGAAGTTTCTCAGAGTTGCAATGATGCAGCTGTTATGAGTGTTCTTACTTCAGGTTTATGGACTCTTCTGAATGAACATAATAAACATGCCTATTGTGTTCATAAGTTGAATCTGATTTTAGCTGAGGTAACAGCTTGAATATGGATATAAGGTTTTTTGTTCCTTCTTCTTCTTTTCTTCCTCCTGAACTTTGTGAGATTTCTAGTGTTTCATAGTTCATCACAGCAGTGCTAATTATTATAGTGAACAAGAAAGTTGAGTACAAAAATAGGGAGTCACCTATAGAAAGCCTGGAGCGAATTCAGCTTATGTCTTGGCAGACTACTACAATTACTCAAGCGAGAGGGCTGCACTTGAATTTAGAGCATCCAGAATTTTGATTGTGATTGTCTGTATTTGATTATTTGTGTCACATGTTGACATATCGTACAGTCAATTACAAAATCAGTCAGTTGACCCACTGACTGTACAGTGAGGAAGCAGAACATTTCAAAAGATCCATACAGGATATAAAAGGTAGCATCATTGGCATTATCTGTACCTGCAGAGATCTGCTGAATCCTGTGACAGACAAGGAAACAAAATTCCAGAAACTGTTGCTCCTAAAAAAGTGTAAGATACAGTTGTTACTCAGATTTCTGAATACTTCAACTTCAGAGGGCAGCACACAACTGCAGTTTTATTTAATTCTGAAAATGTTTGTTTTGTATGCAAGTCACTTTCCATAAATGTTGCTGCAGAACTCTTGCAAAATACATATCCATTTCTTGAATGCAGTAGGCTGAGACTGGAGCTTCAGATACTGTTCATGAGGAATTACTTCAAAACTATCACAGGTGCTGCTCCACTGTCATTTTTGCTCAAAAATGACTTGCAGGCACTTTTCTGTAAAGTGATGAAACTCCTGAGAGTGATTATCATACCAGTGACAACATCCGAGATGGAGCAATCTTTTCTTTGTCCTGAAAAGGAAAGAAAACAAAAACTTTCCCACAAAGTACCGTGAATCAGACTAGTGATAGCACTATAGACAGTCTTCATTGAGAAAAACTTAGTATACAGCATGTTCGATTTCAGTGAGTGGTTCATTCACAGATTCCCTGCTCATAAGAAGTGTGTGAATTATTCATACAAACATTCATCGTAAGGTAAGTGCATTTCTGTGCTATAATTAATTTGTTAATCATTTTTAGCTTTCTTATGTCCGTAATTTGGAGTTTTGTTGTCCATTTCCAACGAACTTCCTAGAAAAAACTTTGCAAATTGTTGCTTATACACAAACCTCCATATGACCGACACTCAGATTGGTACCAAAAGTTGTGTGCTGATACAATATCAACCAAAACACTGACATAGTTTGTGTTAATTGCTGTCGTCCATTAGAAGATGGGTAAACAGTAATTGAAAGTGACACCAGAACTACAGAGTACAGGCAAACTGTGTGTGTGAGCTCTGAATGTGAAGATCTCTGGTAGAGCATCAGACTGTCGTACTAAAGGTCACGAGTTCAAAACCCACTGATGACGATTTTGTTTTAACAGATTACGCGCGAAATTGTTATATGGGAGAACATTTTTCTGCCATGTAAAAGGATGTTTTAGAGTTTGTAGCAATTTTCTTTTGACAGTCTGCTTTCACTTCGTTAGTTGAAATTAGCAAACCTATAGAGCACATTTGATGTGGTGTTATCTATACAAATGTGCAGTATAGGTTTGCTACTTTCAACTAATGAAGCGAAACCAGACTGCTAAAAGAACATTGCTACAAACTCTGAAACGTCCTTTTACATGGCAGAAAAATGTTCTCCCATATAACAGTTTCACAGGTAATCTGTTAAGGACCTTGAGCACGACAGTTTGACACTCTACCAACTCACTTACCAGAGATCTTAACATTTAGAGCTCACAGATATGGTCTGCATATACTCTGCAGTTCTGGTGTTACTTTTAACTACTGTGTACGCATCTTCTGATGAATAACAGCACACAGCACAAACTGAATCGGTTTTTTAATACTCTCATCGACTCACAACGTTTGGTACTGATCTGAGTGTCCGACATATGGAGGTTTGGGTGTGACACACATCATTTCCACAGCCTATCTGGCTGCCATCTTCAGGTGAGAACACTGTTTACTAATCATGCTGAAACTGATTCGTACTATGAATGGTGATCCCTTTATAAGCTGCGGAAGGCCAACAGTGCTCCTGTCCCTTAATAAAAGCGAAGGTACAGTGCCCCAGTGGTAAAACCTGGCAAGAGTTATGGATCGCTATTGAGTACCGCTGTCGAAACACTCTCCCGGCTGAGTTAACAAATGTTTTTTTGAAAGTCAGATGAAACAGTCTTCCAAATCTTACTTAAAGGAGAAGTTTGCCTCTATTTACATTTTGTGAGGGTCTAACTTCAACTGATTCTGTTAAAACAGAGCCCCAATAATGAGACACAGTGGCAGCCATTTGCGTCCTTATATAAAATAAAAATCTCTGGAAGACAGTACCGTATACTGTGGATTTTTCTGATTGGAACAGTTGTGTATGATGATGGTGCTCAATACATCTGTTGTGAATGGTGTGAATAGTTTGACTGATATACTTTTCCCACTGCAACACACTTTGTAAAAGCTGGGCTTCCTCAGTTCTAGGTCCTCTTTTAGCCAAGGAGCCCTCTAATCGTGACAGGTGGACAAAATATTGATATTATTAAAATTCATGCTATCTTTGAAGATATACCCTGACCATATGATAAGAAAGCCAAACTATTCTATATAGTGGCCAAACTTTTAACGTCATTCACGACAGGTGTATTGAGCAGATTCGCCACACACAATTGTTGCAGCATGAGAAATCCATGGTACAGAGCACTGTATTACTGAGGGACACAGAATTTTGTATGATACAGGCAAATTGTTGCCACTGTGTCTCATTATTGGGCCTCTGTTTTAAAAGAAACAGTTGAAATTAGACTGTCAGATAACATAACAGACAGACAGTGGTTACACTGTAAGTAATTTTTTGAAGTCTATTTTATCTGATATTAAAAACCAGCAGCGACTCAGATGGCAGAATGTATTGCCAGTGGTACAAGATAGTGATCCATAGTTTTTGCCAGCTTTCGCACTGGAGCAACTGTACCCTGGCTGGTGTTGAGGGACAGCAGTGCTGTTGGGCTTCTGCGGCATATAAGGAGGCCACTGTTTGTGGTATGAATCAGTTCCGGTGTGATTAGCAAACACTTGAAGGTGGCGTCCAGGTAGACTGTGGAAATATTGGGTGTAAATGATTGCATGATCCAGGTGCAGACCCGACAAGAATATAAGTTGCAGTGTTGGCTTAGAAGCTTCAGCATAAATTTTAGGATCATCTGTCACGTGTAATACAGCTGAGCATTTCCAGTTCTTTCAGGCAATGTATTATAGTTCAGTTTCATCATCACTAGTGAGCAAGGTGAGAGAAAATTTGAGCCGTGCAAGAAAATGACCAGATTGTGAGCTAGAAGCACTCAGATAGGAGATTATTAGTAATCAAATAAGTGGTTGGCAGGGATCTGATGCAGCTGCACTGTTAAATGCTTTGAGTGGGTCATAGTGTGGGATAGCACTTGAACGTGGCAACAGAATGATATAATGAAAGTTTATTTTATTATTGTTTAATTAAACAGTGAGTCAGCTCATTTAATGAAAGTTTATTTTATCGTTTTATTAAACTGAGTTTAAACTGTGACTTTCCTCATATATACTTACTTCGGTAACATAAAGACAGCTTATTTACCTATAAAACTTAATTCTTGTGGCATGACAAGTCTCGAAGTTGACGAACTCATTTCTATCATAAATGACTATTTCGGAGTCTGCCCTCTTCCCCTAACAACCATCTCGAATGGCAAGTGTTGAAAATATTGTTTCTAACAGCTCATGTGGTAAATTCAACATACTGCAGACTATGAAAGAATATGAAAAGTGGTGTACGACGACATTAGCTCAAATATTTGCCACAAAAAATTATACAATTATAGAGAACAACATTATTTAGAAATCAGCATTTGTGCTTTATTACTTATTTTTCTTTGTAATTGTGAAAGAACATTAGTAAAAACTATTATGTCTCATTAGCAGTGTGTGTTTACTCTTGAAACAATTTTTGTGTGTCATTAGAATGCAGTATATGCTGAGCTTATGTCAACCACGTATTGTAACACCTGAACAGTATATCTCTGGAAGGGGGAGAGGGAACCAGTTAACAAAACAAAAATAGTCAAAGTGGACACTATTGGACAGGGGCTTTGCCGGACTTTCATTCATTAACATGAGGCCTATCCTACGGGAAGCTTCGTTCATGTATATGTTTAGATCAGAGCTTTCCAGGTTTTTCCTCATGGCTACACATTTGTGTGTTCAGTTGCAACAAATTATATTGTAAGGATCTATTAATTTTTCATTTTTTTTGTTTCTGAGTCCAGTACAACTGTATGTGAAGCACTTTTTCGCATTGTAATGGTTTAAGACACAGCCGGTGCAAGTACCATACCTGGAACACTGGAAGCCATGGTCAAAGTCTTGCTGATAGAAGTACCCCCACACCTTGTACCCACTTCCGTGTCATGACACTCAGTGCCAGTAACCTAGGTTGCTGACCAGTCTCCAGGAAGCTTCAGCAATTTGATACACATTTGCCTGACAGCAGATGGACGTGGGTCACTGTCCCTGTTCCAGACTTTCTGCAGTGACTCACAGACACTGCCCTTCAATGAAGTTGGCACAGAGTAACTGCATTTGAACCCTGTCCCAGGGGAGTGGATGATGCGGCTGTGAATCTGTTGATGCCATCGCTGGACTGCGATCTGTGGATTTCTGCCTCTCTACCCAGCTTGGGCACCCACCATGCCACCAGTCACCTACCCCTGCTGTGCAGTGTCATTCACGACTTTGCCTGCCATCGCCCTGCTGCTGGGGCACAGCCAATTGCTGCAATGCATGTTGACACTGCCTGTGTGGTGTGCCACAGCAGAGCCATATGGGGTGCATGTGCCATGGTCATTAAATTAGAACACTGACTCAGCGTACCTCTGTGAAAGCAGCTCGAATTCCTGCACGTCTGGCCACTACACCAGAATATTGTATGAAGACTGAAACACATTCGAATGACTGTACAATTTGGACAGATTAATTATAGATTTGTTTGTGAGCATCCTCATGCCTGGCCACAACCATTTCTGACCGGCTACACGGAGGAGGCATTAACCCTAGGATGCATGGTGCCGAAAACACACATGAATGCATATGCAGGGCCTCCAAGGCCCTACCCTAATTTAAAATTTTCCTCTTTTCATATAATCATTCTTTGGAGTTAAATTTATTTCTGTCAAATTTATTGTCATATTGAAAGATTCCCAAGATACAGTAACAGGATTTGGTGGACCTGATTAACATTTTATTAACTTCTTAAAAAAAACTCTAAGAGTGAATTTTTACTAGTTACATCCATTTACATACAACATATACAAATAATTTTATTAATTCACTTATAAGTTGTAGTTTACATTTTATAACATTTATTACAACCAATCTCTTCAATTAAAACATACTCATTATTCACAATATTATGTATATAGGCAATATTTTGACAAAAAGTTATTCATTTTTCACATAAAATTGCAATTTTCTTAGTTTTCAACATGTGACAAACAAGAAGCACAAATAACGCCACTATGTTCCTTACAAATTTTGGTTTTACGCTTAATGCACGTCATAGCACTTTTTCTGTGTTTATTGTATGGGCAATAATTGCATCTTCTTCTTTTTCCTGAAACAGGTAGTTGGTTCGGCAATATGACATCTTTTTGAACACCACATCTTTGCATGGTATCAACGATTTTCTTTGGAAGATTAGGGATCTGAATACGAAGTTTCATTAGTGGTCTTACCATTTCCTCTGCTAAATCTCTTAGGAACAAACGCCTTTTATCACTTCTTCCACTATGGTATGTCAGATGTTGGGCGGAAAATAAAATTTCACTGTTCATTGCTGCGACGTCCATCATATTCATCCATAATGCAAATGGCCATCTTCTTGTTTGTCTCTTGCAAGTGTCATAACAAATTTTCTGGTCCATTTGATCTACTCCACCCTTCGTAGAGTTATAGAACTTTATTATATCTGGTTTCTTTTTTGGATGAGTTTCATCAGTGTTTCTGTTGTGATGCATTGTGCTAGTGAGAACTACAGATCTTTTCTTTTTGGGAACATAACTCACCATTGTAATGTCACCTCTAAATGCAAAGAAAGAGGAATGAATCGCTCTCGAGGCAGATGGTTTCATCTCATTAGGAATTTCTGGTTTATTTTGTTTGATTGTTCTCACCACTGTAATTCGCTTCTGAAGCATCTCTTCTGCCAGCTGCACACTAGTAAAGAAGTTGTCAACAGCAATATTTTTTGATGATCCTTCAATGCCTTTAGCAAGATCTTTCACTACATTCAATCCAAGATTTTTCTGAGTAGGTTCATGGGGCTTCTTTCCTGTGTAAACAATTCCGTCTAAAGCATATGCAGATGTAGCATCACATAACCAAAATATTTTTATGCCATACTTGGATGGTTTAGAGGGCATATACTGAGTGGAGCCGCATCTTCCACGGAATGGGACTAGCTGTTTGTCAACTGTGAGCGAATCATTGGGAATCATTCTATTTCTACACTTGTCAAGAAATAGTTCCCATACATAGCGAACAGCTGCAAGTTTGTCATCTGCAGATCGAGCTTCACTGGTACACCTGTCATCAAATCTAATCATTCTCCTTATATCCTCAGATCTATTTACTGACATGGTGGGTTTATATATAGGATTTGCCTTTTCATCCAAGAATAATTCTCTAATAGGAACATCCCAAATCTTCTCAACACCAGAAAGCAGTAAAAGACCAAAAAAATCCTCCATTTCAGCAAGTGAAACGTGTTTCCATGTTTTACCACGTAAAGCAGCCACTCTTCTGCCTTCAATATTTGTGCAGTTGATGATTCCCTCTAGTATTTCCTTGGCGATAAAATAGTCCCAGGCATCCTTAGGTTAACAGGTTTTCAAACCACGGGCTGGACCAGGTGCCTTCTTTACGATATTATGGACAGGCATACGAAAAGTTGCAGGAGGTTCTAATTTCCAAATCGTTCCATTCCGACTAATGTATGTGTGATCTTCTATACCTTTTTGTTGTGGTTCTTCATTTTCAGACTCTGATGAAGTAATATTATCGGAAGGACTGTCATCTGCCTCAATATTCACATCTGCAGGTTCATTGGCTGATTCTTTGGTACTTGCATCTTCAAAAAATATTCCCTTCCTTGCAAGAATAATCTTCTTCAAACCACTGAGTCACAACACTTTCAAAATTAGTTGCATTTGCACGTACTGACTCTCTTGCTTTGCGTGTCAAAGCCATAGCAAAAGGTGTGTCTCTCAAACAGCAGCTTGTCCAGCACTAAAAGAGTCATACTCGTAACAATATGGGCCTTGTAGCAACAAACAAACTACAGTAACAATGAGGCTGACAAGAGCAGCACAGGATAACAATACTATGCAATAATAAAACATTTGATAGCAAAAAGATCAATAATACACCAACATCGTCAATATGTGAAAGTAGTGTGTATAATTTTTTAGTTATACTATTTCTACTACACCTACTGCTGCTGTTGGCACTCCTGTTGCTGGAAATACCACTGCAATTAATGTTGAATTAATAACTGCTCCCAAACAAATGTTGAAGACAATATAGGCTAAAGAACATTTATAAATGTGTGAGGGCTTCTGAAGCTGTGCTTATGCATTCACGGTGTATGGGTAAATGTATTGAATTATACAAAAAACTTAAGAAGGTATCTTGTTCAGACTTGATAGGAGGAATGTCACAGTGTTGGCGAAAGAGTACTGGAAAGCAGTTTGAAATCAAACAAAAAATTATAGAATTTTTTTAAAAATGAAAACATACAAGGGAGTCGGAGGCCCTGTATATGCATCCTAGTGTTAAAGAAGTACTGCGTCACTCAACAGAACCTTCTTCTGTTGTGCATGTCCATCTCATCTTTGGCAGAGAACCACGTCCACACACGGCTCTCCTCTCTTTTGTTACAAGAGATACAAAACTTTCGAATACTAGCAATTCAGTGACCTACGGGAATTGACAGACATCATAAATCCATGTCGTATAACTGGGATGTATGACAAATTCGCATTTGTTTCCTCATTTCATTCGAACTTACAAATGCTACTGTTTTTGTATTAGTAATAATAGAAAATGCTTTTTTGCATGAATATGTTGTAGAAAACTGCAGCAGTATGATGAGTGCTCTTTTACTTAGGCCAGGGCAGTCTTCTTAAACAGAAATCTAGAAGTTACAGAAATCTAATTGTAGGTATTTAAGTTTTAAAGTGCAGTTGTTCTGCAGATCTGCTAGTTCTTCCTCTTCAAGTTCACAGTTACAGGAGAGGGAGAAGGCATTTCTTATCCCTTCATACTGGTTATATCTAGTCTTGCAAAACATCCAAGACTAGACAGTTCTGTGAGTGGGGTCCAGTATCATCTCGGTACAGCTGTGTCACCTGCTGTACATTTTGATTTGAAAAACAATGTAAACAAGGCCTCTACATGAAAGCTTTCACCATTAATCACCTCGTTTACAGATGTGAAACATTCCACAAAGCACAGACCATTCTCCTGAGTGTATCCATTATCCAAAACTGACTGCATCTGCTCCCCACATTTGGGGAAGTTTGTGGCATTGTGTACATCTGTGGCATTGTAACTAGTTTTAAATTGACAGCCAGCTCTGGGGAAAAATAGATAGTGGACTGGTGCTCACGTGCCGGCTCACGATAGCCAGATTAATGCTATCAGTGCCGCGAACCACTCAGCTGTCGTAGGTGCTCCTAGTGGTATCTAGAGGCTTTTCACTTTTGTATTGAGAAAGTCTAGCCTTAGGGGTGGCTCCTCTAGATTGCCCAACTTAACTCAAATCGTATTGTCATAGTAGTATGATTTCACATAAACTAGTAGTGGATTGTTGTTTTGACTCCAGTTGCAGTACTGAATTGGGAAGTCAGGGGTTGTTTTGCTCACTGGAATGCTACATTCAGAGTCTTCAAGGCTTTTTGTCCCGTGTGACAGGCCTGTCAAGTAAGTCATGTTATTCCCATGGAACTGTTATGTGACAGTGGAGGTGACGTGTCTACACGAACCCAGGCTAATACCACAGGCAAATTAGAGAGAAAGTCAGCAAATGGGGGAAAATTTGTATAAAGTTTTCAAACTTTGGGAAAAAAACTCATATGGGGTAAGAAACAGAAAAGTTCTCCGTCATAGGGGTGTGTGGAGGGGGGGGGGGCATGTCACCCTTTTATCCGCTCCAAAAGTCAGTTTGTACATTATTTTAAATTTATACGTGAAAAAGGCTCATTTTTCAAACAGAGCTTTATTAGTAAATATATTCCTCCCAAAATTGTACAGGAAAAAGATCGTGTGCATCTTTTCATTTATACGAATGGTATCTGAGCAATAAGAATGTAATAGTTTGCAGTTTTTGTTGCTTAACAAAATATTTAAATGAATAGTGTAATTAAGTGTATGGAAATATTTTGTAGCCTATATATTCTACTTGATGATATTTATCTTGCTATCAGTATTGTTGAAATTAGGAGTACATGCCAACAATGAAAATATCAAGTTCCCCATCCCATTCACGTAGAGCTCTGCTACCACTGCCGTTGTTGCCGTTTCTTTCTACCCAGTGTCTAGTTCAGTTGAGTTAATGTTGTGAACTGTCAAAGTAGTTGCAGAGTGTTCTGTTTTTGTGACTGTATTCATCAGTTAGTGGTGTTATGATGTGCTTCTTGTTAGTCTCATTTCTTCTGTCTGGACTGAGAAAACAATAATGCTGGCCCCTACTACCTGTTTTATGTGGTAACTGTGTTTCGGAAGGAGAGACATCAATAGTGATGAAGGGGTTCGAAACTCTAATACGCGTAAGCAAGGAACGGAAGGATGGGGCTCACAATCTTCTGCAGAATGTTGGACTGATTGAAGTGCATAAGATTTGTCAACGTGAATGTATTAAGAAACGTAATATAAGGAAACTAATTAATCGAGGTGTTGCACAAGAAGATGATAAAAATTTGAGATCCTCTTCCTCTTATCTATTCACTTTAAAAAAATACTGTTTCATGTGTGT
Organism: Schistocerca nitens; assembly: GCF_023898315.1. Lineage (NCBI taxonomy): Eukaryota > Metazoa > Arthropoda > Insecta > Orthoptera > Acrididae > Schistocerca > Schistocerca nitens. The sequence goes on along the minus strand of NC_064615.1, from coordinate 1,109,582,819 downwards.
TGAAAAGTGCGGCATAGAGGCGGAAACAGAAATGCAATAATGATTTTGGTAGAAAGGTTGCTGAACATATGAACAGTGTTTTGTGTTTAGAAGTTGCAGAAGCCTGTTATCATAAAGAGTGCTATGCTAAATTAGTGTTGAACCCTTCCTCTGTTCGAAAAAGAGGCCGTCCTTAAGATACCAACTTCGATGCCGCTGTTCAAGAATTATGCAAATTTACAGATAGTTCAGAGGAATGTCAATTTTCACATCTCAATTTTTTGCAGAAAGTTAATGTATGTCTCTCAGAAGGAGAGACAATGACTATAAAAAGTCTGAAAAATAAACTGACTGAATGAACACTTTGGCTGTGGGGTCTTGTTTATCACAGTGCCAAAAAATCCTCCAGCTGTATGTTTTCGTGGCAGTGGCCACAAACATTAGTATCAGTGGTACAATGAATGAGCTGTTAATGAAAAAGATGAGAGAAAAAGAATAGTAGAAGCAGCAGCAGCTATCATCCATGAAGGTGTAAGAATGACTCCTTACAGTATTGCCGATTATCCAGATATCAATGACTTGACAGAGAATGCTGAAGTTATGGTTCCTGACACTTAACACGAATTTGTGATGGCTGTGGTTTTGTCAAAAAAGAAAGGTTTTGACCAGTCCCCTTTAAAAAAATGTACATCAATATCCCATGCGATTGTGTCAGCTACCAGGCCTCAATCATTTATTTCCCCACTGCAACTTGATTTTGCAGTGTACTTGTTTCGTAAAGCGGAATTGAAAAACATTGTTGAAACTGTCTCGAATATGGGTTTCCGCCATTCAGTTCTGGAAACCAAATATTTCAAATGATTTGTTCTCACAATTCGTTTTCGATAATGCTGGCTTCAATATTGCAACAATGATGGGCAAAGGTACATTCCATGCTGTGGTTGGAATCGGGTGTGCGAGTCCAGATAGATGGTTATGTAAAAAAAATATTTACAAGTATTTGTTTGATAGATATTGTGGTATTTTCATTGTCTACAGTCTGTATATATGATTGTAATTATATTACAACAAAAGTAATTGGGGATTAGTTTTACAGTAATTCTTAATTTTCATGAAAAGTGATTTTCACTCTAATTATTTACGTTGCTTAAATCTAAAGTAAAAGGCTATAAATCAAAATTGTTCTATATAAATAAAAGTCTGTTTTAAAAGAAATTTCACTGTTTTTTTATCTACAAATTTTAGTACTCACAAACTAATTAGCTTGCTTAAACATGCATTTGACCACCTCTGAGCAAAATTTCACCAGAAACATTTTCTGTAATATAGATAACTTTGTTAAATGAACAGTTTTTTGTAAAGTGTGGAAAAAGGAAAATAAATTACATTAAGGGGTGAGGGAGGGGGAAGATTCCTCGATACGGGAGGGAACTTTTCTGTTTTTTATTTCTTCATCCCTTTTCTCAAAGTTTCAAAACTTTATAAACTTTTCCCCCCCTTTTTCCTAATTTGCCTGGACTATAACCTGTCATAGAGTAGTTGTGGTCTCTCCCTTTTTGTGTTCACCCACGCAAACCATGCAGGTGACCAAGGAAAGGAGAAATTAAATTAAAATATTGATTCCTGTGATGCTACAGCCTCATACAGCCATCTGAGTGTTATCCCCCAATTATGTATTTACTGCATATGGACTGTTCGGTTTATGTCTTGGAGGCACACCTAACACGTAAATTTTCTAATCCCACATGTAACTTTTCGGCGTTCGGAGCATATCCTCGCTACTTTGCATTATCATGGGATTATGAACTCCTTTGCAGTAATATCCATACATATGCGGAAAATAACGTTTTTCCAGAAACAATGATATAAAACATCTTGAGTTCTGTAGGAAAAGTTGGTGCAATTTGCAACACTTGATTGTGCCTGCCGTTCTTATTTGTTTCACCGGAAGTTCAATATTGAGTTGAAAAGTAGTCATCACCAACACCACCCATGCACGAAACCAGTACTACTACTACTACTACTACTACTACTACTACCACGATAATGCAGCTAGCAACCACAGCCGGCTTGCTACCATCTCTCCCGTTGTTTCCTACGACAAATACAGGCCTGAGCACACATCTGTGTGACCGCAGCAATGTTGTGTTCATGGCCGACGATAAGTATCGAAGCCCTTCGGTCAAATCTTTGACTGTGTAGTGGGGAAGCTTTAGCAGAAATCTCTGATACAAGTTAGAGCGAAGCCTAACTCTGCTCCAAGTTCGCCACAGCGCACATTCCACTGCACTTGCATTAGTGTAATGTAAGCTATAAAATGACGAAGTATATTGGTACGTGGCTGCCACCACAGTGATCATTGCAAAGTATGAAGATACGAAATTTCTTACAGCACAAAGCACGCTGATTACAAAAACCGTAATAAGCGGTTGGACTCCCACAAAGAAATAGCTGCAGCTGTCAGCCGCAGTCGACCTGGCTGCTCCGTAGGTGATGATTAGCTTACATATAAAAAGAATGTGGAAGGAGAAGTAAAAAGCCAAGTGTGTTCATTCAAAGTGTACATAAGTGAAATAAACGTATTTCTTTGTACACTAAATAACCTACTTAATCTTCATAAATTCTTCCTTAGGTGATAATTTGTTCACATTTACCTAGAATAATACGTAATATGGTAGACTGTGGATTCGAGTACTATATTGCAAGCTGGAATAGCGTTCGCCTGCTGATAAAAAATCTTAACCTCACCATGAGACGATCTTTAGCAGAAATAGCATTCATGGTTTAAATAATGACACTACACCAGTTACGTATTTCTTCATAGTTCGCACGATACTTTGCGAGAATTTATTCCCATGAACATGTTCAAATATTTGCACGGGTATTGTATGTGATGTTTCGAAAAATCGAACAAAAAAAATGTCACATTGCAGTAAATCATAAAAATACAACTGCAGGGCAAGAGAGGAAAAATAACACATATACTGACACCACATAAAATACCTATGTAAATATTTCCTTTTCACAATGGGAGTAAATTGCCGAATCGCGCTACATTTCCATACAACTATGATAAAATTTTTTACGGTCGTGTAGTAGTTCCAGTGAAGTAGTTTGGGCAAAGAAGTTAAAAGACAGTGTAATACGGACCTCAGGCTTTATGCGTTGGTTTCGGTCGGTACTAAAATTAAATTACTGACGTCACACACGTTCTCTGAGGCGGTCTCTCCCAAATGACGGCACAGCAGGTTTCCTTCGCCGACAGTTTTGTGCGGGAAGCCGGGATGCTCCCTTCGTAGGCAACGACAGTAAGTTCAGCAGTGAATTCGCCAATGCCCAAGTTTACTCAAATATTTCGGCCACTTACTTCTATACATCAAGACCAGCTTTACCTTACTTCTTGGATGGACTGTAGTGTTTTAGTGCGTGCGACACCCTCGACGGTGCAGGTTCGACGTGCAACAGGACCCCTATTAACAGCCTACTTGTGGAGGCTGACGTACCTCCTCTACATATCAGGCGCCAGCGACTGCTGCAAAACTATGCAATACACATTAGCTACTCCGCTGAGCATCCAAACTACAGTTCCCTTTTTCCTCGTAGGGAGATGTACCTCCCATAACAGAGGCCAACGTCGGGAGTCACGGTCGCAGTTCGCATACAGTCACTCCTCTGAACTGTTTCCCCATTATCGTGTCCTGTCAGGGAGAAATTGTGAGCGCCCCCTAGGTGTGTACCCCGTCCTCGGATCTGCCTTGAGCTCTTTTGGACTGAAATGCTAAACAGACCATTTGGTTTTTCGCCGCCTGCCCTTGCCGCATTACCAGGCTCGGACGGCTCTGTGGTCGCTGGACGAACCGGTTTTGTGTACACACGCAAGATGCAGTGAACTACACGTCCTGCCCAATTTATGCATTGTATTCACTGCAGAACTGGTGGCATTGCTTGAGGGCTCAGCCACATCCGTTCTTGCACTAGCGAGTCACTATTAATCGGCAGAAACTACGCGAGTAATCATCAGGCTGTCGACCAGGGCTACCATCGACATCCACTATTTGTGACTATTCAGGGTCTCCTGTAAGACCTCCACCACTCTGGACCGTTGATCGTATCTATTCTTGATCACATTGGGATCCCAGGGAATGATCATGCTGGCCCAGGTGGCCAAGTTGGCTGCCAGGATGCTGAATTTGGAGATGTGTTACTGGAACTGGACCTTCGGACGACTTTACGCTTACAGTTGTTGAAGGCTTGGCATGCGGATTGGTGTGCCCTGGTTTCGTAGATTAAACTGTGAACCATAAAGGAGACCACGACCACGTGACAGTTTTCCCTTCGTGCTTCTCACAGGGAATTTGCTGTCTGTCAGGTTTGTATATGGCAACATTTGGCTGACCCAAGGCCACATCCACCGATGTGAGGATCCGCCCATTGTTGGTGTTGTGCCCATCTTTAGGTGGCCCACATCCTGTTGGACTGTCCTAATTTGGCCACTATATGGCGAAAACTTAAACTTGCTAACACACTGCCTCTGGTGCTAGTTGACAACAGAGCGACTGGTTTGGATTTACGTTTTACCCACGAAAGTCGTTTTTACTCCTCTCTCTGAAGGACATGTTAGTTTCGTCGGCGGATTGAGAGATTGGATGGGTGTCTCGCTGCCTGTTCTGACCTGAGGACTCCTGTGGCTGTCTTTGCTCGGTGGGCCGCCCTTCCCAACGTTTTAATTTTCTTATTATTTTACATTGGTCGTTGTCTGACAGACTCATCGTCAAAGCCCCTTTTCTAAGATTTTATCTTGTCTGTGTAGCTAGTTTTCTTGTGGTGATGGAGGGTGTGGAAGCACCGGTTGGATGCATGTGTCGTGGGGGCCTCCAACTGCTTTCTTGGCAGGGCAACTCTCCCACCTTCACCATTTTTACCTCTTTCATGTCTACTTGCTTCTCTTTCTTGGCCTTCTTGATTCTCATGTACAACCTAGTGCATTGGGATTTGTCTCTCGTGTATTTCCTCTATGTGAACAGTTACTGGCTTGACACGCAAAGGATTAGAAGACCATTGACCACGTAGTTTGGTCCCTTTAAATCCATCAGTTCATCCGACACTTGACGGTGTCAATGTTGTTCCGTGGTCCTGGGATTGTCCTTGACGCGCCTTCGGGGCAGGTCATAGTCTGTTCCCTAGTGGCGCAGATTCTTCCTTTATACGAACAGCCTGAGGGGACAGCGTGTCATAATTGAGAAAATATGGGCACTGATCACTCCACTTCTCATTTCGTCCCACATACCTCGTATGTTCCGTTAATTTTTAGTCCGAACAAGATAATTGTAGGGCGTACAAAGGCGTGTGCTCATCTTATCTTCACTCCGTACGTGAAGGGAATGCTGTACAGTGACTTGCTGATTATATAGGGGTTTCTCTGCTGCTGCATTTCGCTGTAGCAAGTAAATCGAAGGGCGGAAATCGTTGCCATTTGCGGCGGGCCTCTTACCTTGTAAAAGAATGTGAAGTGGGGGAAACAGCACTGTAGAGGTAAGTGGCGCAAGTGCGCGGGAAGGCGAGAGGGCGGCGGCGGCGGCGGCAGCAGCAGCAGCAGCAGCAGCAGCCTGATTGAATACCGCGTTGTCAGCCGTCAGCCGGCGCGGTGTGTGCGCTGCCCTCCAGCCGCGGCCCGGCTGCGCAGTCAGCGGCCGCTCTTACCGGGGCGTCCCCCACTTGTCGGGATACTTGCGATGTCGGCTGGAGGGCGCAGCCGCGCCGTACAGTTAATACACAGAGTTTTGCTGCCGAGCTATTGGTGCATGTTTTCACGTTCCTTTTAGCGCGTGACGAGAGTCCATGGAGTTGCACAGACTGCCTAAACTCGCCACCCTCGTCTGCACATTGCACGGAACCGAGGCGGAGTCCCTATCCGTGCGCCAAACCGCATACAGTGTTATACGAACGCTGCCGATGGAAGCCGAAACGTCCACTCACACAAGCGCTGTCAAACGGCGAAGATTTCTGCAGCCGACGGCGGATTGATAGAGCGATTTCGAGAAGACATAGGAAGACTTTCAACTTGCTGCGAAGAATAGTGTCTTACTTGAAAAATGTGAACTAAAGCCGTCTTTTTTTTACATCACAATTAAAAATGACCACAATAGGAACGAACGTGATAGAGCATTAGACGAAATATGTTGAGAACGTAGCCTGCAGACAAAGATCGAGGAAATTAAAAAGAAAATAACTATGCGTTCACAATATTAGCGGCAAAGACACGTCATTGCAATTTCTCTTAGAAGCTGTGTGGGTTGTGAGGTACTTACGTACCATGAGTATCGCTTTGACACACGTCAATTCACCAGTGCCAACGAATCTTCCTTAAAACAGTCGAAAACTTCTCGAAATAAGTAGTTGCTTTTCTCATCAGTGTTCTGCTTCGGTGATTTCTGTCCCAAGATCTGGTAAGAATCGTTGAGCTTCAGTTTCAAAAAGAGTATTCGCCGTCAGAAAGGAAATTTCACCCCTCGTGCTGCCTTCCCGTAAACGTTTTCACCTGTAATGAGCATTTTTTCTTTTTCGTGTTACCATCTGGTACGGCATACAATGCAGCGGCCACTGAGAGAACTGAATTGAGCCACAATAAGAATTAACCCTTGATAATCTCCTGCGACAAGGAACTTTTTTCAGGGGATTGTTAATGTATCCCTCAACAGTTTTTGTAGCGTCAGCACCATACGCTGAGTCAGATAGCAAGCGCTGCTTCTTTTGATCGTAATTCTGCTTGTCCAAAAACACAGAACGATTACTGTCCGCGGATTTCGGACGTCGATTGGAGGGATTGCGTCTGATTGACTCAGATTTTTTTTTCCAAGTTGCGATGTGGTCTCCCTCTTCACTCCCTATCCCCTGTCTGATTCGTTGTGGTTAGCTAAAAATAGGTTTGGTGTTGATTTAACGATCTGTTTCAACACGTGCTGACTTCCAATTACTTTTTATTCAACCATTTCTATGAACAGAAGGGCAGAGTTCAAATGTGAAGCGTTTTATTTCCAATTTGTTTCTTGAAGATTTCAAGGAAAGTGCCTTAGTCGTCGGCATTGAAACCTGCGTGTTTTTTCAGATTTGTGGAAGATACTTGGGTGGCCTCATGGTTCTGACAATTTAAACGGCTTTTTAGAATATGTGAATTCAATACTCCGGAATATTCGTTTTACGATGAAGTTGGAAATGGGGGCTGCATTTCCTCCGTTGATGTGTTAGCGAGGAGGAAGGCCCATGGCACGTTAAGATATTCCATTTATATCTACAGGCTGGTAGTTGTCAGCATCTGGCCCAGCGTGAAGGGTACTTTGTACTTTGGTTCGGAGCCCAACTCAGCTCAGACCGTCAGTGTTTGTCACCTGAGTTAGCCCATCTTGAAGTCACCTTTTGTCAGAATTGTTGTAGTGAAAGACAGGTCAATGGAACAACGGGTGAGTGATGATAATACCGAGGTGGCAACTGAATCTGCTGACTTTTTGCTTGTATAGAGAGCATTTCCAATAGTATTGGTCGTATTTTGCGATACATGATGTGAAATGTGTTTTTTCGACCACATTCTAAGACAGGTTCCGTAAAGCATGATCTTGGTTTGCGTAAGGTGGGTGGCTACCGTATTGCTAGCAGTTCGGGCGTGCTTATTGGTCAGACAATCAGGACTGTGGAGGACCGGTGTACTGAACATAAGACTCACAAACACGCTTACAACAGCCTAGCAAATCTGCTATTACAGAACATTGTCTTGGCTGAGGTCTGACTTTCTTTGGAATATAACTCGAAGATTCTGGCATGCATTTCCAGCTGTTGGGATAGTGTCAGTAAGGATTGAGATACTATTAGCAAGTAATATTGCTAATACGAATGGAGTTATTTACTTCAATTCTTCGTGGAGTCCTGCTCTCTCTTGTCAAAAAACAGGACAGTGTTAATGCTACCTCTCCCTTCGGTTACGAATATTCACTATCGACAACTTGTGACGTCAGGTACCTTTGTTCGAGTGGTGGCGCTAGTGCGTATGCAGTGTTTTCAGATGTGATCTGCAAACAGAGATTTGAAAAGACACAGAGCCATAGAAAAAGTAAGTAAACTGTCTGCTATTTCAAAAGTAATGATCACTGTTAATACGTTTGCCCCATTGTTGGACAAAACGGTCAACGTCTTCAAAAAATGGTTCAAATGGCTCTGAGCACTATGGGACTTAACATCTATGGTCATCAGTCCCCTAGAACTTAGAACTACTTAAACCTAACTAACCTAAGGACAGCACACAACACCCAGCCATCACGAGGCAGAGAAAATCCCTGACCCCGCCGGGAATCGAACCCGGGCGTGGGAAGCGAGAACACTACCGCACGACCACGAGATGCGGGCCCAACGTCTTCAAGGGAAAATGTTCGGGGTTGCCTAGAAACCGTCCGCAGCTCGTGGTCGTGCGGTAGCGTTCTCGCTTTCCACGCCCGGGTTCCCGGGTTCGATTCCCGGCGAGGTCAGGGATTTTCTCTGCCTCGTGATGACTGGGTGTTGTGTGATGTCCTTAGGTTAGTTAGGTTTAAGTAGTTCTAAGTTCTAGGGGACTGATGACCATAGATGTTAAGTCCCATAGTGCTCAGAGCCAGCCTAGAAACCATTACTGTACCTCTTGACCTGAAGTGAATCGACGGCCGTGAATGTCTTTCTTCAGGGCTTCAAAAATATGGAAATCGCATGGCGAGGGATCGTGACTGTACGGAGGATGTGCAAGGGCTTCCCAGTGAAACTTTGGCACCATAGTGAAAACAATCCTTACAACATATGAACCCCGTCAACACTTGTCTCTCAGTGGAGAAAATGTACGAGGGTTGGAACTTTAATAGTGGCAACTATTTATTTACAGCTCGTACAAAATAGATACGTGTTTAGAAGTTTTACTGACTTTCATAGTAGTCACCAGCATTGTGTATAGCCCGTTGCCAGCGATGTTGAAGTTGTGGGATACTTCTAGCACTGCCACTTCATGGCATTCACTTCAGAACTACTACAAATTCGTCGGGCAATAGACCGCATCGCCCGAACTGTCAACACAACTGGCACTACTAAGAGTATCCTACGACTTCCACATCGCTGGCAACGGGTTATACACAATGCTGGTGACTACTTTGAAACACGTATTTATTTTGTACGAGCTATAAATAAATAGTTGCCACTATTAAAGTTCCAACCCTCGTATTAACAGTTATGACAATTACTTTTGAAGCAGTAGATAGTTATGTAATTCTATCTGTCTCGTTTTCATTTGACTGCCCCGTATAAATTCCCTTGCACAGCGGTCCCTTGTTTCGTTTGTGCCCTGAAAATGACTGGGTGTGCACCTGGCGAAATGTTGGGGGGTGTCGAGATGTCACCTGGCTGCATTCCCGTTAGTTATTTGAACAACGTGTAAGTTGTCTGCAGAGTAGATTGTAGGCAGCTCGTGTCGTAACACCAGGTGTAGATTTCAGTGTTTGCTTGTTCGGCCCGACTGGGAATGCATATTCTGTTGCCAAATAGCATAACGACAGGGCGCCCGTGCGCAGAGTGAAACGATGTGCGCCCATGCTGGCTGTTCTGACAACAAGATTATGAGGGCAAGCGAGTATTACTACGTGGCTCCATGTGTAATCCATTACAGATCACTCGTAATATTCCAGCGTACCGGGAGATGCGTTTATGAACAATTTGACTCCTTTTTGCTTTGTCTTGATAACTTATTGTTTCCCAATTTCTACCGTAGTCTCCAGATCTTCCTTAATCGGCTCCATCTTTTTCTGGGTCATCCTATTGGTCTTTTCCTCGTCCCATTTCAATCAGTTTTTTTCAGGTGATTATCCTACATCCTCCACCCTCTTCACACGTCCAAATGCTCAAACTTCTTGAGTTGTGCAGTACTCTGTCTCTATCATTGACAGATCCACTTGCATCTCTCCTCTGATGTGTTCATTCGTAGTTTTATCTTCTGCAAGGCTGATCGTAGAAACAATTTCGCTTGCTTATAACTTGTTAATTACACAGCACTCCATGTATGTTATCGGCAAGGAGATACGTCTTATTGACCGTCTATTTCCGTCGCAGGTACTCCGTTGGCCGAAAGATCATCATGCACTCGACGCAAAAATTTGAATCTCTTTGTTTCTCTGTTCTGTACTTCTTGATATTGCACTTCCCGGGTAACTGAAAGCTTCCACACACTGTTTTCTCTCCCTCTAACATCAGGTTGCCCTGGGCAGGTGTCCTGCTCGTAACCATTGCTACAGTTTTGCTCTTGCTTAATGTCAGCTGGTCACTGTTCTTATTTCCAGCCTTTTCAAAAGTTATTGGGTGGACAGGAAGTTTTAATTTGCTAACGTAAATTAGAAGACTGAGTTGCAGGTCATATGTCGGGGCCGTTTGTCTATATATTTTAAATGGAAGGAGGAGGGGGGGGGGGGTGCGCTTGTGCATCACCGTGATGATGCTCATTGCGCTGTAATCTGCAGCTACTCATGTTTCCCTGAAACTCCTCAAAAAACAGTGTACCAGTGTACTTAGTCAGGCAGAGGCTGTGTACGGTACTGCGCACCTTTGATACGAGTGGCCTTGTTAGATCCACAACAAATTCGACCCGTTAGTACGCTTTCCTCAAATCTGTTCTGTTTTCAGCACAGTAACCTGACTTATCCATGTTTTCGTAAGTTTTATGGCTCTGAGCACTATGGGATTTAACATCTGAGGTCATCAGTCCCCTCGAATTTAGAACTACTTAAACCTAACTAACCTAAAGACATCACACATATCCATTTCCGAGGCAGGATTCAAACTTGCGACCGCAGCGGTCGCGCGGTTCCAGACTGAAGCGCCTAGAACCGCTCGGCCACATCGGCCGGCCCTCGTAAGCTTAAATCCAGCTTGTTTAGTGTTCAGATGGGGTGGTGAAGTGTTTAGGATAATTCTTTCCACAAGTTTATCGTACTACCTGCTTTCATTGTCACGTGTATAAACGTTTTGGGTCGTCAGAATATTAGATTCCTGGCTTAAGAATCAAATGGGACTTCGGCTTCCCTACGCATTAAAAAAGAAAAAAATGGTAGGAAATATGTGGTTGAACCCAAATTTTAATTTTGACTGTAACCACAAACTCATTTCCATTATCGATAGTCAAAGTTCTGGCAATTAGATGTCTCCCTAAAACTGAAGTTTGCAGTGTCTGCTTAGAGCGCAGCTGTTATCGCGCGGGATTGAATTCCTCCGGATTTCAGAGTCCTCTTAAGACGTTATTAAACTTAGACGTCAAGGTTGGTGAAACCTGCTCTGCCATATCGCACACCTGGCTTAGTAAGACTACGTGTCTGTGATGTGTTGTTATCCGGTCCCATGAGAGTATTCTAAACCAGTATCAGCTCCCGACATTGTAGTGCCATACGTCGTAAGGTAAAGTTTATTCACGTAGATTCAGTGTTGGAGCTGTTGACAAAAAATGCCTTTCCCTATCACTCTGTCCAGTATTATTTCAGTGTCTGGTGCAAAGTTCAGTCGCTCATTTCTTCCACGGCGCTCAGGTTACGCTCGACCGCTTCAACTGGATTAACATATTTCGTAAAAAACCGCGAAAACTGCAGCCAGAGCTAATATTCCGTCAGATCCACCCCTCATCATCTGAATGACGGACGTTGGCGGTGATCTTGGTCCGTTGGTTACCAAAAAATGTTTCACGAGTACGCGACTTTCGAGCTATTACAGTGGTGTAAAGCTGCCCTCACGTCGATAATCACACGGAGAAGAATTATTTGAGAGCAGCTGTGCAAGTACTCTCTACTTATGTCCTACGTTGCAGGCATTGTGTGCCTTACTTCTCCAGAGCTTCTCAACATACAGAGTGATTTGTAGAACCGTCCATACAGGCTCATGTGGTTACTAATGTTCAAGAACGCGAGCAAACGAAAGTAATGACGTAACCAACGAATCGCGAACGCAGTGGTAAAGCCGCCGCTACGAAACAATTTACGGAATTAAATGCCGCGCAGAGATGATCGCTTTGCTAAGAGTTTGAGTTCTGCTTTCACCATTGCTACGGATACAACTAAGAAACAGAAACCGACAATCGGTAGCTAATCGTTGTGAGAAATGTAACAGTTCGCAACGGCCTCCCCCATGGTAACGCTTCCTAGCGAGACCTGTATTGTGCGATAGCCATCCACCTAATCATGTATCTCACGAAACGTGGCCTTTTTTTAATTCTAAAATAGTTATTTTGTTCGCCGCTGACGTTTCGATGTACACTTAGACGTAAGATTAGACAGTCGGCTTAACGTCTCCATACATTCACTTGGCCGCGGGCGCGGGGCGCCGTGCGTGCGCTGCCTGCAGGCGACGAACCCTTCGATATTCGATTACGACAAGTGGGCCAGCGGGGCAGATGCCTTCCAAGCCATTGGGACAATTTTCTCGCCTTGCGAACTGCACGTGCACGTAAATGGGCCATAGCTAGTGAGCGGGTCGTTAAATAATTAATCTAAGAAACTTTTACTCCTCTGATAAGTCTTTAGAAACTCTTAACCGATATCGTACCCAGTTGCGTAAGACTTCATGCAAGCACTAAACGCGATGCGTTTTACAAAGTATTATCCTCTTCTGTTCCGTAAACTAGGAGGAATAGAAGGTATATCGACATTTGTAGTCTGCAAGCCAGCTTAATCTGTCGTCACACGGGACATGATTCTTACCGTGAAGGACGCCAGACATGGTTTCAGTCGTGGCCCGTGCACAGTCAGAAACCAGCTGGTGCCATCACATGGAAAGTGTTCCTCATCGTGGTTTGCGACCGCAACGCTCTCTAGCAGCAGTCATCGGCTGTATCTGGCTCACAAATAACACGTGTTACGGAAATGGGACGCCTTTAAAACTGTTGAATTATCTCCGTTAAAACAGATTTACTCCCTTGTCCAGATGCCTAGCCATGTTGTCCTGTCTGTAGTATATACAAATAAAACCTTTAGTGAACAACATAAAAGGCAAAAAGGACAGTTCTATGTCCAGTTGGTAAGGTCATGAGTTTTAAAACATCCATTACAAATAGTGCGACAAAAATTTACAATCGCCTTCTCCAAAAGATAAAATAATTTCATAATTATCACTTTATTAATTAACTCCTAGAGCACTGCTCCTATTTAGCAGCAGAATTCTAAGAACATCTGAAAAGCAGGACTGTCTTGTTTAAAGCGCAAAATTTACTACTGCAATTAGTGCAAGCTCTTTTCCTTATGAATCAAAAATAAAAAGATAATAATTTACTGCAATATTACCGTCAGAATTTTCGTACTTGTGTGGGTAGGTAGGTAGGTAGATAGGTAAATGCTGAATTGGGATGGAATCAAAAAGTGGCGCAGAAAGCAATCTTGCCATTCGTTCATCCATATTTCCTGGTGTATCCACAAAATTGAACAGACACACTTGAGTGAGAGCACTCTTACTTATAAATAATATTAGATATTATTTACCATACATATATTAATTTAATAAGGGCCCAGAATCTTTCAGGAAACATGAAGGTGAATAAAAGAGCTAGATGTAATAGGATACGAACCAACTAGAGTCGACTTCACAACGTAGCACCTGTTCTTGACACTACAGCGAACTTGTATATATTTGATGTTACGGTATTGTGATCGTTGATATATCAGTAACTGATATTAATTATAACAAATCGTACCAAGAACGAAGTGTTTTTGTAAGCTTTCTATGCACCATGAAGCGGAATACTTTTACAACATGCAAGTTGTAATAGGAAGAAAACAACTAAGAACGAAAATTGTTTAACCACCAATATGACATTCCCCGTCATTTGAGTACGGAAAAATTAACAAAAAGATGTGATGTAGAACGCGATCTTGCATGTCATTGGCCGCGTTCCTCTCCACGAAGAAAAATCTGACTCGTCTTACTCAAGTCTTCCTCCCTCTGGAAGGCAGCGGAAAATGAAATTCCACGTTGTGACGTCGTAGAACTCTACCAACTCCTCGCCCACGAACGCTTTTACGTGCCATGTGAGGACGGAGGATCCTTCTGGGACCACTAGCATTGCCCACCCCTCCCGCTCCCTCTCCCTGTTCCGTACGCGAATGGTGCGTTCGAAGAAAAACTGCCGACAAACCTCCGTTTGAACTCTTAATTTGTCGGGTTTTCTCATCTTGATTATTCCGCGAGAGGGAGTAATATGCTGCCCGACACTTGTTGGAACGTACGCTCTCACACTGATGCGCAAAGCCTCTCCTAGAGTCTGTCAGTGGAGTTTCTTGAGTGTCTCCTCAAGACACTCTCTCTCTCTCTCTCTCTCTCTCTCTCTCTCTCTCTCTCTCTCTCTCTCTCTCGGCCGCGTTCCTCTCCACGAAGAGCAATACTCAAGAACTGTTGCAACGAGGTTTTTGTAAGCCACATCTTTCGTGGATTAATTAAATTTCATGTGTCATTTCTAGAAAATGTTGATTCTACCAAATGTTGACAGATTGGACTTATTCTTGCATCACGTGATCTTAAGCACTCTGACTGCAAATTACGTTTGCCGTAGTGTTCACTGTAAAATGCGTACTTCGCGCAGCTCGGCGGCATTATATGCCGTCCCACAATTTGCGACGAAGACGGATGCAGAATAATCACAAAATAACCTACAAAATTCTTTCTGTCGCTCTCCGTGTTCGAGGGTCGATCAGTCTGCGGAAAAATAGTGATCCAACACCCTCGACTGAACACACATCTCGCTGCTCATCAGCACAAAATAATCAGAGCTACACTAAACACGGCCGCCACCTGTCGCCAATTTTGAAACTAATCATCCACATCCCTTACCTCGCTCGACTTGATCACCAAAACAGTACTGTGTGATGATTTTTTTCACTGCACAGCTTAGACCTGTGCTGGCTTGCTGAGACTACATTCACTCTTCAGGCCCTTTTAAACGAACAACGTTCTCCTCTTAACCGGCTGCTCGTCATCACGTGTACGCGTCACACACCAGCGTGTCAATCAGCCGATTGTGCAGAGTTCTAAAATTCTGACTGCTGAAGATTGCTCGTGCGTGGAAACTGGGGATTATGGCGTCGCCTGCTACCATCGGAAGCTAACCAAGTTTCTTTCCGCTCGCTCATCTTACTGTAATGGGTTTTACGCTTCTTTTGTCTTCTTAATGTTTTTCCGCGACTTGGTGTTTTCCTTATTAGGTTTCTCCAAAAATAAAGCAAAATCTGAAAGGAAAATGTTGTGTAAGTTTTACAGTATCTCGACTAAGAATGAGCCTGCACTGTACAGTATAGGCACGTAAAAAAAAAAAAAAAAATTGTCACTGAAAATTATTTCGTCCAAAGTCAACTGTATTGAGGTAAGAAACAAACCCGGACACAAAGAATAAAGTAAAAAGGTGCTGTATACTGCCTTGTAAACGTTTGTGATATGTTTATGTATTGAGTGTCTCCTCGGGTTTGCTGCCGGAGCCTAAAGTGAACGTGATTCAAATAGATCGCGTCTGCTGCCGTTGCTGCTGCTGAGTCCCGCTGAAAACTAATTTCGCCGCGAAAGTCTACTAAGTCACACGTTTGTATGTATTTTCTCGTGGGAATAATGGTTTCGACGATAGTTTTCATATCGTGCCTCGAAAAAATGCAACTTTTAAAATTGCCATTATGTCCTAGCAAGCTGACAACATTAATCGTTTCACGATTTTCACCTGTTTATTGTCTACGTCGTTAGTAGTGGAGCGCTTTACGACTGAACGGTGTGTTGTCAGTGAAAATTTACTGCAAGTATGGTGAATATTGTGCAGAGACTGTTCGCGAACTCCGTGGAATGCTTGGTCAAAGTAATGCACAGAGTACGTCGACTGTGATGAGAATGATGCTAAATTTGCGAGAACCAGTTCTGTGTTGGACATTAATCCTCCGGAACGTCCTCGTGTTAGATGTTCTGCGAAAAGTGTAGCCATAGTGAGTATTGACGTTCTTGTTAATTTCGGTGAAATACTTTTGCGGAAGTTCACAACAATTTGACATTTCCAGCATGCAGCCAATTTTGAGACAATGTGCGCCTTTCGGCGTATTATGTCCAAATGACACAAGAACTGAAGCCAAACGATCACGAAAAGAGCCGTACATTTGCTCACTGGAGTCTTTGCGAACCAAGAGCGAATATCAGTGCTATCAAGAAAGTAGTTTTCAGTTTCCGTTGAATGGCTTCGTGAAAAAGCAAAATTACAGGATTTGAGGCACAGAAAGGCCTCGAGTAATTATGGAGAAGCCATCAGATACACCAGTAAGAGTGGTGTGACATTTGGGCTGAGAGCGTAATTGGACTCTGTTTGTTCGAAGATGGTGCCGGCACCGCATTGAAGTGAATGGTGAACGTAACCACAATATGTTCAGAGAATTTCTGTGGACCGAACTGCATCGTATGAAAGCTGAAGAGGTTTTGCCATCTGATTTCTATCAGCGCTAATGTGAATTGCGCACTCAAATCTTGTGATATGACTCCACGTGATTTCTCTGTTGGGATACTTGAAAACTTGTTTTATATGAAATCTCGTGTGTAGGCCAACAAACCACGATCATTTCCAGAGGTCAAGCTCGAGATTCGTTGTGTAATTTCAGATCTAGAGATGCAGTTATGCCGAAGAGTTATGGAAAATTTTATCGAAAGAACAAGAGGGCGTCTGCAGAGATGCGGAGGGTCATGTTTCATACATAATTACATAATCACAGATAGCATATTCTGCAACAATATGTTAATTACTTAATTTATTCAATAAATTTGTATGTTATTATGCACTCGGTAGTTGCGTTCTTTATGGGAGATCCTTTACTTTGCACAGTTATGAATAGTTCATTATACGCTCTTTCTCAAGAACATAGACTTCGATCATTATTAAATTCATCATCATCAATGGACAGAAATGCATCAGTTGAACACGGAAAATACGAGTTTCTGTACTAAAGGGAGAAAGGAAAAAAAAGTGATATTTTCGTCAAATTGCAACAACGTGTCAGTCTTGCGATACCACTAGGTGGGCCTACAGTCGTTTCAGGCAGATTCACTTAATCTGAACGAATGCATTTGTGAAACGTCAGTCATGACAGCCAGTGTTAAATTAAGACATGAAAGTAATGCAGCAACACCAGTTCATTTTCTGTTTGGTTCCTTTGTAACGAAACAATGTTACACAGTATGTAAGAGAAATACAAACTTAGGAGGATGGACCAGATTCCTCATATTTTTAGGGGTGCACCCGGTAAATTACCTCGATAAGTGTTAACAATTTTTTATTGAATTTATCCCAGATATTCTGCCAACCGTGAATAAGACCGAAGTTACAACTAACCGATGTGAAGTTATGCAACAGTCCGTCGGTTAAGAGCACGTGAAGGACTGTGCGCAAGTTGAAGACGAGACATGTACGGGAAGCGGTGTGAAGCGTTCTTCAAGCGGTACTGTGAGATGCCAGATGCTACGGTGACATGTCGCCCACTTATACTAGGATCTTCATCGAGCATGTAGGGAATGCTTCCTTCTAGGTCAGTCGTACTACAGAATATTGGTCTACCTGGATAAGTGATAGGCAGTGGCACAAATCCTGCTTAAGCAACGTGACAACAGCAGCGAAGGTTGGGTGACTGGGCAGTTTTCTGTCTGGAAACAGGTTTGGATAAGGCCGTGCAGCCTCACATCCATTGCTGTTTGCAAGGCCGTACGTAAAAATCATCTAACTGCTCACGAAATGAGAATTCCGCGTGGGTAAATGCCGCACTCCCCCCCCCCCCCCTCTCTCTCTCCCCGCAAAGTTTGCAAACGTAAGTGTGGCTCTATAGTAACAACACTTGTATCAATATTATCGCTCGGCTATCCGACAAAGTAAGTCAATCACTGATTAAAAAGTATTTCTGTGATGAAAAGTACCTCTTATATTATGGTCATCGCTTTACGTTTTAAGGATTATGGTGATCGACCTGTAGAAAATATCATCATTCCTTTCAGATCTAAGTTTTTTTTGTACATCCTGTAAAATTATGTTCTGTCATAACATCTTCAGGCTCAGTCACCTACGTAAAAAAAAATAAAAAAAATGTCGGAACGCACTGAGTTGTTTAAAGGGACTAAACGTATTTTCAGTGCTGATAAACTGTACACACGCCCGATCTATTTGGTCGCGCTAGGGACTACGTCACGAAAATGAACTCATGCAGCGATATATATTAAGATATTCGTCCTATTACGAAGCAATTTTTATTTTTTAATATCGGCAGAAGCCTCACACAACCATGAGTAGGTGCTTCAAGTAGTTTCATGTTTCAATACGACACGACCGCAAACCACACATCGCCCGATGTCTGTTCGATTAAACATTACGAGTAGTTTTGAACAAGGCTATTTGTCTATGTTCGCTGAGACAACGCTCTCATACCGCGTTTCTCAATCTCTTTTTCTTTTGGGGCACATCAAAGCACGTTTCGACCTTGAGCGACTGCGCTACATGTGGTTGTATTGCCTAGATGCAAAAAGAACTACATACAGTAAATTATTGAACGACTATGAGATACAAAATTTTACAAATTTATTACTCCAGGATATGGCGATAAATTTTCTGTGTTCTAGATATTTTACCTGCGAAAGATCAGAAGGCATGAAAAAAATCTTGCGGCACACCTGTCATGTCTTTGCGACACCAATGTGTAGCGACGCGGCGGATGAGAAACGCTAAGCGAGTGAAGCTCTTGAAAAAAAGCAGAGAAAATTTCTGTCTCGTTGCCCAACATGTTTGTGGGGGTTTGAAGCTATCCACGATGTGAGTCTCTATGGTCACAACAGCTCGCTTTCGCCTTGTTTTTCTTCCCACGACAAATGATTTTCGATATACAGAAACTTAGTGGGACGTTGGACTTTAAGAAATAAAGTAATTTATGTGGAGCGCTTGGACGGTGATAACGTAGGCCTCGGTAAGCACCGCGGACAGTTGCTACAGAAGTAGGTACTCCGCTGTCCTGCACACCTCATACCACTGCTGCCGGTCGTTACAGCAGCCTGTCCCTCCAGTATCCGAGGTCGACGATACTGATGGCTGCTGCGCCAGATTCTTCCTCAGCTGTGAATGCGCAAATACGGAAGGAATCCTCACTAAGGCGTGCCTACAGAACGAGATAACGCTAAACGACCACCACGGGAAAATTCGAAAAATTGGAGCTAATACGAAGACTTGCCGGCAGCCATTCTTCCCACGCACGATTGCCGATTGGAGCAGGGAAATGGGATGAGACAATTGTAGCAGAATAATGCTCCGCCGCACACCGTCAGTGGCTTCCGGGGTACAGATGTAGAATGTAGATATGCTGTTTCTCTGGGCTAACACTTCCTGCTTCCCAGTGTGCGCTGGTCTAACCCGACGCATGCTCTACTGTGTGTCACTGCACCACCACGCGCGGAAGACTCGACTACGCGGCGAGAGCAATTAGTGCGACTGACTGCCGCGTATTTATCTTGTCCCCCGGGTCCCCGCTCTGTTGATCCATGGAAACTCGGGCACGCGGTAAGGGAGCTCCTTTCCCCTCTTCACCTCACATCGAACACTGACACTGCCTACTCCCCACTGCAGCATTAAGCTACCTTGATGATGGTCACTGCAGATATGAAGGGCATGTCATTCTGCGATGAAACACTTGGGGACAGTATCTGCGAAACACAGTATTGGCATATTTTTCTTGACTGTGGTGCGCCACAACAGACACCCTGCGTTTAGGCCGCACTATTGGCTGCTCCTTGTGCTGACGTTACAAACGTCAATAACATAGAAATTCCGAGCGACGAGCTGGCGGTGGTCACTGTGACATCAGTCTATAGTCCTACAAACGTTTCTTTCTATTTCAGGGAACCAGCTAAGCTTCAGCCACAGGCTATGAGATTTGTTCGAAGAGATTTCAGTTGCTATGATATTAATTCGGTATTAATGAAAGCAAACAGCAAACACGCAGTGTCAGATATAGAAGATTCTGCATTATTCGTATTCGTGTATAACAGTTGGGGTTACAGGTGGTGCACTCAGAACAATCCCAGAAAAATTAGCACTACTATCTCTCTTCCGGGAAGTTAATCCCAGGAGATTGTTGCCCTATAGGTCTACACATTTCATTTACATCCGAAGCAGCAACTGATCTCAAAACTGTACTGCAGAGATCCAGTATCGGCGGACGCAGTCGAGGCAGGTAGACAGGTCATGGCGCATTTCGGTAACGCTGCAGAATCAATCCATCTAAGTCATACATGAGGGACGCTTAAAAATCTAAATAACGATCCCACATAGTCGACGCAGCACGTCGCTGGTACAGCAAAACACACAACCAATCGGCTGCTGCTGAACGACAAGGTCAAGAAACAACGAAGGAGACAAAGGGACGTGAGAAAAGACACACATGAAGTCAGCAGTCACAGTTACCCCAACTATACTCGAGATGGAAAAGCGATCAGGGAAAAACAGCCGCTCTGGACAATATATGTGTCGAGAAAATTAAACACTTCGGACCAACTGTAAAAATCGGTGCATACTATAGCGAACAGGGACTACTGAAAACGAGCGATGGAGAGAACTGTGTACTCGAGCGCGCACTAAACGAGGCTAAAACACTGTATTAACGGAATACCAGCTGACACAATGTCCGCAGCGTTACGTGAAGATTTCCGTCTGCCTACGGAGACAGATGCATTTTCTGTTCTAACTCCAAATTGCACGCCCAAAACATACATGTAAAGCAAAATAATATAAGGTAACGACTGAAAAATATATATAAAATTTGGATTTACTAACCTTATCCGCTGGTACCCCGCAATTACAAGGTGCCTTGCGGAACACCGCAAACGAGTTCTTAAGAGCATTTACAATGTGATTCTGTGTATGCTGGGAAGAATAAACTAGTGGAACAGCATTTTCTGTGGTAATATAAAGATAAGATTCGCGCGAAAATTTCAGTTTGTAGGGGACAGTTTTCATCTTTGGAATCGGCTTTGAAAATAATTACCAAAAATTTAAAAACTTCGTGTTTCTGTGAAACGCATTATGAAGATACTGCAGGAATCATTACTTGCAGCCATTTAGAGGGGCCCCTCTGTCCCGTCGATAGAGATTAAGGCCGTTCTCCAAATTTAAACTTTTGGAGTTCCACTTAACGTGTCACACGATTTTTTTCAGTTTTTGCAATAATACTGCAAATCGGACACATCTTGTAGCTAGAGACGTCTCTTGTTATAGTCTGCTGGCACTTAAATTAGTGTTGGTATTGACACTACCCAATCAGTACTATCCAGACACCGCTATGTTATGTAGCTTTGTTCCCTAAATGTCACGAGAGGCGGACCCGCCGGCATATAAGGAGGCGAGAAGAGTCTTGTGTTGTCAGCAGAGAAGCAGTAACAGAAGATTAGTTCGGTCTTGAAAGCTGAGTGACTTCGAACGTGGACTGGTCTCCATAGTAACGCTTCGTCTGCACACATCCACTCTGTGGACGAATTTTCAATGACTCGAGAGCAAATTTCCGCTTGAATTTGACCCGTGACACGTCTAATTTCTGCTTTGAGTTGAGGAGTGGTTCTTAGATTGTTAACATAAATTCAAGATTTAAAATACCCCCACAAAAAATTCACATGTCAATCACACGACCTCTGTGGCCAATTCTGATCGCCATTGCGTGAGATGAGACAAGCAGGGAATCTTTCTCGCAGCAACCTCGTTGTTTCAGCGGCATTGTGGCAGATTGCCCATCCTGTTGGAACCACATGTTCCACGTTAAGTCCTTGAAACTGCGCCCATAAAAATAGTGTTATCACGTGTCGATAACGATCACCAGCCAGTGTCACTGCTTTTCCTGTCTCGTCTCCAAAAAAGTATGTCGTAATTAGTCCGCCAGCCCATAACCCTCACCAAACAGTGACTCGTTCTAGATAAGACACTTCTCACGGACCATGCGAGGATTCACTGTGCCCAAAACCAGACAGTTTTGTTTATTCACATAACCATGAAGCTAGAAGTGTGCGTCGTCTCAGAAGATTATTTCCTGCCGGCCGAGGTGGCCTCGCGGTTCTAGGCGCGCAGTCCGGAACCGTGCGACTGCTACAGTCGCAGGTTCGAATCCTGCCTCGGGCATGGATGTGTGTGATGTCCTTAGGTTATTTAGGTTTAAGTAGTTCTAAGTTCTAGGGGACTGATGACCACAGCAGTTGAGTCACATAGTGCTCAGAGCCATTTGAACCATTTGATTATTTCCTTACGAAAACCACTATCGAATTCTTGTTTTGTGAATGCTCACTCGGCAAATGTTCGATGCTTCAGATGGTTCATCGGCTTCCGCTCTTGGTTTAGTTGAATCGTAAAATGATACAAGTGCAGATCTTTTGTTACAATTCGAGGCAAACTGTTTCACGGATTTGCTAACTATTGACAATATTGAGGACGTCCAGGTGATTTGATGTTAATTTTCGATCCTGTATCTTCAAATTCCATACCAGTCTCTGTACTGCTTACACATTAGGCGCATTTCGCCTGCCAAAAATTACTCGAAATCTTCGAACGGTGTCTGCATAGCATTCATCGTATTTAAAATGCACTTTCAAAATCTGAATGTGCTGACTCATCGTGTATGGCTCCATTTTAGCTGATAACAATACACATAAATGCCAGTCGACAATGCCAGTCGATAATCGCAATATTAACTCATGACAGTTACTTAAATTTCGAGTCCGGCAACCTAACAAACTGGAAGAGGCGTTCCGTTTAAAAATTGTGTTCTTTACGGGTTATCCTTTACATCACAGACATTTGACCCCTTCTGAAGCTGCACAAGTCCACTGCGATTGTGAAGTTGTGGAGGAACAACCAGAGCTACATAAATACTAGCAGACTTCACGTAGGTAGTGACGATAGAAAGCATAGAGCTTTGCAGAGGGTGACTGTAAAAATCGCGTGAATTAAGCGGAAGGAACCACTCATGTTGATGTCTAAAATGCTGCCTGTAGTCCAACTAGCACAATGACTGTGCGTCGGGAGTTACAAAAGTGGGATACAATGACCGAGCACCTCCGCATAACCCACACATGTGTGTACAATATTGCTGTGCCTGCGTTGTGTGTAATCAGCGCTAAGCGATATTAGAGTAGGTGCAAAGAGCGCTGCAACTGGACAATGGACACCTGGAAATTAGTGATTTGTAGTGATGAATCGCGCTATACCCTGTGGAAATCCAATGGAAGGATTTGGGTTTGGCGAATCCGCGGAGAGCACTACTTGACGTCCGCCTCGGTAGCTGCGGGGTCAGGACGGTAGATTGCTAACGGAAGCGGCTCTGGTTCGTTTCTGGCCGGGTTGGAGATATTCTCCGCTCATGGACTGGGTTTTGTGTTTTGTCCCTGTCTTCTAATCGTCGTAACTGAAACGAAAATCTCCTGCACGGTGGAACATGACAGAAGTCTAAAGACTATGTGACTTCGTACCAGGGTACGGCTTGGCCCTTGTGAATGTTCTGCACTGTCGAAACACACTGTCGTATTTTCCTCTGTTGAGATGGCTGTAAGGGCACATCCTGAAAGCCGATTTTACTATTAAAAAAGGAAAAAAAAATGACGTGAAGTGCCAAACGTGAAGTATGGAGCAGGTGGCGTTAGGGTATCGTTGAGTTTCTCGCGGTTGGGGTGTGGTCCTCCTGTTGCGCATAAGAAAACTCTAAATGCGGGGGAATATAAATACATTTTACAACATTGTCTACTTCGTATGGTAGTGAAACTGTTGGGGGACTAAGATTGTATCAACATCACTATGCAGCCTGTCACAAAGGAGCAACTGAAAGGCAATGTTTTGTGGAAAATAACATTCCTGGAACGGACTGGCTTGGCCAGTCCCAACGCGAACCCTATGGAACACTTTTGGGATGAGTTAAAACGTAGTCTTCGCTTCGCTTCAGATCCCAGCGTGTCTAGAATGTTGGTGGAGGAATGGGCTGCCATTCAACACCTAATGCAAACACCTAATTGGAAACAGTTCCAATAGAGTTAGAGCCGTTGTAAAGGGGGAGGGTGGACACGCTCCATATTAACGGATATCGTGATACTTCTGATCAATTGATGAATTGCGTCTTGGTATCGAGACACTGTATTGTTGGATATGAGGACAGTCGCTTACATGTTGGTTGTTGTGGAGGCTGAACATATAACGACTCCACTTCACTGAGAAGCTGCTGGTTGACTGTTGTCGTTTGGACTGTCAGTAGAAGGAACTGCATGGTCTCGCGATCAATGACGCTCCTGTCAACCGACTCCCCTGGACATGCTGACAAATTCTCATCTCACGGTACAAGATGCACATGTTCCACGTATTGTTGCTTGCATTCCTATTAGTCGGAAATGGATTTTGTAGCAACCGACAAGGATTACATAGGGGCGTCAAGTAGAATCATTGGAATTTTCTTGACTAGAAATACCACGGCATTATCCTATGAAGTAACATTTTGTGTCAGTTATGTAACAATTCATTCGGAATTGCAGATTACGAGTACATGTGAATATAGATAATGAAAAGTAGTTTAGTATCGACTTTGAAGGGCATTTGTTTCTCTTGTGTTTCGTAGCTTCGTTTGTTCGTGGGGCAGAGCTAGTTTCAAGCAGTTTTTTTTATACACACACACACACACACACACACACACACACACACACACACACACACACACAGTGATGCAGTGTGTATCTGCAAGTACAGATAATACGTGATTACATCTATAAGAGCATGGTGATCGTCATCTCGCCAGAAGAAATAAATAAAAACTATGAGTTAGCGTTGTAGCTTGATTCCTTAACTCCGGCAGACAGCTTCGGCGCTTGTGCGACCGTCTGCTCTCGCATTCTGCCCCAACCCTCCGGCAGAGCCACCCTCACCGTCTCTTCCTGCAGGAAGCACAGCAGTGAGGTCGGCACGAAAGGTTGCTGAGGTCGCAGCCTACTTACAGAAACGTGCTCTATGACGTTCTGCTACAATCGCAGTGGTGCCGAGCAGATGGAATGAGTGTGGGCAGATGTCCCAAGCAAGTAAATGACTTGCATCATCATCATCATGTTGGAACACGTGTCAATTTGGTTGCTATTTGCATCGAATAAAGGTGATGGAGGTTCCTTAATGTGACTGCATTGGGACGTCGATGGGAGACTCGAACCTTACGTTCATTTTCTGCAAGCTGTGCGCCAGGTACATAAAAATATCTGCCGATACGTGTAATGACACTGAAAAACAGTTATCAATAGCTATACGCTGTTTATGATCCACAAACTGCAGGACAATATACAGGATCGTGCCTAATAATTCAAAATATGTATTCAGAGGAAACGGCGATATAAGTGTCTCACGCAAGACTTGCGAAAGAATAAAGTACTATAAAACACTGATAATTTGAATGATCGTTTGTAAGGAAATAATATTGATTCAGTTGCGTAATAAATATAAATACTCATTTACAGTGTTGTCGAACAAATCTAGAATTACGGAACCATGTAATTATCGAAAATAAACTGTTTTAAACTTGAAAAATACTGGAAACAGTTCAACGATCAGAGACAAAATTTCAGGTAGCTGGAATGACTATGCTTGTGTAAAAACAATGACGTTCATTTACTGTAATTAAATAAAAAAAACTGTATTGTGTTGGTGACTGCCTGGTGACAGTGAGGCAATATCACGGTCGACCGTGCAACGTGGCGTCAATAACGAAGATATTCTGGTCGCATCATAGTAAAATCTGTTGGTCGAGTAATAAGTACGTGTTCTTAATTTATTCGCAACGCCATCTGCAATAAAAGAAATCATTTGTGAACTAGTGTGCTGGCTTCAGCGGTGAAGATGGTAGGAACAACATTGAAAAGCCGCCTGAGGTTTTCGACGTTTTCTCTGAACAAGTTCTAGTAAATTTTAGTGATTCTTCCTCACCTGAACGTCTCTGATTAAATTTCAATGACGGTACATTCAGCTCGACAAAAGTAGTTATTACCGCCTCTCAGGTCGCCGACAACAGTCAGCATCTGACAGCGTGGTCAAAGGTTTAATTCTGAAATATCATGTTTGCGAAAGCATAATTTTTTTGGAGGAGAGTATGGAAACCTCGCAATGGCTCCGGGCTGATCTGCGAGGAGAAGCCAGTGGTAATTAAGACTCCTTCCAGCAAGTCGTGCAGGGCACGCGCTGTCGTGGGCGGAACTGCGCCCAGTGAAATTTGCGCCCAGTGTTTCCAGAAACTACCTGCCCACTGAACGACTGCCTGCCACCACACCGAGTGGAGTCATCCGAGGGAAACCCTCCGTGTGCAGACATTCAGGTGCTGTGCCGACGCTATGCGAATGACCTATAGCGTAGATATCCTGCTGCCAGCAGAAGAGAGCCTCCACCCATCGTCTCCGACCTGCCCTCGCGAATACGCATATTGCACTGCTTCTTGTTATAAAGTTTAAGTCCCGATTTTTTTTTATACATACCCTGCCGTAGTATGAAAAATATTTATACATTGTCACCTTAATTTTTGTTCGTTATTACACAAGTTATTCTATGATGATGCGTAGTCTGTCGTTTAAAATGTATCTATAATTCTGACCTTTTAGTTAGCATGAAAACTTATTGTACGCAGCACACGCTGATCCACGGGTTATGGACCAATTTTATTTTATATTTAAAGTATGCTTTCTCAAGTAGAAGAGAGACAGATTTTTAAATTCTGTGTTTGTAATTTGGTTTTATGTTTTTTTGTTGTAGTTTCTGGAGACTGGTTCGTCGGTTAAAATAGTGTCATTGTGCAGGGCATAAAATAAAATAATAACTTCCGATGGGAAAAAAGCTTTGGCGTTATTATTCGAGCCAGTGCTATTGAGTAGAACAATAAGCTTGTGACAAATCGCACAACTCTTTCTTCTGTCGTAAGACAAGTTACTAGGTGTTGGTCGGCATTAATGCTTACCGACACAATGGGACTTCGTTAGACCGTCAAACGTTTTGTCTGTTGCTTAATTGCCGCCCCCCCCCCCCCCTTTCCATATACCCTATTATTCTGAAACTCGCCCTTGCGATGTTTCGTTGCGACTAGAAATTTTCGGATTCATCAACTGAAATTATTCAATCAATAAATATGCGACCGAGCAGGACGCAGAGAAGTGCCGGTCAGAGAGGGAACGCGTGTGGACAGAGGCGCGGCGACACGGCGAGCCGCGAGTCAGAGTTTAGGTTAGGAGGTGCAGCCGCAGTCCGTGTCCGCCACTGACGTACGACCATCGATCGCTGCGGCCGCCTCATTCTCAGCTCCATTGATTTCTCCACTCGCGAGCGGACGCTCTGTTCGCTATTAACCGTTTGCTTCGGTCACAATTTCCAGCACGCGCAGTGCCTCACAGGGCTGCAGTTGACCGGCGGAAATTTGTCACTTACCGCCTTCCTCACTTTTCCAGATCATAAACGTAAATAGCGTTCGGCCTGCTTTTTTCGGATGCGCCATGTCGTCCAGAGTGAATGGCAGCCAATGAGACGCCAACCGAGGTTTTAAATTCCATTTCAAAGTGTTACTCGCACCAAAACAGTTTCTGTCGTAACGCGTAATTTCATCAGTCGGTCACAACGCAGTTAGGTTTAGGGCTGCGTGCACAGTAATTCTTCCAGTGACATTCCGACCGCATACCTTCGGGCCATCCTCAGACTGAGCGCAGGAGTGACGCTACGGCGCCCACATTTTAAATCCGGCCACTCCGCTACGGTGATTACTTCCGCGGATACTGAATAGTCTTTACACGTTTGTTGGACGCATTCCTGCTGGCCGAGAGTCAGGCTGCTTTGACTGTTCTCAGCTGTGGAAACGTCGATAGAAGCAGTTTCAGCGGAAAGGGCTGAAAGATTTATGCAGGCTCAAACCTCTACTTGCTTCGCAATTCTAATTTCCATCGTGTCCTAGAAGGGTAAACTGGATGCCGGAACCTGAACCTTGCCGTACTGGTGCAATGTTGTTTATCGAGCTGGCGTTCTCTACCGCCTGCAGACCTAATAAACTCCCGACTTAACGGAGCATCTAATCAGCCTAGGGCGAGAGATTGCACTAACTCGATTTGCTGAAAGGCGCTCTCGAAAGGCAGCAGTGTGCTATACTGCCGAATTATCGGCGTGATCCTTGTACGTCGTCATTGCACGTTATCTCTCTCCTGACGATTACTCCTAGATATTTTACGCTAGTTACTGTTTCCAGCAATTTGTCGCCAATAGTATAATCCCAAAGTCAAGGGATGTAGCATCAACCTAGACGCCAAGGTATACTGCGCTTTGGATTTCGTTGACGAACAGAGCGAGCGGCGTTTCAGAAGGTTGCTTTGCTGAATCCGTGTCGTTATATATTTGTTCCCCAAAAAGATTTTCATAAGAGAGCATAAAAGATGTCGACTGAGGTGAGCGATATAGGCGTATGTTTCCGACGATCTTTCTTGAAATCGCAAATCTTGTGGCTCTTTTTTGCATCGGTGGGTCCTTAAAGACGTACTATAAAGTACAGCTAGGAGGGGAGCAAGTGCTTTCGTATAATGCCTGCAGAACGTTAGACATATCTCTTCAGTCCGGATGCCTTTTTTATATTTATTTGTAATCCAAATTTCTATGGGTCCCGGGCTGACGAGAGTATTCAACAGATGCAGAAATGAAGATTGTCAGCAACCTATACGAAACCGAGTTATACACTGCTTGACAATTCCTAAGGAACAGAGGCATTGTTGGACAGGATTAGTCACGGGATTCGATGGACAACATAAGACTACGTGTGTAATAGAGATGTAGCGGTATATTTATAACGAAAAAGGCACACGTTTCAACACATGGGAAAGCATAATATGAGACACAAATAACGTTCATGTCTGACACAGGTCGGAGTGCCGACATAAAAGTCGTTATCGGACTCTCAGGCACATAGGCACATAAGCACACATGCACATTTTGCATCTATTGTACATGGCGGCTTACAAACTGCTCAAGAGTCCTTGGAGCATATTCTCACACTCCTCTCTCAAGGCGGCTTTCAGTTCATACGCAGTTCGCGGAGGGGGTGTTCGTTGAGAAACCCGTCTACCAAGAGCATCCCAGGCACGCTTCCAAAGGATTTAGGTCCGGGGATTAGGCAGGCCATTCCATACGTTCAATGTCTTCACTTTCCAGTGTGGCTGACACCTCAACAGTCGCATGTGGGCCGACACTGTTGTTCATAAACAGAAAATCAGGACATACCGCATCCCTAAACAGAGGGACATGATCCAGAATAATCTCTCTGCAGTACCACTGTACCTCGCTCAAAGATATTGCAGCGGTGTTCGGCCCACACAGCAACGCCTAGGCAATACCGATGACGTTCATGAAAAATCTGTGGCGCGTAACCGTTCCCCTCAATCTCAACAGTTAACTGGCGGCCAGACTCACTCGCCACAGTAAAGCGGGATTCGTCGGAGGACATAACCCTGGACCACTGTTGCTGATGCCAACCGACATGCTTCCTATACCAACGAACTCTTTGTCGACGATGACGTGATTGAAGTGGGATGCATTTAACACGCTTCGAGCTTACAAACCAGCGCGATCTATTCGCCGCGAAATATTTCTACTAGATACACGTGTTCCGGTAGTGTTGCAGACTTGTTTCCGTACCGCACGGAATGTCGCACTAATTGGTTCCACAACCACGATCGTTAAACGCCGTACTACATGAAGCGTCGAATGCATCCAGTGTGTTCGTGCACAGTCTTCGCTGCAGTTAACATGGTCCCGCTCTGTACATTTCCTTTTGCTGTCATTCCGTAGCAACTGCGGTTGTTCTGTAGCAATAGGCATTTGATTTTTATCACTTGCCAATCAGGATTCTTGCAGTGAGTTCGCCTGTCATCTGCGTCTCCTACACTAATTTTAAGTGATGGTACCACGTGACATTGGACCGGACGCACGGCCCACTACACTTTTTCGTCCGTCCTCGAAGTTTGCTTTGCGTCGCTTGAAACACAGTGGCTGCCGGGGCCAGAATGCACTCGTGACAAAACGCGCAGCTCACACGCTCTGCAGACCCCGTCGGAAACTTCTATTAGCGGGCCCGTATTAATACTGTACATTGCCACACAAGTAAAATCAGTTTAAATAACGGTTACCAAACTCACTTTGGCCTTTGAGACAGGGCCAGATCTCACCCTACTCCAAAGACAATAAGTAAAAGCACTGCAGCAATCCAACTACTTTCATAAAGATTCTGAAATCCAACCGATGGAGTGGAATATGTAGACCACCAACAGTTCATACACTGCCTACAGCTGACTCCTACCATCTATCCCTGCTAATTTCCACAAAAAAAAACAAGAAAAATCAGTTAAAAGTCAGTAGGGGGAAAAGCCACACACCACTACCACCACCACCTCGTGTTGCGAGAAATGACGCGGCTGATCCCGAAGTATCACTTTCTGAAATACACTACGATTTTCCTTACTATGTTGATCCGTCATGATAGCCATTTACTGACTTCAGGACAGAACTTCAGCCGCAGAGGGCGCACAACAGGACCTACATCCGCGAGGGCTGTCGTCTGAGTGCCGATTTCAAGAGTTTAAATCGTTCAACAAAGATGTTTAACTTCCGGGTCTTACGGCCGAAGAAAACGGGGAGCAGAATACAGGCATTTTCGTTGATCACGTCCTGATCCCGCTTACAACGCTTCTACAAGGGTGGTACTTCCCACCTCGGACCTGGGCACGTTTGCCAACACGGGTGTTGATAAAGACCGGCCGTCGGGAAAATTACTGGCCCTCGAGTTCAGTTACGTCGGCTCTGTCCATCAACCGTTTTCGGAAGATTAGGGTATGTTGCTCGATACAGTCACGTAGATTAAATGTGTAGGCACAACATTACAAAGCGACACGAAATGGAACGATGACGCGAGGTCGCTAGTAGGGAAACCGAATGGTCGACTTTGATTTATTGGTAGAATTGCTGGATAGTGTAGCTCAGGAGACCACGTAATTGACACTTGTGGGACAAATTGAAGAGTTCTCGAGATTTTGGGATATCCATTACTTCGGAGTAAAGGAAGACATTGAAGCAATTTAGAAGTGTGCTGCTGGGTTTGTTAGCGACAGGTTGGATGAAGAGGCGAGTATTCGCCAACTCGAATGGGAGTCTCCGGAGGAAAGACTACGTTCTTTTCACGAAACACTGCTGAGAAAGTATAGAGAACCGACATCTGCAACAGAATGCAGGAGAATTTCTACCGCTACCGGGGCGCATCGGGTGTAAGGACCGCGAAGACGAGGTAGGAGAAAGAAACGGTCGTGGCAGTAAACGAGACAGGCAGTGCCATTTGTGTAAGCAGTACTGCTAGAAAGACGAGAGGGCAGCATAGAAGTGTAGTGTGTGCTGCGAAGCGGCCAGAGACGCATACCGAGCAGACGGCGGCTGAGGAGTCGGTTGTTGACGGCAGCACCGTGGCCCCATATTGCGGGAGAGGTTGACTCCGGGGCTTGCTGCGGCGCGTGGCGCCCGCAACCCGACCGCTACCAGATCCGCCTGTCCCGTGCCGTTCCGTGCCGCTCTGGGCTTTGGACAGTGAGGCGGGCGACCGCTATAGTGGAGTGCAGTGCAGTGCGGCCGCACAAAGCAGCGCTGCCGGGCCGCGCCGCGCTGCGCCCAGCTGCCTGCCGATTGATTCGCGCCGCCGGGCCGCGCCAGGCCGGGCCGCGCGCCCGCCAGCGCTCGCGACTGCAACAGCGCTGCTGCGGGGTCAGGCGCCACCGGCGCCAGACACCTGCCGCGGCGCAAAGTCGCACAGCCACACAGGAAAGAGAACGCGAGTAATCCGTGGAATTACAGACTCAATCTCACTGAACTCGATTTGCCTGCTCGCACAGCATAAGGCGCGGCGCTCTAGTTTGGCGTCAGCCATACCGAGATCGAATCCGCGCGGCGTATCAACAACCGTGACTGCTGCACGGGCGGGCTGGCTGGCTGGCTGGCTGGCTGGCTGGCTGGCTGGCTGGCTGGCTGGCTGGCTGTGTGTGTGTGTGTGTGTGGGGGGGGGGGGGGTTCAGCGGTTTCCTGGACAGTCAAAGTACGGACACACTCAGAACACAGTTGACACAGTTCACGGACAGGTGACGCACACCATTCCCTCGCTCAGGTCACTGACGCCTATGGTGACGGGAACTTCGTGGACCAATAAAGTTTACTTACTTTTACACGATCAGGCTCATCGTACCGCGCGGAGCGACAAGTTTCCTTTTCCATTGTCTTCTACTCATGCCGCCATACGTCCACATCTATGGCTGGCTGTTGCACCTGCAGCGCCTCTTCTGGGCTCTTGACCTTATAAGTTTGATTCTAGAAGACTGGAAAACCGTGGCTTGGTCAGATGAGTCCCGATTTCAGTTGATAACAGTTGACGGTACTGCTAGAGTGTGGCGCAGACCCCATGAAGCCATGGACCCAAGTTGTTATTGAGGCGATGTGAAAGCTGGTGATGGCGGCTCCATAATGGTATTGCCTGTGTTTAAATTGAATGGACTGGGTCCTGTGGTCCAGCTGAATCGATTATTGACTAGAAATTGTTATCCTCGGCAACTTGGAGACTATTTGCAGCCATTCATAAACTTCATGTTACCAAAGAATGATGGATTTCTTATGGGTGACAACGCGACATGTAACTGAGCCACAACTGCTCACGACTGGTTTGAAAAATATTATAGAGGTATCGAGCGAATGATTTCGCCACCCAGATCGCCCGGCATGAATCGCATTGAATATTTATGGGACATAACCGAGAGATCAGTTCGTGCACAATATCATGAACCAATGAACCAGCAGTACTACCGCAATTGTGGACGGCAAATGAGGCAGCATTGCTAAATATTTCTGCAGGGGACTTCCAGCGACTCGTTGAGTCCATGTTACGTCGAGTTTCCGCACTGCACTACGCTGGGCAAAAGGTGGTGCATCACGATATTAGGAGGTATTGCATGACTTTTATCACCTGAGTGTATTGGCATCTCTGTAAATTTCATCTAGCTCATGGTTGTGTCTGACCCTCCGTTCACGACTGTTTGCGTCTAACGTCGGTTCAAAGATCTTGCGCAACACTTTTCTCGCAAATACGAGTCCATGAAAGTCCTGTTTTGCAGATAGTCCACGTCTCACAGCCATTTAGTACCACGAGTTCGATCATTACTTTATGTAGCCGAACGTTGAACTGTCTCGAGAGACACCTGGATTCCTTCAAAGTTCTTTTAGAGTTTTACGTGAGACCTTACAAGGACAGCATTGAACAGGGTAAAAGATAAACTATCTCCTTGCCTGAGACCCGTTAAAATTTCAAAGTCACCTGCTACTCGGTTTCTCATTTTCACCTTCCCGCATGTTTCACTCTGTGGCATCCCGAACACTCTTAGACAACTGTACATGTTCTAGGAGTGTATGCAATTATAGTTTTCTTGCCGGACGCGGTGGCCGAGCGGTTCCTAGGCGCTCCAGTCCGGAACCGCGCTGCTGTTCCGGTCGCAGGTTCGAATACTGCGTCGGGCATGAATGTGTGTGATGTCCTTAGGTTTAAGTAGTTCTAAGTCTAGGGGACTGATGACCTCAGATGTTGAGTCCCATAGTGCTCAGAGCAATTTGAACCAATAGTCTTCTTGAAATGTACATCAAATGTGTAATTCTGTACCGAGTTCTCCAGTAAAGTCAAATAAAATTAAATTTGCTAGTATTTGAGTACCGTGGAGGACGTTCAAGACGTGATGTACGCTGCTTAAAAGGACCCAAGAGCATAATTGACGATATGTAGTAGGATTTTGGAACATATACTGTGTTCAGATATTGTCAATTACCTTGACAAAAAAAGATCGTTTAAACACACAACCAGAACGAACTCACAAAATATCGTTCGTCTGAAACACAACTGGCTCTTCATTCACATGAAGCGATGGGCGGTATCGAATAGGGATCTCAAGTAGATTCCGAATTTCTAGATTTCCAGAAAGGATTCCAAATTTCGAGATATTAAGAAAGCTTGTTTCACCGTTCCTCACAAGTGACTACTAAATCAAATTCCATTGGTATGGCGTTTCGGCTCAGTTTTCCGACTGGATTCATGATTTCCTCTCAGACAGATCTCAGTTCGTAGTAATTGGCAGAAAGTCATCGAGTAAAACAAGAGTGGTAGCTGGCGTTTCCCGTGGACGTCTTATGCCCCTCTGCTGTTACTAATCTTTGTAAACGTTTTAGGTGATAATGTCAATAGCCCTCTTAGATTTTTTGCTGTGGTGCTGTTGTTTACCATCTAATAAAGAGATGGGAAAATAATACGAATTAAGAAAAGATTTAGACAAGGTGTCTGCGTGGTGTGAAAAGCGTCAATTGACCCTAAACAATAAGAAGTGTGAGGTCGCCCACATGAGTGCTAAAATAAAATCCATTAAATTTCGCGGTCACTATAAATAATACAAATTTGAAGGTTGTCAATTCAACTAAATACCTAGAGATTACAATTACAAGCTACTTAGATTGAAACCATCACATAGAAAATGTTCTGCGGAAGGCAGACGAATGAGAAACGTGTGGCGACTATAATGTTGCCGTCAACATTGCTGCAGTTCATACCAATATTGAGGTATTGCCGGACAATATTGTTGACGGGTAAGCTGTTGCAGTCAGTTGCCGACCTATCGCCGAGGTGTTGGCAGTACTGTCCACCAAGGGCGGAGAATATTTCGTATAGCCGGCTCACGTCAGCCACTGTTGTCTGGGTATGCCTCCGTGTTTCGCAGCGTTCCATGCTCTTTCTCACGGTGACAGCGCTGCAGTCTCAAGTCGCGTGAAACAATGTCGTTCCTTTCAGTTCGAAAGTTCTCGCGCGAGCGTAGAAGCATTCAATGTGTTTGTTATCTACAGCAACGTAGATACGACGGGAGACAACCACGAAATTCATGAACGTGTACGTACATCTACGGCAAGAGCTATGCAACACAGGAGAAAAATACAAAGACCGAAATATGAAAAAGGACATCCTAGCCGATGCCTTCTTATCAGTTTGGCGGTAGTGAACCACAATTTTATTCTAATAGTTTCTTCAGACTTCTAAATTTTTTTGAAGATTCATTTCCTACGTTTCATGGGAAGCAATTCACCTCATCGTCGTCATGATCTTGTTTCCGTACGTTACTTTTCATGGTTCGCGATTCTGATCTTAGATATGTCGTATTTATGAAGTTAATGGTTCTCTCACTGTGCTGATGAACTTCAGTAACACATTAAGATAAACATTTGATTATTATTTCAATTTACTTTACTGAATTTCTTGCTCCTTCCATCAGAACGTTACAAACGTTTTGTACCAAGAAGTATATCGATGGGGAGTGCACTTTATAAAGGTACTGCAAACGTCTGTACGAATCATCACTAGAGACAAACTGAAGTGGGACCGCTAGTCCGGTTGTAACTGGTGTACAGTCATTCATATTAATTTTGTTCTTACTTGTTCTCGGACGAATTGGTTTTAAGCGGTATAGTGGAAATCGTGTTTCAGTGTCTGGAAAATGTTCCCATCATCAGTTCAGAATTTAGTGTCGCTTGCAGTTGGCTTGTTTAAAAAAGAACCCATCCACGTAGCCCTTTTTCTCTTTTTCCTACTAACATTTTCTTGTGGAGTGGAAATGCAGGAGAACCGCATTCACTCTCACTATGTCGCGTTCGTCCATACCGCGGTCATAGTGTGGCTCCTCTAAAACCCTTCAACCCCGGAAATGTATTGCTGCAAACATTGCCAGGCAATGTTGCCATACATGTGGCTGCTTTTCGCATGGCCACAATATTATCGGACAGCATTGGTGGGGTATATTGTCTGCATTACGCCCATTTTTTCCGTTGTAAATGTGCCATTACCAGATATGACTGACAAAGGGCGAGTTGCTTCGCGAGGAAAGGAGTCGGGGAAGAGCACTCACTCTGCCAGCGTGGGGGAGTCGCTGCTACTGACGTGTGATAGAGGGAGTTTGGGATACGTGTGTTCTTATAAGGGATCCAGGAGTTAAGTTCCAAGCGACTCGGTAGTTTATTTCGAACCCCTCTAATTTTTTGTTGCGTGGCCGCAACCGGTCAACCACGTTTTCGTCCTCTGCAGGAGTTCCGCGTTCACCGGCGTTCCGACTACTTACTGAACGCAAACACTGACATTGTACTACTGGTCTTAACTAAGTCTTTTTCTAGAGGAATTGCCGTTTGATGTTCGAGCAACGTAAGCTGCATAGTTCAATTTTTCTTTTCACTTTAAAAACACAGTCTATCTCGTCGTAATGAGGTGACCTAGTAGAGCGGTTCTCGTGGAGGAAACCGTTCCATTCGACGATCAACGCTAGGACTGTGTTTCACAGATTTGCGATTAGAAAGCTTTGGAGCTTCACCATCAGATGGAAGAATTATTCATATACTTGCCGTGCTTTATCAAAGCGCGTCGGGTCAAGAACACGCAATAATTTTAGTGAGTGCAGTTAATGAGTTGGTTGGTGACGGAAGGAAATTACTCCGCTTCCACTTACCGCGGTACACGGTTACAGGTTCTTTTACGCGACTGAGAACTATAAACCTGGCATCTTTCGTACGTGCACTGAGGCTAGTCTGTGATTACGACGCGGTAGTGCTGCTCCGACTTGGGTGAGAACAGTGCGAAACTTTGGGGGGAGAAGGGTAGAAGCAAACGCGTCATTGGGACCGGAGTATTGCGCGAGGGGCATTCCGTAATCTCATTACGGAGGATAATTGATCGCCGTTCTCGGTTCCTCTGCGGTGTGGCGCCATCTGGTGCGCCGACGTAGACCTGAGACATGCCTGCCCAGCTGATGAGCGAGCTGTGAGACGCGAGAGTATTACAGATTCTTCCGTATGCGAGTTTTGGAATGCGTTTTGCGAAGACACTCACCCTATAAAACGAATCTTCCCTTCATAGTATACTTCTTTGTAGTCGACAGCAACTTTCCACAATTTATGTCTTAGATGTCTTGCATTTAGATTGGCAGAAACGAGTTCTGTCTGATGGAGGAAAGGGCACGATAGAAAGCCCTAAGATATCTCCTGCTCGAAGTAGCCCCATTTCAATAGGCACCCTGTGGAGCTACGGATCCTCCAACGGGCAGGCTGAGGCACCCTGTCGGATCAATAAATTTTTGTCGTTAGCAAACGCTGTGTGCGAGGGCTGTTAACTAGTAGCGCCCTGGGTACGAGGCGACTTTTTGTGAATTAGTCGCTCATCGACTGGAGGGAAGTCATTTTCCTGCTGCTCATTTTCTTGGATGCATTTCTATTCCTGTTTTGAATGCAAACCTCCGCTTTGTGCAGTGCGGATGAATTGTGTCACATGGACACGCAGGGTGTTTGCTTTTGCCTTCCGGGCGGTAGAAGACAGATGCTGAATGACGACGTCATGGACATTCGTTTTGATGTACATCATCACAGTGTTTCTGAAGTACGGAAGATAATTAAGAAATAAGAGAAATCCTTGCTTACTTAGATAACATCCTGGCGGTGGTTCGAGGTAAATCTGGGCTGCACGACACGGGGGATCCTGCGGCCAGCTGGCGCTGTGGTGTTCGCACGAGGATCCGGACCATTAGCTGAGGGGCCGTACCTTAAAATTAAGCTCGGAATGTACCTCAGACGGAATAGGTATTTCGTCGAAATTATGAACAAGGTGGCATCTGCACCAAGCAGTCTGATGAGCAGTCTGGCCCCAGGTTAATGTGTGTGCTCCGCTGGCAGCCTACTATGGGATAGTAGAGATAAGGCCGGAATGGTCTTCACATTCTTGCAGGTTACATGGAATTAAAAGGCTTGCGGAATAGGGCACGTTGATTAATTGTACAAGACATGACTCGAGCAGGCACACTTCTCCCCACACCAATGTATGTGATCGTGAATTAGACCATGTGTGGCCAAATAGCGGTTTTTGTGCGGCCCACCAAGATAGTCAGAAAAAAACGCCTTGAACCGAGATTTCCTTCCCGTATGCGAGCGAAGATTTCTATTACGACGGTCACGTCATACTGCATGCGCAGTGTAGATATTATTCGCTCAAACCAAGTCGTCATTCGGCGCGGAGACTGATGGGAGCATCAGCCACCGCACCGAGTGTGAACTTTGTTTGCGCGGATTGTACGACGCGCAGTGCTTTTCCGATTGACCTCGTCTGTTTTCATTTTATCGGTGCAACAGTAAATATATAAACTTCCAACTTCAATTGAATCAAAATCTCCCGAAAAAACGTAAAATCTGTGATAAATGTGCGTTTAATGAATAATACACACACACACACACACACACACACACACACACACACACACACACACACACACACACACAATTTCTTACTTGATAAGGGGAATAAAGCAGTGCGTTTGTCATGAAACGATAGCCTTTTTTAAGGAGTACAATCTGAAACGACATTACGAAATAGCTAATTTGGCTGCAAAATTTTCAAGGAAGGGCACAAAATAAAAGCTGTGGAGTTTGTGAAAAGGCTGAAGAATCAGCAAACATTATTTACAGAGGAATCAACACTTCAAAATAGCACTACAGAAACAAGTTTCAGGTAGTCTATAATCTTGTTAAACGCAACAAGCCTGTTTCGGATAGTGAGTTTGTTGAATGGTGAATCGTAGTGTGTGCTAGCATATTGTGTCGTGAGGTTTTCCTGGGCAGTGGATGAGAGCAAAGTTTACGAAGACACAGCTCAATTACCCCATCTTTATCCGTTGTATTAATGAACATTTACTTAGCTTGGAATCAATTAAAGACAGTAACGCTAGTCAGGATTTTCTTGATTGTGCTGTAAATTGTGTGGGGAAAAGTGGCTTGTCCTGGAACAAAATCGTATTACAACAGATGGGGCCAGAGCTTTCAGTAGGAAAAATGTAAGTATAATAAAGCTTTTAAAGAACTAGAAGCACAAGATACAATGATATTTACTTTTTTCATTGCATTTTTCATCATTAGGGTCTTTGAAAAGCTTCACTGGGGTTAAAAGCATGTATTAATCCTGTTGTTGGTGTTGTGAACACGTTCAGAGCAAGGGTACTCCACCATCGACAATTAAGACCTCTTCTTGAGGATGTGGGGGCAGAGTATGGAGACGTAATTAATCACAACAATGTGATTTGGCTAAGCCTGGGCAAAATGTTCGAGTCTGGACATTACGGAATGAAATTGTTGTTATTTCTGGACACAAAGGAGGTATCTCATGATTGTTACAAAAGTAAGACGTGAGGAGTAGAGATAAGGGACAATGTTTGCAGCTAATGTATTTGAGAAATTGAATCAGCTGAATGTGACGTTGAAGGGGAAATGGTTGTTTGGTAATGAAATGCGGACGCATGGAAAATTATTGAAAGCAAAACTAGACCTCTTATCAAGGCAAGCAGACGAAGGCAGTTTTTGTCATTTCCTTGTATTAGCAAAGCTGAAAGTGCGTGAAAGTGTTTATGTTAAGGTTAGGGATCATCTGCAGAGTTTGGAGGACGAGTTCACAAGATGATTTCAGGATCTTAAGAAATTAACCTCACTACAATTTGCTATGTTTTCCCATCACTGCTGATATTGACACAGCCTGTGAGGATCTGCAGCCTGAACTTACTGACATGCAGTAAAATCAACTGTGAAATGCAGAGTTAACTAATGAATGCAATAGTATTAAAAGGTGCGGCCCTCTGCTAACTTCCACTTCCACAAAGCGGCCCCTGAGCCAAAAAAGTTGCCCACGCCTGGATTTCAAGCATTATCAGAGGAATTGCGAATTATTTGTGCACAGAATTTGCCCACCTGCGTAGCACTAATGCCAAAATTTTCTAATCTCTAGTGTCTATAGTTAGTCAAAAAATATCACCAATGAATGAATGTGAATGTTAGATAATGGCGGAGACCTTGAACCAAGACATGTAATGGCAACTTCGACGAGAAACTGTTCCACCATTGGGGAGACGGCCCTGCAGTGCGAGGCACACAGGTACGATGCTGCTATGATTAAAATCCTAAATATTCAAAAATTAAGGAAGTAATGAAAGCTCGTATACAAATTGTAAGTTGCACCCGCAGCAATCAGAAATCGTCACTATTGCTGTGTTCAGTGGTGGCATCGAGGCCCATACCAGTGACCTGCAGTTGTAGCTATCAGGTCTGGAGAATACTTTGGTTAATCTTTGAACAGCTTCGTAGGAAATTTCTGGGCAGGCGTGCATGTGTGTACGTGAGGCCCCAGGCTGTTTGCTATAGAAAACGGTCTGGGCACTCGAGGGTGAGTCCAGGCGGCGGCACCACCACCACCACCACCACCGCCACCACGTGGCTACCTCTTGTCAGAACGGCAAGTAAGGTGAGGATCGAGACTTGAAAGCAGCCAACTACGTTTCTTGGTTATCAAGTGGAAATTAAGGTGAATGTCCGTGAAAGCTCATAAAGCATGTCGTATGCAACCAGATCAGAGTGGAAGAATGCTCTTAATAGGAGTATAAAGGGACAATCATCGGCAGTAGCGAATCAGTAATGGAGTAAGAGAGTAATGGAGTATCGAGCAGTAGAGCGGCAGAGTGGCGGACTGTAGAAGTAGTATCCAGGAGGAGCCTGCAACAGTGGCTGACAACAGTCACTGCTGATGGAGCGATAGGACTCCATACACAAAGAGAGTATTAATTTTGGATGGCGCAGCTGCAACTGATAGATTAGTTGCAATTTTACAAGTGGCTTATATATGTTTCATTGAATAATGTCGGAGAGAGACAGGCGGTCTATGTCTCAAATCGCAGTGTTCCGGAGTCAATTTGCTGTTTAGGAGCAAGTAACTGTCATTGATTAGCAGTGAGCCCAAGTTAGCTATTGGTTGAGTAGACTGCAGAGCAAGTGGCAACTTGAGCGCTTGTCTCTGAGCTAGGCACCCTAGGTAGTGCATGACTAGAACAAGAAGCCAGATGGCTCGTGTCTCTTAGTACCTGGGATCACGGGTGTAATAGGTGAAAGACAGTAACAATTTTGTATCAAGTGTGGTCAGACAGCTCGTATATGTGTCTTTTAGTAAATAACCCTGTTCAAAGAGTGCACATTATATTTGCTGTTTTCGGATCACCATCAGTATCAAAGATCCTTGCCTGCTACATACACAAACCCTAATGAAACAAATAGGTTCTACGGCCTCTGGACTCCGCTATTAAGATTAGTAGGCCAATTAGGGGAAACACAACTGAACAATATTGCCGTTAACGCCCTGGTTGCGACACGCAGGCTACACCACGTCTGTACTGGTAGCTTGGATCTGTACCGGTATGGAGGAGGCGAAATTGTGAAAGTGAATAAACGCTTGCCATTTCGTGTCTCGTAAGTTGTCTGATAATAGACTGGGGGAGGGGGTGCGAGAAATTGCGCCGAGGTGTCAGAGGCGAAGGGGATGGCGCCCAGGCGGCAGTCGGTTATCGGGCGGCTAATCTGCAGTAAAGAGCTGATACTGTTAGCCCTGAGATTGCGCCGCGAGGCCATCAGGTTGCTTTTCTGTGTAACAGATTGGCGTGTCGCGCCTGCAGGCTGGCTCATTTATAGACAGGGACAGGGCCTGCATTGACGCTCGCTCAGCACGCTCTGTAAAACTGACTCTCGTCCTGAGATCTGACGCCTGGGGCAGTAAATTATCCGGTTCCACGTGCGTTAAGGGTGGCAGGCTCTGCAACCGCCAGCGAGCAGACTAGGGCGCCCCGAAAGCCCGGCTCGTACGCATTAATCTCACGTGCGGGCTCGCGACTGATAGGCTGCTGCCCTACAGGGGCTTCGCAAGTTTTCATGTGATTACCAGTTTTCTGGAAGCCTGGAAGCAGCGGCTCACCGGAAGCGTGGTTACACTAGGGTGGAGGCTGGGTTGAAACGTAACCTCAGAGTTTGTTCAAAATTACTTCAGGACTGACAGCACGATGGAAGTGGGACAGCGCACGCTGGAGGCACGGACCGCATTCCGGGTGTGCCACGGTACCTGTAGCCGCAGCAAACGTCCGAAGTTGCCAAACTTTCATCTCATCACAACATTTTCTCCTTGCACTGTGTTCGAGTTTCAGGAAGATTACTGTTCTACGTGTTCGCTGCACCCTGAGATTTTTGTCTTTTTTACTGCTGCAAGAATTATTTCATTTGTTGTTACTATTATTTGTAGTGTAGTACTAAAATATCAGTAGAAAGTTCGTCGAAATCTAAGAATGGAAAGGTTCTGCGTTTTTCTCTTGGTCAGGGGATTGCCGTGCGAGGTGAGTCGATAGAAACGGTTTCCGCGTCACGTGCCTACTTCGAGACTGAAAATCGTAATGGTGGCCCGCTGCTCTCCATTAACAATATAACCGATAGAAATGCTGCAGCTCTGAAATAAACAGAAACGCTGTTGTGAAGATTGTCAAGGAAGAAACGTTCGAAAAATAAAAGGATACTGGAAAAACATAGAATCTTGAAACATACTATGGATAAGCGGAGTGTCACTGTAGATTCATTCGCTGAGGATGCCGTTCTTATTCACATTTACTACCGCAGAAAAGAAAATCCGACACTAGAAAGTTATAGGCCACAGTTAACGAATCAGAATTTTTTCAGGGCAGTCCCACATATTTTTTTCATTTCATTAAATAATAGCTGTGACAGGTACAGTGATACTTAAGTATCTGTCATGGGGTTCTTCCATTATCACCACAGAAATAAAGTAAAGGCGGAGTCAGCTACATGTTTGAAGTGCGCAGTTAACAGTAAGTAGCTACATAAAAAAATGTATTTTCGTAAGTTTTGATATTTTAATAATAATTCCTTACTGGTGTCCAACTCCAAATGAAGTTCATCTCAGGAATACAGTCTATATAAATAAAATAAATATTACTGTTCACAATATAATTATTGCTGCAATACTCAAGTAATGTTTTTTGTATCACTTTTGTTCTCTCCCATTACTGGTTGGCTGAGTTAAAGGCATTGCGGAAAACACGCATAAATATTATATTTTATTATGTTGGAAATACGTAGGTGGATCAGAGGAATTAATAACGGTCCATTTCTCGGAAATACGTAGGTGGATCAGAGGAATTAATGACGGTCCATTTCTCGTAACAAAACCGTGTGGATGACTGCTTAGTACGTGACACACGAGGAAGTCATACTTAAAGCAAATTATCTAGTGTTAGAAAAGTCTGACAGAGTTCCGGGTGAAGTAGATGAAAATTTGATATATTCTTAGGATTTAATTCGTATAATGTGGTCACGTAACTTCAACAAAAAAAGTTTTCCGCGTTCGAAAATTCGCTAAAGTTGTCAGAAAATTTATTTTTGTAAACTGTCCATATACCGCCTTAATAATTATTTTACGAAAATAAAACTAAAACGAAAGCATAGTGCTGCTCTTCCATGTTTATAAAATGAGTAGTTTGCGTGTTTGAGCGAGTTGAATTAAATGTAGGATTAGGTGTGTGTTCTATGGGAGCCGTGGGAACACTGCTCCATTCATCGACTTGCTCCTGCCGAACTGATAGTCATAATGTGCTTCTGAACAGACTGTAAAGAGTCCGCACAGAATACCGTGCCAGTAGGTGAGCAGACGTCAGGGCATCCGTGGTGCGGCAGTGCGGCAGTCGCTGCTGGGGAAATGACGACCGCTGGAGGGGAAGCGCCGTTCAAAACTGAAGTCTACACTCACATTTTTTGTAAATATTAAGCAGGGCGCCTCCATTCCCTCACTGGCATTAGTGACCATTGAAAAGATGTGTCATTGCTGCTGTGGTTAGTATCTTAAAAGAATTCCACCGAAAATGCAGCGATTTATTTTCGCATGGCTCTTTAACCATTCGTGCCTTTCAGAAAAGCATCTCTAGTGGCGAAATTTGAGTAAAACCTACACATTTCTCTTATTGTCATGTTAAAATTTGCTAATATGTTGTGAAGACGCAGTTGCAAGGCA
Source organism: Schistocerca nitens (assembly GCF_023898315.1). NCBI lineage: Eukaryota > Metazoa > Arthropoda > Insecta > Orthoptera > Acrididae > Schistocerca > Schistocerca nitens. Next base: position 1,109,538,798 of record NC_064615.1, on the reverse strand, counting down.
ATTCTATAACAGTGGTTTATTAAGTTTATTAAGTGAGAAACTGAGCAAAAGTAAGGTCAGTACCTTATGGGAAAGCACATCCGCAGTATAAAATAAACGTGTAATGTCTTCACGTATGCTGTTTCAAAACTCATATCATTTCTCGTTCCAGCAACTATCAACAGCTCTTAAAAATAACATTCTTTCACCGAAAAAGTCTGTAGCTAGTGGAATAACACGGTAGATAATGAAGTTTTGCTTAGTAATCATACTGAAAAATACTTTTTATGCTATCATTTCGCAAAATGTCATTTAGATATCTCAAACCGTTCATGAAATACGAGGTATGTTGTTGATCTTTCACTCTGGCTTTACTGCTAGCACGGCGCGATCACAAATGAGTGTGCTACGTCAGCTCAATTTTCTTGAGATTGGTGACCATTAGAGACCTACACCCAGGTCGAAGAAAATATCAATACGTTAGCTAAATTTCATTCGCAGCAACATATTATGTAATATGCATCAAACGTATAATCATAGCTACCCCTATTTTTCCCTGCAGCCTTTCTCGAATTCTGCGCAGTCTCTTGCTTCCACATAAATATCACAATAACTGTGACCATAGTCCGCCCGGCTAGCCGCGCGGTCTAACGCGCTGCTTCCTGAGCGGAAGGCGTGCCCGTCCCCGGCACGAATCCGCCCGGCAGATTAGTGTCGACGTCCGGTTTGTCCACCAGCCTGTGGATGGCTTTTAAGGCGGGTTTCCATCTGCCTCGGCGAATGCGGGCTGGTTCACCTTATTCCGCCTCAGTTAAACTATGTTGGCGATTGCTGCGCAAACACTGTCTCCACCATAATTACTCTACGACGCAAACATCTGGCGTACACTCGGCTGGTATGAGATGTGTCATCGCCGACATGCCGAAAGGGGGACAAACACTTAACGGCCTCCCCTTCCGAACAAAGGAACAAAGGAATCAACTCTCACAGCGCTTCGGACGCAATTGGTCACTGCGCATCGGCCACCGTATCCTGCGCAGGCTGTAGTTACCACACGTCTCCCCAGTGGGGCACAGAAAACATTGTTGCGTGCACTGATCCATGAAGGGAAAAGTCTTGGTTTTGCGTTGTGAAAACATCCAGCTATCCTGACAAACATCCGTATTTGATGGGGACTTTTTGCCACGATAAAAATAGTAGGCGAACAAACTGTTTAACAAAACCGAACCAACGGGCTCTATCACCTCAAGATGCAGCAACCCAGTGTGTAGAGGGATGTAAGTAAACAGAAAAAAACGTACGCGAGCTAGCCGTTTCTATTTCTTGCTAAAGCTATGTTCTCCTAGCTGCGGGAATTTCCCGCAACGTGCTGGGTATAACGCGTGCGTAACCGCGCTCCCCACTCGCACAATGGAATCATGACAGACCGTTTTCCTAGTATGCGGGCAACGCAGTGCCGCTGCGGACTCTACCTGCGGGGAACGCTTGTGTGCTTCGGGAGGAGTCTCTTCCGCACGTCATGGAGATCTGCCTGGCTGGAGGAGTAGGGAAGTCCAACAGAGGAGCAACGACTACCTAGGCGACGCTGCAGTATTTGTTTCGCGCTCACGGGCAGCAAGAGAGAAGGTAATTCTCCCATTCTAATTATTGAAACATTGACCAGAAATGATTGCTGACCGTTTCTGTGCCTCTGAGGATGAGCAGCTTATGAAGTTGGTATCAGAACAGCGTATTTTGTGGAACATGGTTGACACCGAGTTGGAAAACTAAATGCAAAAGTAATTAATTTGAGCAGAAACCGGAAGAAAAATGAATGAAACATGTAAGAAGGAATGTCATTCGTTATGTCCGATGTAATATATCTGTACTGAGCCTTTAACCATAGTTATAAGTTTGATGTTATTTTGCTTAATACTGAGAACGACGATTAAAATTCGGACCGTTGAAGTAATTAGTGAATCCACTTCTCACAGTGAGTTATTTAGCGTTGGCCTAACAGCCGACCCCTACCAAGGGTATGATATTATCTTTATGCAGTTCATTAATTTCTGATACGTCTGCGTTATAAGACAGTGGGAACTGGCATTCCTCCGCAAGGTCAAGTAACTGTTTTGTTACTAAAATGCTATACGTTCTTCTCTTCGATGTAACATCATTTGTCTGACTGCTTTGCGCATCCTGAGTACTCTTCCCAGTAATATAGTCTTCCTCTTCTTTCCTAACTTGCATGTACTCTGAGTGCCAGAATTAACACGTTTGTTAGATCGATGACTGCGCGGCATGTATGGCCTTCGTTGCCTCACCTGCTACCGTCGCTGCGTACTGCGCCGCCCCTGTAATAGCAAAATGTTCCTCGCAGCGTGCTGGAACTTGCGTCATGCCTATGAACGACACAATACTGCTCTCATTAAGGGAAACTGTGGCGCTTACCGACTTCCAACAAACAGTAAAAATAAATTCAAATCTTTTCGAAACTTTTTCTCGCTTTTATTGCCCCCCCCCCCCCCAACATAAGAGTAAAGGGAAAAATGTTGTCGCTTTTTACATTTCGGATGTTGGTTCGCAAAAAATTCCGCTTCAAACGTGACATTTTAATTCATTACTTGACTGTTACTGACTCTCTAGACCAGAAAGTTTGCACACGTTATCGAAATGTACTACTGAATCCAACTATATGTTGTATGACATTACACTTCAGGAGATAAGGCGTTATAAATATTGAGTAGCGCGAAATTTCTCTATTTCAATGCCACAAAAATTTGCATTGAATTAAAAAAAATGGTGTCAGAAGGTAGTTCTCGTTGAACTCTATCGTGTGCAGTTGTAAAATTGTAAGAAACAGCACTTTCATTTTTTACGTTCTGAGGCGCACCGCTCTGCACCCAGGAAAATGTTTTACGCAGCGTCCTGCGGTCCGCATCGGTCAGTGAAATAAATTTCCACACCTGGGAAGATGTTTCTTAACCAACAGTGAAGCGCGACACGTAGCAAACTGTCGGCGAATATTACTCCGCGTGAGACGGACTGAAAAAGGGAACGTAGCTCTTTCCTTCTAACTAATCTGCACCACACTGTTTCTGAGATGCCTGTGCCAAACGTTGTTGGATTATATCCGACTTGATCTTCGTGGATGTGTGGGAATGCCAAAATTATGGACTTGAGTTAATTTCCTCGTCCTTGGGGTGAAAACCTTCATCGTACATTCTTAGCGAGGCATATTGGAAGGGTTGGTCCAGTTCGATGGCCGGCTCCTTCTACTAGCGTTAGACGACTGTCGAGACGGTGCAGGGGAGGGTTCCCCGCGGGCAGGCATTCTCACTGCGGCTGCGTCGCGTCACTCCATCTAGACCACACCGGTACGACACGACTTCGTGCTGGCGTTCAAGCTGGGAGACGACACTTTGAACGAGTGCTGTAAATGTAGCTATTCGTCCTATGTGAATAGGTGGACTTATTTCCGTACAAAATTGACGTATCTGCCCTGTTTCATCGATATTTAACGTTTATCACCACACTCCGTATATATAGTGGTAAATATCGGCGCTATCACAATACCTTAAGACACATCGTACGCTGTATTCCCTTCTAACCAGCCACCCCGTTAAGGAAGACATGCTAACTGCGAGGAAGTCTTCAGTCCAGTCGCATATGATTTCGGTTATTTCGTATACGCGTACTTTCGTTGCCGTATGATTGTTCGGAACTGTGTTATAATTTTCCTGGAAGTCTAGATACACAGAATCGATCTGAGCAAAGGTTTCAAATGATCCTAAAGAGGAGTGTATCGAAAAGAGACATCATACGCGAGCGTATGTTATGGTCAAACTTCTAAAACATGCTGACATCCTACTAGTGTGCTCAGCAGACGTGTCTGGGCTCCCTTCTCAGACATTGGAACGACCTCTGACGTGTCGCACTTCGTTGTCCTGGTGACCTGTGATAAACTGTTAGACCATGTACGCTGAATCTAACATGCCCAGTGGCCTTTCCTCTACCTAGTGACGAGCTGATTTTCAAATCGAAGCCCACTCATTTTTCTGTATCATTTTACATTTGTGCGACCGACAGTTATTTGTGTCGGTGCTGCCACGATAATCGGTCACGTGGACAGATCAATCCATTCCATTGACTGACTTCTCATAAGGATTATTTCGACATCTATACATGTAACGTTTTGATTTGGCATTCACTGATCGCTTGTCTCATAGCTGTCCTTAACCTTGTGTTGCATTCACCTAGCTGTTAGTGAACAGGGATGCTGTTTCCTTCGAATCTCCCATGTATCTGTCTCTTCATGTTTGTGAATCACGGTGACTCCTTCCCATTCCTCACTATCTCCTGTGGCGCACAACCTAGAACATCCCTGAATATGGTTCGGAGAATTTCCGTATTTCCCTCTCAAGAGCTGAATGTTTGCTTCTGATCGGTCAAGTAGTTTTTAATGATTTTTCCTATCGCATTTGCTAAGCAAACCTGGTAACCATTGTCGCTAATGAATGAAAGGCGTCAGTGTTGTACTGCTTGGAACGCGTTTCTGCAGCCGCATGTGGTTCGTGTGGAAAGAGCGAGGTGAAGCGTGTTCCAGGATGGTTTTTGCTCTTACCTTGAAGGGATCGGCATTTTCCGACGGAGCCTGTATTGGGAAGAATAGCACACACCAACAGAATAGTTTATGGAATGCCACGTTTACATTATCTTGCCGTAATTACAGGTTGTACACATCATGCATACATCAGTTTGACGATATTCACTGTGTATAGAGGGTATAGTGTTAAATGTTACTAGAGGTTTTTGTTTGGTTTTTGTTTGGTTTTTGGGCCTGAGCCCGCAGCAATTCTGTTTCATCGTTTTCTTGGAGCACTGTTTTCGAGAACACGCCCGTTTACAAACACGTAGCATGCCGATTCCGTCAATCCTTCACGACTGCGTGACGGTGCAGGCACAGACAGCAGAGCAGGCGTCCTCCGGTCCACTTAACTGCCCGGTTAGCAGCCTGGAACCATGGCGTGTGTGTGTGTGTGTGTGTGTGTGTGTGTGTGTGTGTGTGTGTGTGTGTGTGTGTGTGTTAAAACCCCGAAGGTATTTACGAATATTCCTGTATGTCCAAATGTCCAACCTCTCCTCGCGATGGAAAACAAAGCGACTAGAAACATTTCTTTCTCGCATTGTTACTTCTGATTACGACATTAATTAAAACAGCCGTACATTGACGTGTTTCAGTCCGCAAAAAATGGTTGTGACAGGTTTAATGTAGTACTGCTCGAGTGTATGCCCTGTTTAAGAGGTTTGCCTGAGCCATAAGGCGACAGTAGTCGCAAATAAACTGCGGCTAATTGCAGACGATGCAACGTGACGAGCAATTGATTTTGGTCTGCGTTTTGTTAACAGTGCCTTACGTCCTTGTAAACTAGTAGCTCAGTGTGTGGGACTCGACGTTTTAACCGTGTAAATTCTAGGCTTACACTAGAGTGCGTGTGAGGTGTAGGGTTTTACGTAGAGGAGTGACTGTAACCGGGCAGACGAGTGTTGTTCGGAGTACCGGCTCGCCATATGGCAGTGGTTAAGGATTAAGAATTGTGCACAGCATGCGCATATTCGAACACAGTCTGGAAGCGGCACTGTACATCTCTGGGGCGAGCAGCACAGCCGGGCGAAATGTCACACACAGTCAGGGCGACGGACGCCACGTCTTGGACCTGTACTGGCAGAGCAGCACCTTCCGGAAGGCCTGCCGGAAGACCTTGTTGAAGATGGTGTAGAAGACCGGGTTGACCATGGAGCTGGCATAGCCCAGCCACGTGACGAGGTCGAAGACGGCCGGCTGGATGTGGCGCTCGCAGCCGGCACACAGGGCCGGCACCAGGTTGAGCACGAAGAATGGCGCCCATAGCACGACGAACGTGAAGAAGACGACGCCCAGCACCTTGGTGGCCTTCTGTTCGAGGCGCAGGATGCGGCCGTGCCGCGACGACGTGCGCGACGCGACGCTCGACGTGCGCGAGTGGTGCGCGCGTACAGTCCTGCGCGCTGCCGGGCTGGGAGGCACGGACGACGATGCCGACGTCGACGTGCCGGCGTGGCCGAGGCGCAGCGTGGCGGCGCGGCGCAGCGGGCCCGCCGGCTGCGGCTGCGGGGGCGGTGCCAGCAGCGACGTGCGGCACGTGGAGGCGGAGCCGCGACGCCACGTCACCACCGAGGGCTCGTGTCCCGGTGGCGGGCCGCAGGCGCTGGTCGCCACGATGACGACGTCGCTGACCGCCGTCTGCGTCTGCGCGTGCGGCGTCTGCGACGGCGGCAGCAGCTGGTGGAAGCTGGAGCCACGCCGCCGGCGGGGGACCCCTGCGTGCCGCGGCCGGGCTGGCGTCTCCCCCACCGTGGACGCCCGCCGCCTCGGCGTCGCCGCTGCCGAGGGCGGCGCCGGCGGGCACAGCTGAGTCTGCGAACCGCAGGGGCTCGTCGACACGCTCCGCTCCTCGCTTGCGCTCCTGCCGACGAAACGCAGACGTCTGTAGCTGCAGCCTCAAAAGAGAAGCAATACATCTATTGCAAAGGAAATTCTACCCCGTGCTTGGTAGCCCGATACAGGCGATAGATTTGTGGCTCTACAGAGATTTGGAGTCACACCTGGCAGCCTAGCGGCAAAGCGCGTGTCTGGAAACCGAAACGTCGAAGCACAGAAAATTTCCAGTCTGTCGTTAACGTAGCCTTCACCTCTCCACGATGCGAAGATTCGAGATGGACGACACGTTAAACTGTAGACTCACTTTCCCCCATTGGGATTACTGGGATAAGTTAATCGCCGAAGCGACTTCAATTTCTAAGACTTGTACCAGGCTGTTGATTCGTTATCTGGGGGCGACAAAGGGAGGGGGAAAAAGTTCAGCAGACATTCGACTGAAGTTGTGTAGTTAAATTGGTGGCTTCGCTTCCACACGTTTCGGGTTATCTCTGGTGAACCGTCAACCAGAGACAGAGCAAACGGATCATTGAGAGAACTAGTTCACCTTCAGCTGGTCGTGTCAGTTCAGCTATATCGGGGTTTCTCTGCGTGCGGGACCACCAAAGAATGGTCATATGACCAAAGAAGCTGGGCACCGTGGCGTTTTCTGACAAGTGGGCTAGCGTTACTGTACTTTGAGACAGGTAGCTTTAAGATACGTGCGCTATCGAGCACCTGGCTGCTGCAGAGCGAAAACTTAAAAAAAGAGACGCAAAGCCGCCCAGAGCAAAAGATGTTCCTCGTGGTATCGCGTTATTTCACTGCCGATACTGTCACGACAAATTCGAAGCTGGTCACAAATTTTGAAACGGACTTGCTCGATTAATCACCGTTCTTTCCTGACCTCAAGAAACAGCTATGGGCACGACTATTCACAAACGGCGACACGGCTCTAGACACCTTATCATCTACGCTAAATTACCTTTCCTGCAGGCGTAGCGACGGTAGAGACGTGTTTTGATACTATGTGGCTGTAGTACAAATTGTTCGCCGGCCGGTGTGGCCAAGCGGTTCTAGGCGCTTCAGTCTGGAACCGCGCGACCGCTACGGTCGCAGGTTCGAATCCTGCCACGGGCATGGATGTGATGTCGTTAGGTTAGTTAGGTTTAAGTAGTTCTAAGTTCTAAGGGACTGAAGACTTCAGAAGTTAAGTCCCATAGTGCTCAGAGCCCCTTTTTGATTAAATTACGATAAAATAAAACTATCTCAGCTGAATCACTGTTTAATTAAAGAATTATAAAATAAACTTTCATTCTATCGCTCTATTGCTGCATACAAGTGTTCCCGCACAGTAATGACCCACTCGGAGCACTAAAGAACGCAGTTACATCAGATCCTCGCCAAACTTATTCGATTACTAATTGTGTCGTAAGTCACTACCTCATTAGAGAGTTTTGTAGCTCGGAATCTGGGTGATTTTATTGCACGCATCATAAATCTTCTCTTAGCTGCCTCGCTGTTTATTTTACATTACTGATCCTCTCTCGAATGTCTAACAAAGTAGTTTATATCTGTGTTAGCTGAAGCGACAATGAAGGGAGTAGAAGCGGGCTCGCAATTTTAAAACAACAATGTGTTGGTACAAAACTGTTGTTTGTGATTGGCGCACTTTACACGTAGGCGCGCCCGTTTGATGTTAAGAAAAGACTAAATGTCAAACTATGCTGTATATTGTGTACAGTGAAGGAACAGTTCGTAAACGTTGATTCGGCACGAGGTTGGCCTCTGTCGTAAAGCAGCATCTGCGAGGCAATGTTTTGTGGCGTTAAATTTCTGAAATGGCCTTTGCTGTCCAGAGTCCCGACCTGAACGGAATGAAACACGTTTTGGATGAGTTTGAACGTAGACTTCGCTCCAGATCCGTGTGTCCAACGTGACTACCTCCTCCAGTTTCGGCTCTCGGGTGACAGTGAGCTACTACTACCGCACAGTGGTTCACACATGTCACTGCATGCGTACCAGAGAGAGTTCGAGCCCTCATAAAGGCAGGGGGTGGGCGTATCCATTATTGATGTCCGTTAATTGGTCTCTGAATACTTCTGATTAGTGTGTTATTAGATTTACTTGTGGTTGTGAGACAGGTTCTCGAGTAAAAAGCTGTTAAAAGCTGAGAGTTGGTGGACGAGTAACGGCTACTTTAGTGTGAAGAACCACTAGGAGAGGCGGGAAAACGGACTAATGGACCAGGAAAGAGACCGTATTAGAGGGCGTAAGTGGAACATGTGGCCAGGCGATAGGGGGGCATATGGGACGAGCAAGTTGGTAGCTAGAGTCAGAAAATACGAGGACGGAATGGGGGCAGACGGCGGTAAAAGTAGTGCCGGAGCAGTCTGGACACTGTGGTGTGGACTACTCACGTGGTGGTGGCCGGCGGCGTGTGCGGGGCGGTGTGCGCGTGGGCCGGCGCGGCGCCGACGCACTCGAGGCGGCGCGACAGGCGCAGCATCTCGGCACCCAGCTGGGAGAGCGCGCTGGCCGCCGACGGCGCCGCGTCGTCCGGCAGCCAGAGGTCGAGCGCGCTCAGCTCGGTGTCGGTGCTGGCGGCCGAGTGCTGCTGGCCGTGGTGGGCGCGCGGCGGCTGGTGCTGCGGCTGGTGCTGGTGCTGCGGCTGCTGCTGGCCGTGGCAGTGGGCCGCGCCGCGGGCGCCCAGCAGCCGCCGCCACGTGCTGCGCCGCTCCAGGCCGCCGCCGCCGCCTGCCAGCCACAACCACCACACTGCGGTTAGAACCACTCGCGGACGGCGTTCCAGCCTGTCAAGCGGACCGAACCAGCCGCTACCCGACCGCCACTGTTCGCTGGTTGCCTATTCTGCGGTTCAGGCAGAGCCTTGCGCAGCGTGGCCGGCTGCACGCTGCAAACGTTGTGCCCCCGCCCCTACAACCTGTCAGTCGCAAAATTATTTCGTTCGAACTGCAACTGCACCAAATGTTTGGGGTGACAACGTCACGTCACGGGGAACAGCTTTTGTTAGAGACAGTTGGCTGACACTTGCCAGTGGCGTCCTCGTCGGTTGTGCACCTGAGAGGCTGCAGGGGAGTATGAAATCTGCCTTACGCGTTGCTCATAATCCAGCCATCTGCCCCATATGAAAGGCGATAGGCTCAGCAAAATAAAGTTTCTGTATCGCTTATAAAATATCTTTCTCCATTTGGAGTTACTCGTTATTAACTTGTCGAAAATCACTTTTATCTGTTTGCTTTGCTAGGTACTATGTAGCACTCTGCTGAGTAGACCCTACTAGTTCGGGGAAACATCGTCTTCCTAGGATCGGCAAATGCCAAAGGACACGTAGCGTCACCGAGAACCATCGGCAAATATTTTCTTCGCAAACAAATGTTCTCCCTCAACGATGTGATTTATCACCCCTAGACCTTTGCTACACCTTGTACAGAGGCGTGCAGCTAAGGAGGCAGCTTCTTGGTGCGTACTGTACAGACGTGTGTGGGACATAATCCACGGCGTCGCCATTGTGACGTCCCACGCCACACGCGCAAGCCATTGCCTACCCTGCTAACTGGCAACGTTGGGGTAACTGCGACTCACCGCTAGTTTTTTTGCTACTCACTGTCTCTAGAACAATACGTATCCTCGCAAAACTATCGCGTCGCTGCTTAATGTAATACTTGTGTTTGCTTCGTGCCACCCACAAGGAACACTGCAGCGGGTTAAGTACGCTCTGCATGCCCAGACTAACATGAAAACCGACGATGAATGTTCTACATGCACCCAGAACTGCAAACTGCAGACACTATGGACTGGGGAGTACAACCCGCAACTTTGGATCTGTAGTCTATCTCCTGCAAATATTTTGGTCCCTCACCCACTGTACTGTTAGCCTGATTATTTTCGTATAGACGCGCGAAACTGAGCAACGTGCGTGTTGCCGATATAATTGCCTCAGTGATTCAGCTAGGAGGTAGGTACAATTTATCTCGATATCGTACAGGCATGCTGTGGGTGATTCAACGTGTCAAGTGTTAATATAGATAGATCGAATTAATTTTTCTATATTCCTGGTGACATGTAACATATTAATACGACTGAGAAATGGTGAATTAGTAGGCATTTGTTGTACTAACTAGTTTAGCGGTAGTGGTAGTGGTGGTTTCTGTGGCGTACCTGGTGATGGCGCGCCGCCCATCCAGCCGCTGGACCAGCCGCCCCCAGCGCTGCCCCCTGCGCCGCCGCCGCACAGGTTCTGCTGCTGCACGGCGAGCAGGCGTACGGTGAGCGCGTACGTTAGCAGCATCACCACCAGCGGGATATAGAAGCACACGATGGAGCCGATCAGCTTGTACAGCGGGTCCGGAATCTGGCACGTGCCCGCCACCAGCACCGACGTGTGGTCCTGCAACGGTGGCCGCAGTGTGCTAAAACCCCGCGTGCCATCCGCACGGCTGCCATGGAGGGACAAAACGCTAAGCTAGCATAGGTGGAGGACGTGTCTGAGGCAGGGACCGAGCCAAACCATCCAGCGTAAGGCAGTCGCGAGCAAAGGCTCTTTAGAAAAGGACGTGCCCGATTCCCTTCTCAGTTATTTCCGAATTGTGCGCCTTCGCTGCCATTATCATCAATGGAAGGTTAATCTCTAACCTTCCACTCTTCCAGTGGGAGGATACAACAATGTACCGGGCCTTCGGCGTACCTCGTCTGTCCTGATGGTAAGCAGCAACGGAGTGTCTTCTGTTAAAGGCAGCAATAAGGAGACGAGATGTACAGGAAAAGCACGCATTAGTGGATAGAGCATCTCTCCAAGTCAGCAAGTCGCATTGCAGGTGCTCAGCGCGGGCACCGTCTGTCAGCAAGGAAACGTCAATACACGCGTGCAGTTCATTGAAATCGCTGTCATGAATTGTTCGCGAAGGCGCGACAGCAGCCCGCTTTAGAAATCTGTTTCATTGGGTTGCCTACCTGCAGGCGCGGACTAATTCGCTGCGTCGATACGGAGCAGATGTGTTCGTATCCGGCAAGCATACTAGTTACACAGCGAAAAGAGTATGAGCAGATAATTAGTCAGCTGTCATGCATCTTAAGGAAATAATAATAAGCTTCATACGCATATTGATAAAATTACAGACGGCCACATGCAAATTATTAATCCCAGAAGACAGACAAAAAAATTGTTTACTTATTTCAATAATTTAAAAGTGGATAACATATGCTGCAGAGAAATTGGAAGAGGCATAGACGAACTCCAATTATGCCACGCGATATTGCTAGATTCCAGAGGTGTGCATGAAGATCCCAGGAAGAAGAATTGAGCCACTTGGACAGAAGAAAGAGGAGAGAAGCATTGTGAAATGATGAGAGAGATGTGGAGGAAAAGATACAGTTGAAATAAACCTAGTCCTCAGGGGCTCATAATAATAATAATAATAATAATAATAATAATAATAATAAAATAAAAATGAGAATAATAATTAAAACATGGAAAGATCTTACAACAGTCTGTAACACACTCAACGAGAGTACAAATGTCTCCACTTAACAAAAATTTCTTGGAAACACACTGATATTTACCTGTTTGAAACAGTATTAAGACGACTGTGTTTAATACTTAAGAAAGGGGAAATGCTTGAACGAATTACTGACCAGTGCTAGAAGATGGTCCTTATAGACTGAAGGTTAGAAACATACTTTAATGAAGTTATGTAGCAGCTAAAGGTGTGCGTAAATGTATTTAATTAAAAATAATTGTCCACTACGTTCTTCGTTTTTCTTAGTTTGCCTTGCTGGCAATATCCCTTCTTGAGGAGTAGCTACTCATCAATTGGCGAAGCATTGAACATTATAGTGACGATCTCGGAAATGTAAGGGAGGATGGGCACATCAGAGTTTTTGTTTGAGAATTCTGTTCGTTGTTTGACACTCTTTGTGCTATGTCACAGTGTGCGAAGAGAGAGAGAGAGAGAGAGAGAGAGAGAGAGAGAGAGAGAGAGAGAGAGAGAGAAACGCATTGGTGCTGACTGTGCGGCGTCGACGCTAGCGCTAGCTAATGTGGGCGCAGCCTCTCACCTGGGAGTACATGAGCGAGAGCGGCAGGCTCATCGCGATGGACAGCAACCACACGAAGACGATCTTGAGTGTGACGCGGCGGCGCGTCTTGTTGCGGCCGAACTTCATGGGGTAGCGCAGGCTGAGGTAGCGATCCACGCTGATGGTGGTTAGGTGCATGATGGACGCCGTGCAGAACAGCACGTCCAAGCAAATCCACGCCAGGCAGTAGACGGGCGCTAGCGGGAAGTAACCTGCGCACAACAGCAGCGGTCGTCAGTAGGCGTCCACAACGCACCGCTATGCGTGCCCACTCATCTGTCCGTTTCCCTTCACAAATACCTAAATTTCTCCTCGAAATCGTGGAAAGGGAACGAGTGACAACGCGGTGGCGTTCGTGTTTGACTCTTTCCCCGCTTCGTCGCTAAATATAAGAAAAATACATTGATTTCCTCAATGTAGTTCTTCCACGACTCAAATTCTCCAACACTGATCCGATATCTCTCCATTCAAGCTTCAAATTGCGAATATATCGTTTCCTGTCGCTTATAGTTGACGTGCCTTCTAGTGACGAATACAGGTCGTTGTGTTCACAGTACTAAATTGTACATATACATAAAATGAAGCATATTTGGTTTCTTAGTATTTTACGAAGTTGTAGCATTGGACACTTAAAACTAAGAAAATGGTTAAAATTAAGAGGATGGGAAGATAAGAGTTTAGAGTTATAAAATGGCAACGCCGATGCTGTTCAGGAGGGCATACCTCAGAAAGACACCGCGTCTCCCGCTCCTCGGCAGTCGCCGCCCAACCGACTACTGCTATCCATCCGACGGCAAAGACCTCCGCAATACTTCTGAGCCTCCCGCCCTCACATGGGCGGTGGGAGATTCAACATCGTCTTCAGTAGTCCCCCGATATAAATTAGCACTTTGCCGCGATGGCCAAAGCAAAGCGTGTGATAGCCGCGGTAGTCTTCGCCTGCATCTGCGTGCTGACTCCCACAGTTTTAAGGCCGACGTCAGATACCACTTTTGTCGGGCAGGCTACGTAGAACGGAATCGGACTGTTATAAAGAACCTGTGCACTTCTGCTCTCGCCAAGCTACACCGATAGATACGTAAGCGACTGAAGATTTCCTTTAAAAAAATCAACAGTCACGGTGCAAGTACGGTAAACTACACTACGGGCATATTCCATAAATGGTTTGAATGAATCAATTCGGAATCGAAAAATTCTTTCCTCTTCAAGATTTATAATAGTGATTCGTGTGAATTGGTATCTGATTCAAGCGAACCCCACCTTAGTATTTACAAATTAGGCAGTTGTTGTAGCAGTACACACAGACGAGCATTCAATTTTTGGAGCACCTTCAATAAAATTGTAAATCGGCATTTCAGTGAGGACGGCTCGCCAGTTCAGATGATGATCTGAAGGTGACGATTTCGAAGGGAACAGCAGGGAGCATGGAGATGCGAAAAGACTCGGTTGAGAAGAGGGGGACGGGGATGGGCATAAGCGGTGGAGGTTGGCCTCTGTGTTTGAGTTTGGAGTCGCGGCATCGCTGTTTGCTGAGCGCTGCGGGCAGCCGGCGAATTTGAAGGGCCGCAGCTGCTCCTGCTTCGGCGGCTGCTCCTGCTGCACGCCTGACAGCAACTCTGCTGCACTGGGCTACCACTCGATGAAGCTTTAGCAGAGAACCTTGACAGTAATTGTACCGTAAGCGGGTACCGATAACTAATTTGGGACCAGTGGAAGCATTATTATACAGCGTGTCTTCGCTTCGATACACAAGTTATATATAAATGCTAATATTTACGGCATAGTTATCCTATTGCTAGCATTTGGAAACAGTGTGTATAATTTATGTATATGTCCCAAAGAACACACACACCTACCTATAAACAGGACGACAGTTATTGAATTATATGAAAAAATAACGTAAATTAGCTACAAACTACAGCGTGCGCACACTTTATTCAACATGTAAACGTCACTGCAGATGTTCGATATGCCTGCCATCGTTGGCGATGTTGTGGCGTAGACGAATAGCGAAATTCTGCATGACCTGCCGAAGAGTCGGAACATCGACGCTGTCGATTAGCTCCAGAATGGCTGTTTTCAGCTCGGAAATGGTTTTGGGGTCTTTAATATAGCCCCACAGCGATCGAGGCCCATGCCAGGGGCCTGTGGGTACCACAGAGCCAGAATATTATCCCCAGAGTGCTCCTCCACGGCATCAAACACTCTCGTGCTTCGATACGCTCGAGCTCCGTCTTGCATGAATGACACCTTGTCGAAACCAGGGTCGCTTTGGACAATGGGGATGAAATCATCTCCCAAAATCTTCATTTTACGTTCAGTAGTCACCGTGTCATCAAGGAATATCGCACGTGATTGGACATTGTACACGACACAGTCACCGGTTGAGGATGAAGAGACTATTCGATCGCGAATATCGGATTCTCTGTTCCTCAAATACCCTATTATTCCTTATTGGCGAACCCATCCAAATGAAAGTAGGCTTCGTTGCAAAACCAAACCATACAGCGCATACTAATTCCCATCGTGCCCCACGGCCAACCGTGCAGTTTGAACGTCCTAACGGAACCCATTCAGAAGTTACGACGATTTTATTTTATATAGTTCAGTAATTGTCCGCTACATCACTGTAGTTGTCTTCTCAAGAGCTATCGAATACAGTTATAAAAAGTGTACGGTTCTATTAAAAAAAAGTACTTGCTTCAATATCTCCGTTGATACCAGCGCTAAAAACATTAACCAAACAAAAATATACGATGCCCTCGATACTCTAACATTTGCCGAAAACCGCGTTTCGATATGTGTAACCGTTCCCGAAATAAAAGCAGTGTTACGTCTTACGTGACTCACCCTGTAGATATAAAATTAAGGCGAAACGGTCAACGATCTCTTTACTGCAGTTGCACACCAGGCCTGAACTCTTACGGGAATCGGCGAAATGCCGCGAGTGATGAGGATAATGGTCAAGGGGCATTATATCAATATTGGGTGGATAGGATGAGAATTTAGGTCTGACAGGAGGAGTGCTAGGGTAGTCCGTGCAGTTGCCATGATCACTGTGTCTGTCATTCCTTCGTGTCTTAATGTATAATTTAATTGACGTAGATATGGAATAGTGACCTAGGTGTGCTGGTATCTTGCTTGCACGCTCCTCTTCCCCTAGGGCTCAGAAATTACCGCAATAAAACGGTCATGGTACGTAATTAATAAGAATCCCGTATTTACGTGTGACAAAAAAGACGAGTTAATTTGTTATGTTTACGCTAGGTTGCTGGTATTTTTAATATCGGTAGCTCGAATTTGGACGCTTCAAAGTCATTATAGTATACGTTTACATTCATTTAGTTTACATCATGGCACATACAGTGCTTGCATGATGGCCCATACGATGATCAGGATCTGTTAGTTCTGTTGAGCTGCTGAGATTCATTTCATCATTTTCTGTTTTTAAATGAGTTCGCGGTGCCTTTTATTCCATAAACTTACTGGAACTGAGTATGCTGCAGAGTAAGACGGGACATTCTCCTGGAAAACCGATTGGGAGGTGAGGGGGGTGTGATCTTAAACTGAAGACAGAGAGACCGTGCGCGCGCTTGCCTGGAACCGCTGTCAATACCAGCAGCAGCATCTGCTGCCGCTGCTGCTGCCTGCAGTGTTGGAGGTCAGGCTTGCACGGCACTCGCAGCGCTGGCAGGTAGGCAGCCCCGCAGTACACGTCTGCACTGGGCACCCAAAACCCACGTCACCTGGAGCGGCTCTAAATTTCAGCCTCATGTGCGCTACGCCTTAAGAGTGCTAGAAATGTTACAGATTTGTTAGTAAACGCTTCATGAAATATTAAAAAGGCTGCTGGTCCTGTATCAACAAAATATTGAAACTAAAGAACTATGTTACACATTATTGTGGCAGGTCAGTGAGCTTTTATTGGATGCTACCATACAATTTAAACTAAAACGGGCGCATTATACTATTTTTCAACACACACAGCCTCTGTATAGAATGGTTAGAACGTGGTACCAATCGTTCAATCCCTCGGCGACAGAAATAGGCTACTTGGTCCTTGATCCATTCCGGGACCGCTATCCCTCATTTTTTCAAAATCTGCAGTTGCAGCGAATCAGTTCTTCGATTGCGTGGACGTGCTCCTCAGATGTTGATGGAGTTCCTTCCCGATCGGCATCGCAAGTGGTTGCGCGATTCGTTGCATTTGGTCCGTATGGCGCCAGAATTTGACGGTGTATCTCTTTGTAATTTCCGCGTTTTGTCCACTAGAATCGTACTGTCTCGCTTACGTCGGCCGAGGAGACGTTTCCACTTCATTCGAACACTGTGATGCACCGGTTAATCGTACCGCAAAGTAACTGTCTGTAGGAAATTTTTGTGCTGTGTTCTGACAGTGTGCCATTGTTCTTGCACAATTGTCTTAGAAAGGAAGTTACACACGTCGTCCCAAACTAAGTCTCCTCGTACAAGTGGCATAACTTTTCAGCAGAAAGCTTCGTATTACCCGAATTTGGACGCGGTAGCTTCACTGAGCACGCTCGCTTAGGTATGGCGCCCTTGGACCTGCTAGTTGCAGCGACAGTGGACCGTCTTCGAGTCCCTTTTCTGAAACTGAGCGCCATTGACCGTAGCAACTGATTAATCGCTCTTACGTGTATATGGCTAATCAGTTCCGCTGCGCAGACTTAAGGCTTCTTGCCGTTTTTACAGATTAGTACGCTCTCCTGTTGCGTCTTAGCTCGGACACTAAAACAGGTTTCTTCATTTCAGCCTAGCCATCGCTACGTAGCGAGCGCATACAGCTGACAGGACGGACTGCCTGACACTTTTGCTGAGATTTCGCACCATCTGTACTGATTTACGATGTCTCTTGCCAACAAAGCGTTGTTTTTCAATATCCAAGCTTGTTGTTTTTACATATTCAGGTAAATGGAATGTCAGTCGCTTTTACTCTAAAACGCAAGTGCCTTCTAAATAGCATGGTAAGAGTGTCGACGGAGATGTGTCTACATTCGCAAATCACGTAGTGATTCCTAAAAATGGGGTGCAGCATGGCATAGTTTGCGATGATAATACATTTACTTGATCCATCACCAAGCTGCAGACATCAAACACATTATCTAAAAAATGGCTACAGGTACAACGTTTGAACTTGATGATTTCGTGCAGCGCGACTTATTTGCTTTGGATGCGGATGATATGCTAAGCCTTATCGTGTTGTTCGTTGATTTTTTGGGTTGTGGGATGGTTGTCGTCGTGGGGTGGTGGTGATAGTTGTTGGGCTGTTGTTCCGGGCGTCACCCGTTTTCAGGGGAGGAAAGTTATTGACTCGACGCTGTTGTCCCTGCAGTGTTGGATGGTACAATGATTGTAACAGCAAAATCACCGAATCATCACTGTCGCAGAATACCAAACTAAAATTATTGGTTTTTGATAGCGCTGTCCTTGATTGAACAGAGCAGTGGGTTGGAGCTGTATATGCGGATGTGATCTGTGTGTGTACATTTTACGAAGGACGTGCTATTTCATTGAGTGCCTGTCCATTACCTATCAGGTTGTTGTTGGCCGATGTGTCCTGCTGAAAGTTCTGTGACGTGAGAACGGGTTGAAAATTTCCAAGACTTCACCACCAGGATACCATAACGACGACGACGTTGTACGAGATGGCTAGCGGCAGGGGCTCTTACGGCAGTGGGATCCACAGCTTAGTTCAACTTAAGGGGGTTAGGACGTCAAACGGGCCGACTTGGAGCAGGAGAGCCACCACAGGACATTTTAATTTCTACTGTCTATGCTTTTACAAATAAATTCATAAAACTTTGTCACCATGACCAGGAAGGATTGAGGGCTCACACTCATGACAGTGGAAGTTCAAAAACGTAGCAAAATACCTTTTTTTACATGTGAAATTCCATCATTTTTTCACTTATTACTGGCTGCATTTGTTGTTATAGGTACACTTCTCTTCCTAAGGAAGAGATTCTTCGATAACTTTTGTACAGCATACAAACCATAGTTACAGGTGTATGAAACTCTAGAATTTTCCAAATCTATTAAAAAAACTGTGGAAAAAAAGAGATAATTATAAAACTTGAGTTTTTTCTAAACATGAAGTTTAAAATGTAACAGTTCATTCATTTTTTCATAAATTAAATAACTTCTAGAGTTTCATACACCTGTAACTAGGGTTTGTATGCTGTACAAAAGTTATCGAAGAATCTCTCTTACTTAGGAAGAAAAGTGTACCTATAGCAACAAATGCAGCCAGCAGTAAGTGAAAAAATGATGAAATTTCACATGTAAAAAAAAAGTGTTTTTGGAGCTTCCACTGCTAGGAGTAGGAATCCTGAATCCTTCCTGGTCATGCTGTTAAAGTTTTATGAATTTATTTGTAAAAGTATAGACGGTGGAAATTAAAATGTCCTGTGGTGCCTCTCCTGCTCCAAGTCGGCCCGTTTGACGTCCTACCCCCCCCCCCCCCCTAATCCTCATTGTTTGTCTTTACTTATTTCAGAAGCTGGGTGCAGTGGTTCCGTAGACTGAGAACAGAGCTGTTGAATTTTCAGCCTCGCCGGCTCGCCGAGTATTTGCGCTTACTTCAAAGTCTGTCGCTCTTGCGCTGAAGGATGAAGGTAGTTCTTCATTGGACGTAAAAGATGCATACTTGACTATCGTAGGTGCTGTCATTTCTGTCACATTCATGAACTGCTATACGGTAACTACTGTTAACCCAGATGCTGCACGTTTTTGAGGAACTGAAGGTTGAGCAACATAAAATACAAATAAGGACGACGATGGAAGGTATTGGTGTTAAGCTGAAGAAAGCGCTCTAATCTAATCTGCACTGTCTAAAGGATTGTGTGGCGACGCGCACAAACAACGCAGAATTTGACGATAAACGCTTTTTCTTAGTAGAAACAAAATCTCGTTATAACTGAAGAGCATTAGCCGTGATTTCACTTGGCATTGTTCACCCGTGGATAATACGGGCAGAAACCATAGTATACTATAAAAGTGAATCCTCCACCACATGCATTCTATAAATTTAGATGTCGAACCCAGCGAATGAAATTTGAGAGCAATCGATCGATCTGGAATTTATTAATGGGAATGGGAACGGTAATCTGACACACGATTGCAATTGATCGTTTGGTTCAAATGGCTCTGAGCACTATGGGACTCAACTGCGTTGGTCATCAGTCCCCTAGAACTTAGAACTACTTAAACCTAACTAATCTAAGGACATCACACACATCCATGCCCGAGGCAGGATTCGAACCTGCGACCGTAGCAGTCGCACGGTTCCGGACTGCGCTCCTAGAACCGCGAGACCACCGCGGCCGGCAAATTGATCGTTTCAAGAGTTGGAGATTGTTTAAATGTTACGCTATGGTCTGTGGAGAGCAAGTTGTGGTACTTTTCCTCTAGAATTTTAGAAAGCAAACCAACAAATCTGTGTGTGTTAAGTGAGCTTCAAATTACGTGTGTAATTAAGTGTACATGAATGTTCAGTAGATACGCTTGCAAACCCAGAGTTCGAAGGAGAAAAAAATATGTGAACTGTTGCACCATCTGGTACAAATACACGAATATTCATCGCCAACTAACTTTGAGCCAGTTTCTCGCGTATTCAGAGCGACTGATGCGCTCCACACTGTAAAATGTTTCCGCCTCGGTGTACTGCAAGCTTTTTCTGAAGCCTTACAGCATACTGTTCGGCGAACTACTGATTTACGGATCTTACCTATATTATATACGCTGATGACTCAACACATTATGACCAGCTATTAACGGGGTGTTGACCCACCTTTTGCAACGCAAAAGCGTGCTGGAAGATGCCATCTGCGTCGGGGACGACATCAAGCATGAAGGAATGCAGGTGGTCCGCAGTAGTATTCACGTAATCCACAGCTGTCAGACTTCCTTTATATTATTACCACAGGTACCCATGGAAGTCAATGTCCTCTCTTGCCTAATACTGCCCCTATCTCTGTCTGCGTCCATGACGCAGTACATGTTTCGAGCTGCCGTTTATCTGGATGATGTCGTATTCGGACACGACTATCGACCTGGTATAACAAGAAACGTGGTTCATCCGTCACGTCAAAACAGTTACATTGATCCACGGTCCAATGTCGATGATCATGCGCCCACTACAATCGTTTTTTTTAATGTCGTTTGCTCAAAATAACACGCTGCGGAGCCCCATGTTAACATTCTCCACTGAACGTTGTATTCCATAACGCTTGTGCATCCACCAGCATTGAACTGTGTCGTCAGATGTACCAGATTGCCGTCTGTCCTGGTTTACAGGGCGGGAAAGCTTCCGACATCCACGTTGTGTGACGAGGTGCGGACATCAAACTCCTTTTCGCCTAATCGTGGTTTCACTTTCCTGCAACCATTGTCCGTAATGCCCCACGATATAAACACGCGAACAACCGACCAGCTTCGTGTTTTTGACATGCTCGCTCGTTCCCGGGCGTCGGACCACAACAACATGCCCTTTGTCAAAGTTACTTATGTCAGTGGGTCCAGCACACTGGACTCGCATTCGGTAAGCCGACGGTTCAAACCCGCGTCCGGCCATCCAGATTTAGGTTTTCCGTGATTTCCCTAAATCGCTCCAGACAAATGCCGGGATGGTTCCTTTGAAAGGGCACGGCCGATTTTCTTCCCCATCCTTGGCATAATCCGAGCCTGTGCTCAGTCTCTAATGACCTCGATGTTGTCGGGACATTAACTCAATCTTCCTTCCTTCAATGGCTCCGCTGAAATAATTACCTTATCGCGCCACGTACCCGTAACGGCAACAAGCAGCATTGAGTCTCCCAGTTGGCAGTGGTCAAGTTTGGCTGATCAGCATACTGCGACCATCTTAACGGCGTCACAGTAACTGTAGGATTAGGGCGCATGGAGTCACATCGTTGTATATAGGGTGACTCTCATCCATCAGGGACGTACTTTGTCTTAAATACGATTTTAAAATGTGAACTAAAGAAAGTCGCTGGCGAGCGGTTGAAAATGCCCTGGTGAGATCTAAGATAGGACTGACAACTACACACTCGAGTAGGTACAGCATTTTAATTTTCTGTGTTACGATTCTACTTATGACGTGAATGACTCTGCAGAAAAACATTCGGATCTAATTGCGCTGCAACAAGTAGAAAAATTGAGGCAGTGACAGGTTGTGTAAATCATGGTGCGAGGCACCGTTGATTGTAAGGAAGGGTGAAACAAAATTAGAGGCAGTAACAATGAAATTGCCGACATCAGTTCAGAGCCTCACAAAGTAGGATAATATTGAAAATAGAATAATATTGAAAATAGAGGAATACAGAATGAGCTAGAAGTAGAACAATGTATTAAGGGTGTAAATAAATCGGCCGTGTCGTATCGAGAGTACGGATAGCTGCGCTGTACAAAAACCATCGTGAAGAAGGCAATGCATGTCGGAAGTCAGTTTTGCCCAGTGGATGGCCGGAAGGTGTCGGCGAAGGTGAGTAGGTGGCCGCCACTGACTCGCTTTTTCGCCTCTTGCTGTCAGAGCTGTTTTGACAGCTGTGGATTTACGTGCGCGACCGCTTAATGGCGTAACGTGGCCTGCTGTGCGAGGCGAGTGGGTGGAGGGAGGGAATGGGGGTGTGGGGGTGGGGAGGTTGATCGATTGAGGAGGCGAGGCCGGGCCAGGCCAGGCCAGAACAGGACAGGACAGGACAGAGCGGACCCGTCGCCGGTACTGCCATGGCTTCACCCCCCCCCCCCTCTCTGTTTCGTACACACACACACACACACACACACACACACACACACACACACATATATATATATATATATATATATATATATATATATATATCTCAGTCACAGCTCAGAGCTGGGCTGCACGTATATAAACAACTCGTCTTTGCCCCCCTGCGATCTCTCTCTTTTGTCGAGCAACTTCCGCCTGACCGCGTTAAACAGACCGCATACTCCTGCCACTTTTCCACATTTTATTCTTCGCCCTTTCTCTTCTAATTGATCATTCAGCATGAAAATTAACTTCATTCTGAACTTACTTGCACGAGTCTTCACCATCTGAGATCGATAATGACCGTTTGCTCAATATATTGGAGAAGATTGTAGACCTTTAAAAATATTGACCCTCGCATAATACAAGTTGTATCATAATTAATGGCGTAAACGCATACAGTTGAAAGTACACGATACTGAAAGCAAAAAATTGTCAGTAAACATAGGGTCGAAAATGCATGCCTTAAGAGCTACGAGCACGTGCTCATCTTCGCTACTTGGAAACACATCTCTTCTAATGAACATTTGCTCATAACTTTTACGGTACGTATTTTAGAGCAAATGTTTGCTGGACATTTTTTCTTGTTTTGGTCCATACTACTACTCCCGAAAATGTGGAGAGCAAAAGAGTTTGCAGTAGAAGAGCTTAGCTTCACAGTATCGAAGGCGAAAAATTGCTCGTAGCTTTTAAGGTATGCATTTTCGACCCTATGTTTACTGAGAGGTACGTATTTTAGAGCAAATGTTTGCTGGACATTTTTTCTTGTTTTGGTCCATACTACTACTCCCGAAAATGTGGAGAGCAAAAGAGTTTGCAGTAGAAGAGCTTAGCTTCACAGTATCGAAGGCGAAAAATTGCTCGTAGCTTTTAAGGTATGCATTTTCGACCCTATGTTTACTGAGACTTTTTTGCTTGTGTTATCGTGTACTTTCAACTGTATGCGTTTACGCCATTAATTATGATACACCCTGTATATTGTGAAGTATACTGTACCGTGCAGAGGAGGATTCGTGCAATACACGGGGGTTCAGTTCGGTCCGATCGAATTTCCGCAAAGAATTTGAAATAAATAAATAAATGACAATGAAGCAGGAAGCGGACTGGAACATTGCGGTACTTGGAGAAATGAAAACCCTGGTTGATGAGGTAATGCCGGATGACTCCGTATCAACAATAGTCGCGTAAGCTGTAGATCACATTAAGCATAAATTATCATGTTAGTTGTATCGTTTCTCAGAACTGACAAAGAAGATAGTCAACTGTCTAGTGAGTATTAATGTTTATTTTCCGTGGAAAAATGCGCAGACATAAGATCGTGTAAGCTTTTAATTAGTAATTCTTAAATAATTCATTCATTTCGTTTGCAAAAGTTGTTAGAGTAGGGAAATACATAGGAAACAGCATATGTACACGATAACGTACAGAGTTCATTTGTTTAATTTGTAGTCAGTTGTTGTTGTGGTTTACGAATCTATGCTGCCGTGAATGAGCCCCTGGTCCATTGAAAAATTCACTGCAAGCTTTTGAGACATGGTTCGCCCATGCTGCATAATGTCTCCTGTGTTTTGCAAGGCAAACAACCGAGCCACAATACGAGCGAATTCCACTCAGTTGAGAGCAGACATATTCGCTATGAAGGGAGAATTCTGACACTTCCTGGACGTAAATATCGCGGAATATTATTGTGCCATTTTGGCCTCGCACTTCCATGCACTGGGTTGGCACAGTATTATTATCAGTAATATTGAGCCTGTAAGGATCGCTTTAATTCGCGAGACACCGATGTAGAGGCAGATCATCTGTAAACGCCAGAAGTGGCAGTTGAACTGGATGCCTCATACTGCTGGCTTGGATCGGCTCACTTATTCACGCTGTCTGGTCGAGGAAAATCTCAGAGCGGGGAAAAAGAGGCGGCAGCTGCTGGCCCTTGTATTGAGTAGGCGGGTGTCGTAGAGACTCTCACGCAAACTGCTGCTCTTGCCTCATTTTATATCCTTGTTTGCCACGTGGGGCAAATTGGCGACGCCAGGGTCCTGAATTTGCTAGCGCTGACGTTGTCCCTCCTTTATATTTCTAGGGTGCAAGTCTCGGTTTGTTGACGCAGAGCTTCCAGCTACCGCAAAGACTTGGGACAAGGGTAAATTGTCAGGACGGCACTACAGAAGACGACTACGGAGCTTAACACACGATAAGAGAGCAATTTTTCCCGAGGACATGCAGCTTTACTGTATGATTAAATGATGATGGCGTCCTCTTGGGTAAAATACTCCGGAGGTAAAATAGTCCCCCATTCGGATCTCCGGGCGGGGACTACTCAGGAGGACGTCGTTATCAGGAGAAAGAAAACTGGCATTCTACGGATCGGAGCATGGAATGTCAGATCCCTTAATCGGGCAGGTAGGTTAGAAAATTTAAAAAAGGGAAATGGATAGGTTAAAGTTAGATATAGTGGGAATTAGTGAAGTTCGGTGGCAGGAGGAACAAGACTTTTGGTCAGGTGATTACAGGGTTATAAATACAAAATCAAATAGGGGTAATGCAGGAGTAGGTTTAATAATGAATAAGAAAATAGGAGTGCGGGTTAGCTACTACAAACAGCATAGTGAACGCATTATTGTGGCCAAGATAGACACAAAGCCCATGCCTACTACAGTAGTACAAGTTTATATGCCAACTAGCTCTGCAGATGAAGAAATTGATGAAATGTATGACGAGATAAAAGAAATTATTCAGGTAGTGAAGGGAGACGAAAATTTAATAGTCATGGGTGACTGGAATTCGTCAGTAGGAAAAGGGAGAGAAGGAAACATAGTAGGTGAATATGGATTGGGGGGAAGAAATGAAAGAGGAAGCCGCCTTGTAGAATTTTCCACAGAGCATAACTTAATCATAGCTAACACTTGGTTCAAGAATCATAAAAGAAGGTTGTATACCTGGAAGAATCCTGGAGGTACTAAAAGGTATCAGATAGATTATATAATGGTAAGACAGAGATTTAGGAACCAGGTTTTAAATTGTAAGACATTTCCAGGGGCAGATGTGGATTCTGACCACAATCTATTGGTTATGAACTGCAGATTGAAACTGAAGAAACTGCAAAAAGGTGGGAATTTAAGGAGATGGGACCTGGATAAACTGAAAGAACCAGAGGTTGTAGAGAGTTTCAGGGAGAGCATAAGGGAACAACTGACAGGAATGGGAGAAAGAAATACAGTAGAAGGAGAATGGGTAGCTCTGAGGGATGAAGTAGTGAAGGCAGCAGAGGATCAAGTAGGTAAAAAGACGAGGGCAAATAGAAATCCTTGGGTAACAGAAGAAATATTGAATTTAATTGATGAAAGGAGAAAATATAAAAATGCAGTAAATGAAGCAGGCAAAAAGGAATACAAACGTCTCAAAAATGAGATCGACAGGAAGTGCAAAATGGCTAAGCAGGGATGGCTAGAGGACAAATGTAAGGATGTAGAGGCTTGTCTCACTAGGGGTAAGATAGATACTGCCTACAGGAAAATTAAAGAGTCATTTGGAGAAAAGAGAACCACTTGTATGAATATCAAGAGCTCAGATGGCAACCCAGTTCTAAGCAAAGAAGGGAAGGCAGAAAGGTGGAAGGAGTATATAGAGGGTTTATACAAGGGCGATGTACTTGAGGACAATATTATGGAAATGGAAGAGGATGTAGATGAAGATTAAATGGGAGGTAAGATACTGCGTGAAGAGTTTGACAGAGCGCTGAAAGACCTGAGTCGAAACAAGGCCCCGGGAGTAGACAACATTCCATTAGAACTACTGATGGCCCTGGGAGAGCCAGTCATGACAAAACTCTACCATCTGGTGAGCAAGATGTATGAGAAAGGCGAAATACCCTCAGACTTCAAGAAGAATATAATAATTCCAATCCCAAAGAAAGCAGGTGTTGACACATGTGAAAATTACCGAACTATCAGTTTAATAAGTCACAGCTGCAAAATACGAACTCGAATTCTTTACAGACGAATGGAAAAACTGGTAGAAGCGGACTTCGGGGAAGATCAGTTTGGATTCCGTAGAAATGTTGGAACACGTGAGGCAATACTAACCTTACGACTTATCTTAGAAGAAAGATTAAGAAAAGGGAAACCTACGTTTCTAGCATTTGTAGACTTAGAGTAAGCTTTTGACAACGTTAACTGGAATACTCTCTTTCAAATTCTGAAGGTGGCAGGGGTAAAATACAAGGAGCGAAAGGCTATTTACAATTTGTACAGAAACCAGATGGCAGTTATAAGAGTCGAGGGGCATGAAAGGGAAGCAGTGGTTGGGAAAGGAGTGAGACAGGGTTGTAGCCTCTCCCCGATGTTGTTCAATCTGTATATTGAGCAAGCAGTAAAGGAAACAAAAGAAAAATTCGGAGTAGGTATTAAAATTCATGGAGAATAAATAAAAACTTTGAGGTTCGCCGATGACATTGTAATTCTGTCAGAGACAGCAAAGGACTTGGAAGAGCAGTTGAACGGAATGGACAGTGTCTTGAAAGGAGGATATAAGATGAACATCAAAAAAAGCAAAACGAGGATAATGGAATGTAGTCAAATTAAATCGGGTGATGCTGAGGGGATTAGATTAGGAAATGAGACACTTAAAGTAATAAAGGAGTTTTGCTATTTAGGGAGTAAAATAACTGATGATGTTCGAAGTAGAGAGGATATAGAAGGTAGACTGGCAATGGCAAGGAAATCGTTTCTGAAGAGAAATTTGTTAACATCGAGTATAGATTTAAGTGTCAGGAAGTCGTTTCTGAAAGTATTTGTATGGAGTGTAGCCATGTATGGAACTGAAACATGGACGATAACCAGTTTGGACAAGAAGAGAATAGAAGCTTTTGAAATGTGGTGCTACAGAAGAATGCTGAAGATAAGGTGGGTAGATCACGTAACTAATGAGGAGGTATTGAATAGGATTGGGGAGAAGAGAAGTTTGTGGCACAACTTGACTAGAAGAGGGGATCGGTTGGTAGGACATGTTTTGAGGCATCAAGGGATCACAAATTTAGCATTGGATGGCAGCGTGGAGGGTAAAAATCGTAGAGGGAGACCAAGAGATGAATACACTAAGCAGATTCAGAAGGATGTAGGTTGCAGTAGGTACTGGGAGATGAAGAAGCTTGCACAGGATAGGGTAGCATGGAGAGCTGCATCAAACCAGTCTCAGAACTGAAGACAACAACAACAACAACAACAACAAGAGAGCAATGCCCATTATATAGTAGCGGTTGCACAAACTTCATACGAACCACATAAATGCAAATCAAAGGCTTCATTCGTGCGGTGAACACAACAGCTGCACCGCTGACCAGCGGGTTGCTAAAAGTTGGTTTCCTGTACCGCAGGATTTCCTTACCAGACTCATACGTGTGGCGGAGGTTCCGTAATGGTTTGGGTTGTCGCGTCTCAGTTTTCAGTGCCTCCTGTGGTAAGGTACGCAAAATCGTTTGGATCAACCGTATTCATTTAATGACGCAAACGTTATTGCCAGCATTCTTATAACACCCCCACTCAATCGGCTGGATCAATTTGGTAAACAGGAGGAGGAAAGAGCACGTCTTCCCCTTCGTCAAGATTCGCCAGATTTTCGAGTTAACATTGAGTGGTCAGTATTGAGGAAACAATTAAGGGTTCTTTTCTCTACTGGAACATGGCTGGAAAAATGTAAGTTTTATTTCGTGGAACGTTATGGAACCCTACCTTGGCATTATTTGGGATTAATATGCGTAGACTCCAGAGGGAATTTGGTAGTTTTTGTCGTTTATAATGTTGTGTCTGCACGCCGTAGTATCTGTGACGGCATACTACTAAGCGCTGTGCTGGTGCTCTACCGAGGGAGATGAGCGAGCTTTTTGGAAGAGTCCTACAAAGAATAACGTTTTGCGTCAGAATGCCCCGTCATAGCCGGCAGCACTGGGCAGGGGACCGGAGGAGTTGCCGGCGCCGGCGGCTGTGGCTGGCTGCTCCGGTCCCCCGTCCGCCGCCTGTCCAGAGTCAGACAGGCAGTCAGTCGAGACGCAGTGTGTGTGATATGGGTGTCTCGTGCGTCCACACAAGAGTCACGATAAAATAAGAGAAATCAGGGCTCGCACAGAAAAATTTAAGTGCTCTTTTTTTTCCCGCGTGCCTTTCGAGAGTGGAACGGTAGAGAGACAGCTTGAAGGTGGTTCATTAAACCCTCTGCCACGTACTTTATTGTGAATAGCACAGTAATCACGTAGATGTAGATGTGTCAGTACGTTCCTGTACAAACGACGAACTGGCCACCAACCAGATCACTCGAACAAGTTCAAACCGTCTGTTGTTTACAAAATCAATGTCCAGAACTACTACTTCCTCGGTGTAGCACAAACCGGGAAGATTTTCTCCTGAAGACTTGAGGAAAGCTGCTGCACTGCGTATAAAAGAGAATAACGAGTCAATAGTTGCTGACAGTCTTCTCAAAACAGGCCACCGAATTGGCAGTACAGAAATGGACTTACGGATAGTACTTGTTAATCCTAGTGGCATCCTACAAATTCTTGAAATATAGAAGCATCTGATGTGAGACACTCTATCCATATTGGGCAAAAGAAAGCCGCACACTTTCGAAATGTCCAATATGTCACTGAAGCCGAGAAATTGATTCTGTGCTCGGAAATGTGCATTGGCACATGCTGTTAAGAAGACAGTAGATGAAATGAAGCTTTCCATAAGTTTGAATATATCTTTTGCAAGGCGAGCGAAAGGTGCCCGTTAACTGTCTGGGAATAAGTATACCGTAATGTCTATTGTGTTGTTTAGTGCCCTTTGCTGTTGCTGCAGACGTGAGAACAACTCGTCCAATACATAGCGGCGCAGTGCAAAAGATTTCCAAAGTTAGCTCAGGGATAAGAGCATAAGTCCTTTCTGTGCTCGCCTCTGAATTAACGAATGTTCTAGTCGTGCGATGGACGAAGGTGAAGGCGGAAAGTTAGCTCAGTGCCATTTCGTTGCGTTTTACTCGCACCAGTGCATCCAGCACGGTCACGGACGTAGCTTAGCGCGACTGAGTAATGGCTCACATGTTGTGTATTACTTACAGACTGTCAGCGGGTGCAAGTTCCAAGTTGCCTGTATAACGGCTTCCAGGAACAACAAGAAGTTTATTTTCAGTATTTCATATAACTATTGACCGGATTTAAAAATCCATCGTAGAAGATATATAAGCCTTAACATAGCAAATAAAATGTGAGAGAAACTCTGAAAATGTCTTGATCCAGTGTAGCTCGCATTGCGCAAACTACGCAGAATATATTCCTGCAGTATTTGAGAACTAGACCATTTAGCGATTTCCAACTATCTGCAAACGTAAGGAAACTTTGTCACCCTCCCCCCCCCCCCAACAAAATGATGAAAGAAAAAACGTTTCATCGCTTAATACATTTTCGCTGGTCGCGCAGTAAAGCTGTCTGATCGTGCATGACGTTTTAATTATTACTTCTTTACTAACAACTCTACTCGCAGCACATTTTGCCGACGGTATCCACGTACACCACTGAGTGTACCTGCAAATTTTTCCTTTTGTGTTACGGGTAAAACTGTCTCCAGGTGCGAAAAATTATCTTTTATTACATCGGAGCGCCAATTACCCAGACTGTACTCATCAAGTGTTTGATAACACTGCTGGTGAGTAAGAAGAGAAAGGGTGGGGGGGGGGGGGCAGAGGGAGCGCACTGGTTGTTGTCTGTTGTGAGGGGTTCGGCGTACTGCGTAAAAGTGGTGCAAGTTCATGACTGACTGACTGAGAAATACATTCACCGGCGCAGTCGGAGGTCCGGCTACGAAGCTTGCTGCGGCGTCCGCGAGAGCACAGCAGGGCCGTGACGTAAAGCGACGGTCGATGCTGAGGCACTGTGGAGTGCGCGCCTGCCAAAGTTCTCACATGATGACCTTTTCGTACGTACATTTACGTTTTCTTAAGTGCCACATTTCGGACCTAAAACTGAGTTTGAAGTGTTATTTGAGTATGCCTGCGTTACATATGATGTGTTATATACTTCAGGCAAGAACCTAGTCCAAATCCACGCAATTTTCTACCATTTTTGCAGAGGAAGTATATATACGGCTACTGAATGTTCTAAAAGTGGAATGAGTCGTGTACGCGAAGGAAAACACACAAGCGTGTTTCCCAAGAAGCCAGACGCTAATGAAGGCGCCTTGTAGATGACAAAGAGTGCAGGGGTGTGATGTGCCGCGACTACGGGACAGCAGCCATCTGGTGCCGCTGGCTAGAGGTGGCAGGACTCGCGAGCGCTGCTCTTTGTGTACACCTAACCCAGTGTACGTCCGTGTGCAGCTGAAAAAAATACAGTTCACATCTTGTCTTGCGTTTCGTCCCAGTTTACTAATAAGCGTCTTCAGTCACCTGGAATAGGCGCACACACACACACACACACACACACACACACACACACACATACGTACACTCAAAAACAGGTTTCATTGCAGTTGTTGAATGTATACACTGGGCAGGGGAAGGAAAACATGAATATAGTGTGTACCACTTGCGCACTTTGCCATGACTGGCGCGCGGGTCGCGACTTGTGGCTGGCCAGACGTAGGCTGCAGCCTAGATAGGCTAAACAGCGCTGCCTGCGAGGGGACTCGTATGCTGTGCTCGTGGCACACGAGGATATACGAGGCGACGACATTAAGGACACCAAAATGAAAATGCGCAGTCCGTAAGTTTTCGATTCGCTAGGCAGATTGAAATTTTCAATGACATTTCACTCTTAAGAACACTGCTGAGGAGGCGGCAGCTTATTGTTCTTCTAATGGAGTACGGTACCAGTAGTGAATGGTACCCCCGTATGCGCTGCCACAGCTCCGTCGTTTCATCGGAGTCACCGGCAGGGTCCGAGTCACATATGCATCTTCCGTGATCGGCTCTCGTCCTTTCTCCGGCGAATATCAACAAACCATATTCACATGTCCTTACGTTGCTTTATTTGTAAAACTTCTGTACTTTGCTTTTGAAAACTATGTTCGTTGCAGTGAACCCTAAACTGTTGCAAAATTCCACGAACTTTCCTCCGCTTTTAGTCGTACTGCCTACGCATTTGACTTGGAGTCCCTTTGTTAATCAGTAGAGCTAGTAATGTAGAAGACGCACCCTAATTTGATTTTATTTAAATGTCTGTAATTACCAAAGCAAAAAAAAGTGCACTAACCCTTCTCCGAAGGCAGCTTGGTTTGCTCCACAGTTGTTTCATGTATTGTTAAAAGGAAAACACGAATCTGCAAATGTGCGCAGACTAGCAAGTACTGGCGGGCTGCAGTAGCTCGTGACAAATTGTCTCGCGATCACAGGCGGAGTCTTAGACATAATAAACGAATGCAGAGAGAGCAGAGTGCGTCTCGGTGGGCTAAGAAAGAATAAGTGACTAAAGCGACTAGTGTGTGACAAAAGCGGCGTGAACCTGTAGTTCACTGCTATGTTCTAGACCAGCAAGGAGACAGGATATTTGTGATATTGCCGGAATTCCGAAGTTTAACAGTCCCATTATGTAACAATATCGAGGAACGTTCGCTGTAAAATTTTCTCATAATGATGAATCCATGTAAACAAACTTTCACCTAACGCTCTAGCATCACTATGAAGAACAAAATCGACGTATCGAACGAGCAGGAAAAAAAAAAAAAAAACTGTCGGACGCAGTAGATACGTATTTGATATTTCAGTCGACCCCTGAACTAAAGACATGGTTTTATTACAGTGCGGTTTTAACAAACTAGGCAATTTAAAAACCGTGCAAATTATCGATAATGCATGTGTTATATTGTGATGCGGAGAATAAAGTATAATTG
This sequence comes from Schistocerca nitens, assembly GCF_023898315.1. Taxonomy (NCBI): domain Eukaryota; kingdom Metazoa; phylum Arthropoda; class Insecta; order Orthoptera; family Acrididae; genus Schistocerca; species Schistocerca nitens. The sequence goes on along the minus strand of NC_064615.1, from coordinate 1,109,506,634 downwards.
CTTGGCTGATATGTCCATACACCACACTTTGTTTCCAACTTTTTTAAATCTAAAATGTCTGTAGTGTGATTTGAAACTTACGACTTGGATTGTGCTGTTTTGCTCCGAATCTTGTTGGAAGAAAATCCATGGAAAAAAAATTCCTGCCAGAAAACGAATTATGTAAAAATTACACGACTCTTATGTCTCACCCCATAAATACTAGCTGTGATAAACGGTTGAGAGAAGCTTCCACGTTCTATCCAGTTATTAGTCAGCCAAATGACTGTAAAAAGCAAAAGACTTGTTAATAGGACCTACGATATGTACTTTATGGCATTCACGAAAACTCTTTCGAGAGAACTGCCACAACAAAATTTAAAGAGACGCGTTGTGAGAAAGAAGCAAACTGGACTATTTGAATGAAAGTGAAGCAAGCTAGCAACCTGGAAAACAGCAGCTTTGCCAAAAACTATGATGAGATCGAACAATATGGGTAATCGTTTAAAAATACACAAGTATTTCTTGTGCATTGACGTAAGAAGTTCATTCGTGTATAAAGGTTTGCAACTATAGTGATTAACATCGAAATGTTGAAGCCCGTTGATTCAATAATTTACTCAATTACTGAATGACGTAAGTTGTTGCACTTCGCGGTTCAGGAAGCCTGTATGAAGTGTCGGTATTATGTGTCTCATGAGTTGTGGACGTTGTTGAGCGGTCGTGGTAACCTCCACGTCTCTCGCGTGGACCGCACGACAGATGATATCGCATCTGAGGAGGGAAGCCATAAACATGGTTTAAATTCGGGTTTACATCTGTATGATACAAGCTAAACCCAACTGGAGTTCATTGTAGGTTCATGACATGCTTTCGCATCCTGACCTATTTTCAGTTGACGATAGTTTCATGTGAGATGAGTTGCTGCGATAACTTTCGTTTACTTGGAGGGGAAGTGAGTAATTTCATGCTCAGTTAAATACATAACTAGTATCGCAACAAACTGTGCTCTCATTATGTGGCAAAAAAATGAAACGAAAACTAAAATCATTCATGGCAATTCAATACCAGAGAGTGGATACATTTAAATTGGAAGACGAGAGGTTGTAAAGCAGAATTTAAATCTATTTCATTGTTGGTGAACGCAAAACATTTGCGGATCATTAGATTGGTCCTGTGCGAGAGAGAAATTTACCTGCATTTGCCGATTCCCTGCTCAGTGAAGAGGCAACCGCAGCGAGGGAGTGGCAGCCGGATGCACGGCAACCACTCATCAGCGTGCTGCAGATCACATTATGGATGTGCATTATAACTCGTTGTGCTTGCCTGCCTAACGTGAGGATAATTGCGTTATTTTAAACTCACGGTGATGAACCGATAATTATAGTTTGTGCAGGGCAGTATGATGCAGTCGCCAATCCCACTGACTCATTACTGCCGAGCAAGCTAGGAGGGTGATAACAGACTGGACTCGGCCGATTCCATCGGAGTTACTTGTTGCGTGAGGTATTGCTCGCATTCAACGTCGTCGCTTTCGGTAGTACTCGAATTAGAGACATACACGCAGTTTTGTGAATAGCATCGGCAGTGCTGTTTTATTGCCTGTGCACGGTGTAGGCCCAGATGGCACTGCTGCCCATTTAAAGTGGTAGGAGCAGGTTGCCCTCGATGACCCCTTCTACGGCCGTTTTACCGTTGCAACTAACACTTTGTGAACTGGCGAAGGGACTTACCTGTGGTAGGTACACTGACATTTTGCCGAACGTCGCAGTGGAAGCGTCTCCACAGTTGTTGTATAGTTCACAGGATAGAGCCATTAGGCCTGATGGTTGGCGTGATAACGAAACTTGTGTTGGAAACTACGCTTAAGCTGCTACAAGTAATCGAGAAACAGCCAGAAAAATGATGTTCAGTACTTTTGCAAAATGGCATAATCCATCTTCGCCACTAATGTAAAAATTCGAACAATGCACAGCGCGAGCGACACAAACCATTAATTACCAATTTCGCTCCTAAAAGGTAAATTTGAAAGTGTTGTCAACAACACAGGTGTTTTACAACGCTCCAGTGTGCGTAGGAACAGTTGAAACTAATATTTAAAAGTTGAGGCTACGTTTCTCTGTGCCTCTGCAAACCGAGCTTATACCGCGTGTAAAGTAAGTTGCCGTCGACGTGGCGTTAAACGCTGTTTGCTGCCTGATTTATACATCTACGTCTTGTGCTCGAGTATTACAAGACTGGCTTTCGTACTCATCTGTATCAGTTCACATTTTTTCGACATTTAGAGCCAGCTGTCTGTCATTCATCACAGCTAACAGAAATTGTTTCTAAGTCATTTTATGTACAATGAAGCGTCATCAGTAAACCTTGGCAGATTGCCACTGATCCGTCAGATAATTTATGTATACAGGGTGTTACAAAAAGGTACGGCCAAACTTTCAGGAAACATTCCTCACCCACAAATAAAGAAAAGATGTTATGTGGACATGTCCGGAAACGCTTAATTTCCATGTTAGAGCTTATTTTAGTTTTGTCAGTATGTACTGTACTTCCTCGATTCACCGCCAGTTGGCCCAATTGAAGGAAGGTAATGTTTACTTCGGTGCTTGTGTTGACATGCTACTCATTGCTCTACAATACTAGCATCAAGCACATCAGTACGTAGCATCAACAGGTTAGTGTTCATCACGAACGTGGTTTTGCAGTCAGTGCAATGTTTACACATGCGGAGTTGGCAGATGCCCATTTGATGTATGGATTAGCACGGGGCAATAGCCGTGGCGCGGTACGTTTGTATCGAGACAGATTTCCAGAACGAAGGTGTCCCGACAGGAAGACATTCGAAGCAGTTGATCGGCGTCTTAGGGAGCACGGAACATTCCAGCCTATGACTCGCGACTGGGGAAGACTAGAACGACGGGGACACCTGCAATGGACGAGGCAATTCTTCGTGCAGTTGACGATAACCCTAATGTCAGCGTCAGAGAAGTTGCTGCTGTACAAGGTAACGTTGACCACGTCACTTTATGGAGAGTGCTACGGGAGAACCAGTTGTTTCCGTACCATGTACAGCGTGTGCAGGCACTATCAGCAGCTGATTGGCCTCCACGGGTACACTTCTGCGAATGGTTCATCCAACAATGTGTCAATCCTCATTTCAGTGCAAATATTCTCTTTACGGATGAGGCTTCATTCCAACGTGATCAAATTGTAGATTTTCACAATCAACATGTGTGGGCTGACGAGAATCCGCACGCAGTTGTGCAATCACGTCATCAACATAGATTTTCTGTGAACGTTTGGGAAGGCATTGTTGGTGATGTCCTGATTGGGCCCCATGTTCTTCCACTTACGCTCAATGGAGCACGTTATCATGATTTCATACGGGATACTCTACCTGTGCTGCTATAACATGTGAATTTACAAGTACGACACAACATGTGGTTCATGCACGATGGAGCTTCTGCACATTTCAGTCGAAGTGTTCGTACGCTTCTCAACAACAGATTCGGTGACCGACGGATTGGTAGAGGCGGACCAATTCCATGGCCTCCACGCTCTCCTGACCTCAACCCCCTTGACTTACATTTATGGGGGCATTTGAAAGCTCTTGTCTACGCAACCCCGGTACCAAATGTAGAGACTCTTCGTGCTCGTATTGTGGACGGCTGTGATACAATGCGCCATTCTGCAGGGCTGCATCAGCGCATCAGGGATTCCATGCGACGGAGAGTGGATGCATGTATCCTCGCTAACGGAGGACATTTTGAACATTTCCAGTAACTAAGTGTTTGAAGTCACGCTGGTACGTTCTGTTGCTGTGTGTTTCCATCCCATGATTAATGTGATTTGTAGAGAAGTAATAAAATGAGCTCTAACATGGAAAGTAAGTGTTTCCGGACACATGTCCACATAACATATTTTTTTTCTTTGTGTGTGAGGAATGTTTCCTGAAAGTTTGGCCGTGCCTTTTTGTAACACCCTGTATAGAGAAAAAGAGCGGTCCTGTCACACTTGTAACGACAACTTGGTCAATTATTAATACTCCTCGTCGAGGGCAGGGTACTAGGTTTAATTAGGTAAGAACTCTTCGAATGACTCAACATGTCTGGGACCTTTCCCATATGCTCGTACCTTCATTAACAGCCTGGAGAGGGGTAAGGTGTAAAATTCTTTGCGGAAATCTAGCAATTTGGAATCTGGCCTGTCGTCCTTGATCCTTGGTTCGGAGGATAACTGCCTGGGTAAGTCAGTTGGAGGTCGGAGGAAGGCGAGGACGGAGCACCTCACCTCCAGTGGGCGGCGACGGAGCGTATTAGCGAGAGCCGCGACGGCGAAAGTCGCGCGGAGGCGGGCAGCGCCGATGAGCTCGTCCGGCGCCGTCCCAGCGCAGTTTGGAGCGCGGTGCCGCACACGGTGCTTCCAGCGAACTGCCTGGGGAGGGTCGCACGGGACAAGACCGCGGATAAAGTTCTGTTAGGGAACACGTCCCCGGAAATTTTCAGTTTGGACATGAAATAAATCTGAAGATGGGTTCACGTCCAGACCTCCCGTTTCACGGGGTGCACACAGCGGAGACTCCGAACTCCTGACCTGTGTGCTTTACAAAAGCTGCTCATCGAGGCGATCCTGTTGTTTGTTGCACAAGCTGTATCCATGACACTTACTTTCATACACACGGCCCACAAACCCAGGTACGTGTACGTGCCAGTACAATAGTCAGCTCACCTGTTTACGAACGCATCAGTCTGTCGCCGCCGTTGTCGTCGGAACAGAATTGTACGTGATGGATTGAGATAATCCACCAAACTTTCTCGATATTCGCGGTCGTGCAGCTGTACCACTACGTACCGACGCAGGTGGTGGGATATCGAAAGTGATTCGAGCTTCAAACTTATTTAATACCCAAACGGTGTGTTCCCGCACATTGGTTCCTTCTGGGAACTTGATCTAGCGTGTCTCCTGTAGAACTCCGAGCCTGTAATGGTAGTTGCGTAGGACGCCGTGTATCGATTAGACAAGTACCTCGAGCTGGACATGCTCCTTCTGTTGACAGCATTTTGATATGAAACTTGGGTGCCTTGTCTAGAATTGCTCTGGTTTCAGAAAATGGCGGCGTGTGGTACAAAAATATGTATGGACTGTAAGAATCGTCGCCTGTGTCCACTGCCAGTGACCGCAAACCGGGAGACCGAGTAAGCAGTGGCTCCATCTGCCATCGCCCGAAACCTGTCAGTTGCGAAGACGCAGCTTTGGCAGAATGGAGGCGACATTTCGGAGCAGTAGACGACGTGAACTGGGGCGTCGCAGTCGGAACGGTGTGTGTCTCGCGCATCGCCCACACATGTGGGGGGAACGAGTTCCCAGGAAGGACGTGCCGTGAAATCGAAAACAGATTATTTTCTCTGAGATACACCACAATAAGTAACATATTTATGAAAAAAAGGTAGATATAATTTGCGATCTCGTAGCTGCAGCATGAGAAAAATAGTGGAAAAATAAGAAGACTGAAATTACGATAAATCTGGCCTCTACTGAATTCAGTAAATAGTTGTTACATGAACTCCGTCGTTGAGACTAATGGGTTGTTCAAGTTGAGGTATGAGGAACACAGGGACGCTTGTAGGCTAACAATTTCGAATAGTCAGCCATATCCGTGCATATCCGCTAAACTGGCTGCTGTCAGGAACTGAAGACTTCATATGTTTGCACATGCGACATAAGGACAGGAAACTGGGTAGCTTATTACAGAACAGTGAGAGAGTCCGATTGTGGCGGGAAAAATGAATATATGTTAAATTATGTAAACGTTTTCTTCAATTAAAATGAACAGGTTACAGGAGATAAAAGCAACTTTTTTAAAATTTTGTAGATCTGCAGTTTGCGATTACCTACTTCAATTATAGCGTCACTATTGCCACTGAGTGCGTGGCGAGATTCGAACTCCCGCCCATCTCCCTAGGGGTGTGCATTATATTTCATAATTGGTAAGAATGTGCTTGATTTATTGGTTATACCGACGAAGTGCTCAGTTGCGCTACCTGCGTCTTCGCTGGGGGAGTACGGACCGTCCATGGAAACAGCTGTTGTCGTGACGCTGTGTACGTTGACAAACTCCATACCCGATTTATTTTAATTAATTTTATCTACTGCACGAATGGTGTTGAAGACGATTTTAGGAAGACATGGCTACTAGGAAAGTGGCAACCAATCTTTATAAATCTTTTAATTTTTTTTCGCTTTTATAAGATTCTTGTAGAGTAATTAGGATGGTAAAGGCTTGCAAATTGAAACTCTGTCAAATCTAGTGCTTTTGCAGTGCGAGATGTGGTTGAACCTATGCTTTTATATTTACTTCTTCGGACGCGACGTCGCATTTGTCATTGATGAAATCAGATTCTGAAAAACATGTGCGTTGTGAGTGAAACGCGGTGGGAATGTGGAAAGAACGTCATGGAGGGCACTAACCTGTGCGGGAGAAACTGCAGCAGCCGCCGATTACCTCGCCTCCCTAGGCGCTGCACGTCACCGACGGCCCGCCGGCTGAAGCCAGCACAGCACAGCGCAGCGGCGAGCGGCGACTCGGCAGCTGTGCTTTCAGAGGCGGCGCGCCATTTGCCTCGCTGTGGGGTGGCGGGCCTTTTATTTTTCGGAAGCCCGAATCAAATTTGTCTGTCGACATGAAAGGGACGGCCCGCGATGCGCGCATCGATCTCGCGTACACTAGCGGCGCGGTGGCAGCGCCGGTCGGTGGCGGGACAGCTGCTGGGGTCACCCTGCGTTCCGCACTCCGCTCTCTCGGTCACATCGTATTAAGCACGCGGTTCAGATATGTGAATGTGAAGGGAGCACACCCGAGAATCTGCATTAACATATACCGCGTTCAAATAACGTCGTACGTGCACCACGGATGCATCTGCTACCGTTCAGCAATACAAAATAGCCGACAGAAAACTAGGCAAGTGCCAATATAAAGCCATCAGTCTACTGGAGAATTCAGATCGACTCCAGCCGTTACTACTACTACTACTACTACTACTACTACTACTACTACTACTACGCGGGAAGTACATCACCGACAAATTATTGTTGTAACGTTTCCACCTCTTACACGACAGTTTATTGACAAAGATTACAAAACTCGGGCCGGTATTGGTTTAACAGGAAACTACCACCCTGTAGGATCGCAAGACGAATCGACGGACCAAATTCGAGTTTCCTGAAGCACCGTACATACTGCAGAAGTTAGAGGGACTTTAGAGGGACTTCAATACGCAAAAGTAGTTCAAGAAGAAACAATCATTATTTTATCAGATTCACTCCCGTCATTGATGCTCTTATCTCCTACATACCGTGACGGACTAGAATCAAGGCACGATGGAACGAAAAACTATATCGTCTTACGAAATTAAAGGGAGACGCTAAGTCCAAGTAATACCTAAGCTCCCATCACGTCCCTGGTAAAAAAGTTGCAGACGCAGCAGAGATTTTATAGTGAGGTTGCCACGACTTCGATTTAATCACGGTAGATGCCGGCAACATCTGTGCCGTCTCAGTGTGATTCCATGTTCTTCATGTGAATGTGGCAATGGGGAAGATATTAACTACACTTTCTATCGGCTGCGATAGAAGATATCAAGAAACCACAATAGTGCTGCAGGATGCAGCGTCAATACAGTACCAACGAACATTCAAACTATTTTAGCGAAGAAGAGTGTGTAAACTCGTATGCCGCTTTATTCCAGAAGGTCAAATAAGAATACGAAAAGCGATTTTTATATGTTTTATATTATAACATCGTAAATAATTAAGTATGATCAGTGTTCTCAAGCCTTTTTTTCATGTCGATGAGTCTATTTTAATTTTCTTAGCTCGTGGATTTAATTTCATGTTAAGTGAATGTAATTGTAAATTATTGTTTTTTAACGGTTGCAGGCTGTCAAACATTTAAATGTTTAAATTCTTTCTCAGGCTCATTTGATGTCCTAAAGCCACAAACATTTTTTTAAAAAAAGTCTTGTCTACACCGGAGCAAACACAAGCGAACGAGCATCACCGAATCAGAATTCTGTCTAGTGTAAACGGTAGGCGAGTGTAGCGCTTTCGGTGGCGATCGGTTCTCATTCGCTTATGCTCGCTCGTGTTTCGCTGGTTGTCGGTCTTCCACCAAACCATCGAAGCAAGTTACCGTCCTCTTCGCTTCGGCGCTACCAGCAAACAACGCCTGCTATCTGCTGATGTTGACACGAGTTGAGTGAGTGGTAGAATAGTGGGAAGAGAATGTTATATTGGTGATACAAGAATATAGATAGTATACTCCATCGTTGGATCCGACAGATCCACACAACAAGTGACGGAAATAGATAAATGTGATTGGTAGAACATTGCCGAAGCACTGAGAGGTCCAACTTCGGGCGTGAGAAAGACAATAAATTCATTAGTTACTTCCATCAGGCGGGAACGAAGCGAATAACCACAAGCTTCGTATTTCGTTTTATTAAAAAGAACACCACAATACATTTCCTTGAAAATGGTAGCTGTAATTACGTGCCTTACATGTCACTACTCTGTTTTAGAGTTTTCCGTGTAATAACCGCATAAATAAAAATATTTCCCGCGATCTCGCTGTCACCCTTCTAAGAAATTATATGGCACATTTTATCAGGAGGTCTATTGGACAGGTTGTCTGTGTTCTTCGCATCTCATTAATCGCACTTCGTTGACATTATCTGACTGATAAGTACTTTAACAAAATCCTTAAAGTGCTTAGCATGTCACTACGGACATCACAAACTTTGACATACAAGCAGCTATTGAAATGCGAAACAGGTACCATCATTAAGGCCTGCAGTTGCTAATACCCAAAGTTACGAGGGTAGTCTGTATTCAGTTTATATATGTCTCGTTGGTAATTGACACTCTTAGATTTTCTCCTCAGTTGTAATGAGAAACATGCAAAAAGCACCAACGAACATATGTGAAAAGTTTTGGATTAATGGTAACTAAGGCTGAGCTGAAAATCATTGTTGAGGCACTACCTCCACGCGTTTCACACTTCCGTCCAAACACACACACACACACACACACACACACACACACACACACACACACATTAGCCGGCCAGGGTGGCCGAGCGGTTCTAGACGCTACAGTCTGGAACCGCGCGACCGCTACGGTCGCAGGTTCGGATCCTGCCTCGGGCATGGATGTGTATGATGTCCTTAGGTTAGTTAGGTTTAAGTAGTTCTAAGTTCTAGGGGACTGATGACCTCAGAAGTTAAGTCCCATAATGCTCAGAGCCATTTGAACCATTTTGAACACACACACATTCTTCTTCCGCTACGCCATTTTGCATGCATGCTAATCATATCTGAGTATCGAAATTTTGAATCGTGGGTCTAACAACACAAAAAACCGAGCGAGGTGGCGCAGTGGTTAGACACTGGACTCGCATTCGGGAGGACGACGGTTCAATCCCGCGTCCGGCCATCCTGATTTAGGTTTACCGTGATTTCCCTAAATCACTCCAGGCAAATGCCGGGATGGTTCCTCTGAAAGGGCACGGCCGACTTCCTTCCCCATCCTTCCCTACTCCGATGAGACCGATGACCACGCTGTCTGGTCTCCTTCCCCAAAAAACCAACCAACCATCTAACAACACAAAAAGTGAGTATTCCGTATAAATCTATCAGAGGGAAGGTGTATACCAATCAAAATTTATTGTAGCATCTTAAAGGAAATGCAGTTAATCACGAAGGCAGCCGCTTGAAAACTAATCGTTTTGTCATTTATAGACTATTGTTCGTCGGTAAGTGACTCTTACAACGTTGGATTAACGAAGAAAATAGAGGAGATTTAGAGACATCTGCCCGATTCATCAGGGATTCACTAACAGTGCGCTAGGGAGTGTCGCAACTACTCAGCAGTTGCGGACGGAAACGCTACAGGGAAGTGTGTCGCACTGCAGAAAGTATCGGTCTCTGAATTGCGATTCTTCCGATCTGTTACTTTTTAACTCGTAATATGCGTTGAAGTGACAACCCATTACGGCTGGATTCGCCTCGCATCGATGCAACAGAAGAACTGTACGCTCTGTAGGAGTTTGCGACGCGGACTGGAAACGCGGCTGTATACGAGGGCGATTTGTACCCTTATAGGCCGTTGGCCGCTCTCATGACTGCTGTACGATCAAGCTGTGAATCAGGCTTTTCTCGTGGCTTCCAGTACTGGTCTGCGTAGAAGCAAGCTCGATAGCAAAGCAAACTAGGCTCTACGGCGTGGGATATCTGTGACCCGTTTCATTCACACTCCTGCACATACACACTCCTGCACATACACACTCCTGCACATACACACTCCTGCACATACACACTCCTGCACATACACACTCCTGCACATACACACTCCTGCACATACACACTCCTGCACATACACACTCCTGCACATACACACTCCTGCACATACACACTCCTGCACATACACACTCCTGCACATACACACTCCTGCACATACACACTCCTGCACATACATGGGTACCAGAGAAAGATGTCGAAATAGTTGTCGCTCCATGATCTTTTCGACTATTATCTACGACAGATTGAGATGAACTGATGGTGCAGTTAGGAAGGCGCGGCAGGTGCGGCTGTCAGTGCAAATGGATACAAATCGTGGAGAGGGGGAGGGGGGGCCAGTTGACACTGTATTGCTACTGTCGTTAAGGACAGGCAGGTCGTGAGGGGCGTAAAGGCGGGCGGGACTCACCCGTGACGAGCGTGAGGATGCCCAGCGGCATGACGAGCACGGCCACCATGAGGTCGGTGATGGCGAGCGACATGAGGAAGTAGTTAGTGACGTTCTGCAGGCGGCGCTCCCACGCGATGGCCAAGCAGACGAGCACGTTGCCGGCCGCCGTGGCCACCACCAGCAACAGCGCCAGCAGCGCCCACCAGTTGGCGCCGCCGCCGCCCCCGGGGTCCGCCGCCTCCGCCGATGCGTTGAGCATGCTAGGCCGCGCCCATGGCCACCTGTTGTTCGCCTGGTGCCACCCGGTCACCCATACGGCTCCCAGACTTCGCCGCGCTGCTGCTGGGGGACATAACTCCACTTGCTCTCCATTTTATTCAGTGTGTGTGTGTGTGTGTGTGTGTGTGTAGTAGCAAGCAGGTAGAGGAGGGAGAGGAGAGGAGGAGACTGGGCGAGATTGAGAGGTGCTGCTGGGTAGGCCTGGTCACCGACATCTCGTCTCCCTGTTCCAGCCCGTGACAATGTTACATTCCATGTAATGCTTCACATTATAGGAGAAATGTGTTCGTTAACGTCGACCACTAGGATTAATTAAAATGACATATATATTATTAAACAGCAGAAACGGTCACCCAATCGCAGATGCAGGTTGCCCATCATTGTTTCGTATAGTTAATGTCAGAATTTTAAAATTTAAAATACTTTCATAGGTCTACAGTTTTAACCTTACGTTGAAGGTTTAACATGACAAGTTCAGAGTGAGTAAAAAAGAACTTTACAAGTTTGGTATTATATAGAAATTTGTTGAGATAACGTAAAGAATCGGTAGGAGTGTCATTTTATAGTAAACCACATCAAGTTTCACATAAAAATGTCAAGTGTCATTTTAGTTCGATGTGGCTACCATTTGTGATACGGCAAACATCCCACCAGGTAATTAACTTCTTCCCACAGTCGTTTCAGCAAATCTGGCGTAACTTGTGCAAAGGCCTAATTGTTTGCTAGGGGAAGAATATACACACGGTCTTTAATGAAACCCCAGAGGAAGAAATCCAGTGGTGTCAAGTGTGAGGAGCGAGGTGCCACACGTCTGGCCCTTCACGGCCAGTCCACTGACCTGAGAAACGATAATTGAGGAAACATCGAACTTCTGTGAGGAAATGACGTGGTGCACCCTCTTGCTGGTAGTAAACGATCCTATCTCGGTCACCTCCACTGATCTGTAGAGTTAAAAAGTTTCATCGAATCAAAGCACACAGCGAACTCGCTCCGTACTAGTGAAAGTAGCCATTTTAACTGTGCACTACGCTGGCTCCTGGTGGCGGAATGGGCTACTGATGTACTACGTGAATCAGACTTGTGGCTGTTTGCAACAAAATGACAAATCTACCGATTCCCAAAGTTATCTCAATAAATTTATATATCATTCCAGTGTTGTGGAGTCCTTTTCGACACACACTGTGTTATAGTTAGAAATTATGTATATGTCGGTAGACGGTGTAAGTCGCTGCGCGCAAATTACACAGACTATATTAATTGAGTATTTAAGAATGAGAGCTCTTAACGACATCCAATTTCAAAACTTTTCGAAAGTTTCTGTTGCTGACACCTTGCGCAAAATAGTGAAAGGAAAAACGTTTATCGATTTGTGTATGTTCCTATTGTGCAGTAAAACTTCAGCATCAGGCAGTAATTTATTAGTCTTTACTACTAACTCTATTCACAACATATTTTGCAGACAGTATCAATATATACCACTGAAAAAAGTACCTGCAAAATTATATCAAAATAAGACATAATTCAGGAGGTATATCATAAACAATTCAGATGCATGAAAACCTGGCTGCGTGATACTACATAAGATATCTGTTCTTTAGAGAATATTGGGTGCGGGTTTACTGGTAAGCATCTAATTCCGTAGCTTACTCGTAACACATCGACGTTCGTCTTCCTTTTCTCCTTGTTAAATAAGAACTGTGGAAGAGTTCTGGTCGTGAATACACCTTGCATACTTGTCGTTCTCTTGAACTGTCGTCATGTGAGGCTGTACAGGCTACAAACGAAAGGAGATTGTAGACATCCACGCACGTGGTTCGTTAATTGCGAGTGAATCTGCGTCTTCTGTGTCGGACATAATGGCTGATGTATTACACGAAATAGTGATGGAGTTGTAAAGGCACTGGCGGAAGCAGGAACACATTGCGTGAACGCTGCTGAACGCTGAGCGCAACACGCTGCGATGGGGAGGTTGGTGCTGCACCAAGTATTGGCGAACACCTTGCAAATTTGAAATACTATCGACCAATAGTGAGTTGTAAGGTGCTCCAGGTGCCGCGACGTACTGTTCAGACTGCTTCTGAAGTTTGGTAGCGGTCTGAACGATCGTCTGAGCATATGTATTACCTTAAAAACTATGCTTACTGACCGCTAAATTAAATGTCGCGGCGGCGCCGCGTTTTCATCCAGACGTGATGAGAATTAAGCCCCATCTTCCTATGTCAGCAGTCTCCTGATTCGAACATTATCACGCCACTGTCGCCCCCTTACCGTGTCCCAATAGAACGGTTTATGCCATGCCTTCATTCGGAAAGTATCCTTTCCACGATTCGGGCTGTTTTCGGATACTAGACGTTACCCGTGGGTGTCGAAGTTGCCTTGCACAACCTACTGGCCGCGAAGTGTATGCTGGAGTTTCGTACACTCTGTCGGACGTTTTGAGGATTTAGACTGCCTTCCTGTAATTACGTCACGTAAGCCGAGTTGACGCAGCTACAGCGGCAGTCGCGCCGCTGTGCCCAGTAAACAGGCCGGCGCCGTAGTCGACTCACGTAGCGGCGGGGCTCCGTTTGGAAGCCGCCGGAAAACGGGAAGCGCCGCCAGCATTCTGCCAGTAGATCCGCTCCGCGCTGGACCTGTGCTTGCCCACGCGGTCGAGACGTCTCCGCTCCACGAGCCACCACAGGCTGGACCTTTTCTGTTCCAGTCGCACGGGCACATCTGTGAGGTTTTCGCGCTCTTTGCTTTTCTCGGGAGCTTCTCTCTCTATAAATCCTGTCCGGTAGAGATCCATACTGAAGAGTGATAGTAGAGAATGGGTCGATCGAAGGTAGACTAGGGTCCGAGTATGCTGCCAGTGTATCACCTATCTACTTTTATTACGATGGATTTTATGTCGTTCCACTTGAAACCGTTCCGTACGCATACTCGTAGATATTGAGTAGATACAACTACTTCCAGTGATTGTTCAGCAGTGGTCAAATTGCACAATTGCAGACTTTTGGGACTATTTATGCGCAGTATGGTACACTTGAGTACGTTAGGGTCAACTGTGAATCCCCAGACAAAGCATCAATCCTACGCAGTCTTCCTACATTTTGCCTCAGTTTTCTATCGTTGCGACTTACCTACACCAGCAGCAGCATCTGCAAACGGCCTCTTAGCATTGAGCTTCCGACTCTATCCATTTGATAATTTATATCCTCTGTTGAAAGTGATAGTCCCATAACACTCCCTTCTTGTGCAGTGCTCCTTCATTTTACGTCTAGATGTCCCTCCTTTAAGAATGTGTTCAAATTACTAGAACCTCTTGAATCCAATCGTGAAGCTAGCCCGATATTTCTTCATTGAGCGGCAATGTGAAACTGTATAGAAGGTCATCCCGTAGTCGAGGAACACGACATCAGATTGGGGAAGGGGATGTACTGACTTCAGAGTCTCGTGGACCATCAAAGCGAGCTGAGCTTCGCGCGATCGTTGTTTGCGGAATGCATGACGACTCCTAAAAAGGGGATTTTCAGCCTCCAGAAAGGACATAATACGCGAGCATAAAACGTGTACCAAACTTCTACATTAGCGACACAGCCGTAAGGTTGAATGCGTCTGTTTTATGACACTTCTTGAAAACAGTAAGGACTTGCGTTTCTTTACAATCAGTTCAAACGCTTAGTTCCTTCACCTACCAACGGTAGACTGCTGCTAGAAGAGTACCACGCTCGTATAGACTCGCATTTGTATCCCGTCAGGTCCTGTAGCTGGCCTTCTTTCGATTTCAGCTGTTTTCCTATCGAACGACCACATATTTCTGTATCCGTCATTTTGTCGTACGTGCGACGGTTGAAAGGAGGAACCAGAGTACAATCTTCCTCAGTGAAATCCTTGTGCAAAAACGAAGTTAGTATTTCGGCCTTTGTCATCATTCTCCATTTCGATGTCACTGTGATTAATAAGTGTTTGCACTGAAGGCTTTGATGCGTTCACTGGTTCAACGTAAAACCAAAACTCTTTAAGATCTTTTTTTCGGATCTGTGGATCGGGTTTTACTTTTGAATTCGAAGAACACTTCACGCACGTCTCTCGTCACTCTAATTCTGTCTTCGAGGGTTCGTTACGTCTAAATCTGCGGCGAAGCTCTCTTTGTTTTCGAGGCAGCTTTATAACACGGCAGTCCAACCACGGCCTGTCATTCCCATCCCACACAACGTTGCTTGAGACATACATAATTTTTACTGTCCCAATTTACACTGATTATGCCTACTACCCACCTATATCACGTTAGTCTCTCAGTCTACAGCTAGTAAGTTGAAGTAGTCCCCTAATAATACAATATGGTCAGGAAATTTACGAGCAGATTTCTTGAAGTTTTGCCTCAAATGTACCATCGCTAGTGCTCCAGAGTTAGACGGTTTATAAAGGCATCAGATCACATGTTCGATTCAACGTTAACACTCACCACCATCGAAATCGCGTCGCATTCGAAACCTGTACTTACCTCACTAGATATTACCGTATTATTTACGGCTATAAAGATCCCTTCGTCGCCATTCCAATGGGAACTTAGAATTTCATTCATATTAGTTTCTCGTTCTAGCCAGTTTCCTGTCCCTAGTGGTATTTGCGCATTAATACCTTTTATAAGTAAGTCTAGTTAAAGCACATTGGCAAGGAGTCTCTTGCAGTAAACTAGTACAACATTAATATTTTCTTTCTCAGTTCTGCAGTGACGAATGCGAATCGTTGTAATTTATTGGGCGTGTAAAGAGATTTTTTATCCTCCACATTTACCCTGCTGCCCTTTTAGCCGCTTCCGACGTTGAGTGCACGGCAGACCCATTATGAAGCTCCTATAGTTCTCTATCCGGTATCGTCTGAGCCTCTTGGTTTAAGTCGTCCACTCGACTCGAAACCAGAAGCCCGCGCCCGGTTCTAGGAGCAGTGCTGCAAAACGCTAGTTCAGCTGAAATCCCGCATGTGAGGCTACCTTTCTTAATAAATTCAACCATGTGAGTGTAGGAATTAGGGATGGCTTCCGAACCCAAGCGGCAGGCGTCATCCGTGGCGACATGAGCCACTTTTATAGCCGGGTGCACCTAATGCGCGCGATAGCCGCCATCAGAGAGTGCGAAATCCCCCGGGAAGCAACCGAATGGACACTGACATTCCTTCCCGATCTGCATGCTCGATTAGAATTGGTCCAGTAGGTGCATAGAATGAGTTCAACAAAAATTAACCTTGACAAAAGGTCAGTCCAGCAAACTGGCAGGAAGTTATTCTTGGGTAGCAACAAAAGGCAGCACACCAGTCGGCTTTCACAAAGTGATGGTTTGCACGGCTGTTTTCGATTCGCAAGCAAGTGGATACAAAGAAGTGAGGTAAACTTGGCAGCTAGCATGTATTGCACTTAGTTCACAGAAGATAAAAAGATGTAACGTAGAAACAGGCATGTCTCTCTCTCTCTCTCTCTCTCTCTCTGTGTGTGTGTGTGTGTGTGTGTGTGTGTGTGTGTAGTTAAGCTGTCGATCCGGCTAATGAATGAAACTTCATTCTCGTCGGACTACTGTCCTCTTCTCGTAACAGGTAAAGCAGTCGGCATGCAGGTGACTGGAATTCCAACTGCATAATCAGTAGAACAATTTCTGAGCAAAGAAGAGATATTGCTGAAGGTTAGAGAGACGTATTTGCGAGAGGGGAACTTGCAGAGATATTGCAATATACGAATACTCAGATACAGTTATAGCCCGTTGTTCTTCCGTGGAACACTCGATTTTGGTTCAAAATGGGTAGGAAGCTGGATGCTCAGCCATTGGCAACAGTATAAACGATTGTGCCGCGGTGAGTTCGTGGAAAATGACATGAGCCGCTAACACGTCGTACTATTTTTTTTTTTCATTCGATTCGTGCGGGACTTCAGCCTGTGCGTGTCAGCGAGATTTGTACAGCTTTTCTCGTGGGTGGCGTTTCCGCTATTATTTCTGCGTTGCATCAAACCCGTGACCAGTAACACAACCCTTCACTAATCTCCTCTATTCGCTTCATTACTTTTTTCTGGACACAAGGTTTGATACCAACTGGTGGTACTTTGTGGAGGGGCTCAACAGGCACCTTATACTTCGTTCGAAGTGATTCAAACAGATGGAAAACATTTGCTTGTAAATGGGTGACAGAAATACCGATCTACGTTCACTGGAGGCACTGCTCGGTTAGTCAGAAATCGCGCAGATCACTTTGTCGGCGCTACGATTGGAAATTGGGAGAAGAATAATACTCGACAAAGAGAAGGTGACGCGTGTGCAGCTGTCTCGGTGGTGACGTGCAGAATGTAAATGTCCAGGTAGAGGCTCGGTGCCGTGTCATTACGTAAAGTGTATACCCGGTCGCTGCGCGTTGCCGGTGGGCAGCCGACGTCATCCGGGTCCATGCGGCGTCGCCGTCAGCACTGTGGGGCGCGGGCCAAGGGCGGCCGCCGGCAGTGTCGCGGAGCGCTGCGGTGTCGTCCGCTGCGCCGCGGAGCGTCTGCACGCGGTGCGCCGCGTCCACTGCTGCTGCCCGACTGCCGGCGCCGGCGGCGGCCGGGCCTGCGGCGGCCGGGCCTGCGGCGGCCGCGCCGAGCCGCGCGTGCGCACTGCGCGCGTGCCACAGCTGAGCGCTGCCGACTCCTCGCCACTTGTTCCTCTTCTGTACTTCTCGATATAGGTTCCTGACGTGACCCATCAGTTCCGGTACCTGGCGGCTCTTGCACTCTGTTGCTAACGAATCCGGAAGACTTGCCACAGCCCGAGGCGATCGCCTGGCCTGGCCGTACAAAGTAGCGGGCTTCAGACGGCTCCCACTCCCCAGTCTCGCCCAGCCGCCGGTAATCCGCAATCCACCTTGCGGTGTGTGGCGGAGGGTACTTTGTGTACCACTGCCACTTTCCCCTCCTGTTCCAGGCCCAAACGGTTCGCAGGAGAGGGACTGCTGGTAATCCCCTGTCTGGGATCCAATCTCTCTAATTTTACCTATGTAGTCTTTTCGCGAGATATACAGCGTTGTCAGAAAATGTATGAAATGCTTGTAGGGATGTTACAGGATAGGTTGTACAGAGACATAAATGTTAAGAAAGAAATTCGATACGTTGCTCCGTTTCCGAGTTATTTAGCAAAGAATTTAGCCAATCGGGGCGTCGCGCCCTCACATTGAAGCGGCCTGCCAGGGGCGGTGTTGCCCAGAGAGTGCTTTGTCTCGTCAGCTGAAACTTGAATTTACGCGCGCGACGATCTGATTGGCCAACTTCAATGCTAAATAACTCGGAAACGGCGCAACGTATCGAATTTTTTTTATAACATTCATATCTCAGTGCAATCTGCCATGCAACATCCATACAAGCGTTTCAGACATTTTCTGACCACACTGTATACTGGAGGAAGCAATATGTTGCGTCGCTCTTCTGTGAACGTACGCTCACGAAACTTGAACAGTAAACCACACAGTGATGCAGAACATGTCTCTTCTTTTGTCGATGACTTTCATTTCCGTAAGATACTTCCAATTAAACTTCTGGCATCTGTTTTCTCTACTGTTTCTTTTATGTTGTCATCGCACTTAAGGTCGCTCTGAATAGTTACTTCTAGATATTTTACGGTACTTATTATTTCCAGCATTTGTCACCAGTAGTATAATTGTACACTAGTGGATTTCTTTTGCTATGTATCGGTTATATGTTAAATGTATTTACGGCCAGAATCAACTGCCAGCACCGCACTATTCAACAATCTGCAAATCGATACTGTCTTTTGATATTGCTACTATCTTGCAAACAACTGCATCATTTGCAAACAGCTTAAAGAGCTTCAGACACTTTCTACTAGATCATTTATATTTTTGAATGGTGGCTCCATGAGGAGTTACGTGCACCACGACGACCATACAAGTGTCAATAACAAAACGAGGATCAGCATTGGTCGTTGAAGTACAAATGTTAATTGTCAGACCAGTTGTATTTATACCTTCGTTCTGACAAGTACTCTTCATTCACATGTGCACATATTGCAGTTTCACTGCCAATATTTCAGAGTTCACAGGGCTTTACTGCCAGCATTGATGATTGTCACGCAGTAATTGATATCAATTTGTAACAGAAATAAAGGCTTCTCTTTCAACGACTAATGATGACCCTCCTTGTGTTTTTAGTAATATCATTTATATACATTAAAAACAGTAACGGTCCGATCACACTTCCTTAGGGTATCCCGGAAATTACGTTTACATATGTCGATTTTGATCCGTTAAGTTCCATCTGCAAGAAAGTCTTTAATCCAGTCGCTAATTTGGTCCGATGCTCGGTAAGTTCTTTTTTTTTTTTCACTAAAGGGCAGTGTAGGACAGTGTCGAATGTCTTCCTGAAGTCAAGCAACACGGCATCAACCCGAGCGCAGTTGTCTACAGCGCTGTGGACGTCGTGAAGGACCAGAGCCAGCTGAGTTTCGCAGGAATCCATACTACTTCCTATAGATATTCGTTGTCCAAAACTTCATTATTCTTTAGCATAAAACATGGTCGATAATTTCACAGCAGATTGACGTGATGATATACTCCAAACGCCTATAGTTATGTGCATATGTTCTACGACCCTTCTTGAAACCGCATTGGGCCTGCGCTTAAGTCAGTAGGAACACTTCGTTGCTCCGGAGATATATGATAAACTGCTGCTATAAAGGGAGATAGTTCTTTCGCTTCATCTTTGTAGAATCTTATGTCTTTTATCTGGTCCTCATTACTTCACTAAGCTTGCACAACGTAGTATTGTTGGGATTTACATGAGAGAGTCAAACCACGAATTGTTCCTTGAGTGAGTTATGGTGGGGCAGGAAAGAGTGACAGGGATATACCAAAGAGTGTCATCTAATTTATTATTTTTTTTTTTTTGCTTGTTAAATTGGACTAGAGTACAGAAAGGGAACTATTTTTCTTCAGAAGAGACGTATAAAAATCGTTTCCCGAACGATTTCTGCGCGGAAGCTAAATATCACGACATAACATTGACGTATATTTCGCTGTTAGTACTGCCACGGATTAGAAAGAATTTTGTATTTTATTAGCCGCTAACTGTGTTTAACAGTGATTTTTTTTTCCGGGTAATTTACGTAGTTGTGACATAGATGTAGTTGTCATAATTTAGCAGTTGCAGTCAGTGTGTTGATGTGCTGTTACAGTGACTCCCCGCCACATCGGTGCTAATATCTATACTCCCGCATTTAACAAGTCCACTAGAATCGCGGCATGTGGTTTTGCGCAGTTGCACGAAGCTGTGTCACCCCAACAGGCGAACATTTCGTATCATAAATTTGCTGTGCTCAGTGCGAAAGGGGGCGTAACAGCCACGGGGTCGCCGGTGGGGCAGGTGCTGGCGCCTCGCAGTAGTTGAGGCACAAAAGAAAGCAGCAGGCAGCGGCCTGCTGGAGGTACGGGAGCAGCCGCCGCCGGAGCGATTGCGCGCCTTGCGGACGGGTCAAGGCCGTGCGGCACGGCTGTTCAATGCGATAGGTTATTGCCGCGGGCCGATCGTTAGGCCGGCGCGTTTTCGCACGGCTGTTGCTTTCGGCCGGACGGTGGCTCATGGGCGGCAGCCGTAAAGCAGCCTGACAGCCGTGAAAAGACAAAGCACACGCCTATTGATTGCCACGTCGTTATGTCTCTTTATAGACTGGATGCATATTTGACGTCTCGCCGCTGTGAATAGCCTTCCTTGTGACGCACAGCACAAAAGTGGAAATGCCACAGTAGTCGCGGCAACTCGTGTTCCGGCCCTCCTCCCGCGCCCCCACCCCCATCTTGTTTTGTGGATGACGCCACACTAGGTCATATTTTACACGGCGAGTATGCACATGTAACACGTCTTATATTAGACTTCTCCGAGTTAATAGCTGTAAATAGAAAGTGGCTGAGTTGGCTACTGCTAGCTAATACGCCCTTCGGCGTCGAAGCTCGCACTCGACGAGCCACCGGCACCGTTGGCAGGCGTCCCTGTGCGGGGCGGGTATCCTGGCGCCACGAGCGCTGGCGCATAGGGGTGGTGCCCGCCGGACGGCGGCGTCCACGGCCTGCCGCTACCGGGACGACGGAAGCGCCCTGCGTCACGCACCTGACGGCGTGCTTCTGGATGTAGAGGCTGCTGTTCTGCGGTCCTCCAGTCGCTGCAAGAAGCCGGCGATCCTTATCAACACGTTGTTGCCTCCGTTGCGGTGGTTTTTCCGAATAGAGACACGACACGCCCAAGACTCGGCTGCATGGCCACGGAGGAGGCGTGTCGGCGTGTTTTGTCCTTTCTGCCTGCACGTTGTGTCACTCCGGCGGCTGATACAAACTCTGAAGTTTACCTAGTAACGAGGCGCTGAGTCATCCGTTCACAATGGTGACGCATCCCCCCCCCCTCCTCTCCCTCTCTGTCTCCATCCCCCCTCCTCTTCCCCCTATCTCTCCACCCCCCCCCCCCCCGCACACACACACACACACACACACACACACACACACGCGCGCGCTGGCGCCATATCCAAGTTTTCATGAGTGCAATACTATTCCCTTGCTCTGTGACACGACGCCTCTGTCTTTCGAATGGTGCATGTCGTACTCTAGTTTGGGCGACGAAGAGCACGTATTTTGTTTTCGGTAGTGATGTTACTCTACTAAACATCACCTCGAGATCTCTAACGCGGCCACTACCCACTGCTGGTTCGGAAATTCGAGATGGTAAACGGACCACGTTCTCGGATTCGTATCACCAATATCAGGCCATCATAGCGTGCCGTAGCTGTTACTTGAGCCAAATTCATGAGCTGTACCACTGCGGCGGTTCCCTAACCCAGTCACTGGCCAGCCCACACAAATTTTCAGTACAAGTGGAGAAATAAGTTTCGCGCCCAGATAGCGCCAATGTGGTCAAGTGGACGTACTGAGATTGTTTGTCGTTTCTGTAGATGGTACGACATTTGGAAGTTTGTCGGAGTCTCGGACTCGCAACTTTAGGACCCCTTAAACCATCCTCAAACGGAACGTTGTTTCTCATCGCGAAGCACGCCAGACGTGATTCCCGTCGTGCTGCACGCTTTAGAATGACCTGTCACAACTCACGAAAAGTCCTCCTCAGCGCTCTCCAGAGGAAGTCGCCGGCTGCGTCCGGTGCGCTAATCACAGTTTGTTTACGAAAATGGATGTGCGTAAAACATCTGCGTTAACTCTGTTAGCGATCGTCGAGGAAGAGCATAGAAGATCCGAAGAAGATTCTGGATTCGTCGATGGCTTAAACAGCGAGTAGCTGGTAGAGGAACATCACCTCTGCCGAACAACGGTCTGATATATATTCCAGCAGAAGTTATTCCTTTATTCAGTCGAATCTCCATCACATTTTCGCTGTTAATTTGAATATAGTTAAAGTACAGCGTGTCATGTCACTTCGTCAGTACATAATATCCATACTCTAGATGTTGATTGATTAGCATCTCTCTGAAGTAACGTACTTAATCGCATAGGTTTCAAGCTCAAGATTTGTTTTGCTATTGCATTTGAATGGAAGAGGATTTTTTAAATTTTTTTTTCGAAGCTACTCGCTGTCATTGAAAAAATTTGGCTGACATGCCAAATTTAAACAAACGCAAAATCCCAAAGATTGGCGATGTTTTACAGAAGCTCGAAATTTAGCGCGGACTTCAGTGCGAGATGCGTATAACAGTTTCCACAACGAAACTTTGTCTCGAAACCTGGCCGAAAATCCAAAGAGATTCTGGTCGTATGTGAAGTATGTTAGCAGCAAGTAACAATCAATGCCTTCTCTGCGCGATAAGAATGGAGATACTATCGGAGACAGTGCTGCCAAAGCAGAGTTACTAAACACAGCCTTCCGAAATGCCTTCACAAAAGAAGACGAAGTAAACATTCCTGAATTCGAATCGAGAACAGCTGCCAACATGAGTAACGTAGAAGTAAATATCCTCTGAGTAGTGAAGCAACTCAAATCACTTAATAAAAGCAAGTCTTCTGGTCCAGACTGTATACCAATTACGTTCCTTCCGGAGTATGCTGATGCATTAGCTCCATACTTAACAATCATATACAACCGTTCGCTCGACGAAAGATCCGTACCCAAAAGACTGGAAAGTTGCACAGGTCACACCAATATTCAAGAAAGGTAGTAGGAGTAATCCACTAAATTACAGGGCCATATCGTTAACGTCGATATGCAGCAGGATTTTATAATTTAGCTTGTGTTCGAACATTAAGAAATAGCTCGAAGGAAATGGTCTCTTGACACAAAGTCAACGTGGATTTAGAAAACATTGTTCCTGCGAAACACAACTAGCTCTTCATTCACACGAAGTTTTGAGTGCTATTGACAAGGGATTTCAGATCGATTCCGTATTTCTGGATTTCCGGAAGACACTGCACTACACAAGCGGCTTGTAGTGAAATAGCGTGCTAATGCAATGTCTTCTCAGTTGTGTGACTGGATTTGTGATTTCCCGTCAGAGAGGTCACAGTTCGTAGTAATTGACAGAAAGTCATCGAGTAAAACAAAAGTGATTTCTGGCGTTCCCCAAGGTAGTGTTACAGGCCCTTTGCTGTTCCTTATCTATATAAACAATTTGGGAGACAAACTGAGCAGCCGTCTTAGTTTGTGTGCAAATTACGCAGTCGTTTATGGACTATTAAAGTCATCAGAAGACCAAAAAAAATTGCAAAACGATTTAGAAAAGATATCTGAATGGTGCGAAAACTGGTAGTTGACCCTAAATAGCGAAAAGTGTGACGTTATCCACATCAGTGCGAAAAGGAATTCGTCAAACTTCGGTTACACAATAAATCAGTCTAATCTAAAAGCCATAAATTCAACTAAATACCTAGGAATTACAATTACGAAAAACGTAAATTGGAAGGAACACACAGAAAATTTTTGGGGAAGGCTAACCAGAGACTGCGTTTTATTGGCAGGACACTTAGAAAATGTAACAGACCTACTAATGAGGCTGCCTACACTACGCTTGCCCGTTCTCTTTTAGAATACTGCTGTGCGGTGTGGGATCCTTATCAGTTAGGACTGAGTACATCGAAAAAATATGGGAGAGAGTGTCACAGAAATGATACAGGATTTGCACTGGACATCATTAAAAGAATGGCGTTTTTCGTTGCGACGGAATCTTCTCACGAAATTCTAATCACCAACTTTCTCTGTAGAATGCGAAAACATTATGTTGACACCGACCTGCATAGGGAGAAACGATCACCACAATAAAATAAGGGAAATCAGAGCTCCTACGGAAAGATATTGGTGTTTGATCTTTCCGCGCGCTATACGAGATCGGAATAATAGAGAATTGTGAAGGTGGTTCGATGAACCCTTTGCCAGACACAAGGCAAAAAGTCGGTGGCAGCAGGTGACCCTGAGGCGTAAACTGCTTCATTGAATGTTCCAGTCCTTCCCAGTCTCACGATGATGTCATCCTCCAGCGAAATTGTGGCGGTTTTTTCCAGCGCCTGGCTGAGCTACGGCAACTGTTAAACTTTACACCTGCTTTATGTATTGCCCTCCAGGAAACCTGGTTCCCGGAAATGCGGGCCCCTGCCCTCCGCGGCTGTAAGGGATATTACAGGAACCGTAGCGACTATAATAGTTTCAGGTGGAGTTTGTGTTTGTCCTAAACTCAGTCTGTAGTGAACCTGTGCTCTTTCAAACCCCTCTTGAAGCTGTGGCTGTCAGAATGACGAAGCAGGAAATAACTGTCTGCAATGTATATCTTCCTCCAGATGGTGCAGTACCCCTGAATATATTAGCTGCACTGATTAATCAACTCCCTAAACCTTTCCTACTTTCGGGAGATTTTAACGCCCATAAGCCCATGTGGGGTGACACCGTGCTTACTGGCCGAGGCAGAGATGTCGAAACTATACTGTCTCAGTTCGACCTCTGCCTCTTAAATACTGGGGCCGCTACACATCTCAGTGTTACCCATGGTAGTTACTCGGCCATTGATTTATCAATTTGCAGCCCAGGCACATGCCGACCTGTGTGGTAGAGACCACTTCCCATCTTCCTGTCACTGCTCCAGCGACAGGCTCACGGACGCCTGTCCAGATGGGCATTGAACAAGGCGGACTGGGGAACTTTCACCTCTGATGTCACCGTTGACTCTTCCCTACATAGTAACATTGATGTGATGATTGAGCAGGTGCCTACCACAATCGTTTCTGCGGCAGAAAACGCGATCCCTCGCTCTTTAGGGTGCCCCGGCGAAAGACAGCCCCTTGGTGGTCGCAGGAAGTCGCTGAGACAATTACAGAGCGTCGGCGAGGTCTACAGCGACATAAGCGGCACCCTTCCCTAGAGAATCTGATAGCCTTGAAGTGGCTCCATGCCCTTGTACGCCAGCTTATAAAACGACGGAAACAGGAGTGTTGGGAGAGGTACGTGTCCACCATTGGGTGCCATACGTCATCTTCCCAAGTCTGGACGAAGATTAGACGTCTTTTTGGGCACCAGACCCCAACAGGTGTTCCTGGCGTTACCATCAATGGCGTGCTGCGTACTGACGCAAACGCGATTGCCGAGCGCTATGCTCGAGCCTCTGCGTCGGAGAACTAGCCCCCCCCCCCCCCCCTCCCCAAGGCCATTCGCACCACCCTCAAACGGTGGATGGAAAGGAAAGTCTTCTCGTTCTCTACGCGCTACAGTGAGCCCTACAACGCCCCATTTACGGAGTGGGAGCTCATCAGCGCACTTCACATTGCCCCAACACAGCTCCTGGGCCGGATCGGATCCACAGGCAGATGATTAAACATCTCTCGCCTGACTACAAGCGATATCTCCTCGCCATCTTCAACTGGATCTGGTGCGATGGCGTCTTTCCATCGCAATGGCGGGAGGGCACCATCGTTCCGGTGCTCAAACCCGGTAAAAAACCGCTTGATGTGGATAGCTATTGGCCCATCAGCCTCACCAACGAATTTGTAAGCTGCTGGAACGTATGGTGTTTCGGCGGTTGGGTCAGGTCCTGGAGTCAGGTGGCCTACTGGCTCCATGTCAGGGCGGCTTCCGCCAGGGGCGCTCTACCACTGAAAATCTTGTGTCCCTCTAGTCTGCCATCCGAACAGCCTTTTCCAGACACCAACACCTTTTTGCCGAATTGTTTGATCTACGCAAAGCGTGTGACACCACCTAGCGACATCATATCCTTGCCACATTATACAGGTGGGGTCTCCGAGGCCCGCTTCCGATTTTTATCCAGAATTTCCTGTCGCTCCGTACTTTACGTGTCAAAGTTGGTGCCTCCCATAGTTCCCCCTATATCCAGGAGAGTGGGATCGCGCAGAGCTCTGTATTGAGTGTATGAATATTTTTAGTGGCCATTAACGGTCTAGCAGCAGCTGTAAGACCGTCTATCTCACCCTCTCTGTAAGCAGTCGACTTCTTTATTTCGCACTGCTCCAACAGTATTGGTGTTGCTGAGTGGCGCCTACAGGGAGCCATCCACAAAGCGCAGTCATAGGCTCTCGCCCACGGCTTCCAGTTTTCAGCTGCAAAGTCGTGTGTCATGCACTTCTATCGGCGTCGTACCGTTCATCCGGAACCAGAACTTTACCTTCATGACGATCCACTCACTGTAGTGGAGATATATCGATTCTTAGGACTGGTTTTCGACGCCCAATTGACGTGGCTACCTCACCTTCGTCAGCTTAAGCGAAGTGCTGGCAGCACCACAATGCCCTCCGCTGTCTGAGCAACATCAACTGGGGTGCAGATTGCTCTACGCTGCTGCAGCTCTGCAAAGCCCTTGTTCAATCCCGCTTTGACTATGGGTCTGGTTTGTGGTTCGGCGGCGCATTCAGATTTGCGTGTACTCGACTCAGTGCATTACTGTGGCGTTGGCCTAGCGACGGGAGCTTTTAGAACGAGCCCGGTGACAAGTGTCCTGGTGGATGCCGGAGTCCCTCCATTGCAGATCCGACGCGCACGACTGCTCGCCAGTTACGTTGCACACATTCGTAGTTCTCATGTGCATCCGAATTACTGGCTCCTTTTTCCACCCGCAGCAGTTCATCTCCCGCATCGGCGGCCCACGTGAGGGCAAACGATTGCGGTTAGCGTGCGATCCCTTCTGTCTGAACTGTAGTCCTTCCCTTTACCACCTCCCATCCAGGTCCGTCTGCATACACCTTCATGGTGTACACGTAGGCTGCAGATTCGTCTGAACCTTTCGCATGACCCTAAGGACTGAGTTACTCCTGCCGCTCTCCATTGTCACTTCCTCTCGATTCTTGACGTGTTCCGGGGCTCTGAAGTGGTGTATACCGACGGCTCGATGGCTGATGATCATGTCGGCTTCGCCTACGTCCACAGAGGCCATTTTGAATATCATTCCTTGCCCGATGGCTGCAGTGTATTCACTACAGAGCTGGTGGCCATCTCTCGTGGTCTTGAGCACATCCGCTCATGCCCAGGCGAGTCACTTCTCCTGTGTACTGACTCCTTGAGCAGCCTACAAGCTGTCGTCCAGTGCTACCCTCGCCACCTTTGTTAGCGTCCATCCATGAGTCCATCTATGCCCTGGACCGGTCCCGTCGCTCAATGGTGTTTGTGTGGACCCCAGGACACGTCGGCATCCCAGGCAACGAACTTGCCGACAGGCTGGCCAAGCAGGCTACGCGGAAACCGCTTCTGGAGATGGGCATCTCTGAACCTGACCTGTGTTCTGACTTAAACCGTAGGGTTTTTCGGCTTTAGGAGACGGAATGGCATAACAGTACACACAACAAACTGCGTGTCATTAAAGAGACTCCGAATAAATGGAAGTCCTTCATGCGGGCCTCTTACAGGGAATCTAGTTGTCCTCTGCCGGCTGCGCATTGGCCACGCTTGGGCGACCCACGGTTACCTCCTGCGCCGTGGAAGACTCACCTGAGTGTCGGTTCGGCGCCCCGTTGACAGTGTCCCATATTCTGGTGCACTGTCCTACTTTGACTGCCCAGCGATGGAATCTTGGGTTATCAGACTCATAGCCGCTAATTTTATCTGACAACGCCTCATCGGCTCATTTAGTTGTACGTTTTTTCGTGAGGGTGGGTTTTATCATTTGTTCTAAGGTTTAGCGTATGTCCTTTGTCCTCTGTGTCCTCCACCTTAGTGCTTCTTGGGCTAAGGTTTTAATGTGTTGTAGAGTGGCTGGCTTCTCCTTTTTTATTCTCATGGACAGCCAGCCATTGTAATCTGTTTTGTTGTTTTAATCTCCTCATCCCGTTTCTTGCGTTTCCGTGGTTTTCTTGTCCACTTTTTTCCATTTACATGTTTGTTGCCCTTCATCGTTCTTGTGATTTCTCCTTTCATTCCGTTTGGAGTTGTCCGTCTCGTTTGTTTTATTCTCACACTTGTCATTGTTTTATTTGGAGCAAGGGACTGATGACCTCGTAGTTTGGTCCCTTTTCCCCCTCTTTTAACCCAACCAACCATCCTCGTGCTCGAATATTTTCACGTCCCGTGACAGAATTCTTCAGCGTTGGTGTTTGAGGGACCGTTTGCATGTCTTCGGAGCGGGTTAAGGACCCGAGCACTTCCCGTGGACTGCTCTTACTTCCGCCATAGATAAAATAACAGTAAAGTATTGTTCTATCAAACTGCAGTGAATGCGTTATGTTATAATTTAACATTATGATTAAACTGAACTCCTGATCACTTCAGTGACATCACAGGAATCGGCGTTGTTTGCCGATGGCCTATACACCGTTTTGTATGAACGACATTGAACTTCTGTATGCATTCAGAATTAATAAAAACAAGAACAATCGATGCCGATGCAATGTAATTTCACTCTAGACCCGGAAAACGCGACATACATACATGTGTATGTAATCAGAATAGCAGTATCTAGATTTATGTTTGTTGGAGATTCACATTTACATTTTCCAATGATTGAGTTGCATAGTAGCAATCGTTACTGTTGCCGAATTGTTTGAAATATGTATCTTTCACGGGAAACTTATGATTCTCCGTTCATGCAAAGACCAGGTTAGGAACCTCATATACGTTACAAGATACAGGTTAAGAACTAATTTGCTAAATAGTATAACAACACAGACTACAAAACAAATCAAGTGACAATAGAGTTGACTGCGATGGTGTACGTCACGCACTCATAAATTTTCTCCGACGCTTCGTTGTATTAGTAGCCTCTTCCACGCCCTCACACACAGATATCGGTGGCGACGTCGACGAGACCTCACAGTGGCTGCATCGTTTCTGCCACAGCGTGTCATCGGAGCTTTCATAAAAAAAGGACACCAAATGAAATTTGAAAGTTAAGTAAAGCATTCGTGTTCTTGGCACTTTTGATTACTTGGTTATTTTTGTAAATATTTCGTAGCTCTTGTTTCCTGGTAGAAAGTACATGATAAAGAAAACTTACGATTTGTTTCAACAGCAATTTCATTTCCCTTAACTTGTTGTTGTTGATGTGGTCTTCAGTCCTGAGACTGGTTTGATGCAGCTCTCCATGCTACTCTATCCTGTGCAAGCTTCTTCATCTCCCAGTACCTACTGCAACCTACATCCTTCTGAATCTGCTTAGTGTATTCATCTCTTGGTCTCCCTCTACGATTTTTACCCTCCACGCTGCCCTCCAATGCTAAATTTGTGATCCCTTGATGCCTCAAAACATGTCCTACCAACCGATCCCTTCTTCTAGTCAAGTTGTGCCACAAACTTCTCTTCTCTCCAATCCTATTCAATACCTCCTCATTAGTTACGTGATCTACCCACCTTATCTTCAGCATTCTTCTGTAGCACCACATTTTGAAAGCTTCTATTCTCTTCTTGTCCAAACTGGTTATCGTCCATGTTTCACTTCCATACATGGCTACACTCCATACAAATACTTTCAGAAACGACTTCCTGACACTTAAATCTATACTCGATGTTAACAAATTTCTCTTCAGAAACGATTTCCTTGCCATTGCCAGTCTACCTTCTATATCCTCTCTACTTCGAACATCATCAGTTATTTTACTCCCTAAATAGCAAAACTCCTTTATTACTTTAAGTGTCTCATTTCCTAATCTAATCCCCTCAGCATCACCCGATTTAATTTGACTACATTCCATTATCCTCGTTTTGCTTTTGTTGATGTTCATCTTATATCCTCCTTTCAAGACACTGTCCATTCCGTTCAACTGCTCTTCCAAGTCCTTTACTGTCTCTGACAGAATTACAATGTCATCGGCGAACCTCAAAGTTTTTACTTCTTCTCCATGAATTTTAATACCTATTCCGAATTTTTCTTTTGTTTCCTTTACTGCTTGCTCAATATACAGATTGAATAACATCGGGGAGAGGCTACAACCCTGTCTCACTCTTTTCCCAACCACTGCTTCCCTTTCATGCCCCTCGACTCTTGTAACTGCCATCTGGTTTCTGTACAAATTGTAAATAGCCTTTCGCTCCCTGTATTTTATTTTACCCCTGCCACCTTAAGAATTCGAAAGAGAGTATTCCAGTTAACGTTGTCAAAAGCTTTCTCTAAGTCTACAAATGCTAGAAACGTAGGTTTGCCTCTTCTTAATCTTTCCTCTAAGATAAGTCGTAAGGTTAGTATTGCCTCACGTGTTCCAACATTTCTACGGAATCCAAACTGATCTTCCCCGAAGTCCGCTTCTACCAGTTTTTCCATTCGTCTGTAAAGAATTCGCGTTAGTATTTTGCAGCTGTGACTTATTAAACTGATAATTCGATAATTTTCACATCTGTCAACACCTGCTTTCTTTGGTATTGGAATTATTATATTCTTCTTGAAGTCTGTGGGTATTTCGCCTTTCTCATACATCTTGCTCACCAGATGGTAGAGTTTTGTCATCACTGGCTCTCCCAAGGCCATCAGTAGTTCTAATGGAATGTTGTCTACTCCCGGGGCCTTGTTTCGACTCAGGTCTCTCAGTGCTCTGTCAAACTCTTCACGCAGTATCTTATCTCCCATTTCATCTTCATCTACATCCTCTTCCATTTCCATAACATTGTCCTCAAGTACATCGCCCTTGTATAAACCCTCTATATACTCCTTCCACCTTTCTGCCTTCCCTTCTTTGCTTAGAACTGGGTTGCCATCTGAGCTCTTGATATTCATACAAGTGGTTCTCTTCTCTCCAAAGGTCTCTTTAATTTTCCTGTAGGCAGTATCTATCTTACCCCTAGTGAGACAAGCCTCTACATCCTTACATTTGTCCTCTAACCATCCCTGCTTAGCCATTTTGCACTTTCTGTCGATCTCATTTTTGAGACGTTTGTATTCCCTTTTGCCTGCTTCATTTACTGCATTTTTATATTTTCTCCTTTCATCAATTAAATTCAATATTTCTTCTGTTACCCAAGGATTTCTATTAGCCCTCGTCTTTTTACCTACTTGATCCTCTGCTGTCTTCAATACTTCATCCCTCAGAGCTACCCATTCTTCTACTGTATTTCTTTCCCCCATTCCTGTCAATTGTTCTCTTATGCTCTCCCTGAAACTCTCTACAACCTCTGGTTCTTTCAATTTATCCAGGTCCCATCTCCTTAAATTCCCACCTTTTTGCAGTTTCTTCAGTTTCAATCTGCAGTTCATAACCAATAGATTGTGGTCAGAATTCACATCTGCCCCTGGAAATGTCTTACAATTTAAAACCTGGTTCCTAAATCTCTGTCTTACCATTATATAATCTATCTGATACCTTTTAGTATCTCCAGGATTCTTCCAGGTGTACAACCTTCTTTTATGATTCTTGAACCAAGTGTTAGCTATGATTAAGTTATGCTCTGTGGAAAATTCTACAAGGCGGCTTCCTCTTTCATTTCTTCCCCCCAATCCATATTCACCTACTATGTTTCCTTCTCTCCCTTTTCTTACTGACGAATTCCAGTCACCCATGACTATTAAATTTTCGTCTCCCTTCACTACCTGAATAATTTCTTTTATCTCGTCATACATTTCATCAATTTCTTCATCATCTGCAGAGCTAGTTGGCATATAAACTTGTACTACTGTAGTAGGCATGGGCTTTGTGTCTATCTTGGCCACAATAATGCGTTCACTATGCTGTTTGTAGTAGCTAACCCGCACTCCTATATTTTTTTTATTCATTATTAAACCTACTCCTGCATTACCCCTATTTGATTTTGTATTTATAACCCTGTAATCACCTGACCAAAAGTCTTGTTCCTCCTGCCACCGAACTTCACTAATTCCCACTATATCTAACTTTAACCTATCCATTTCCCTTTTTTAAATTTTCTAACCTACCTGCCCGATTAAGGGATCTGACATTCCACGCTCCGATCCGTAGAATGCCAGTTTTCTTTCTCCTGATAACGACGTCCTCTTGAGTAGTCCCCGCCCGGAGATCCGAATGGGGGACTGTTTTACCTCCTTAATATTTTACCCAAGAGGACGCCATCATCATGTAATCATACAGTAAAGCTGCATGTCCTCGGGAAAAATAACGGCTGTAGTTTCCCCTTGCTTTCAGCCGTTCGCAGTACCAGCACAGCAAGGCGGTTTTGTTTAATGTTACCAGGCCAGATCAGTCAATCATCCAGACTGTTGCCCCTGCAACTACTGAAAAGGCTGCTGCCCCTCTTCAGGAACCACATGTTTGTCTGGCCTCTCAACAGATACCCCTCCGTTGTGGTTGCTGGTTGCACCTACGGTACGGCCATCTGTATCGTTGAGGCACGCAAGTCTCCCCACCAACGGCAAGGTCCATGGTTCATGGGGGAAGTCCCTTAACTTAATAACAGTATTTCCACTGGCGGTATTGACGATTTATGAAAACTGCACAAAGTTTAAAGTTGATCAATTCTAAGTTCTCTATTGTACTGTGGAAAACTGTCAACTCATTCACAACGGACATTAGTATGAACAACTAATCTGTGAGACAAAACCATACTAAAGTACTCTTTTCAAGATCATGTTCTGTACTTACGACCGGCGAAATACCCCCAGACCTCAAGAAGAATATAATTCGAAATTTGAAGAAGGCAGGTGCCGACAAGCGTTAATATAAGCGAACCGCCAGTTTAATAAGTCATACTTGCAAAATACTGATACTAATTATTCACAGTAGAGTGGGAAACCCAAATGGAAGTCGACATCGAGGAAGATCAGCCCACGATCCAATACTGACACTACGACCTACCTTAGAAGACAGGTTACAGAAGTGCAAACCTACGTTTATAGCACTTGTTGATTTAGGAAAAGCTTTTGAAAATGTTGCTTGGCTACAGTTATTCTGAAGTTGGCAGGGATAAAATACAAGAAGCAAAAGGTTATTTACAACTCCCGCGGAAACCAGATTGCTGTTATGAGTGGAAACACTGGATGGGGAAGCAATGGTTGACAAGGGAGCGACACACGACTGTAGCCTATCGCCCGTGTTATTTAATCTGTATATTTAACAAGCAGTAAAGAAAACCAAGGAAAATTAATTTTGTTAGTGACGACAAAGATTTTTAAGATCAGTTAAATGGAATGGATAATGTCCTGAAGATGGGATGCAAGAAGAATACCAACAAAAGTGATATAACAATAATTTAATGTAGTCAAACCAGTTCAAAAATGGCTCTGAGCACTATGGGACTCAACTGCTGTGGTCATAAGTCCCCTAGAACTTAGAACTACTTAAACCTAACTAACCTAAGGACAGCACACAACACCCAGCCATCACGAGGCAGAG
The DNA here is from genome assembly GCF_023898315.1 of Schistocerca nitens. Lineage (NCBI taxonomy): Eukaryota > Metazoa > Arthropoda > Insecta > Orthoptera > Acrididae > Schistocerca > Schistocerca nitens. The sequence continues at coordinate 1,109,472,920 of NC_064615.1, read as the reverse complement.
AAAATCCCTGACCCCGCCGGGAATCGAACCCGGGAACCCGGGCGTGGGAAGTCAAATCAGTCCTACTGATCAGATAAATAATGAAGTACCAAGATGAGCAACATTATTTGAACAACAAAATAACTGACTCTGACCGAGGCAGAGGGGTATAAAAATGAATGTAGACTGGTAACAGCAAGAAGAGCGTTTGTGATACGTAGAAATTTGTTTACGTATAATATAAATAGTCTTTCCTGAAGGTATTTGTCTGGAGTGTAGCCTTGAACGGAAGTAATGTGGAAGATAAACAGATCAGAAGAGAGCAGAAACTTTTGAAATGTTTTCCCCAGAAGAATACCGCAGATCAGATTCGTATAGTGATAATTATTGAGGACGTATTGAATTGAACATCGTGTGTAATGAAAATTCCAAGAAATATTACCTCTTTATTTATCGCTTTGCAGTTACAAATCCAATACCCGTCCTTAGTATTTTTACGCAGAAATATTCATAGCGTTCTCGGTCGTTTCATCTGTCACATAGTTAAGTGAGTCATTCGTAGATAATAGTACACAGAAATCAATTTGGCGTAGTATTAGTAAGAAGTGTGTGTGTGTGTGTGTGTGTGTGTGTGTGTGTGAGAACGTGAAACTTTTGATTTTGTAAACCAAGTCTCACATAATTTTTACTTCTGCCACTGTGTGTTCTTTGTCGCCATCGATTTTCTGATGAGTTTCGTTGTTATCTTACGATTTTGCTCTGTCACGAAACATACTTCAAAGTTCTGGTTACACACTATCAATTTTGCAACAAGTTTCTGCTTTCTCGAGATTCCAACAATCCTCTTCGTATTCTTTATCTCACAACGCTCATTAACTAATCATCAGTAAATTTGGCTTTTTCTTAACACTTATAGGTGCCTAACGCGAAAGAGATTTAAGTGCCGGTTGATTAGCTGCCGCATTAACTAGTACACCAGGTGCGTTTAAAAAGTAAGGGGAATTTTGTAATTTCACATGTAGTATTAGCCCGATTCACGCGATGGTTCCGGAGTTGTGTTGGTAAACCTGACTGAAAAACATCTCTGCAGTGTTATTCATATCGGATGTTTATAATCTGATTTAAAGTACTTTGCAAAGTTACGACGTTGGCGCGTAGCGCATAGCTCTCCGCGGCGATAGAAAATAGCTTTAAAGCTATCTGCGACAGAGATCAAGTAAAAAAAAAAGTCACATACTGTTTTAGGACTCCAATAGTGTTTATAAGTACATAAAAAATCCGATTTTAATTAGACTAGAGTTTCGTAAATGGCTTCAAACGTATCTTGTCATATCACGATAAATATTGGAGCTGTGGTAACAATTTTTCTTAGTCGATCATCAAGATCTGTCAAAAGCTGCGTATTGCATTGCGTTTGACATATATAAGCTTTCAAAACCGGGGTTTTTATCCAATTGTATCAATATGTAACTCTTAAAAAGTACGAAGCTTAATCTGAATTACTCTAAGAAAGAAAGAAAAATCAACGACGCACTAATAAGGAATTATCCCAATAGGACGGAAATCTGTAGACGCGATGTAAATGTAGACAGAGAATTGAGTACAATTTCGGAAAAATTGGATGATTTATTCTAGAGGAAGAACATCACAAGTTGAGCTATATTATAACACATCGGTCCTCCCCTGGCCCTTATACAACCAGTTAATCTGCTTGGCGTTGTTGGATGCCCTCCTGAGGAATATCATGCCGTCAAAATCCCGAGCTGGTTGTAGGACCCTACCCCTAATGCTCCAAACGTGCTCAGTTGGGCAGAAATCCGGCGACCATACTAGCCGCGGAATGAGTTGACAAGCACGAAGACAAGCAGTGGAAACTTTTGCCGTTGCGGGCGGTCATTATCTTGCTGCAAAGTAAGCCCAGAATGGCTTGCCGTGAAGGTTAAAAAACAGGGCGTAGAATATCGTCGACGTTCCTCTGTACTGTAAGGGTGCTGCGGATGACAACAAAAGGGGTTATGGTTGTCGGGACGTATGGCAGATTGGTATCCCACCGACGTCTCCAGACACGTCTTCGTCCTAGGATTTCATTTACTGACTTAGAATTGTTTTCAGTGATGAGCCCCGCATCGAATTGAGCCCCGATGACCAGCGAAGATGAGCGGGCGAAAGCGTCTGTCCATATGGACAAAAACAACAAAAACACGTGTGGCATAAAAACAAATGTCACAGCTCAGGAGTAGTCACACACTACAATGATGACATGGTGTACTAATATAGCCCTGTGGCTGATTTCGGTTGGCAGCCATAGGACGCAAACAGTGTAAAATAAAATAAAACAACTCACTGACGATGTCACAAGTATGGCGAAACATGGGGTTTTAAAGCAAAACAATAATTTGTGTCCTTGCAAAAAGGCGGACCAATCCTTAATTCATTTCTCCATGATGCCTGTATCGTTTCACATGGTTCGTCCTTTTTTGCCAGTTTTTGGTTGCAATACGTCGTTTGAACTCATCGGAAATGAATTGTGTTGCATTGAAGTGGCAATGATAGGGAGGCAATGTGGACATTTTGCGTGCGTATGTTTTTGCCATTTCGTGCACAAGGTAATCTGGATACTCCGGTTTGTGTTTCGATAGAAGTTCTGATAACTGAAGGGTTCGACGTAAGAAATTGGTAATTTACAAGACCAGACAAGTTACTGTGTGTTTGGATAAATACAAATAAAATAAAAACGACATGACAAAACAATTTATACAAAAGCACATGTGCAATTACTGTTACCAGCATGTGGTGCATTCAGATGTGCAAATGACGAGTTGATCAGTCTAATCCTTATTAAATTGATGAGGGTTAGCACTTTCTTGCGCCGATCTCGTCAGTTCTGCGTTTTTCAAGTTACTGACAACTGGTATACACAGTTCCTCAATGTCTGCTTTCTCGTTTCCTTGCCAGGCGCCTTATCTTCTATAACAGAATGATGTGTCGTGTTACCCATAACGTTAAGTCAAAGAGTATTCCGTTGAGTTTCGAAGCACAGTCTTAGTAATTTTACAAAAATGCTGTAGTTTTTCTCTTTGTGGTAGCTGTCTTATTCGAAATGATTAACAACAAACATTTAGGAATGAAACCTTTTAAAGTTCCGGCATGCGTTACAATTATTGTCTTCCTTCTGCCGATAGATACTACCATTCCAAGTGCTGGTGGTATTGTCTGGCCAGCGCTTTTTTAAACGATTTCCGGCATTTATCCGTATTTCACTAAGCTAAATGATACCGTCAAAATTTGTCCCTCAGAAAACGGCAGCGTCAGGCTGTAGTATCTTGGCGTTCCATTAATAACTTGCGGCCACAAATAGGTTTATAGCAGATTCCTAGCTTTCTCACAACTCGTAGCAAGGACGATTTATTACTCTGAAACAGGTCCGTTGCTATCCGGGTGACATGTTGTTTTTTTGTGTGTCTGATGTGCTTCCTTCAGTTATATTCAGGTGTTTGAGTTGCATATCCATGAAAGGAGTCTAGATATGTGAACCTTCTCTGGAGGCATCTCTTCTCAGGCCAAATGTGATGACTCGCCTAATTCTTTCGCGAATTTCCCCTCAATAATTCTTATTACTGATTGTCTGCTGATTTATAGAGCAGATACAGTATGCCAGTATGTTCCACAGCTTTATGCAAAGCAGTGAGAGACACTCTTGCATCTCTCTCTCTCTCTCTCTCTCTCTCTCTCTCTCTCTCTCTCTCTCTCTCTCTCTCTCTCTCTGTGTGTGTGTGTGTGTGTGTGTGTGTGTGTGTGTGTGTTTCCCCGGAAATGGTAGCCGACGGTGCCTCTGCTAGTGCAGCTACCATTAGTGCATCCATGAAGTGACGGGTACGTTAAATTGGACTATAGTCTGCTGTCAGCTGTCCAAAAGGTTACATCGATTTTGTTAGTGTTGGGGATTATTTATACTGTAGAAAATAAGACTTTTGCTATAAGAACAGAACAAAAAGTTATTAGGATCGCTAAATATTGCTTTTAGCGTTTCTGCTTTGGGTAAAAGAAGGGTTCACGACTGGTATAAGCGTTTTGGAGGGGGACATGTTGACGTTGAAGATGACGAGAGCCCTGGACGCCCCAGCAGACCATCAGCCGCTTAAATCGAGGAAAAAGTGAAACAAATGATTATGAGGGCTCGGAGAATCATAATTAGAGAAGCCTCGGATTTTGTTGGTAGTCAGTATGCCCGTGTCATGAATAATTTTCTTTGGATGTTTTGGGTACGAGATTATTATTATTATTATTATTATTCTCGTGTCAGAAACATACAGGTACAAGTACATAAATTTTACACAGTTATGATTAAATTACTTTTGACCAAAACGTAGCCACTTCCAGTGCGTTTTCTGTTGCTTGTTGAAGGTCATCTTCTGTACAGGAGACTGGACACAATCGACACCGAAGCATGTGTTCCTCTCCACAGTCACACCGAATATCATTTGGATCAGTGTGTCCCCATGTTGCCAGGTTAACTTTTGATCTTCCAACTCCGGATCTCAGTCTATTCAGGGACTTCTTAGTTGTTTTGCCCTGTCATGGCTTGGAGGTAAAGCTCCAACAACTATTTTCCAACACGGGGGAATGTAGGTCGTAGCAATCCATTGTAGATTTTTCAGCAGTGGTTCTAAGTTCCTTTGATGTCCTGAAGAAACTCTTGCTTGACTTCAGTCGTTGCAGATGCGGTTCATGCCCATACCGAGGATGAGTAATTTCCTGTTCCACTGCCTTTCTTTCCTTGTTCGCAGCTATCTCTCTTCGAACTGGCGGTGTAGCTATTCCTGCGAGGTGGTAAAGCCATTCGACTGGGGTGGGTTTCAAGCAACCTGTTATAATTCAGCAGGTTCCGTTGAGAGCTACATCCACCTGTTCAGCATTTGCTGAATTATATCAAACAGGACAGGAATACTCTGCCGCAGAATAGCATAGTGCCATTGCTGATGATCCGGCCAGTTTCCTTAGGAGATTGTTCCTGGTGGAGAATTTCGACTTGCATTTCATGCAGTGCTTTTTGAAAGTGAGAGATCTATCAAGTGTCACTCCTAGGTATTTTGGAGTCTTGTAGTGTTCCAGTTCAACCCCCGACCATACTGTTTTCAACTTCCGAGTGGCTTCCTTGTTTCTCAAATGAAAAGCACACTCTTGGCTCTTTGTAGGGTTTGATTTAAGCTGGTTTGTGTTGTAGTATCTGGATAGATCTTCAGGAGCATTCGTGAGGTTGTTATCAACTAATTCAGAATCTGTGCTCTGAGTGGCTAGAGCGAGATCGTTAGCATATGAGAATCTCCTGGTGTCTGGGTTGGTCGTTCGTGTATATATATTAAACAGAATTGGAGCCAAAACACTTCCTTGCGGGAGGCCATTCTTCTGTAGTCTCCATCGACTACGCTGTCCCTGAAAGTCGACGAAGAACCCTGCGTTGCCCAGGGTACGCCCGACTGCTTTTATCATTCTGATCGCATATCATCGCAATCTTCTCGGAGTCTCCTTTCGTGTACCCCTGGGTATGAGATGGAAAATTATTTTTTTCCAAAATAGTTGAATTTCGAACAAATGCTGCGCCGAATGCAAGCTGCTCAGCAGTCACTAGATGAACCGCCAACGTTACAAAACTAATGAAACGTATTACAACATGCTATGAAACATGTTGTTTACGGGTATTATGTCGAAAATAAGGCTCGTTTTTGCCAGTGAAGCATTAAGGATCGTCAAGACCGAAAAATGTTAGGCAATTGCGGTCAAGTGTAAAGTTCAAATGGTTCAAATGGCTCTGAGCACTATGGGACTTAACATCTGTGGTCATCAGTCCCCTAGAACTTAGAACTACTTAAACCTAACTAACCTAAGGACATCACACACATCCATGCCGGAGGCAGGATTCGAACCTGCGACCGTAGCAGTCGCGCGGTTCCGGACTGAGCGCCTGGAACCGCTAGACCACAAGTGTAAAGACTATCCTCACTACGTTCTTCGATTTTAATGACATAGTTCAGCATGAGTTCTTGTCCTAAGGTCGAATGATCACTAAGAAGTACTATTTACAACTTCAGTGCAGTTTGCTTGAAACAATCCGGGAAAATGAAACGTACCTCGCGGATTTATGGCAAATCAATTCCTTACATTTGCAGCACGACAATGCACCAGCTCACACTTAGTTGTTCCTGAATTTTTGGCCAAAGTCGATATTGTAGTGTACCGGGGGATTGCAAAAGGCATTGTCATAAGTGTATAATATATCGCGGTGACTGTTTTGAAGAGGGTTAACTTCGATGTAGACGAATAATTAAAATGCTTTCCAAAAGATGAAACTTACCGTTATTTTTTAATAACCTCGTGCAACACAGACGACTAGCTACCAAAAAAGAAAGTGTTTCTTGAGCGTTGCTTGCTTGCTTGTACACACATGTCCACAGTTGCAAAAATAGACTAACTAATGAAGGGACTGTGAAAGAACTTTGGTAAAAATCCTTTGTAGAAGACAGTTTATAAAATCTTAGAGTAAGATCACGGAGAGTTTTACGAAAAAAATGGGACGTGGACATAGTTCCTATGAGTGATCTTAGACGTAGTAATAAGGGCCAAATGTCATCGTCTTGTGTTTGGGTGACTGGAAAGACTCCCGGCTGTGGTGCCGTTTGGTGGTGGGCTGGAGGAGCGGAGCGGCCCAGCCTTCCTTCCGGCAGGGCACCTTTCTGTAATCTCCTGGGCGCGCCGCCCTGGAAATTGATGACATTTCTCAATCTCTCGCCGGCTAACGGGCTCTGCCGGCAGCAACGCCCTCTGCTTTACCCACCACTCAGGGGGGCCACAGAAGCAGAAACCGGCGATAGTTCCCTGGCCGGTGCTGCTGGACGAAGCGCTTCTTCGGTAAAGGCGAAATACAGATACTTGAAATCCGCTCAGTGCTCAACTCGCAACGTAACGAATATTGCGTGATAAATGAAATGTGTGCTAAGCCATTGTACGGGGTAGGAGGTCTGTTTGGCCTTTAGTACGGACTGTCCGCCTGCCGCAGCTAAGCAGCGAGCTGTTTCTCTCGAGAACACGCCGATTGCTAAACGTAGATAAATGTAATATAATGCGCATACATAGGGGCAGAAATCCATTCCAGTACGATTATGCCATAGGTGGTAAATCATTGGAAGCGGTAACGACCGTAAAATACTTAGGAGTTACTATCCGGAGCGATCTGAAGTGGAATGATCACATAAAACAAATAGTGGGAAAAGCAGGCGCCAGGTTGAGATTCATAGGAAGAATTCTAAGAAAATGTGACTCATCGACGAAAGAAGTAGCTTACAAAACGCTTGTTCGTCCGATTCTTGAGTATTGCTCATCAGTATGGGACCCTTACCAGGTTGGATTAATAGAAGAGATAGACATGATCCAGCGAAAAGCAGCGCGATTCGTCATGGGGACATTTAGTCAGCGCGAGAGCGTTACGGAGATGCTGAACAAGCTCCAGTGGCGGACACTTCAAGAAAGGCGTTACGCAATACGGAGAGGTTTATTATCGAAATTACGAGAGAGCACATTCCGGGAAGAGATGGGCAACATATTACTACCGCCCACATATATCTCGCGTAATGATCACAACGAAAAGATCCGAGAAATTAGAGCAAATACGGAGACTTACAAGCAGTCGTTCTTCCCACGCACAATTCGTGAATGGAACAGGGAAGGGGGGATCAGATAGTGGTACAATAAGTACCCTCCGCCACACACCGTAAGGTGGCTCGCGGAGTATAGATGTAGATGTAGATGTAGATTGCTGAAAATATGTTGTGTGATGACCCGTCATTGTGTTCACGATGTCTAGACACCCTCAGAAGCCCCAGTTTCATGTCCTTGTTGGCTGTAGTTCGGAACTTGGGTGAAACTGAGATCGGCTCTGGATTACAAGCTACGAACACCAGATTTGGTATTGGGGCTTAGATGGACATTAAATTACAGTGTTAATACCGTTTTCCTGTCGGAGCAGTAGTTTCAGAATTACTCATATTTGTTTACGTTTTTGATCGTGTCATTGCATATTACCTCGGAGCAGTTTCGGTTGGGGGGGGGAGGGGGGCGGGGTTATAATTATTAATGGCATTGTGTAGGGCAGTTCAGGCTAGGCGTCCGTGCCAAGTTTTAGGTTCTCGCAGGAATGGTAATAGCTGCCCGTCCCGCTTCACGTACTTCCAGTCTCGCAAACGTAACCGTGCCCACACTCAACACGGCGTAACTTTCCATTCAGGAATTCACGTAATGAGACTTTTCAGTCTTTAACAAAGGTTCTTCTAACGTCGTGACTTCTCTTCAAGCATACACGCTTTTCCCAACTACATGGGCTTGATTGGGTTGGGAGGTTTGAACGGCTTCGGCTGTCGTGTGGTGCAGTTCTGTAGTGCACCTGTCGGCACTCCATTGAATGCGACATGGAAGTTACAGCTGTTCGACGCTTTTTATCTCAGCGGCCAAGAAATCAAAGCCAAGTACTACGCCTTAGCGCTCTGCCTTGCTTTTGAAAGCCCCACACACGCTGCGCGCAGTACCGGTCACTTCCAGCACTGCGACATTCCGCTAATAAACTCTACGCCCCTGTCTCAGTGAGCTGCCTGACATTTTTTCGTAATACAATGCACGTACCACTGCCTGACATTTTTTCGTAATACAATGCACGTACCACGTAAGCACTTTCCCTTCGATTTTCAGTTGAGCTAACAGAAATTGATGTCCGACAGGGTTTGGACTGCGTTTTGGTCCTCTTCTTCACCGTTTTCGTGTAACATTTATCTAGTCTTCTCTTGCAAACATCAGTCTTTCTTTCGTCATCGTCGTCGATGCTGCCGCAACGCCAGTACCTGCCTTGACCGCTTCCCCAAATGGCTTACTTCTTGACAACTTGTAGAAGACAGTCTCAGAATCGTCTCCACCGAGCCACTCAACACTTCTGAAATCTTTCTGTAGACTTTTGAATAGACTCATCCGCACTTTTGTCTGTGAAGTTGATCTCTCTAGAATCTGGTTAAGTTCTTATGATTTTATCCTCACAAGAGAGACCCTTAGATCTCATCATATGCTTTTTTGTACGCGAAACATTGCTGCGAAATCTAGATAGTAAGACTATCATAGCTCTACTCGTTTAGTCCACGAACCTATTTCGGCAACATCCCACACGCTGGTACAGGTAGCAGCTAAACAGTGTCTTCCAATTTGATCTATTTTTAAAAATTAGTCGCTATAGCGGAACTCAAAAAAGTGGCAGTCTTTTGTATATAACAAGCTCAAGGCCAACGTGATGTGGCCGAGCGATAAGCCAGAATAGCGTGAGACGGCCGTCTGTGTGCCTTTAACCCTTATACAGACTTGTGCGTCAGTAATGCTTTGTTTTGAGTTGTTGCGGGTGTAATTCTTTGTTCTGTCTCTCGTGTACTCCTTCCTTCTGTAGCCTTTATTCTATAATACAGCTTACGTACAGTCTGTTCACTTCAATACATATTGTTTGTTCATCCTCGGTACCGTTGTGGTGCTGTCTTCTATGTATCGCTCTTTTCATTTTCTGAAATGTTCGATTCATTGCATATGAGAGACAAGTTACCTGTGTCACATTCACGTTTAAATTGATGTCCCAGAATACTTTGTGACAGAAATTAGTCAGTGTAAGATTAGTGTTGAAATGTTGACTCTCTCTCGTGCAGTAACTACTATTTATAAGATACAGTAGCACGTAATTGCACTAATTAGTAAGTGAAGTTTAGTTGAGCATATTTGCCGCACAAGACTGATTTCTCGCTACATTATTCCTTGCCTGTCTACACTTTGTAATATACATGTAATGTTACTGCGTTCAACAAAATTGTATTACTGTCGTTTCCAGCCTTAAATATTAAAATAAATGTTGTTCTTAAATTTCGGATGTCACATTGGTACCGTCTCAGGGTTTCATTTGTTTGTAGCCCGATTTTTGTTTTTGTGTACCTTCTGATAAACTTTTTTTTTAAAAAACACAGTGTCTTGACAACTACCTCGTAGCTCCACCATAAAATTTCACACCATTGTTTATGCTTTGGAGTCGATTTATTTGTGAGAACACTATTGATGGATTTGTTTTCTGTTGCAGGTAAGACGTTCAGAGGTGCAACTGCTGATGGACCAGGTATGCCTCCGTTCTTGTTGGCTTAGTGCGGCGCAATACTGTTGTCAGTATACAGTATACAATACTACATGTCTGTATACAGTAGTAGGTGGTAACAAAATGGTTGTGTGTCCCCACGCTGCAGTATAGAGAAATATCACAGTACCGCCACGGAAGCAAAAATGCATCTGACACATTTGATAATTCCCTCTTCCGCAAGTAGGCCGATAAATGTAGCCCCAGAAACTAATGCCCAACTGTTTCAGAATATGTTTTTTTTATATGACCAAATCTTCATTGACGCCTCACCGGAATGGGTGACGTTCCCTACGGAATACAATAAAACTGTCTCGTTACATTGTACCATCTCGTGAGGCGGGAGCTGTTGAAACTCTGTAGATGGATCCAGTCTCCTCAGAATAAACGCTGCACGAATGTCTGATCGTAGACATTTGGCGTAGCTCTCTCTGCTTGCATTCCTTTCAGCAGCGTGTGTTTGGTGTATTGGGTGGAATGAGCTACAGAATACACACTAAAGGGCCACGTAAACTGTTATAGGCCTGCGTATTCAAGTACAGACATATGTAAAGAGGCAGAATACGGCGCTGCCGTCGGCAGCGCCTATATAAGACAACAAGTGTCTGACGTAGTTTGAATGTGGTGTTACAGTCGGCACACGAGCGATGGGACACAGCAGCTCCGAGGTAGCGATGAAGTGAGGATTTTCCCGTACGACCATTTCACGGGTGTGCCGTGAATATCAGGAATCCGGTAAAACATTAAATCTCCGGCATCGCTGCTGCCGGAAAAAGATTACGTAAGAACGGGACCAACGACGACTGAAGAGAATCGTTCAATATGACGGAAGTTCAAACTTTTCGCAAGTTGCTGCAGATTTCAGTGCTGGGCCATCAACAAGTGTCTTCGTGCGGACGATTCAACGAAACACAGATATGGGCTTTCTGAGCCGAAGGCCTACTCGTGTACCCCTGATGACTGTACGACACAAAGCTTTACGCCTCCCCTGGGCCCCTCAACTCCGACATTGGACTGTTGATGACGAAACATGTTGCCTTGTCGGACGAGACTCGTTTCAAATTGTATCGAGGGGATGGACGTGTATGGGTATGGAGACAACCTCATGAATCCATAGACCGTGCATGTCAGCAGGGAACTGTTCAAGCTGGTGGAGGCTCTGTAATGGTGTAGGCGTGTGCAGTTGGAGCGATACATCTAGTACGACTCTGACAGGTGACACGTACGTAAGCATCCTGTCTAATCACCTCCATCCATTCATGTCCATTATGTATTCCGACGGCCTTTGGCAATTCCAGGACAATGCGACATCCCATACGTCCAGAACTGCTACAGAGTGCCTCCAGGAACCTCCTTCTGATTTAAACACTTTCGCTGGCCATCAAACTCCCCAGGCATGAACATTATAGAGCGTATCTGGGATGCCTTACAACGTGCTGTTCAGAAGAGAGATGTCTCGTACTCTTACGAATTTATGGACAACCCTGAAGGATTCATGGTGTCAGTTCCCTGCAGCACTACTTCAGACATTATCGGAGTCCATGCCACGTCGTGTTGCGGCACTCCCGTGTGCTCGCAG